>NC_044303.2:9420511-10056796 GCF_007474595.2 Lynx canadensis
GCCTTTTCATACGCAGGCTCAGTCCCTCTTGGTCCATATCCCACTCAAGGTCCTTCTCTCCCCCAGATACCCACTGTGAGATACCCTCACCAGGTAGCCGCTAAGCTCCCACTGAGTGCTCAGGACAGGGCCTCCCCGGGCAGGGGTGCGTGTCTGGGAGCCCTCTCTCCCAAGCCCCACCCTCCTGCTGCAACTCAGCAGGTGGTTCTGGATCTGCCGGGAGAAGGGCGCTAAGATGACAGGGGCAGAACCGATGGAAATGAGAGCGTGTTTCACCTGGAGAAGAGGCAACCAGTTTAAGGGGCCTTGTGAGAGGTCTTGAAAGGCCTGCTGCAGCAGAGAAAAGATGAAAGTATTTTGTACAGTTTTAGAGGTAGAACCGGGTGGGCCCTGTCCTAGGATTTAAGAGGTCAGATTTTTTTTTTTAAGCCATCTTAACCATTTTGAAACGTACAATTCAGTACCATTAAGTATATTCACATTGTTGCACAACAGATCTCTAGAACTTTTTCATCTTGCCAAACTGACCCTATCCCCGCTAAACGTGAATTTCCCCTGCCCATCCCCCAGCCCTTGGCAACCATCTTCCTCTTTTCTGTTTTTATCATTTTGACTGCTTTAGACACTTCACGTGAGTGGAGTCACACTGTCCCCATCTTTTTGTGACTGACTTATTTCTCTTAGCATAACGTGCGTAAGGTTCATCCATGCGGTAGCATGTGTGAGGATTTCCTTCTTTTTTAAGGCTGCGTAATATTTCACTGTGTGTATATACCACGTGTCATTTGTTTCATTTGTTCATCGGCGTGTGGGTCATTTCCTGTTGGTCATCGTGAATAATGGTCTAAGGAACATAAACGTACAACTATCTCTTTGAAATCCTGCTTTGAATTCTTTTGGATATATACCCAGAAGTGGGATTGCTAGATCATATGGTAATTTTATTTTTAATTTTTTTAGGAACTTCCATACTGTTTTCCATATGGCTGCACCATTTTACATTCCTACCCACAGTGCACAGGGTTCCAATTTCTCTGCCTCCTTGCCAACAATTGTTATTTTCTTTCCTTTTGATAATGGTCCTCCTAATGGGCCTGCGGTGATATCTCATTGTAATTTTGGTTTACATATTTCTGATGATTAAGGATATTGAGCATGTTTTTATATACTTGTTACCATCTGAATATCTTCTTCAGAGAATAGCCTATTCGGGTCCATTGCCCATTTTTTAATCAGGTTATTTGGGGTTTTTGTTGTTAATGTATGGAAGTTCCTTATACATTTTTTTTTTTAATTTTTTTTCAACGTTTTTTATTTATTTTTGGGACAGAGAGAGACAGAGCATGAACGGGGGAGGGGCAGAGAGAGAGGGAGACACAGAATCAGAAACAGGCTCCAGGCTCCGAGCCATCAGCCCAGAGCCTGACGCGGGGCTCGAACTCACGGACCGCGAGATCGTGACCTGGCTGATGTCGGACGCTTAACCGACTGCGCCACCCAGGCGCCCCTACATTTTTGTTTTTAATCCCTTATCACATACATGATTTGCCAATATTTTCTCCCATTCTGTGGGTTGCTTTTCACTCTTGTTTCCTTTGATGCACAGAGGTTTTTAAGCTTGATATCGTCTCATTTGCCTATTTTTGTTTTTGTTGCCTAAGAAGACATGTTTTTTTCTTTTCAAATTTTTATTTAAATTCTAGTTAGTTAACTTACGATGCAGTATTGATTTCAGTAGAATCCAGTGATCATCACTTACATACAACACTCCGTGCTCATCACAACAAGTGCCCTCCTTAATGCCCATCCCCCCTCTCTCCCATCCCCCACGCACCTCCCTCCATCAACCCTCAGTTCTCTGTAAGAAGACCTATTTTTAAAGAAGTTTTTGTGTATAAATATCGATTGATTTTGACGGAGAGAGGGAGCACACGTGCACATGAGTCGGGGAGGGGTCGTGAGAGGTGGGGAGAGAGAGAGAGAATCCGAAGCAGGCTCTGTGCTGTCAGCACAGAGCCCAATTCAGGGCTCGATCTCATGAACTGTGAGATGATGACCTGAGCCAAAAATCAAGAGGAGGAGGGTTAACTGACTGAGTCGCCCAGGCACCCCTTAAAGAAGTTTTTTAAGTGATATATTTACAAGGTACAACATTTCAAAAGAGAAAGGGAGGCAGGTAGAGATGAGAGACCTGTACATACACATATAAACATACCTAGATATATTCATATACATATGCACATAAAATTCTCCCATCCATCCAACACCCAGCCTCACAATTTTCTCTCTCAAAGGCAACCACAGTTGCCAGTATCTTTCCAGACAAAACCTAAACATATATTTGTGTCTACCCTCCTTTTTGAATTATATAAACGTGATATGTGTTATTGAGCCCCTTCCTTTTCCTCACGAATCAGCATGGCCTGGGTCAGAAGAACCAATATAAAGCCTTCCCTGTCAGCATCTGAAAACAGTTTAATTTAAAAAATTTTTTGTTAATGTTTATTTATTTGTAAGAGAGAGAGAGACAGAGTGCAAGTGGGGGAGGGGCAGAGAGAGAGGGAGACACAGAATCTGAAGCAGGCTCCAGGCTCCGAGCTGTCAGCACAGAGCCCGACGCGGGGCCTGAACCCACAAACGGTGAGATCAGGACCTGAGCCGAAGTCGGACGCCTAACCGACTGAGCCACCCAGGCGCCCCGAAAATAGTTTCATTTTTTTTTTAATTTTTTTTTTAACGTTTATTTATTTTTGAGACAGAGAGAGACAGAGCATGAACGGGGGAGGGTCAGAGAGAGGGAGACACAGAATCCGAAACAGGCTCCAGGCTCTGAGCTGTCAGCACAGAGCCTGACGTGGGGCTCGAACTCACGGACCGTGAGATCGTGACCTGAGCCAAAGTCGGCCGCTCAACCGACTGAGCCACCCAGGCGCCCCAATAGTTTCATTTTTTAACAGCTGCCTGATTTTCCACAAGACAGATACTGCTCCATAATTTGTTTAATCAGCCCCCCAGTCAAACATTTAAATAATTTCCAGCCCTTCGCTCTAATGAATATCTTTGCACACATGTCTTTGAACCCATGGGGACTGTATCTACAGGATACAGGATACAGGTTAAAAGTGGAATTGCGGGTCAGAGGCTTTGTGCATTTTAAATTTGGTTGATATAGTCACAGAGAGGGTAGATCTGACCCCAAAATAATAAAAGATTTTACCAACCAACACTGCCTGAAGTGCTGTGCGTTACTCTATGAGGTTGTGAGTGTCTGAAAAAAAACAAGAACGGGCTATGAACCAACTTGTCTAGAATGCCATTGGATGTACTCAAGCGTTGTAAGCTCATTGACCGCAAAATTCCTTCCAACACTGATATGGTAGCTTCCTAGTAATAGGAATAGCCCAAGAGACTTGATATAGTTTTGTTGAAGATTGTTCAGTGGTAAAGCAAGATGTTGGCTTGATTTGCACTGGGAGGTCCATGAAGGATGGAATAGCCCAAGAGACTTGATATAGTTTTGTTGAAGATTGTTCAGTGGTAAAGCAAGATGTTGGCTTGCTTTGCACTGGGAGGTCCATGAAGGATGCACGTTCATGTTAACTATGGCAAGAAAGGTCCTTGAATGAAGCAAGGCTCTAAATTAAGGCCTCCCTGTGGTATGTCTGTCCCATGTGGCCCCGGGCAAGTGGTTAGAAAGGATATTTGGAGGAGCTCCTGTCCTTTCCATCCATCATTACTCATGCCACACATCCAGAACTCCACATGTGGAAAAGTGCTCTGTAGCAGACGTGGCCAAACAGGAAGTGCTGTGTCATCAACAGCCATTAGGTCGGGGTCCTCAAAAGCAGGAACATAACACACTGGTGTGTTGGAATGCAACGTGAAGGGTGTATTTATTGCTCTTGCCAAAGAACCAAGGTTTCTCAGGGATGGAAAGTTCCCTACCTTACGTCAGCTCATTTCGGTTCCGGGAGTTGGGTTTTTTTTTGAAAGATCGTTCCTGAATACCCAGAACTGAAATCTATTCCCATTATTGGTTTTAGTTTCTCCTCTCGGAGCCACCAAATACAAAATTTTTCTTCTTCTGCCTTCCAGGCCCTCAGATATCCGAGATCAGCCAGTAGAGGCGCACTCCGTCGTCTCTTCTCTGGGTTCCTTCTCCTCGTCTTCCACCCGTTTCTTATGTGTCATGTTTTCCTGTCTTAATTGCTCTTTTTGAACACCTCCCAAGTAGTCAAAGGCCCCTGACGGTGTGCTTCCCAGAACTGGGCCTGATCCTGGCCAGGGAAGAGCAAGATGGAATCATTTCCTTGTTTTTCTATGCTCTTTTAACAGTGGAGCCTAAAATCAGCATGCCAGGGATCTCTTGCTTTGGCCTGCCATGCTTTTCCACCTTTTGGGGTAAAAGTACCCTGGTTTCCCAGTAGGGAATTAACTCTTCCCCCATTCTGAGAAGTCCTGAGGGCCTGTCAGTCAAAGATTTTCCATGACCTCTCCCACTGGAAGGATATTGGTGCATAAAACCCAATCTAGGCCATTCAAGCTGGCACCTAGGGTTTGGAACCTTTGAGAAAATAACAGAAAACGCTGGAGCTTAGAAGTTCTCATGGAGGAACATAGAGTCTGTCCATTTATTCCTGCTAACAGCCTTCCTTCTTCCCGAGGCCTGGCTCTTCAGTATCCAACAGCCAACACTTCCATCCCTTTCTAGCAAAGTCCTTTTCCAATTAAGTTCGTCAGAATCTCTTTCAAGTGCTTGCCACCAAAAAACTCTGACACCATCAGGTTACCTTGTTTGGCCACAGTCCCAGCAGGGGGCTCGTTGTGGGCCAGACTCCTAAATCTGTTTCATAGCCTGTTTCTGTTCACGACACCCTGATACCAAATGAGTGTGGGTTTTTTCCCCCACCGAACAGTTCCCCAGCTCTCTGGACGCCAACTAGGTGTTCTACAATTTAATTCCGACACTCTGTCTCCAGAGTTAGTACAGACCCCACAACTGAAGGGTTCAGTCCCATAAGCTGCCCCAGTGGAGTTCAGAGAGCTTCCCCACCCTCTCTGGGTGCACCCCCTGCCCTCACCTTGCTGTGTTCACCAGCCTGGAAGCTCTCTGAACTCCACTGTTTATGGAGGTTCATGGAGGCCGCGTTACAGAAGTGCGGTTGATTAAATCACTGGCCGTTGGTGATTACTTCCGTCTCCAGCCCCCTCGCTCCAATCATCTCATCACAGAGTTGGTTCCTCTGACACCCAGCTCCCATCCTGAAGGGATGACGTCACTTCCTGAGCATAAACTCAGGTGTGGTTGAGAGGGGCTTGTTGTGACTAACAAAACAAGCTCGGCTCACTCCTATCATTTGGGAAATTTAGGCAAAGGGGTTTAGACGATCTTGTGCCAAGAACCAGGCAAGAAGACGAAATGCATATTTCTCATCAGATCACACTATGACATTAGTGCTGCCAGTTCTGTCCTTGGAAAGTTGCGTTGGGACCAAAACACAGCCTTTGAGGAGCCTATGATCTCTCTTCTTTGTCCCTTTCTATCGGAAGATAACTGACCGCACGTCGATTTGGTCATCCTGCCGTGAAGGTCCATCGCAGTCTTTGGCGAAAATGTTAAGCCAGCTAATTACAGCCCCTGTGTTTTGGCTCCTTACTCTGTGCCACCTCTCCAGGCAAGAAACTCGGCATTCACGGAGGTTTCCCGGATGGCCAGTAAGTCATGGACCTGAGCTTCAAACCCAAATCTGTCACACCCAAATCTCCCTCTGCAGCCGGGGAAAAATAAGAGATTCCATCATGATTCACAGCCCACTGGTGATCTGGGGGGGGGGGGGGGGGGTAAGGCGTGTGTCCAACTGTTCCCGAAGACCTCGGAGAAGCGGGGTTAAGAAGCACTTGGAGCCAGCACCGGGCTGCAGGAGGTCCCGGACTCCACGTGCTACCGAACAGAGTGACACAGCTAGAGACCGTATCACCGAGGGTCCAGGTGGAGGTCTGCGGTGGCCGATTACCAGTGAGACAAAGATCCGGGTGGGGAAGGGTGCTCCCAGCCAGGCTTGCTTCAGCTGGGATCAACACAGTGATGTCCCCCACATGCAAGTGCCTGTGCCAGACGTCACCCTCCTTCTGATTCAGAGGTTGCAGGAAGGACACCCCCGCTTTCTCACTGTGCCTCCTCACCCCAGCTCCCCACCTCGCTCCAACACAGACCGCGCTTCGGGAAGGAATTAACAGCATAAGGAATCCGACATGCCCAGAGAAAAGACAAACACTGTGGGAAAATGGAAGTTATATTAAAATAAATTGAGACATGGCTCTTAACTGGAGCTTTTGCTCTCACCCAGATTTGGTAGTTTTAAGATCCTAATTTTATAACCTCGGTCATGGGGAGAGCCTCGACTGATTCCTATCACTTTAAACAGCCTTTTATAGCCTCGGCGTCTAGGGTACATTTCCTCTGCTTTTTCAACATATCACATTTCTTGGCAAAACCATCTAGCAGAAAGCACCAAAATTTTTATAATGAGGATAAAATCAAAATTTCACACATCAGATTTGTCTTGTAGATTATTTCTTCCTGCTACATCGTTCCCTGTTTTAGCTTTATTTTAGTGGCCAACAATTTTAAATTTGAATTCAGCGTTGTTCAATCATCTTATAGGTTTTTGCTGCCAAAGGACAGTTGCTCTTTGCTCTGACTTCAAAGTTGCTAAATTCAAAGACTTTGCCAGTGTAATCACTCAGGAGCTCGGCTGCATTCGGCCAGTTGTTACCTCCCACTCGAGCTCCGGGGGGTGAACTCCGCCACGGCCTCCCCGCTCTTCCGGTCTTAGTTTAACTTGGCTTCTCGCTAAGATTTTTTTTTTTTTTTTCTATTTTAAAATGTGTGCTGTGCTCTTGATTCCAATGTAAAGGTTGTTCGCGATTGCCTCTAGGCGTAAAGATCAAGTTCAAACCCAAAAGACCGCAAGACGCACTGCAGGACCCACAGAAGGACTCTCGCTTAACTACCGGGCGGGGCCAGGAGGCCAAAGTGGCCCTGGCCACTTCAGCTGAGTCACCGTGGTCCCCCAACCTTCTGCTTTTTCCTCTGAAAATGCTTTCCCGTCTCTGCTCGGTGACTAACTCCATCACGAATGTGACCCAGTTTGTTTGGCAAGATGTGATTTTTTTTTTTTTTTTTTTTTTTTTTACTCACGTTGCTTTTCCTGGTCACGACTCTCTCACAGGCATTAAGCGGCTCCCTCTCGGCACCCGGCTGGCCCTGCTGCCCGGCTGGATTGATGGCTTGCTCCCCAGCTGTTCCCTTTCCGGCCCGCCCTCCCCTCCCCAGCAAATCCATATTCCATTTGCTTTTCTGCAGCATTTTGATACCTCCAGAGTCTCCTTAAAATAGACAGATAAACACTAATCTCCAAGGGAAAGTTGCAGGGCAGAGCCCACAGATTTGTACCAACTCAATCTGCTCTAGAAGGCAGCTAGATGAAAAGCAGAACAATGGTAGCCACCGTGCACAGGGCTTTTTATCATGTACAAAGCACGCTGGACTCACGTGGTCCCATTTAATAATACGTGTGATCACCCACGGCACGGGTAGAAGTCGTCCTTCCATTTTTCAGACAGGAAACGAAGGCTCATAGAGACGAAGGAGTTGTCTGGACAGTAGGAGAGACAATTGCTATACAATTTACGTTCGATAAAATGCACGGATCATCGGCGTCTTTGCTGGATTTGGGCCGATGTATATGCTTATGTAACTACCTCCCGCAAAGGGTATAGAACATTTCTATCCCCTAGAAAATCCCCTCCAGCCCTTTCCCAGAACCACTCAACCCTCAACCCTCGACCACTCTCTGGTTTCTACCCCAGCGATTAGTTTGCGTCGAACCTCAGTCTTCTGACTCCGAACTCCACGTCCCCTCTTGTCCCGTTACACCATGTTGTACCTTTGAAATTAATCGAATGGCCACCACAGGCGGTACCTCGCCGGACTCTACAGACACAGGACTTGGGGAAGATGGGCCATAGTCTTTCGGCTGAAAAAGCTGGTCGACTGGTAGGGTGGATCTTGAGGCTTGCAGCTTCTGGAATACGGAGATCGATCCCCAAACAACATACAGGCCCCGCCCTCGGGCCTCAACGGCACTCCTGGTACCCAGGATTACTGAAGGAAGATTGTTATAAGGTTTAAAAGAGAGGGATAGAAATCCAGCTTTGAGATAAACACACCAGAGTCCAGCCCGCACCTCTGCGACCTCCCCCTAACCCTGAACTCCACTGCTCTATCTGCGGCCATCAGCTGCCGGCAACACCCTGACTTCTCATACCGGACTCTTCCGTACCCATCACACACGTGTAATCTGTAAACTGGAAGTTTTGGAACTGGGGGCCTCCACTGTAAGGGGCAAAAAAAAAAAAAAAAAAAACGAAAAGAAATACTGAGAGGCGGGGCGCCTGCGTGGCTCAGTCGGTTAAGCGTCCGACTTCGGCTCAGGTCGCGATCTCACTCACAGGTCGTGGGTTCAAGCCCCGCGTTCAAGCCTCGGAGGCTGGAGCCTGCTTGGGATTCTGTGTCTCCCCCTCTCTCTGCCCCTCCCCTGCTTGCACCCTGTCTCTGTCTCTCTCTCTCTCAAAAATAATAAAAAATAATAATAAAAGGCAATTCTATTGCTTCCAAGAATGTACGGCAAATGGCACGAATTGTGAGTCATGTTAAGGCAGCATTCCCATCAGGCGGTCATTCATGAAGGGATCCGTAATACAATTAACCTTACCTGCTTACTTGCCCACAGTTTTGGGCTAAACTCTTTGTTCACTCTAGCGGGTCAACTGGTTCCTCTTGGATCTTGTTTGTACACGGCGGCGTGCTGGTAAATGTTTAACAGCTGATTCTCCAGGCGGGGGGGCGGAAAAAAAGGCCACGATTTGATCTGGACAGTGAGTGATTGTGCGCGGCCTTGGCCCCCGTGCCTGCTCTCTTAAGCGCTCCCAGAGTGGTGCTCTCTCTTCAAAAAATGGATCGTACAGTCGAGAGTTGGCAAGGCGTTCCTTTCTCTGCTGGAGTGGAATCCCCGAATAAACCTGTAAAGTCACTTTGAAGTGCAGAATGCACAGAAACTAGCCCGCGATGAATTCTTCCATATCCCCGCGCCAGGGAATCTGAAAGGCCGGCCTCCACCTTCCTTTCCTTGCTTCGGTGAACGGCACGCCTTTAAAAGGTTTTAGAACATCTCTAAACATCCAGCTTTCTTTTTTGCTTTGTTTCGTTTCTCTCTTTAGAAGACGAACTGCAGAAAAGCCCAAGCATGCAATCATTTCCTGCTCCCAGATGAGCATCTACAGCCACGCGCGGGGGGAAAAGGATGTCAGAAGAGACTGCGGCCTAAGCGGGCGCCAGGAGCTCCTTCTAGGGGTGATACATGCTGGGAGGTCCACCACTCGGCCATCCTACTCCTCACCTATACAGCCACAAGGGGAGGCGAACAGATTTACGGGAATTTGCTGCTTTATAAAAGGAGTTGGCGCAAGGATTGCTTTTCTTTTTCACGTTGGGTCCGCCTTGCAGCTGGGCTCCTTGGTCTGCTGGCATTTACTGTTCCACGCTGTTCTCTTTAGCCACGTTAATTAGCGCTCACACATCATGCGTGCTTTGCTCCTCCGTCCCCCGGAACTTGACCTCATTCTGCGCGACCTTTCCCAATTTCTTCTCCATTTCCTGTCCCAACTTGCCCTTGCTCTCTGCTTTCTGCTCTGGGTTTTGTTTTCTGCTGTGCACATTTCTTTTGCAGGAAGGATTGGCGTTACGTTTTCTGAGCCTTCTGATGACTTTAGACATTTCAAATAATTATCCGAGCTTCCTGTCTGTCTTGGTCAGCCCCGTCTCTTTCATGTCCCACGTTCATTAGATTCCCCTTGCCGGCACTTTGCTGACTGGTATGCAGAGATTCAAAGACATCCAAGAAGGGGTCCCAGCCCTCGGTGACTCTGTAATCTAGGAGAGGGGATAATAATAATATCTAAGCTGCATTGACGGCTTTCTGTCAAGCAGTTTCCTTCCATTACCTTAGGCCTCATAATAATCCTTGAAATAGACACTAATGTGACACTCATTTTACATATGTGATAACTGAGGCTCAGAGAGGTTAAGTAACTTGCCAAGGCCACAACAGCTGGTAAAATGGTGAAGGTCATTGTGATTTTAAGGTTCTAGCCCAAATGATTCCCAAACCTGAGCCCCTTACCAGATAGTGACAAGTAAGTACCCATATAAAAATAAGGTGGGCGCCTGGGTGGCTCAGTCGGTCAAGCCCCAATTCGGCTCAGGTCATGATCTCACGGTTCATAGGTTCGAGCCCCGCGTCGGGCTCTATGCTGACAGCTCGGAGCCTGGAGCCTGCTTTGGATTCTGTGTCTCCCTCTCTCTCTCTCTCTCTCTCGGCCCCTCCACCTCCCCCCGCGTCAAAAATAAAATAAAACATTTTTAAAAAACAATTAAAAAAATACATAAGGGAGAAAGGGCTGATGGCAAAAATGAAGCAGAATTTATGGGTTGGGTGATTTTAGAATTTGGAGATGGGGACCAAAGCTGCTTCAGGAAAGCCTTTTCTTTGTGAAGTAGTGAGCTCCCCGGCCCTGAAGGTACCCAAGCAGAAATCAGAGCTACCTTCAGTGCTGTGGGCTAGTGCCTGCATCTGGGTGAGGCCTCTCTCTGGGAGACCTTCATCTCTTGGTATGATGATTTCAGCGAATGGCCTGTGAGCTGAGCCTAGAAAGCAAGGATCGAGGGGAGAAGGGCAGAAAGAACCCAGGGGCCGAGTCCCTGGAGCTAGAACACACACAGGGGCTGCTTTTCATTTTGAGTCTGGTTCTCCCATGCCGTAAAGCTCACCCGTCACTTGGGCAAGAATGTATGTATCGACACAGTTGCTGTTCGACAGCGAAGAAAGAAGTGTCATCATTTAAGTCAGTGGTTCCCGAGGACTTACTCCATAAGCTGGGCTCCGGGGTTCTACAAGTAAAACCTGTCGATGGCAGTTAGTATCAATTTTCAGGGGCGATGGAGTTGTACTACTGTCCCAAGGCCCCACAGCCTTAGCGTACTCGACTGAAATTTGTCTCCTACATTTTTTCTGAAGACTTTGGCAACTGCTAACATTCGTCTGCCAGGGAAGACTTCTATGATAAAACAAATAAATGAGCATAGCTAACAAAAATTAGCTGAAAAACGCAGAAATCACCAATTAGGCTTGGTGTGACAGCTTGATTTTTTTTTTTTTCATGGACAGTTGGTGGTAATTTTAGATTGCATACATATATTATAGAGTCAAACTTTCTGCCCATAAAATTGTCTTAAGTTATTTAATAGAAATAAATAGGTCACTATTTCATGGTATTCTGCAAAGAGCATCGTGGATTCCGGTGCTCCCCTAGCCTTCCTGACAATCCCGGGTGACTGGGTGACAATTCTATGATGACTGCAACGTGAGTAAAAGCGTAGAAATTCTAAGTGGTGGGATTGTACCGCTGTTAGGCTGGAGGACATTTTGAAGTGTTGGGAGGAAAACAGTTCAACTTAAGGGCTACGAAGTATAAGAAGGGTCCCAAGACTTCTCCCCAGTTAGCCCCGGGTCCCCCATAGCGGGGGATCCCCACCCACCCGGGGGGAAATCACCCCCAGGAGCTTTTTCAAAACGGCCCCACACCACCCCCTCCCCAGAGGACAGCTCCCAGGCCTGTCACAAGCCGTGAGAATCTGCAGGGAAGAGGGGGGCTTGCACAAGTTGAAGAGGCCTGGGAGGTGATTTCCTCCCCTTCACCTGCCGAAGAACCTCTGCCGAGGCCCCACCGACCAGACCATTTCACAGTGTTTCACCCGTAGTTTCAATGTTCCCATTTAAAAAAAAAAAAATTTTAACGTTTATTTGTTTTTGAGACAGAGAGAGACAGAGCATGAACGGGGGAGGGGCAGAGAGAGAGGGAGACACAGAATCGGAAGCAGGCTCCAGGCTCTGAGCGGTCAGCCCAGAGCCCGATGCGGGGCTCAAACTCACGGACTGCGAGATCATGACCTGAGGTGAAGTCGGCCGCTTAACCGACTGAGCCACCCAGGCGCCCCACAATGTTCCCATTTTAAAGAGCCCACTTAGCCAGCAGGGGACTGTGACTCACATCCCCTCCCGAAGCCTACCCTTCTCCCGGGTCCTGCACCAGAACCAGCCCTGGGACACAACGTCCCAAGCCCTGAAACAGGCCTACCATCCCCAGTTCTCTCGTAAAGCCAGCCGAGGCTGCAGCATCTCTGCCCACCGGAGTTTGCTCTATTCCGGAGCCCTTGAACCTCAGAGCAACGGATGCCCTGAGCCGGCGCCCCTGCAGGGCTCCGGCCGCCAGCAGCGCCACAGTCCTTACTCAGAGCACCGGTCAGCTCCCAGCTGAGCCCACCTCTCCTCCAAGATTTCAACAATCCACCAGATGCTCGGGGCGCCTGGGTGGCTCCGTCGCTTAAGTGCCGACTTCGGCTCAGGTCACGATCCCACGGTTAGTGGGTTCAAGCCCCGAGTCGGGCTCTGTGCTGACGGCTCTGAGCCTGGAGCCTGCTTCGGAGTCTGTGTCTCCCTCTCTTTCTCTGCTCCTTCCCTACTCGTGCTCTGTCTCTCTTTGTCTCTCAAAAATAAATAAACATTAAAAAACAATTAAAAAAAAAAAAAAAGAGTCAGACGCTTAACCTTAACCGACTAGGCCACCCAGGCACCCCCGGACCCTCTATTTAAATATCCATCAGGCACCCCCGACTCAATGTGTTCAAGACTGACCTCATCATCTCCCGCTGTAGCCCAGCTCTTCTCCTATCGTTTCAAACTCAGTGGTTGCACCACCACCTTCCCAGCCACCCAAGCTAGACCTGGGAGTCGACACTGAATTCTTTCTCCTCCAACCCTCCACCCGTAACCGATCAAACATCAAGTCCTGCTCAGTTTATTTACCTGGCCTTCCTATGATCACAGTCGTGGCTCCAGCCCTTATCATCTCGTCTGGATGCACTGCAACAGACCTCTCTGGCTCAGCTCGTCTCTCATGAATTCCACCCTCCTTACTGCTGTCAGAGGGATCCATTCACAGAGCAACTCCTGTATCTGATGACACCATCGTTGCTGGAGAGTCAACGAAGCCCGAGATCCTTCCTTTGATACACATGGCCCTATCTCCCCATCTTTTTCCCCAACCTTGCCTTACCTAAGATTTGAAGCCCCGTCAAGACAAAACCGCTCAACTCTCGCCTCCCTGTTACCTACACCTGGAACTATGCTTCCACTGCCTTCTGCCTTGGAGGCGGACATTTGGCAGATATTACCAGCCACCTCTGACCCCACCGCTTCCTTCCCAGGGTTAGATGTCTTTCTCGAAGGTCCCATGATCCCCCATGCTTACCTCTGGATTACCCCTATTGATTTATACTTTCTGTTCATGGGTCTGTGTCTTCCCATGAACATTTGCTGCCTGAGGGCAAAGGCTGTGTTTTCTACTGTCTCTGAATGGCCAGACCCTACAATAGCGATTGGCCAGTCATGGAGCAGAATTACACAACGGGTAAAACTCTAAAGCCAGCTTCAGCCCGGGACGGTTGGCATCGCTAGCCTTCTGGGAGGAAATGCCAGAGTCCCGGCTACCCCAGACCTGTGCATGCCGTCTCATCCTATAGGCATCTCTACTATAAGGTTCTCCATCACCTCCCTAGACACATGCACACAGGTCAAGTGTCTCCTCCCCGACACAGCTCTGCTCCCACGTAAGCCCCATCAAGATCACCCCGTGGCCTCCAGTGTCCCACCACTGGCGTGGTCCTATTGGGCAGCAACACGGTGGCATCTCACCAACGCCCCACTGACGCTGGCTTAGCACCTGGCCACACCTCTGGTTTCTCCACCTTCCTGAGGCCACAGAGAAGGGACTTACCCTTTGAGAAATAAACAGTACTACTAGACCTTTTTTTTTTTTTTTTAAGTTTATTTATTTATTTTGAGAGAGACAGAGCAGAGAGGGGCAGAGAAAGAGGGAAAGAGAGAATCCCAAGCAGGCTCCACGTTGCCAGCATAGAGCCCGACGCGGGCGGGGCTCAGACCCACGAAACCTCGAGATCATGACCTTAGCCGAAACCAGGAGTCAGAGGCTTAACAGACTGAGCCACCCAGGCGCCCCCCCTCCCCGGCACCCACCTCCTCAACCACGAAGGCTGTGTGTGCACTGCCTGAATCCCCTCAGCTGCGGAGCCGGCTCTCCATTCCCAAGGGTTACACCGAACAAGATATTCTGCACCCTTGTGTAGACAATGCTTATCTTTTTAGTAGGAAACATGCCCTAAGCTGATTCAAGAAAAGTAGGAAATGTCTCATACCAAAATGCAGTCCTTTTTATGAAAACAAAACAAAACAAAACAAAACAAAACAAAAGCAAACAAACATCCTTGCCAACTAACACCTGAGCGAGCCAGTCCCTGAACAGGAAACTGATACGGTGGCTGGACAACAGCTCAGGGTTCCAAGTTTTGACTGGGTGTTTTCAACGGGCACCTCCACTCCGCCCTGGGGGCATCGGAGAGCTGTGCGCTCAAGGACGGTGGCTGCAGATGGGGCACGGGTATCTTCAGCTGCCAAAGGTCGCCTGGCAGGAAGCACGTTGGTGCCCCGGCGGTTTCTGGGGCCACGTGATCTAACTGCCAGGTTAGACATCTGCAATTATAGCCCCCAGGGACCCGCCTGAAACAGACACTGGTTGCTACAACTGAGAAAGGCTGAAGCTACAGCTCTTCGGCTAGGAGGGAAAACTTGGGAAGGAAAAGTTTACTTTAGCTCAGGTTTTGTGGTGACAAACAGCACGATAAGCAAGACTATTGCAGCCGGATGATTAACGAGGCACAGGAACCTTTGCATTGGGCTTTGAAAGATTATAAACACACGGGGCACGACAAGCGCAGCCAGTCAGCTACAGATTATGACTCGTCTTTCAGTTGCTGTCCCTTTGCACCTCCTGTTTTGGACAAGGCGAGCAAACAGCTCTCGATCCGCCAGCCGTGGGGCTCCAAGCAGACGCCACAGGGCCCTGAGACACACGTTTGACCCCGCTGCTCTGAGTGGTTGCAGGTTAACGAGACGCGCGGTCAGGATTCGAACGTTCCTTCCTTCTCCTCTTTGGTGTGGATCGAAGGCTCCGTTCTGACTGTTGGCTATTCAGGGATAGTTCCTTCATTAACACCTCTTAGATCCCATTTCGGCACGTCCCTCCAGTCACAGAGATACATAGCTATGCAGGCCATTACTTCTAAAATGCAGTGGATGGATTTGTGCTTGGGGAGGCTTAATGATACACTCAAGACTCCCCGCATTAGAAGTTGTTTGCTTCCGGAAAGAGAACATTATACCAGAAAGATATGTTTGAAGAAAATAACTCCATGGCAGCAATCCAGTGTGCCGCTGCGTTTGTAGGATAATCATGACACCTGCTAACGGAGGCTTCTTTGCGATTTCGGTCTTTGGTGTGAAACACACACACACACACACACACACACACAGAGCAACGGTAAGCATATATACTCCGCAGCTTAAAATCTCAATACTCAATAAACCAAAAGATGCTTGAGCCATCTAAGACTCGGCTAGAGTTCACTTCTTCCAACATGAATTCTTTTACCTTTTAAAATTCACCAGGGGCGCCTGGGTGGCTCAGTCGGCTAAGAGTCCGACTCTCAGTTTCGGCTCAGGTCACGATCTCACCGTGTGTGAGTTCGAGCCCCGCATCGGGCTCCATGCTGACAGCACAGAGCCTGCTTGAGATTCTCTCTCTCCCTCTCGCTCTCTGCCCCTCCCCCACTCACTCTCCCTGTCTCCCTCCCAAAAATAAATAAAGAAAACTTTAAAAAATAATAATAAAATAAAGTTCACCAAAGTAGATTTTTAGTTTACCTGGGGTCTTTGTCACTAAACTTTACATTCATCTTCATTAGGAAAAAAAAAAAAAATTTCTCTCAAACTGAGAAAACACCTTCCTTTCAAGTTCACCCAACTCTCAGAAAAATATAATTTGATTGTTTTTGTTCTCATTTCTCTTCCTTGAATGCACTGGCCAGAAACGTTCCCGTTCTTGAAGCCAGTCAGTTGGGCAAAATCTGGTCACGCCACCTTTATGGCACATTTCTTTCTCCTGGTTGCATTTCTCCCATAAAAATACAGTATTAAATATTTCATAACCTGGCGGGGGCGGGGGGGGGAGGTCGGTGCCTGGCAAAGCGGCTAAGCCAGAAGCTGTTTTGAGCACTTGCCCAGCAACTGGGCAACCTCCCCATCCGTGCCCAGACTGCCACTCCTACTCCGCTCTCTGTCCTAGCTGTGTAAGTTAACAGCCCATAAATTACCCTGAATTGCTTCCTATTTGGGGGCGGGGGAGGGGGAGCAGAAGGCAAAGACTCATGCCCTTATTCTGTTCTTACCTGTTCTAGTCCCTACTAGTTACCAGATAGAATTGTATTAGAGAAAATGGGACAAGTAAATAAACTCTGGTCACAAAAGTCACCCATAGGAAATCAGAATTACTAAGAACATGCCATGATTTTTGCCGTTGCGTTCAAAGAAAATGTGGCCCAGGGCGCCCGGGGTGGCTCAGTCAGTTAAGCGGTTAAGCATCTGACTTCGGCTTGGGTCGTGATCTGAGTTTGTGAGTTCGAGCCTCCGATCGGGCTCCGCGCTGATGGTGCGAAGCCTGCTTGGGATTCTCTCTCTCCCTCTCCGCGCTGATGGTGCGAAGCCTGCTTGGGATTCTCTCTCTCCCTCTCTCACTGCCCCTCCCGCGCTCCCCTCTCTCTCAAAATAAATAAATAAGTTTGAAGAGAAAGAAAAGAAAAGAAAAGAAAAGAAAAGAAAAGAAAAGAAAAGAAAAAAGAAAAGAAGAGAAGAGAAAATGTGGCCCAAAGCACGACCATCCACCCTGTTGCAGAAGCCAGGAACCCTGAAGTCATTGTGTCCTTGCCTCTTGGCTTTATCCTTGCATCCAGTCAGCCCCCTCATCTTGTTGAGCGGCCCTCTCGCCAGCCCTGGGAGCGGCCCGTGGGCTCCAGTCCCTTGCCACTGCTCGCCTGGATGGTGGCATTTGTGCCCCTGTCCCTCCAGCCCCAGCTGCAGCAGTGAGGGCTCCAAATGCACACCCAGCCAGCTCTCTCTCTCTCCTAGCACGGTGCCACCGCCTACAAGAGTCCCACCTCCTCGGTCGGGCGTGCAGGTGCCTGCAGATGGCGCTTGCTGCCCCTCCCCCCGGGCCCTTAGCACCGCGGGCGCATCCCTGCGACTGAACCCATCTCACTGCCTGTGATCAGAGGTGCGCGATGGCCTCGCCGCCTTGACCGTGAGGTCCGTGAGGTCAGCCGCTGTCTCTCTCGGATCTGCTCAGATCTCTCTCCAGCACCGAACAGGGGAAGAGCTCGCTTTACTCAGTGAGTGTGCAACATAAAAAATAATGTTTATACCTTGCCTTATTCTAGACAGGATGTGAAAGGGCAAATGAATAGAATTTCTAAATACAGTCTCTGTCCCACTAAGACCATACGTTTACGGAGACGGTACACGTGTTTAGAAGTACAGGCAAATGAGCCATGGGCCTGTCACCCTCCTCCGTGCTCCCCACTATAAATGTTACTAACGGCTGCCGTTCGACACTATGTACCAAGCACTTAATACTAAATCCTTGCAAGCCTCCGGTGCAGAGTTTTCTCTTTTCACAGGTGAAGGTGCTGAGGCAAGAAAAGGTTAAGAAAGGTGTCCAGGGTCACACAAGGAGTCAATAGGGAGAAAAGAGTCAATTTTGGAGGCCTTCTGTCTCCAAATCCCATGCTCCTTCCGCTGTGTCATGATGCCTCTCTGTTTAAGGCTTGGCTTCCGACGCCATGAGCATTGCCAAAATTTTAAAACAGTTGGCTTATGTCATGGTCGGCAAAGGCTGTGGGTGGCACTGAAGCGTGGCTTTAAAGGAAGAGGCTGTATACCTTAAGATGGGACAAAGCATCGCCTGAACTCTGATCACACCCGTCCTGTGTCCCCAACCCGCACCTATGGGCTCGGAGGCGGGAGAACCGAGCCAGCCTGAGAAGCCATCTAAATGACACCTTGACCTGAGCTAATGGCAGGGAACAGGCACCTTGGCTATTTGCGTCTACGGCCCACAGGGTCCACTGGAAACCACCGGAAGGTCTGCAAGCTCCAGGGAGAGAGGATTGGCTCCAAAACGCTTTGCAACTCATTAGGGGAAGGATATCAGATCTTCCTTCCAGGAATGGAGTCGGTCTCAAACCGGTTCGAGGTACCACACCGGGGTTCCAGTCTCTGCCGATGAGCGCTGGGAGGGAAGGAGCTGGAGAGGGAGCCAAGGGTCTTGGTGAGTCAGTGGGTCTTGGAACACACGGACCAGGAGGGAAGGAAGACGCTCCTCTGGTCGCTCCTCTGATCTGACCTCTTGTGCTGGAAGACTGCAAAGAAAGCGCGAACTCCTTGACCTTTACAAGGGGGACGCACGCGATCTGTTCTACGAGGCGGGGGTATAGGTCCTAGCTGGAAGAGAAACGGGAAAAGGGGCAAAACAGGCAGTTGTTTCCCAGGCTCCCTTGTCTCACAGGGAGGTGGAGATGCTCTGGGCCGTCCCCAGCGAGGGTGACAAAGGCGCTAACGTGGGTCAGTCTCTAACCCCCCGGGGACCGAGCACAGCCTCCCAGTTCTGCAGCTGTCCCCGCCTGCAGCAGAGGCAGTGTGACTCTGGGGTCAGCGGTGCAAGCAGCAGGTGCACCAGCTATCTGGCCAAGCCAGTTCTGCAGCGAGACTCTGGGGGCTGTGTCTGGAGGCCCAGTCTGGAGCCTCTGTCTCCAGCCCTTGTGACCATTCTGTAATCCACTGGCTCCCAGACGGTGGCCCCTAGACTGGCAGTATCAGCAGCACCTGGGACCTTGCTAGAAACGGAAATTCTCGGACCCCACGCCAGGCCCACTGAATCAGAAACTCCAGGGTGGGGCCCAGGAAACTGGGCTTTAACAAACCATCCCGGATAGGGGCACCTGGGTGGCTCATTCGGTTAGGCGTCCAACCCTTGATTTCGGCTCAGGTCATGATCTCATGGTTTGTGGGTTCGAACCCTGCCTTGGGCTCCACACTGGCAGCGAGGAGCCTGCTTGGGATTCTCTCTCTCCACCCCCACCCCCACCCCCCCCCCCGCCCTTCCTCCTCTCCCCCACGCACATGTGCGCGCTCTCTCGCTCTCTCTCCAAAATAAAAAACAAAACACACACACAAACTTTCCTGGAGATTCTGACGCATGCTAAAGTTTAAGAAGCTTGCTCGGCCGACTTCCCCTCAGGTCATGATCTCACCACTCAAAGGCTCATGGGTTCGAGCCCCGTGTTGGGCTCTGGGCTGCCAGCTGGAGCCTGGAGCCTGCTTCGGATACTGTGTCTCCCTCTCTCTCTCTCTGCCCCTTCCCCATGCACGTGCTCTCTCTCTCTCTCCCTCAAAATAAATAAAAGAGAAAAAAAAGAAGTGCGCAAATCTGTAAGAGCCGCTGTGGAGATTCGGAGAGGAAATTAATTAAGCCCACCCAAAAGGATCTCTGTGTGGCAATGAAGGCATTAAAGATCATGCTGTTTACAAAAGACATTCAAAAGAACAAAGTTGAGAAGCTAACGCTTCCTAATTTCAAGACTTACTACAAAGTTATAGCAATCAAGATGGCTGCCGACACCTTTATGCTACCGACATAAAGACAGATAAAACGATCGCTAGACTAGAATAAAAAGTCCAAAGATAAACCCATACATATAAAGACAACTAACTGATCTATGACAACAATGCAAAGGCAACTCACTTGAGAAAGAACAAATGGTACTGAAACAATTCAACATCCACATGAAAAAATTAATAAGTAAAAGAATCTTGACCCATACCTCACACCATATACACATATTAACTCAAGCGGGGCTATAAACCCAAATGTAAAACCTAAAACTGAGACACTTTTTGAAGAAAGCATAGGAGAAAATCTTGGTGACAAGAGGAGGCAAAGATTTCTTACATGTGATGCCAAAAGCACAATCTACGAGAAAGTAAAATGAAAAATAAAAATTTTTTAAAAAGTCGATAAATTGGATTTCGTCAGATTTAAAAATTCTCTTCTTTGAAAGATGCTACTAAAAGAGAATGAAAACACAAATCACAGACTAGAAAAAAATATTTGCAAGGTATATATATCTGATAAAAGACCTGTATCTAGAACATATAACGAGCTCTCAAAATTCAGTAATAAGAAAACAAACAACCCAATTAAAAAATAGGCAAAAGATCTGAGCAGACATGTCATCCAAAAAAGATACATGGACGGCAGTGATACTCAACATCTTTGGGTAGATGCAAATTAACCTCACAATGGTATGCCATTACATTCCTTTTAGAATGGCTAGAGTCAAAAAGATCAACTATTCCAAATATTGGCAAAGATGCAGAGGAACCAGAACTCTCATTTACTGCTGGGGATGGGACAAAATGGTACAGCCATTTTGGGAAAAGCTTGGCAATTTTTAAAAAATCAAACACACTGGGGCGCCTGGGTGGCTCAGTCGGTTGAGTGTCCGACTTCGGCCCAGGTCACAATCTCACTGCTCATGGGTTCGAGCCCCGCATCGGGCTCGTTGTTGACAGCCTGGAGCCTGCTTCGGATTCTGTGTCTCCCTCTCTCTCTGCCCCCGTCCCCCCGACCCCCGCTCACATGCTGTCTGTCTCTCTCAACAATAAATAAACATTAAAAAATTAAAAAAAAAACACGTTAAACACACCTTCCATATGATCCAACCATCTCACTTCTATGTATTTTCCCAAAAGAAAAGAAAGCATATGTCCACGGAAAGACTTGCGCATGTTTATAGCAACTCTACTCAGAATCTCAAACGATTATAAACAAACACCTGATTAAACTGGGTGAAAAAGGAGGAAAAAAATCCATTATGATCAAAGATAATAACTGAGAATCAACTAAAATCCAGATCACGGTCTTGAAACCCCTATTCTAGGGCACCCTGATAATTAAGACATTAAACCCTTTTTGGAAAACAATAGAGACCCTTGGTACCATCAGAAAAGCTATTACAATTATTTTCATATCCTTAAAATAAAATAACCTGGGTAAGACAGTAAATCAAGACAATGTGGTACTTAATCACCTTATATTATTAATCAGTTAAAACTTATTTCTTGTTGGAAAGAAAATTAAAGCCGGGAAGAGTCCTTTCACACGTAAGTAGATGGACCTTGGCGAATGCGTACCGTGGAATACTACTATTGCTCTACACAACAACCTGGATGAATCTCCAAATAATTAAACAAAGTGAGAGCAATTAGACAAACAAGAATGCATACTGTGTGATCGACTCCATGTATGTAAAACTCTAGACGTGACAAATTCACCTCTAGTGACAGGACGCGGATTCAGTGGTGGCCTGGAAAATGGGGAAGCGGGGGGCCAGAGAGAGTACGAAGGAGTTCAGGGAAACTTCTGAAGATGACAGATATGTTCAGTATCTTGATTGTGGTGATGGTGTTCTGAGTGTAGAGAGGTGCCAAAATTTATCAGGTTGTACACTTAAAGTCTGTCCAGTTTATCGGACGTTAATTATCCCTCAGTTAAGCTGCTAAAAAGAAAAGAAGACAGCAAGTACACCCCGTTTACACGGTGATCGCAAAAACTAGGTGCCCGTTAACCTTTGTGAATTGATTGATTAGAACCACAGCGCAGTTATGATTAAACCATGTACTGGTCGGCCCCGGCAGCCATAGAAAGTACCACACACTGGATGGCTTACGCAACAGAGATCTACTGCCTCATGGCTCCGGAGTCTAGAGGCCCAAGATCAAGTGTCAACGGCGTTGGTCTCTTCTGAGACCCCTCCCCTTGACTTGTCGATGGCCACCTTCTCCCTGTGTCCTCGCATGGTCTTCCCTCTGAGCCTGGGCCTGTGTCTTAATATCCTTGAGAGGACACGTGTTCCTATGGGATTAGGTCCCACCCTAAATGCTTCACTTTTACGTAATTACCTCTTTGAAGTCCCTGTCTCCAAATACGGTCACGTTCAGAGGTATTGGGGGTTGGGACTTCAACAGGGGGTGGGGGAAGTGACACCGTTCGGCCTGGGACAAACATGGTTTTCCATTTATATGACAGCACTTACCACACAGTTCATTTAGATGTAGCCTAATTTCCTTTAGGATATTCTGGTTGTGGGCGTAGCGAGATGATTAATAGAAGAGAGAATTTCGTGAATTAGCCCCTCGACTAAACTACCAAAAGCTGTACCTGGGCCCCTAAAAAAAAAAAAAAAAAACAACCCCGCAGACAGGCAAGAGAGAAACCGGCAGAAGGAAAGGTGAGCTTTGGTGAGATGGTAGGGGAGGAACGGGGGTTGGAGACACAAAGGAAGGCCTGGCAGGCAACAGAACAGGAAGAGAGACAGGACCCTGAAGTAGCTTTTTCTTTATCCTCAGATCCTGTCTTACCATCAGACTACCACCCCGCCCCCCCAAAGGAAAGTCATGACTTTACCATCTAAACAAACGGCCAGGTTTGCACGCAGAGCTCCTCCCTTGCTGTGCGCCCAGGCCTTTCTGAGCCCCCCTCTCTGTGGATGCCAAGGGCAGGAAATCCAAGCCGGAGGTGGGCAAGCGGGGAGATCAGGTGCGACACAAAGCAGGATGCCCATGGGACAACCCCCTGCTGAGAGGGGCCCAAGTGTGGGCCTTTGAAAAGCCCCAGGTCGCTAGTTCGCACACGGACCCGTAAGTACTTTTGTGTAGATAAGCAAACAAAGCTCGATTTCGAATTTGCATGGGTTTCTAGTTCCAAAGCGTTCTTGCTGTGCGTGTGACGGCAACTTCCTCTTTGGGCCTGAGACCCTTGGCCTTGCAAATGGAGTGGTAGGGGGTTGGGGGGTGGGGAGGAGCAAGCGTCTTAACCTGGGCTTAAGATGAACTGCTTGTCAACATAATGTAGGCAAGAGCTAAAGCATCATCCTTCCGGCCGTCAGATACGCGCCCCTACTTTGCACTCCACCCAGAAGAATCATAGTCCTTTTCCAAAGTTTTCATAAATTACTTGCATTTAGTTAAACGTTTGACCATCTTCCCATACTTCACTGAAACACCGGTGTAAAAGCAGGAGGCCCAGAGGACGCACCTATGCCACCTCTCTGGGAAAGTCATGTGGCCCCGTGAGGCCTCTCTTCGGGAAGAATTGTTCTCTGATTTCTATCTAAAGCCAACAGAGTGAATTAAGAGGTAGAATCCTACCTGGTGTTTGAGCTGGACTCAAGATCAAGTGGACAGCTAGAGGATTATGATCCTTGAGGATTATGACCTTATTAATAATGATGGTGACCGTTTATTGAGTATCTGCTATGTACCAAGCACTGTTCCAGACTATCGTATATGTGATTTAATTCCCACCATATTAAGAAGCAGATAATAATCTTCACCATTTTACACCCAGACAATGAGGCTCAGGGAAATTCCTCGACCAGGGACACGCAAATCTTAAGCAGCAAAGCTGAATTCGGACCCAGGTTTGTCTGATTTCAAAGCCTGCACTCTTTTAACCACCCCTTGCTTTTCTGGAGGATGGCCCCAAAATATATTTTGGACTGTACTTGAGTGTCGTTATTTGGTGAGTTATCTTTGTATGTCTATTTAGCTCAGAGGCTCCTTCGTATGAAAAGATTGAGTCTTTTTCTGGTTTTTGCTGAGCAGAATACGCAAGTTTAAGACACTCAAAAAACGTTGCCTGAAGGTCTGTACCTGACCTTCGTCAGAGTATTAAACCAACGTCAAGCTCCTGGTTTTTGACAATGTGCTGTTGTCATCCAAGACTTGACTGTCGGGGGAAACTAAGTGAAGGACACACGGGAACCCTCTTTTCTATTTTTTGGAACTAGTTCAAAACAAAGGATTCGTTAAATGTCATTTGACAACGATAAGGGGCACTGCGCTGGTACAGTAGAAACAAAATTAGGGAAGTCAGGTCCCAGGCTCTAAAACTGTTCTTCCTAACTAGCTATGTGACTTTGTACGAGTCCTGTCCGACTAAGGCCCAACAAAAGTGGTATCCAACCACCATTTTGGCGTTAAGAGTCATGATTTCTGCTATTAAAAAAAAAACAAAAACAAAAACCATTCTCAACTTCTTTTTTTAGGATGCAAGAGTGAATATATACATCTAACTTGCTTCCTCCCCAAATGCACTAACGCTACGGTAAAAAGAGACTCTTTAAAGACACACCCCACAAAGACAGGCAGGACAAGAGAGGAGAAAACAGCAACAAGATGATAGAAGCCAGGAAGCAGGTGAGTGAGTGATAAAAGGACTTACCAGGCCTTGAGCTGACAGTACATAAAGCTGAGGATGAACCCGTTTGGCACTATAGAATCTTCCAAAAAAGTCAGGAACCAACAGCTCCAGGCAGTGGTGGGTATATACGGGGTGGCTACGGGAAGGACTGGGTGAAAACCCCCAAAGACAGATCTCTAGATTCCTGCCCCCACCCCCGCCCCCCCGTATCCCGGGAGACTGCTTTTACCCCATCTAACCAGAGTCTAGGGATTTCATCCTCCTAAGAGTGGAAAATAGAAGTCTGTGGACTGGGAACTTGGAAGCGCCTTGTCCAGGCAAAGAAGATTAAACGAGTGTATACACAACGAGTGCCATGCCAAGTGCCGAGAGAGACCTCCATCCCCCCGGCTCAGCTCCCAGGACCTTGGCAGCCAGATGTTAAGCTTCCAGGCAGGAGACTAAAATTCTCCTCTGGAGAATCTGACCAGCCCCAGAGAAACCTCCCAAAGATACTGAAGTTAGGGAGTGCTCAACAAATAGCCCACACAGTGAGCTCCCCCCGCGGGGAAGCTGACAGTCAGCAAACCCCCACCTTGAGCTCAGAGCTTCCAATTCTGGCTTGTTGGTTCCCAACGCTACCGTGGAGATAGATACACCACAAACCAAAGAAAAAGGCCACCTGGAGTCTATGCAGGGAGACGAAAACTTTCCCCACAATAAATAATATCCTCAGAGCGACGACAGACGATCCAAGCAAAAGAAAATCTAAGCAAAGAATGCTATAAAAGAAGAAGAGGAGGAGGAGGAAGGAGGAGAGGAAGAAGAAGAAGAAACAGAGAGAACAACAGCCAAAGAGCTCTCGGGAACTAAAAACAAGACTGCACAGATGACAAATTAAATATAGAGAGACTGGAAAATGAAGTTGATGGTGAGTATCCCAGAAACGACAGCAAAAAAGACAAAGAGATGGAAAATGAAGGAGAAAAGAAAGCAGAGGATGGGTCCAAGAAGTCTGACATTCAAAGAATGGAAGAGATCTCAGCAAGAGAGGAAAGAGAAACAGAGGGTTAATCGTCGACAAAATCATTTGAGCAGTTCACCAAGGACAGGACACGCTATTCTAGAACGGCAGGGTCTAGCGCGGACCCGACACAACGGACGAAAATTGCCCAAGGAACATCACTGGGCAACTTCTAACCACTGGGGACCCACTGGGGACAAAACACGATCCTACGGGCTTCCATGAAGATAAAATAGGTCAATTACAAGGATCAGGAAACACATCGACTTCCAACTTTTCAAAGCCAAGAGACAAAGGACAGAGGGTCCAGTTCTGGGTACGACGGTGAATGTACCCTCCGCCTGGACTCTCCCATGGATTGCCATTCTAAAACCCGGACAGAACGATGCAGCATTTGTTTGGGGAATCAAAAAAGTCAACGGGAACAGGCAGACTGAGATAGGAAAGCAGAATCCGGAGTACGACCAAACGAGCAGTAATTGTATCATTTTTTTTCTCCTAGAATATCGCGCCGTGCCTCAAGGCAGTGTGACAGCAATGGCAACGGTAGCCTGAGGTGCCTAAAAAGTGGAATATTATTCAGCAATAAAAGGAGCAAATTATCGATTCATGTAATGGAATGACTGACTCTCAGACACGTTTTGCTAAGTGAAATAAGCCAGATCAAAAGGCTATTATAGAATTCCGTTCGTCTAACTTCCTGGAACAGGCCACACTACAGGAACAGAAAACAGATCAGTGATTGCGAGGGAATGAGGTGCAGGGAGGGGTTGACTGCAAAGGGGCAGCGTGAGGGAAATTTTGTGATCGAATTATTCTATATCATGACTGCGGTGGTGGACACACGACTCTATGCGTTTGTCAAAACCCACAGACCCGTACACCAGCAAGTGTGAAGCTTGCTGTACGTAAATTTAAAAAACCAAATGAATCAGGGTATGGGAGGGAACCCCAGAGGGATCTAAGCCATAACAAATTCACCTGAGTGTATTATAAACGAATAACATAACCACATGAAAGGGGTGAAAAGAATTTTGAAAACAGTGGTGTTTTTGTTTTTTTTTTTTAAGTTTATCTATTTGAGAGAGAGAGAGAGAGCTCAAGCAGGGGAGGGGCAGAGAGAAAGGGAGAAAGAGAGAATCCCAGGCAGGCTCCGCACTGTCAGCACAGAGCCCAACTCAGGCTCAAACTCACAAACAGCAAGATCATGACCTGAGCCGAAACCAAGAGTCGGAGGCTTAATCGACTGAGCCACTCAAGCAACCCCCCCTGACAACGGTGTTTTAACAGGATACCGTAAGGCTTCGGACAGAAAGAACTCGATGCAAATATGCATTCTAGTCAGTACACTTGTTTCTCAGAGGGCTGTGGGTTAGCAATTCTCAAATTACTTACGTGGATGCTAGGGTCGAACGGAATAGTAAATACGGTATTGAGCACGAGAACCAGGCCTCTCACGGTCAGAGAAAGAAGTTACACATAGGGAACGGAGAAAGGCTAGAATAATCCCTGTGGTGTGTGACTGGAGTCAAGGGTATTGACATGAACTCTCATGTTTTTTTAAATATGTACACAGTTCAATAGACAAAGAAATGAACATAAATATGTGTATAGACTTGGCTTATTATACACACATATATTTCCTAGCTCTGCCTGCTGAGCAGGCCTCAAAGGAATGACACCCCAGTAACAGTGAGCCCACCTAGTGCCTCGATGTTGGTCTCTAAATGCCGTGAGCTATTAAAGGGAACCAGGGCTCTTTCAGAAGTGGCTGATCGAGCTCAGAGAGTGGAAACAGGAGATGACCCGGGAGTATCTTGTGAAGCCAGAAGGTAAGAAGTTACCCCCAAGGATGAAGGCCCAGGATGCAAAGAACACAGGGACCAACCTGAAAGCACTTCCAATGGCCAGAGTTGGAACAATCTAAAGTACAATATAAATGATAATATAATTAGATTACAGCCCATAGAGTAAAACAAATACCCATGGGTCCACACTAATATAAATACATGAGTGAACAGATGAATGGATGGATGGATGGATGGATGGACGGATGGATAGATGGATGGAGAAAGGGGTAGCTCTTCCTTATAGAAGAATTCCAATTAACAAATGTAGAAGATGGGGCGCCTGGGTGGCTCATTCGGTTAAGCCTCCGACTTCGGCTCAGGTCATGATCTCGCAGTTCACGAGTTCAAGCCTCGGGCCGGGCTCCGTGCTGACAGCGCAGAGCCTGCTTGGGATTCTCTCTCCCCCTCCCCTGCTCATGCTCTCTCTCTTTCTCTCTCTCAAGAAATAAATAAATAAAGTTAAAAAAAAAAAAAAGGTAGGGGCGCCTGGGTGGCTCAGTCGGTTGAGCGTCCGACTTTGGCTCAGGTCATGATCTCACCGTCCGTGAGTTCAAGCCCCGCGTCGGGCTCTGTGCCGACAGCTCGGAGCCCGGATTCTGTGTCTCCCCCTCTCTCTCTGCCCCTCCCCCATTCATGCTCTGTCTCTCTCTGTCTCAAAAATAAACAAAACATTAAAAAAAAAAAAGGTAAACATCACTAGCTATAAGAATTATCGCAGGGGGGTGGAGGACGGGGGGCGCCTGGGTGGCCCAGTTGGTTAACCATCCAACTTTTGATTTCAGCTGGGGTCACGATTTTTACAGTTCTTGAGATCAAGCCCCGAGCTGGGTTTCACAATGAGCAGGGAGCCTGATTGGGATCCTCTCCCTCCCTCTCTCTCTGTCCCTCCCCTGCTCTCTGTCTCAAAATAAATCAGCATAAAAACATAAGAATTATTGACATCATGAACCCCTTGGTCTGATGCCCTGAGAGGTGCACATCACTTCTATGGTGTTCTTGATAAAAAGTCATGAAAAATCAACAGGCAAACCCAAATCCAGGGACACTCTACAAAATAACTGACTGGTAGTTTTGTTGTTGTTGTTATTTTCAATAGTGACAAGATCATGAACAACAAGGAAAGACTGAGGAACTGTGACAGACTGGAGGAGACTGAGGAGAAATGGCAATTAAATGCAGTGTGGGATCCTGGGGAGGGGCCATCAGTGAAAACAACTGGCAAACTCCCTCTAAACCTATAGTTTAGTTAATAGTATTTGTACCAAAGTTAATTTCTTAGTTTTTATCATTGTACCAAGATTCTAGAAGATGTAAACACTAGGGGAAGCTCGGTGAGGGATATACGAAAACCCTCTGTGCTATTTTCACTCTTCTGTAAGCCTGAAATTATTGCAAAATAAAGGTTGTGTGTTTTTTTTTAAAGTACATACTATGGGGCGCCTGACTGGCTCACTCGAAAGAGCATGCGACTCTTGATCTCGGGATCGTGAGTTCGAGCCCCACATAGGGTGCAGAGATTACTCAAATAAATAACTTTTGAAAAAGTACCTACTGTGGTAAAATGTCATTTTACATCCTTAGCTGACCTGTCACAGCGAGGTACCTCCAATGTGGACTCACGGATGCACGTGGCACCGTGCTTAATCCTAATGGCGAATTCGGGTGCCCGGACCAGCTGGCTGGCTGATTTTGCTACATCGGCCAACAGGTTTGGCCAGAATTCCGAGGCCTTGGACTTTGCTGGATGAGAAAAAGGGGAAAGGGAGCAAACGGCCAGGGGGGTAGAGCGGCTTTCAGCTCCCACCCTGCAGAGCTCCGACCTCGACCTCTCCGGAAGCCACTCCTCTTGGGTCTGAAAGATCACAGAAGGCATAGTCTAGGTGGGAACTAGACCATCTGTTTATGCCCTCGGAATTTTAAAACCGATCCCCCGTGTTTACAAACCCGAGCTTACATGTCACGTTTGTTGGGCAATAACTAAGTAGCTGCCAGGCCGTGGCAGGGTTTCTCCCCTTCAGAAGCTCCTCCCCGAGGAAGCAGGTCGGGTCCTGAAAGGTGGTTCTCAATCGTACTGTTTATCACCCCGGTTGCCGACAAGGAGTTTCTACTTGCAGCCCTCAGACTGGGGGCCATCAGACAGGAGTGTTTCAAGATCAAGCACATGCACGGGAGGCCTGGGTGGCTCAGTTGGTTGAGCCCCTGACTCTCCATCTCTGCTCAGGTCACGATCCCAGGGTTGTGGGATGGAGCCCCGCATTGGGCTCAGCACTGAGTGCAGAGCCCGCTTGGGACCCTCTCTCTCCCTCTGCCCCTCTCCCCCGCTCACGTTCTGTCTCTCTAAAATAAAAATTTTAAAGTATATATTTAAAAAATTGTGTTAATAAATAAAATCAAGCACATGTTCCCCCCTCTTGGCCGATAGATGTTCCCTCTGGCATATTTTCCCCAACAAAGCTGTTCTTCACTGCATCGAAAACACATTAAGGGAGAGAAGATCTGCAAATATTGTGGGAATCTCCTTAACTTGTATCCACCGCCCCCCCTAGACTCTGAAGTCAGGCACTTCAAAGGG
The DNA here is from genome assembly GCF_007474595.2 of Lynx canadensis. NCBI lineage: Eukaryota > Metazoa > Chordata > Mammalia > Carnivora > Felidae > Lynx > Lynx canadensis. The sequence goes on from NC_044303.2 coordinate 9,450,348, forward strand.
GCCTTGTAAGGAGGAAATATCCGTGGCCTGGGGCAAGCAAATCATCACTCCAGCCTCTGTTTCTGCAAAATCCTGGTCTGCTCCTGAAGGAGGCTGGTAGGCTCTTTGTGGATGGGAGCCTGCAAGCCATGGCACTTTGAACCCTTTCGTTTTTGTCTATTGCCTGTCCTATTTCTTGCTGATTACCGACTGTAGAAGCAAGGCGGCTTCTATATATTACACAGTTACCCTTTGTCCCTTAGAACCTCCTCTAATGTTGAAGGACTCAGTCCACACACAAGGGAAACATTCACTATTTTTTTCACTGATTTCCATTTTTTTTTAAATGATCTCTTGTTTGGGATTGAATATATTAGTAAGCCCTTATGTGCCCCTACATGATGGGGTTAAAAATGTTTGCAAAACACCTCGGGCTGAGCCTGAGCAGAGCAAGCACACTGTAGACCGACGGGCTCGTGGCCAAGAACCCTGATGGGGCATTGGCAGCGAGCAGAGCTTTTTCAGGACAGCCGAACTTCATTGATAACCGTGCAAGACCTCAAGAAGGATGATCCTGGGGTTGTGAGTTTGAGCCCACATTGTGCGTGGAGCCTACTTAACATAAAAAATAAAATTAAAAAAAGAGCAAGAAGGAGGCTCTAAATTGCTGCCTGACACCCTGTTTCCGGAATCAGCCAAGCAGGAGGTTGACACAATTATCCGGACAATCTGAGCAGAGATCTACTTATCTACATTAAAAACCATCATCATCAGGGGCGCCTGGGTGGTTCAGTAGGTTGAGCGTCCGACTTCGGCTCAGGTCATGATCTCACGGTTCGTGGGTTCGAGGCCCCATATGTGCTGACAGCTTAGAGCCTGGAGACTGCTTCAGGTTCTGTGTCTCCCTCTCTCTCTGCCTTTCCCCTGCTCGCTCGCTCTCTCTCTCTCTCTCTCTCTCTCTAACACTCATTCCCATATTGCAAATACAGAAACCAAAACACGGATAGGTAAAGTAACTTTTATTTTAACTTTTTTAACATTTATTCATCTTTGAGATGACAGAGACAGAGCATGAGTAGGGGAGGAGCAGAGAGAGAGGGAGACACGGAATCTGAAGCAGGCTCCAGGCTCTGAGCTGTGTCAGCAGAGCCCAAAGCGGGACTCAAACTCACTGACCTCGAGATCATGACCTGAGCCAAAGTCGGACGCTTAATCGACTGAACCACCCGGGCGCCCCAGTAAAGTAACTTATCCAGAGTCACACAGCTAATTAAGAGCAAAGCTGGGATTCAAACCGGGGTCTCTGACCACAGACATCTTAGCCACCAAGCTGAACCGTTCAGGTGACCACCTCCGTCTCAGGTTAACTGGCCGGAGCAATGAATATGCTTCCATACCCAAGCATGCCTTCTTCCTCACAATATTCTCATGGAGCAGGGCTGGCACCGTGAGCCCCGTGTCTACCTTAGAACATTCCCACTGTGAGTCACCTCCCTGTGACAGCCAAAAGCCACTCTGTCTCCCAACCCGACCCCTTAAGAACCAACGCAACAGGAAGCTACGGGTGGCCATCTGTAGACAGGACTCAGAAGTGGCTCTCAACCAGGGGCAACGTCGCTTCCCGGGGACATTTGGCAACGTGTGAAGGTATGTTCGATTACCACAACTGGGGGTGGGGAGGAGGAGGAGTATTAAACGGCAGCCGGGGATGCTACTAACCATGGCACGAGCCAGCCTCTCCACTCCCCCACCTCCGGTCCGGCCCCGGTGTCGGATGGTGTAGAAGTTGGGAGACCCTGAGCGAAAGGAGTCAGTCCTGCTCTTCAACCCTTGTCCCCGGCCTGGCCTGGGATGATGAAAACTCACTGCTACTGTAGTCAGGAAGCTGTATCAGACGGGTTATCTCACCTGCCGGGGAGATGCTACCGCCTGCATGTGGGGCTTTCTCCGTCCGTCTAATTAGTGCATTTGCGGATTGTCTGAACGGACAGCCTCCTTTCCCCGGTAAACAGCACGTTGGCAAGCCAGTCCACACTCAGAACACTGCCCTGACAAGCTAAGCAAGCGATTCAACAAGGTGACTCTTGTTGCTGCGCGGAATAAAGGCGGGTGGCGTATTCTAGGGGCAATCGTGGGGGGGGCGGCGGGGAGAGAAGTGTGACATTGACAAGGTCAAAGGGGCTTTGACAGGTAAAGCAAGGAAAGAGCATGACCAGCAGAGGGGAAGAGTGGAACTTTAAAGCTGGTCAGGGAATCCTGTTGGCCCCACTCCCTAATTATTTTAGCAGGCGATGAGATCATCCTCCACGAGAGCGGACGCAAAGAAAGGGGAGCTATAACCAGATACCGCTGCAAATAAAGTTGGCTTCACTCCAGAGCCTAAAATAAGACGCGTGCGGCATTCGCTTCGTGAAAAGTTTAAGGTCAGAGTTCTGTCACGAAAGCACCCGCCTGGGGAGTCAGACAGACCTGGTTCCGAGTCCCCGCTTTGAAATGTCCTCGCCACGCAACTCCCGGCAGAAAACAATCTCTCTGCACCTTGTGCCTCATCTGCAGAGCGGAACTACTCGCAAGAGCCACTCGGGGTCGTCCTGGGAAGTACAGGGTGTGATGTGTGTGTGACACGGGCACTTGGTGGTGCTGGGCACAGAAAACCCACGGGGTAAAGTATACACGGAATGAATGCCCTGACCCAGCCTCTCCCCTCCTCCCTTCCCTTGCACGTGTAGAGAGGGAGGTTGGTTTTCCCCCAAGAGCCTGGTTGGGTGAAGTCGACGTGCAAGGGGCGGAGTCAGAGCCCAACAGAGGCTTTGTATTAATGGACTTTACTTTTACAAATCATTCCCGCGAGATGTCCAGATAAGCAAGCTTGCCCGAAACAAGGATCTTTGACTCTAGGACCCAGAAAACGACTCCCTGAGATACACTTAGTATGCACCCAGGGTCACTAGAAACAGGTTTACCGTGAAGCTGATGAAAAGGAAGCTCCAGGCCTCTCACCCAGGCAGGAGCCCCAGCAACGCATTCACGGCCATTGGCTTTTGTAAACTTGGCGGTGGTAGACCTTGACTGCTTAAGATCGCTGCCTCTTTCTACTCTGACTTCCCTTGGGCCACATTTCCCCTCCTTTTGGGTGACTCTGGAAAAAAAAATTTTTTTTAATGTTTATTTGTTTTTGATGTTTATTTATTTTAATGTTTATTTTGTTTGAAGCAAACGAATAATGTTTATTTTTGACAGAGCACTAGTGGGGGAGGGGCAGAGGGAGAGGGAGACACAGAATCCAAGCAGGCTCCAGGACAGGCTCCAGGCTCTGAGCTGTCAGCGCAGAGCCTGATGGATGCGGGGCTCGAACCCACGAACCAGGAGATCACGACCTGAGCTGAAGTCAGATGCTCAACCGACTGAGCCACCCAGCTGCCCCTGGGTGACTTTGGAGTGGCCATGGGTATTTTGGGGGATCTGGCTAAGAGGAATTAGGAGCTAGAGATAGTGCTACTTTGGGTTCAGGATATGTTTTAAATTTTATATATTTACAGTTCAGTTACTGCTAATTGTTCTGGAGCAGGGAAGGTTGCCAGCACCATTCCTACGGCCCACTGGGTTGACCCACCCGGCATGGAGATATGAAGGCTCAGATCCAGAGGTCACATCACAAGTTATGTGTCCCGTGGTTTCTGGCACCACGGGTAGCATGGCCCGGGGGAGGAAAATCAAGATGTGGCATAGACACAACCAAACCAGACTAGTTAGAAGCTGGCCTGGGGAAAACTTTTCCAACCATCAAACTTCACAACTAACTCTAGGCACACTTAAAATTGATAATTGGTCAAGATGAATTTGAGACCACCTAAGAAACACGCCCCCCAAAATATAGGATACAAAGGATATCAGAGGTAAATATCTGATATATGATAAGCAAATATGCTTAAATGCAAATATGCTTATATGATAAGCAACTAAGAAGTATGTTTCTGAATTTGAGGATACTTTAATACCTAATTTTGTATTTATAATTTTATATTCCCTTCAAAAGGGGCTCTGACATCCTATAAGCTTCAGGCTGTACAAAACCTGGGTCCATCCCTTAGAGTCACCTACTTTTATCTTTTTCAAGAGGGTAGAATGGGGGGGGGAGTGAGAATGGAGGCAATAAAACTCCCTCACTAAATTTCCTGAAATAATTACAGCCTAGTCAGTGAATCTAGAAAACTGGAAATTCCTTATGTATCCGTTCTATCGGGAAGGATTTAAATAAAGTAAATATACAAGGCTCCAGACTATTCTGGTGGATTTTCTTGCAAGGCTGAGCACATACCGCACGGCGTTTGGGGGGAAAGTACTTTTTCATAACGTGAAATAAAACACACCTAGCCTTAAAAAAAAAAAAAGTTAGTTTAGTTTCTGCTAAAATCTTTTATCTGTCCTTTATTTATCCCTTGCCTCCAGCAGAGATTCTAAACTCTATTCACGCCCGCTATTGTCGCTGGTACACCCAAATCAAACGAACTCAGCTGGATCATTCGTTTTTTGAAAGCACAGAGTAACACCCCACAAGCTGGAGAAAGTGAAAGAACTTCTTTCTAAATTCAGCCGCCTGAACAAGGAAACATTCAGGTAGGCAGCGTCCTTCCAGTCTCTGTTCCCACCACGTGAAGACTTAAAGGAACCGCGCTCTGGAGGCTGGTCTTCCTTTCCATGAAGACGCCAGCAGAAGTGCCCACGAGCTCGCCCTGCCTTTTCCCACCCCCTCACCCCTCCCCGCACGCCGTCGGCTCCCGGGAGCACGAGTTTCACAAGGAAGAGAAAATGTAGCGTTCTGCTCATTTCAGAACCGCGTCCTCCCCGTTCGCAAACGCCTGGGCCCCGCGCCCGAGCCGCCTGCCCCTCCCTCCGCGCCGCGCCCGGGATGCTGCAGCCCGCGGCTCCTCCAGGTTTGGGAAGCGGGTGACCCCGGGCAAGTTTGTCGAGTCGGAGCGGAACGACACCCGGGAGTACGTGTTGGCTCTTTTCCTTTCCTTGGAAAGCACTTAGCAAGCTTAAGGCACCCCCCCACACACACACCCACCCTGTATACCTTCTCTTGCAGTGCTGCGTGGTTTACAAAAACAGAGCTCGTGTCTTTAAAACCTGCGTTTTCTCCCTGGGAGTAAGCATTAGTTAATGACTGCCAGCCGGTTTCTGTGTCTCGGCACCATGTGACCCGGCCACGTGACTTGGAGCCGGCTGTGGTTGTTCCTTGTATTTGAATAAAAAGATCAAGCTTATTATTGCACTGAAAGCCTGCGGATCGCGCCCGTGCAACGTGATTCCCAGGCGGGTTACACAACGCGCTGCCGCCCTGGGCTCCGGCTCCCAGCGCCCAGCCTGTCTCCGCCCGGCGCAGGGAGCTGTTTGCTAAGGGACATAAAACAAACACGGTGTTATGGTTTCCAAAGTGAGAGTCCATTTTCCTCTTGGAAGACGCATGATGATCCTGAAAAAAGAAGAGACCCGATTCCTCGGAACCTTCTTACTAGGATAAGGTTAGGATCCCTAGTGCACGCATATAAATAAAGGGAAAAGGAGGAGATCCAGTCTCTTTTTCAACCGAAGATTCAGGATCTGGTTTGACCTTTCACTATTTTCCTGTCTCCCTCCCTGGAAAGTCTTCAACACACATTCTTGCCTCCTTAGAAAAAAATACAAACTAAAAGTGACATTTTGAAATTTAAAATGTAAATGGCATGTTCGTTCCCACCCCCCCCCCACCCCCGCCTGGAGATTTCTAGAACACTGGCAGTTAAATTTTGATTCAGCGTATCCTGCAAAGGAGAGAGCGAAGGGATTAGTCTGTGTGTAGGTGGGAAGAGCTGGGTGTCCGTTTGTAGGTTAGGGTGGTGGTGAGCACAGGTATGCAAACGTATGCAGATTTGCCTCCAAAGGGACCCAGCCCCCTCAGAAGGTGACATCCTTACTCTGCTCATTTTAATACTCCCCTCCCTTCCCCTCCCCCCCCCCCCCCCCCCCCCCCCGTGCAATGTTTTGCTTCCTCCTGTCTCTAAGGGTAGTCTTCAGTGATGACTCAATTGCAGAAGGACCCGGGAGGAACAATAACATTGGTTATCTCTAGCCCAAGGCCTTCTCTGAATGGAATTGCAAAGCGCTTCTCCCCAGCAGCCCCCTTTCCAGCCGCGTCTGCCTTCTAGAACACGAGGCCAGCCCACTCTCCAGCACAGGCCAGATTTCAGCTGTGGATTCATTCATTCTACCGATACTGACTGAGTGCGTCCTCCGGCTGGCACTATTCCAGGTGCTGAGGAAGCAGGCGTGAACAGGGAGCCTGCTCCCTGCAGCCGGGGGCCCTCACTCCGGGAGCGAGAGTGATCTCCAAGAGGCCAAGCCCACGGGGCCTGTCCAGGCTGGGGGAGCAGCCTGTCAGACTCCCTTCTGTGGTCCAGCCATTGCTCAGATGACCGGGCCACTGAAGACTAAATAATTGGCCAGCTGGTGCTTTGGAAACAGTTAAGTCTTTGCTGGCGGATACAGGTGTGATCTTGATTCTTGGACACCTCCTATTCAGCCCCGAAGAGTCCTTGCTCCCCGTCCCTGATCCTGCGCGGACCAGAGTCGTCGTGTAGACGTCTCACTGCAGCCGGCGGCATGGCCAAAGATACAGCAGAGATGCCTGGCAGGGATGCCTCCTTGAGCTGTGATCGAGGCATCGCCCAGAATTCCAGCCGGAACATCTGCTCCCCTGCTCCCCTGCTTCTCCGCAGCCCCCCTTCAGAGGACACCCCAGCAACTCTGGCAGGAGCTACCCGAAAGGCCAGACCGTCCACAGTGCTGGAGGGGTGAGGTATGGCCTTGGGCAGCCTTCCCAAGGACAAGATGCCCAAGGGCTAGGTATGGGGCAGCCCTGAGGCGGATCAGAGAGTGAAAGTGTTCTGAAATTGGCAGGGCTTCTGACATCCCGAATAAGGACTGGCCAGGGGACAGAAAGGGGGAGACAAAGAGAAAGAATGGAGCTATCAAGGTTTCAATGAAATCTTGATCGGATTTCCATGGTCATTGAGTGGGCACTCTTCTCCGTGGAATCATACAGCACGCCAAAGGAGAGGGAACGAGGCAAGTTCAAACAAAAGTCAGAGACGCAGCACGATGGTCTGCTGGCTGAGCGCCGTCCTTTATACCAGGACCTCAGAGAAGGTCCTCGGTATCTGTGTGTGATAAGCAGGACCGATACCAGACCCTCGTCACCTAGACGTGGCCTCCAGCCACCCCCAACCCTGACCTGTGCCATGGAAGGAGGGGCGGCTCACGCCAGAGGAAAGAAGGGCACAGGCACAGGCTCTGGTCCTGGGAACTCTGGGTATTTTGAACCTAATTTGTTCTCCCAGCCGATCTCAATAATTCCCATAGTCCCTTGTTTTCCTGATCGGTCCATTGAGTGTCCGACTCTTGATTTCAGCCCAGGTCATGATCTCAGGGCTGTGGGAGAGCCCCACGTTGGACTCCATGTTAAGAGTGAGCTTTCTTGGGGCGCCTGGGTGGCTCAGTCGGTTGAGCGTCCGACTTCGCTCAGGTCACGATCTCACGGTCTGTGAGTTCGAGCCCCGCGTCGGGCTCTGTGCTGACAGCTCGGAGCCTGGAGCCTGCTTCTGATTCTGTGTCTCCCTCTCTCTCTGACCCTCCCCTGTTCATGCTCTGTCTCTCTCTGTCTCAAAAATAAATAGACATTAAAAAATTAAAAAAAAAAAGAGTGAGCTTTCTTGATATTCTCTCTCTCCCTCTGCCCCTCTCCCCACCACCCCGCTCATGTGCTCTCTTGCTCTCTCTAACATAAAAAATTTTAAAAAGAAAAGAAAAGAAGACAATATGGCAGGTCCTCAAAAAAATTAAACGTCGAATTGCCATGTGATCCAGCAATCCCACTTCTGGGTATATATGCACAAGAATTGAAAGCAGGGACTCACATATATATTTGTACACTCATGTTCATAGTGGCATTATTCACAATAGCCAAAAGGTGGAAACAGCCCAAGTGTCCATGGACGGATGGATACACATACAATAGAATATTTTCAGCTTTAAGAACAAACTGAGGGTTGGTGGGGGGTGGGAGGGAGGGGGGGGTGGGTGATGGGTATCGAAGAGGGCATCTTTTGGGATGAGCACTGGGTGTTGTATGGAAACCAATTTGACAATAAATTTCATATATTAAAAAAATAGAGAAATAAATAGATAGATAGAATATTTTCAGCTTTAAAAAGGAAGGAAGAGCGCCCAGGTGGCTCAGTCAGTTAAGCATCTGAATCTTGATTTCAACCGAGGTCATGATCTCCTGGTTCCTGGGATCGAGCCCTACCCCAGGCTCTGTGCTGACAGTATGGAGCCTGCTTGGGCTTTTCTCTCTCTTTCCCTCTCTCTCTCTCCCCCCTCTGCTCAAATGCATGTACATACATGCTTTCTCTCTCCAAATAAATAAACAAAGAAACAAAGAAATAAATAAAAAGGAAGGAAATTCCAAGGGCATCTGGCTGACTCAGCCGGTGGAGTGTGTGACTCTAGACTTGGGGTCGTGTGTTCGAGCCTCACATTGGGTGGAGAGATTACTTAAAAATCAAATCTTCTGGGGCGCCTAGGTGGCTCAGTTGGTTAAGTGTCTGACTTTGGCTCAGGTCACGACCTCACAGTTCGTGAGTTCAAGCCCCACGTCGGGCTCTGTGTTGACAGCTCGGAGCCTGGAGCCCGCTTCGGATTCTGTGTCTCCCTCTCTCTCTGCCCCTCCCCCGCTTGTGTTCTGTCTCTCTCTGTCTCTCTCTCACAAAAACAAATAAATATTTTTTTTAATTTGATAAATTAAAATCTTTTAAAATAATTTTTAATGTGTATTTATTTGAGAGAGAGAGAGAGACACAGCACGAGTGGGGGAGGGGCAAAGAGAGAGAGAGGGCGACAGAGGATTCAAAGTGAGCTCTGCGTTAATAGCAGAAAGCCTGACCAGGGGCTCCCACTCAGGAACCTGTGAGATCATGACCTGAGCCGAAGTTGGACGCTTAACCAACTGAGCCACCCAGGCGCCCCAAAAATAAAATCTTTCAAAAAAAAAAAAAAAAGGAAGGAAATTCCGACACGTGCTACAACATGGGCCACCCTTGAGGATCAGATGCCAAGTGAAATAAACCCATCACAAAAAAGACAAATACTGTATAATTCCAATTATGTGAGAGACCTAGAGTCAAATTCATAGAAACAGAAAACGGAATGGTGGTTGTCAGGGGCTGGGTAGACGGGAGAATGGTGAGTCAGCAGTTAAGGGGGACAGTCTTCAGTTTGGGAAGATGACTAAATTCTGGAGATGGATGTTGGCGATTTACAACAGGTAAATGTACTTCATGCCACCGAAGACGATGCTTTAAGATGTTATGAGGTTCAATTTGATATGGCGTGCCATTTGCCAAAATAAAAATAAAAAAAGGTGAAGAGTGTCAGAGTATCACCTACACATTTTTGGAGTTTCAGTTAGTCTCAAAGCACCTTTGCCCTGTGTATTGTGCCCTGTGTGTCTGCAGGATCCATGGGATTTCCTCACTGGTCCTAACCCTCCTGACGTCCAAGAAGATGAAATTAAAATGCGGCCACGTGGGCCGTGGTGCCATCTTGCTTGTCATTTAGCCTCGGTTCTGTGAAGCCCACAGCCCAGAGAGGTGAGGGCTCCTCCTTCATCGGGCCACCCTTGTCCTCACCCAGTCCCTTCAGCCCACTGATCTGATTTACTAGAAAGAGAATCCGTGGCGTGGAAGAAGAAAGGTAACAGATCAAACTACTGCCCGACTAGATTTCACTGCCTCCAGGGGAAAATGTTCGAGATTTGGGATAAACTTTTTTGCTTGCACGAGTAAATTCTCTCTCACCTATTTTTTTTTTAATTTTTTATTTTTTTCAACGTTTATTTATTTTTTGGGGACAGAGAGAGACAGAGCATGAATGGGGGAGGGGCAGAGAGAGAGGGAGACACAGAATCGGAAACAGGCTCCAGGCTCTGAGCCATCAGCCCAGAGCCCGACGCGGGGCTCGAACTCACGGACCGCGAGATCGTGACCTGGCTGAAGTCGGACGCTTAACCGACTGCGCCACCCGGGCGCCCCATTTCTCTCACCTATTAACAGATTTTTCAGGTCATAGGAAATACTTGACGGAGTGTTAGCAAAACAGCTGGGCTTCAGGGGAAGCCCTTGAAGCCTTCCTTCTTCGAAAGAAGAAGATCCCAGGAAGCATCAGAAGAGAGAGTAGAAACACCAAGTTTTAAATGTTCCCTGCCCTCGTTTTATGACTTAGCATACAATAGCATAGTGCGTGGGACCGGAAACCATAAAGAATATTCTATTCTTATACGAAGCTTGTACTTCCTAACTCTAAGTAAACAAGGTCCGTTGAATTTCTAGAAAAGAAGGATAATCCTCATTTGGAAAAACCCCAGGCCTCCTTGGAAGAAATAAGGCTGGTGGTTAGGATGGCCTTAGATTGGTGTCTATATTAACTGCTAACAGTTGCCATAAGTAATCCATAAACATGAAAACAGGCCTCTGTGGGGGACTTCTGTTGCAGCTTTCCAGCAACTTGGTCCCTGCGTCCTCCTTCATCAGACAGACCCATACTGAGCCCGTGATGAAGAACCTTAAGACGGAGGAAGAGTCTGTAGGGAAAGTGGAAGAAAGACTAAGCTGTAAATAAAGATCCTCGCTGCCTACCCTCTCATCGACCTGGTTCCTTGGTGATCATGGCACTTGGAAGAGCGCTTACGTAGCTCCGTGCTGGGCACTTCACAAACGTTCACTTTACTGGGTGGCATCATTATGTTATTGTTGTTATGCTGGATGTCCCACAGGTACAGCAGTCACATTTTTTTTAATTTTTTTTTTTAACGTTTTATTTATTTTTGAGACAGGGAGAGACAGAGCATGAACAGGGGAGGGTCAGAGAGAGGGAGACACAGAATCTGAAACAGACTCCAGGCTCTGAGCTGTCAGCACAGAGCCCGACGTGGGGCTCGAACTCACGGACCGCAAGATCACGACCTGAGCCGAAGTCGGCCGCTTAACCGACTGAGCCACCCAGGCGCCCCAAGCAGTCACATTTTTCAAGTCCCAAATTAAGAACTCGGGTATAATAAGATCTGTACAGTATACTCAGGCAGAGGGCAAGATAGATTATTTCAATCCAATGCCGTCTGGAAAATTCCAGGCTGTGCGTAGCGGGTCTCATGGGCTCACCATTGACAGACTTCTCCAGCTAAGCTACGAAAGTCACCCAAGTTCCTAGATCTTTGGGCTCTCCAAAAGTAGTATTTCATCCAAATACAAATCCTTGGCGGTTGCATTCAATTCAATTCGCAAATATTCATTGAGCACCTAAGTGTAAAATATTGAGGTGAGTGCCACAAAGAAGGGAAAAATAAAAAAGGGAATGGCCCAGTCTTCTCAGAAGCTCGGGGAGATGAAGGGATGGGCGACGGGCCCGCCCTTGTGCTGAATGCTGGAGACTCAGGGGAGATCAGATTCATTATTTTTTTTTTTTCATTTTGAATTGAAGTGTAGTTGACGTGTGATAACTCATTTCAGATGTACCCACATGATTCTACAGTTACATCATTGTGAAATGTTCGCCGTCATAAATACAGTTACCATTATCTCCATACAAAGTTATTACAATACTGGCGCCTGGGTGGCGCAGTCGGTTAAGCGTCCGACTTCAACCAGGTCACGATCTCGCGGTCCGTGAGTTCGAGCCCCGCGTCAGGCTCAGGGCTGACGGCTCGGAGCCTGGAGCCTGTTTCCGATTCTGTGTCTCCCTCTCTCTCTGCCCCTCCCCCGTTCATGCTCTGTCTCTCTCTGTCCCAAAAATAAATAAACGTTGAAAAAAAAAAAATTAAAAAAAAAAAAACAAAGTTATTACAATACTGACTATATTCCATCACTTATTTATTTTGTAATTGGAAAGTTGTACCTCTCAAGCCCCTTCCTCTGTTTGATCTACTCTCCCACACGCCTACCTTCTGGCAACCACCAGTTTGCCCTCTACAGTTACGAATCTGTTTCCGTTTTTTGTTTTGTGGTTTGTGCATTTGTTCATTAGGGTTGTTTTTGAGATTCCGAATAGAAGTGAAGTCACAAGATATTTGTCTGTCTCTGTCTGACTTCTTCCACTTAGCATAATCGTCTGATTCTATCTGTGTTGTCATGAATAGCAAGACTTTGATAGATGAGTGGACAAAGAAGATGAGGTATACATACACAATGGAATATTACTTGGCCGTAAAAAAAGGATGAAATCTTGCAATTCAGATGCACTATTAGTCACTGATAACATCTGACCAGTGCCGCTCAGGCTTTTGATGGCATTTTAAGGTATTTACACTTGATTAGGTCCTAGTGGCTACAGAGTAACTTCCATGCAAAACTGTAGGATACAATGACACACGGAGAGCTTGGCTGAGGCCTCCAACATGACCAAGAGAATGGTCCAGACTAGCATTCTCATACTGCCCAGAAGTTTCTATATTCCCTGCACTTATAGATCTTACAGAAGCCTTCCTACAAGGTCAAAATGGTCAAAAGGCTCCTACAGGACCCTCCCTGTCCTGGCACAATAAATTTGTGCTAATGTGTTAGCAGAGGTTAATAGACTCCTAAGTCCGTAAGCCTCTCCGGGAGGCCTTTGGACTTGATGGTGGGATGTCAGTGCAGCGAGCAGTGCGGGAACCGTTTCGAGCAAACATTTCCGCTTCCCTCCTCCCAGCTGTTGAAGGCCCCCTCCTTTCCCTTCACGCAGAGCTGTCTCTGGGGGAAAATTCTCCTCCTCATTTCTGTGTCCTGTATCGCCACCGGCACAGAAGCACTTACACCCTTTTAAAAAGCAGGTGGATGGCATTGCTGGGGCCCAGAGGCAGACAGACATGGGACACTTTTGCGGCTGGAACACCCCAGAAAGCTGGGCCAGCTCCACTCATGATCCCCAGGTGAGAAGGAACATCACTTCTTCAACATAGGAGAGAGTCTTCTCTGGTTTTCTTCTTTCCCTTTTTTAAAAACAAAATTTATTTATTTATTTTGAAAGAGAGCATGCGTGCATGAGTGGGGGGGGGGAGAGAGAGAGAGAGAGAGAGAGAGAGAGAGAGGGAGAGAGAGAGAGAGTTCCAAGGAGGCTCCATATTCAGTGCAGAGCCCGATGTGGGGCAGGAACTCATGAGCCATGAAATCATGATATGAGCCAAAGTCGAACACTCAACCGACTGAGCCACCCACACGCCCCTTGGGTTTTTTTCTTTACTGCAGTCATGGCCAAGCTTAAAACCAAGGATATTATTACCCACTTGGGGGTCCTTTTTTTTTAATTTTTTTTTTTCAACGTTTATTTTTATTTTTGGGACAGAGAGACAGAGCATGAACGGGGGAGGGGCAGAGAGAGAGGGAGACACAGAACCGGAAACAGGCTCCAGGCTCCGAGCCATCAGCCCAGAGCCCGACGCGGGGCTCGAACTCACGGACCGTGAGATCGTGACCTGGCTGAAGTCGGACGCTTAACCGACTGCGCCACCCAGGCGCCCCATGGGGGTCCTTTTGATAGCACCGGAGCTGACAGAGATGCTCATAGCATTGAAAAATGGAGCCTAATGTTTTTTTAATGTTTTTTTATTTTTGAGAGAGAGAGAGACAGAGCATGAGCAGGGGAGGGGCAGAGAGAGAGGGAGACACAGAATCCAAAGCAGGCTCCAGGCTCTGAGCTGTCAGCACAGAGCCCGACGCGGGGCTCGAACTCACGGAGTGTGAGATCATGACTTGGGCCGAAGTCGGACGCTCAACCGACTGAGCCACACCCTTCAGGTGTCCTGAAAAAGGGAGAGTTTAAAGAACCTAGAACAACCCGGCGGAGTGGCAAGCTATGTGACAGGATAGCTGGCTTCAGACGTGGATTCGGGACATTTCTGGCTCAGCCCATCCGCGGGCCTTCTATACTCACTAAGTAATCTTCGGACTTGAATTGTTTCCCAAATAGGCTCTGTCAGAAAGAAAGACACATCGTTTCTTCAACAACCATACTGATCCCCTACGAGGAGCCAGAATGAATTTGTATAGTTTAGTAGGAACGTAGACGAAGTGATACCACCAAGAGGTCTCCCCAGGGCATGTGCTGCAACGCGGGAGCCCAGGGTGTTATGGCAGCATGGAGGGGGCATCTCAGTCAGAGGGTTGGGTCGCTGGAAAATGATTGGATATGGAAGGAAAAGTATAATTCTAGACACAAAATAAAGGAAAGCATCCCACGATGAGGGATCCACATGAATGAAATGTGTGGAGGCATGAGGTGTCTCTTACTTTAAAGTAAGACATTGAGGGGCACCTGGGTGGCTCAGTCGGTTAAGCGTCCGACTTCGGCTCAGGTCGTGATCTCGCGGTCCATGCGTTCGAGCCCCGCGTCGGGCTCTGTGCTGACCGCTCAGAGCCTGGAGCCTGTTTCCGATTCTGTGTCTCCCTCTCTCTCTGACCCTCCCCCGTTCACACTCTGTCTCTGTCTCAAAAATAAATAAACATTAAAAAAAAATTTTTTTTTTAAGTAAGATATTGAATACTCTCTGTCTCGGTGGGTTTGGGCCACCCGAGTTGCTCATCTCGGGACCACATCACCCAGTCTCAAAGGTGCAGCCTAGAGGAGGCAGAAAACCAATCCTGGGAATTCTGAAATGTGGCCCCCACTGGCCTTTTACCCCACCTGGACTAAAAAGGTGCAGGCCATCTGGTATAGCTGCAGGATAGGGAGTGGCAGGTGCTAGATCTAGAAAGATCTTTTCTTTCTTTCTTTCTTCTTTTTCTTTCTTTTTTTTTTTAAAGAAAGTTCTCTGCCCAATGTGAGGCTTGAACTCACCACCCTGAAGATCAAGAGGCCGCGTTCCACAGACTGAGCCAGCCGGACAGGTTGGGAACTAATTTCAAAGGGCCTCCCAGATGATGCCAACAGGTTGCCACATGTCTCGGAAGCATAGAATCGTCTGTATGTTATCAACCTGTTCCGTATTCAACTTGATGCACCAGGGCCATATTTAAGCCAGGGCAGACTTTGTTGAAAGTGGTGATTTGCCAGCCATTCTTGTCTTTCTCACTGCAGGATGGTGAGTGGGAAGGTGGGGCGGTGCACTGAACATGCCAGTTCGAAAAGCCCACAGAAATGTTAGATGGCTGTACTTTTCCGGCATCCGCTTTCAGCTAAATTCATGGCAAATGCCTTCCTACTCTCTTTACTGTTCAAATTTACTGCTGGCTCCCTTCTGTACCTGAGGTTGGAATCCCAGGTGGGGAGGTGATATATCTTAGGCCACGGTCAAGGGAGGAACTGGCTCCTCAAGTCTCAATTCCAAGATAAATACGTCATTCTTGCCATACGCTTCGCTTCCAAAAACACAGCCGTGGGTGAATGCTCCGTGCAACGCGAGGCCAGAGGTGTAATTAAACTTCAAAGGGATATCAATTGCATCCCATTCAGGAAAAGCGTGGAAAAAGAAGGGTATTGCTGAAAGGCAACCTAAAACACCCAACCAGCTAAATTCATCTTCGGGAGAAGGAAAATAAAACGGACGTGCTCTCTCGGGACACCCAGTGTGTGCGAGCAGGCCTCCCGTTCGAGTTGTATCGGAAAAGGGAGCGTGTGTGCCCGCGTCTAGCCATCTTCCACTCTAATCTTTGTGAAAAGACTCCTTCCAGGATTCTAGTTACCATCATGCCTCCTGGGCAAAAAAGGGGCACTGAGTGTGAAAACAGCTTGGAACATTTAAAAAGCAAACTATATAATTATCACATGCCAATCTTTTTTTTTTTTTTTTTACGTTTATTTATTTACTTTGAGAGAGAAACAGAGAGCGTGGGGGAGGGGCAGAGAGAATCCCAAACAGGCTCCGTGCTAATAGCCCGGGGCTCGGGCTCGTTGCGGGGCTCAAACTCACCAACCCTGAGATCATGACCTCAGGGGAAATCAAGAGTCTGAGGCTTAACCTACTGAGCTGCCCAGGCACCCTTCACATGCTAATCTTACTCAGGTTTTCAATATGTTTGCTGGGAAGAGTCAAGAGAAAGGGCTCTAGAGACAGATGGCTTGTTACAAATTCTAGAGAGTCTTTCTGCTCCATGACCTTGGGTTAAAGTACCTGACCTCTGCGAGCCTCAGTTTCCTCAGCTGTGAAATAGTGGCAACAGGTAACAGCTTCGTCAAGGGGCCAGTGACAAGGCTTAAGTGAGTCACTCCACAGAAAATCTTGGGACTCAGGCTGGCACATACTAAATAGCCAGTAAATATGAACTCTTGGGGTGCCTGGGTGGCTCAGTCGGTTAAGCGTACGACTTCGGCTCAGGTCACGATCTCACAGTCCATGAGTTCGAGCCCCGCGTCGGGCTCTGTGCCGACAGCTGGGAGCCTGGGGCCTGCTTCCGATTCTGTGTCTCCCTCTCTCTCTGCCCCTCCCCCACTCGTGCTCTGTCTGTCTCTCTCTCAAAAAAAAAATAAATAAAAAAAAAATAAAATAAAATAATTTTTTTTTAAAAATAAACATTTAAAAAACTTAAAAAAAATCAAATTAAAGTCAGTGGCATGTTATCCATTTATGAAAGAAAGCACTTGTACTATGAAATAATATGGATTTTTAAGGAAGAACCGTCCCAGGAGAGTCTCCATTCCAAACCTACTTAAATAAAGACATGTCAAGCAAAGAAGCACCATACATCACTATTTAAAATCCCCAAATCATACTTTGCCAAAGCTCACGTCTCTAAGGGTGAGGTTGCCGCAAGCTTTTAAAGACAGAAATCCTAGGGGAAAATAAACAAAACTTAAAAAAAAAAAAAACGAAAAACAAAAAAACAAAAACAAACAAAAAAAACCTTTACAAACTAAAGAAAGAAAACCCAGCCTGCTCCTTGTATACCGATATGTAGCTGTCTAGGCTTGTTTCACATTAAAATACTGTGGTGTTTTTTGTTTTTTTTGTTTTTTTTGTTTTTTTTTTTACAAAAAGCCAAAACGGGTTGCATAAACTGATCGGCGTGGCTCGTAAAAAGGTAATCGTTCGGTTTGTCAATTAATTGGCAGCCTGACTTGTGATTTTAAGTTTTGCCACCCTGAATCATTACAAAGCTTGAAAATGTAAGGAGAGAGAGAGGTAAAGCCTTGCCCTTAACTTTTCCGGGGCTCTCTTGTTGGCTTGAAGTAAGCCTCTATTTAATGCCTTCAGAGTTTGCTCTTGCCTTGAAGCAATGGACAAGTATGTGCCGCTCTGTTCTAAATATGGGAACAGCCAGTACAAATAGAAGATTGAAGATTTGCTTTGAAGCTCAATGTTGCCAATTCGGAGCCTCTCAGACGCTGAGAGCTGCGGCCCTGCCGAGCAGAACGACAGCTCCTGCTTTTAACTGCTGATCTATTAATTCTGGGCGGTGTCTCGTTCGACCGAAGGTCAGGAATCTGCTTTTGACCTGAGTACTGATGGCAATCCTGTGGGGATCCCGAGAGTGGCGGAATGAGTGCTGTAATATTACTAATAATTACTAATGATGATAATGTCCTAGCTTTCTGGTTTTCGTGCTTACCGCCCAAAGATTTCAAATCACTTCAAGACCAATGGTTTCACCTGCTATTGACCTGTAACCGACTCAGGCACAGAGTATCGCCCTGTTGTCAAGAATACAGCCACACCAAGCCTGTTTAAGCATGAACTGAAGAAAGATACCCATTGAAAATTAAAGTGTAAATTTTAGGTAGGCAGGTTATAATTATCCACTTGAAACGAAGCCAAGAAATGAAGTTTAATACCCTTCTTTTGTGAGAGGCACCCAGGCAACGTTCCTAACCATAAACAGACGTCAGGTTTTCATCTCCTCTAATTCAGGGTTTCTCAACTTCGGCACTATGGACATTCTGGGCTGGATAATTTTCTGTTGAGGGGTAAAGCACTGTCTTGTGCACACCCAGTCATGACAATCGAAAATGTCTCCAGACAATGCCAAACGTCTTGGGGCGGGGGGGGGGGGACGGGGAGCGGGGAGGGCGCAAAATCGCCCTCAGTTGAGAACCACGGCTCTAGGCTCTAACTCAAAACATTTGCGAAATTAGAAGCTAATGAATTACCAGAATCTTCCATTCCTCCAGGTAGCTTGAAGGATTCCTCATGAAGGAGGGACAGTTATCTGCCTAGGGCTTTGGGTTTCAGAGAGGCTTCAATTATAAAATAAGTCTTCGATCATAACTTTGATTGCAAAACTTAGATAATGAAATTAGGTCCTCTTCCTCCTCCCACCCCAAAAAGCAAAAATCAAAGAAAGGACACACCCCTAGACTAACAACTGCCACTCTCCCCTGGGGAGGAGGGGATCCATTTCTGGCCTGTAACTTCTCCCCAAGTGGCTGCTGTAGGTTGTAACAGGATATCGCCGTGACAGCTTTAACATCCACATTGCCTGCCCACCTCGCAGATTTCCTGGGGTCAGAATTCCTCTCCTTCTGGAATCCACAGCATCTGTCGAACAGCAGAACTGGAGGCTTGCATCTATTAGCCTGCACGCGCTGGGACAAGCCCGGCCCCCTCTCCGACCATGACCCCTTACCTTTACCTGCAGCTTCTCACCCTCCCCGACAAACACGCACAAAGTCTCCCAGGACCTCAGCGGGCAGGAGTTCACCCTCACTGCCGGGTGCACAGGCCCTCCACACCCCGGGGAAGTGTGGCTCCCAAACTTCTTTCGCCGCCACTCACCGCAGTTTGTTTCGTGTCCCCTCCCCCGCCCGGTTCACACAGACAAAAAATACGTGTTGTTTTTAAGCTGTGTTCTGAACTCATTTTGGACTTTCAGAAAAGTTGCAGGAAGACGGCATGTGATTTCCGTACAGCCCCTGCTGTGGTCCGAAAGCGTGTGCCCCCTCAAAACTCATAGGTGGGAATCCTAACGAGCAAAGCGACGGTATTAGGAGCTGGGGCGTTGGGAGGTGCGGAGGCCATGAGGGGGGAGCCCTCGGGGATGGAATTAGTGCCCTTACAAGGGAGGCTCCGTAGAGCTCTCTAGGCCTTTTCACCTTATGAGGAACGTAGCAAGAAGGCACCATCTGTAAGTGGAGAAGCAGGCCCTCACCAGACATGGAATCTGCCGGCACCACGATCTTGTACTTCCAGCCAAGAGGCTGAGAAATAAATCTCCATTTAAATGCCACCCAATCTGTGCCATTTTGTTACAGCAGCAGGAACCCTCGTCCTCATCCAGCTTCTCCCAGTGTAATGGTCAAAACCAGGAAATTAACATTGGTGCTGTACTATCAACCGAACTAGGGCCTCCCGTTTTCTGCTAATGTCTCCTTTCTGGTTCCAGGACCCCATTCAGTGTCTCACACGGCATTTCATTATTTCTCCTTGGTCTCCTGAATCTATGAGAGTTCATCGGCCTTGAATTTTATGACCTTGACACTTCTGAAGAGTATTGATCAATTATTTTGTCAAATGTCCCTCCCTTTCAGTTGGTCTAATGTTTTTTCATGATTGTACCGAAGTTAGACATTTTTGGCAAGAATGCCACAGAAATGATGTAGCCCCCCCCCCACTCAAAATATATCTTTTAAAAAATTTTTTTTAACGTTTATTCATTCTTGAGAGACAGAGACAGAATGCAAGCAGGGGAGGGGCAGAGAAAGAGAGGAAGATACAGAATCTAAAGGACGCTCGAGGCTCTGAACTGTCAGCTCAGAGCCCCAGAGCCCCATCCGGGGCTTGAACCCACAAACCGTGAGATCGTGACCTGAGCCAAAGTCGGACACTCAACCGACTGAGCCACCCAGGTGTCCCAAAATACATCTTTTTAAAAATCAAAGTATAGTTGACACCCAAATATATATACCTATGTTTTTAAAGTTTATTTATTTTGAGAGAGAGTCCTGTGTGAGCAGGGGAGAGGCAGAGAGAGAGAGGGAGAGAGAGAATCCCTAGCGGGTTCCCACTGTCAGCACAGAGCTCAAACTCACCAACCCTGAGATCTCTTTCCTTTCTCTGCCTCAGTGGCACCACACTGTTTGTGCTTCTTCCTTCCTCTCTGACCAGCTTTTCCCTGCAGGCTTTTGGACTCTCTGTCCTCCCGTCTCTGTCTGATCACAGCGAGCGGACCCCCTCTTTCATTTCCACTCCACGCAGGTGACGTGACCCCATCCCCGCTCTCCCCAATGTGTGTCAGGCCCTGACTTCCAACTGTCTCGAGGCATTTTGATATGGGTGCCCTGCCCTCACACGAAACTCAACAGGCCCAAAATGACCTTTATCTGGCGCTCTCCCCCTCCCAAACTGAATCCTCTTCCCCATATCCTATACCCGTCGGTGGTACACCTATGTACCCCCGTGTTTATACACGGGGAGCTCAGCTCTCACTGCCCCGCACTTGGGCTGCCATCCAGTCAGCTCCTTTCTTCTCCATTTCCTAATCCAGGGCTTCCCAAACTTTGTAGAACATCAGAATCACCCACAGGGCTTCTTAAAGACTGAGGCCCACCCCCAGAGATTATGATTCAGTAGGTCTAGGGCGGGCCCTCAAATTTGCATTTCTAAGAAGTTCCCCGGAGGCCAGAGCAGCTTTGAGACTGGCTGCTTTCACAGAGGAATTTCCAGAGGTTCCATGCACTTCCCGGACTGAGGAGGACCGGCTGCGGGTCCCTGTGGGTCACGTGGTCCACAGACCCTACCTGGCCAGTAGCATCTCACCTTAAGCCACTGTTTTCCTGAAATAGAATGCCCTGTTCGTCCCTTGCCTTCCAAGGACTCCAATTCCCCTCTTTCTGCAGGGATTCGCTCCAGACCAGCAGCCCCAAGAAGACTTTTTACTTCTTCAGTCTTCATGGGGTTCTTTCTTCTGGTTCGTGGCAAACGATGAATAAGAATTGCCAGGTTCCCACCAGCCTGTACTCCCAAGGGCCCAGGCTCGTTCATAGTGAGGTATTTGTTCTCAGGGCGCTTAACTCGCATTTTTCATTATGGCTTCACACGCAGTTTTTGCCTTGCACGTCCTCCCATGCACGCGCAGAAACCCAGGGCGCGGGGGCAAGCACCCGTTTGGGACTCCGCCTGAAGCCGAATACCGGTGAGGGTGACTGTTTCCCAGAAAGCAATCCGGCTAACCGATAACGTTAAAGAAACCTAGGGCGCTGGATTGACTCAGTCTTGGTCTGGGGATCCTGAGTTCGAGCCCCACCTTGGGTGCAGAGATTACTATTTAAAAACAAATAAATAACTGAAAGGAAAGAGAGAGAGAGAGAGAGAGGAAGGAAGGAAGGAAGGAAGGAAGGAAAAAAAAAAAAGAAGAAAGAAAAAAAGAAAGAAAGAGAAAGAAAGAAAGAAAGAAAGAAAGAAAGAAAGAAAGAAAGAAAGAAAAAGAAAGAAAGAAAAAGAGAGAAAGAAAGAGAGAAAGAGAAAAGAAACCTAGTGAGACTTTGCCCTGTCTTTCAAGGACCGCTGAGCCTGTTGTTCTGCCTTAGCCTAGCAATGCCAGAGAAGCAGGTGTGGGGAGTCTCGCTGGCTCAAGATGTCCAGAAGGGCCCAGGCACGGGGACACTTGGTCTCCCCTATACGTAAACATGTGTGTGTTTAAAAAAATAAAAAAATAAAAAAGCCGAAGAACGTCCAAAGAAGAGATCATGCCGGGTCCTTGGAAGCCGAATCAAGAAGTCGTGCGCCGAGGAAGGGGGGGATCCGTGCTGCGCGGCCCCCTCCCCGCCGGCGCCGGCCTCCCAGGGCCCTGCGTGCGCGTCCCAAGGACTCGCGGGGACACGCACTGCCGCGAGCCACCGGCAGGTGTCTCTCTCCTGGCTCTGGGGCCCACGGTGAACTCACCAAATGGAGGCCCCGGGAGGCGGGGGCAGCGGAGAGTCGCGTCGCCCTCTGTCCCCCCACCACATTTCTCCCCGTCCTCGCCTTTGGAACACTTGGTGGCCGCGCGGGAGAGGAGTTACCTCGTCGCGCGGGGGACGAAATGCCTTCCTGGCCTGCGAACCCGACCGCTCTCCTTTCTGGGGCTTTTACGGTCTGATGAGCGAGGCCGGGGCTCCGGGTCACCTCTGAAAGGCCATCGGGCAGTGCAGGACCAGGACCCTGGGAACCTCTGTCCCCTGTTTTTCCTCACCTTCCCAGAAAGCAGTAGGAAAAAGGGCCTGCTGTCCTCACAGCTTTTCCCTTTAGGGAAATTCAGTTTCCTAACCCGTCGAGTTTTGAAAGAGGCCCCTTCGTTGGGTAATGTCAGCAGCCGGGTAGGTGCAAGTGAGGCCGGTAGCGATTACTTTTATTTTTTTTAACTTAATTTAATTTTTTTTTTTTTTTTTTACTTATTTAACGAACGTTTTTTGATCATCGATGGGGTGCCGGCCACCGTATGGGAGATTCAGTGGTGAGCAAGGACTCAGACGCTGTGCTCACTACCCAGACCACCAGAGAAATCCATCAGATGACAAGATGTATGTGATGCCCATTACTTGAGAGTCCAAAACAACATGGAGGAAGAAAACCACGCGCTCATAAAAAAATATGTAATCTGTGCCATTGGTTAGAAGAAGGTTAAGGCGGGCTTGCATTTCTTTGGACCTTTTCACAGTCATTTAACAATAACAAAAATACCTGTACGGAGGGCTGACTTTGGGGCTGGGGCTGTGCTAGGTGCGGGGGAGACAATGGTGACAATATCGTCCCTGTCCTTAAGGAACTGGCAGCCCAGCGTGCAGTAGGCCAGTAAAACATAATGAACAATTGCGATGCATCTCGGACCCCCGGCCCACCCTGGTTAGCTGTCTTGATTCCACTGATTTACTCTGTAGGGTACAAGAGGACCCAGTCAGCAGCACCGGGTAGGACCCGAAGGCCAACCCAAACAACGTAGAGTCCCCTAGGAAAGTCACCATGAGGTGCTGGTGTCCAGGGAAGTACATCGGTTGTCCCATGTCCTAGGACACCCAGGATGTCCTAGTTGTAATAGAAGCACCCCCATTTCTCGTCTTGGGTCTGATCTGGCTTCACTGGCTCCCTTTCTGTCCAAATTCATTTCCTGGGACGTCCCTACGAACTAGTACCACACATCCATATATTCCCTCCCGTCTCCTGAAATCACGTTCTAGAATCTGACTGTTGGGAGAGAAAGAAGTGTCTGCCTTTATCTTGCTCAGTAGTGGTTGTTTTAACGTGCTGACATGATGTTTGGGCTTTTTGTTTGCTTTTTGAAATACGTTTTATAAATTTAGAATTTCGGGAAGGCCTTTTTTTTTTTTCACTCCTACTTTTTAGGTTAACGGAACACTAGCCATGGGGTTCCAACCTCAGACATTTACAGGCAGCTAAAATCTCATCACACAGCCAGAGGAGCAGTCACAAATTCCCATGGCACACTTTCAAGCGTATCTCTGTTCTTGGCCTGCTTCAGGACTGTGGGAGTAAGTCAGTGCTGGAGATATTAACTGGAAGGTGCCTGGAGTCCCTCCACACTGATATTCTGTCCCTTTTTCCCCAAGTGAGAAACACAGAGTCCTCTGCAAGCACTGTTAAGAGTTTCTTGTTTGTTTTAATTTATAAAAATACACAGGCCTCTGTGTTCGGTGTTCTCTGAGCTCTGGGTTAAATGGTTAGTGCGATGTTCAGAAAGAAAACTTTGCCTCGTTCAAAAAGCATACCAAAGGGGTGCCTGGGTGGCTCAGTCGGTTAAGCGTCCGACTTCGGCTCAGGTCGTGATCTCGCGGTCCGTGAGCTCGAGCCCCGCGTCGGGCTCTGTGCTGACGGCTCAGAGGCTGGAGCCTGTTTCCGATTCTGTGTCTCCCTCTCTCTCTGCCCCTCCCCTATTCATGCTCTGTCTCTCTCTGTCTCAAAAATAAATAAACGTTAAAAAAAAAAAAAAAAGAATTTCTAAAAAAAACCCAAAAAGCATACCAAAATCTGGTTTACCCTTTTGTCTGTCTGTCCATCCCGGGATAATGCCTGACTACCTAAGTAGCCCTAGGAGCCACAATGGAGAATTCATTTCCTTTCTCAGCTATTGAGTGCTGAAATCATTCTCCTTGGGACAGATGCCATATCTTATCTAGAAAGATACTGAGAAGGCAACATTTGCAATTATTTACAAGGCTGGGAAAAACTATTCCAGCAGACCAAATTCAGAAATGTTTTCACAAGAAAGAGGTGGTCTGACCTGTGACAATCTCATAAAATTTGGAATAGAAAAAAGTCTTTTTTTTAAGTTATTATTTAAAGTGTTTTTTTTTTTTAATGTTTATTTATTTTTGAGAGAGAGAGACAGAATGTGATCGGGGGAGGGGCAGAGAAAGAGAGAAGGAGACACAGAATGCGAAGCAGGCTCCAGGCTCTAAGCTGTCAGCACAGAGCCTGATGCGGGGCTCGAACTCCCAGGCCTCGAGATCATGATCTGAGCCAAAGTTCGGATGCTTAACCGACTAAGCCACCCAGGCACCCCTAGAACAGAAAAAAGTCTTAAGTGTCATTGAATTCAAGTCCCAAACAATGCCTCTGCCGGGTAACTTTCTCACCTCTGAGGAACCATGACCTGTGGCGGGGATGGTCCAGGCGGCCCGCCCACCCTTTCCAACCCTGAGAAATGTTTGAGAGTCGGTCCCAGAGCTCCTTGGCCTTGAGCGCCCACTCATCGTTGTGGCCTGGCCATGTGGGAGAGGCCTCTTCCACAAAGTAGTTCCTTCAATGTTTGCGGTAGCTCTCGGAGGCCTCCCTTCTGTGGGTTTGCAGTGTGGCCTTCCAGTTCGTCAAAAAGCGCTCAGGGAGGGGCGCCTGGGTGGCGCAGTCGGTTGGGCGTCCGACTTCAGCCGGGTCACGATCTCACGGTCCGGGAGTTCGAGCCCCGCGTCGGGCTCTGGGCGGATGGCTCGGAGCCTGGAGCCTGTTTCCGATTCTGTGTCTCCCTCTCTCTCTGCCCCTCCCCCGTTCATGCTCTGTCTCTCTCTGTCCCAAAAAAAAAAAAAAAAAAGCGCTCAGGGAGTACCTAAGGTGTATCAGCAGCAAGGGAATGGCTAGGGGAACCAAACGAAGCCCCAGCCCTCCTGGGACCTGCATTCTATTGACGAAGACAGAAAATAAACAGTTAAGTAAATTTATAATATAATGTCAGGGAATGATAAATACACCGAAGGAAAAGCAAGGTGAAGAGACTGGGAGTGTTTAGGTTGGGAGGTTAAGGGAGGTCCAAATGAGGAGGTAACACTGGGGCGAAGATGTGACCGAACTGAGGGGTGAGCCATGTGACTATGTGAGGGGAAGAGCAAAGACCCCACAAGGATAAATGCTCAACGTTTGAGAAAGAGCCAGGAGGCGAGCCAGGCTGAAATGGAGAAGTAAGGGAGAGAAGGGAGGTTTGACAGGTAGCAGGAGTCAGGTGGCCTTGAAGGTCTAGGGCCATGCTTTGCCCTGTTGAGAGCGGCACGACAGAGAGACATGACATAATTTCAAGACTTCTTCCATATGAGTTGCGAGATTCTAGCTGGTCAAAGTCTCCGTAACGGGCAGTAAGCCAGAATCGCTCCCAACATTTCAGGAGAGGGCTAACTTGCGGAGTAGAGCGGGCCAATCCCCTCCTTTATTCTAGACATACGATTTCGAATGATACAATCTAAAGCCTCTCGTGGACCATTTTAAGAAGGCTTTTATTTTTGGGGCGCCTCGGTGGCCCAGTCAGTCGGGCGTCTGACTTCGGCTCAGGTCATGATCTCGTGGCTCACGGGTTCGAGCCCCGCGTCGGGCTCTGTGCTGACAGCTCAGAGCCTGGAGTCTGCCTTGTGGATTCTGCCTCCCTCTGTCTCTGCTCCTGCCCAGCTCATACTCTGCCTCTCTCTCTCTTTCTCTCTCTCTCTCTCTCTCTGTCTCAAAAATAAATAAAACATTAAAACAGAGGAGTTCAGCCTTAAAAAAAAAAAAAAAAAAAGAAGGTTTTATTTTTTTCATTTGCATATTGCCCTCTTAAACCACACTCCCCACTTGAGTTTCTTCTCTCCCCTCAGCCTGCTGTTCCCTGGAATAACATCTACCGATACCAGGGAGCTTCGGGAAACGTCCTAGATGCCAGGTGGTGGCCGACTCCTAACGAAGTCGTTACAGGTACATTTTTGTACGTGCCTTATCCTGGTTCCATTTAAACATGCCAGCTTCCAATCATCCTCAACTTGTCTGGATGGCTTTTAGGTACAGAACTGTGGGATGCTTCCCTATTAAATTCTATCTGATGAGACGTGACACTTGGTTCCAACTTTGAAAATATTTTTGGACCCTGGCTCTAGCATCTTAATGTGTAAGCTGTTCCTCCCATATGGGTCACCCACAGATGTCTTCAGGATATCACTTATAACAGTATTGTACCGAGTGGGGCTGAAGGCAGAGTCCCGTGGCAAGTCACTAGGGACCTCCATCAATATCGAAATGGATCCATTTCAAGACTTTTGGGAAGTTGATTGTTCATCCAGCTACGAACCAATCCAATTTGCCCTACCTCTACCCTATGTCTCTCCAAGAATCAACAAAGACACTCTAAGAGAATTTTGATGCCATACTGAAATTTACATGCCCTGCCTTGACCTTTCAGCCCCACCATACTGTCAAACAAAGAAATGAAGTTTAAGTAGAACACCTCACAGGTCAAATTTCCTCTGGCCCCTCTCTTTTACCAATTCTCCACTTTGCCTCCTGTCCTAAGGCCCCACTGACATTAGTCACTGGCCACAACTAGAAACTCTCTTCCTGCTTTTTTACTGTAACCGTACAATACAATTTTACCTTCCTAAATGTATGATGCACGTAACTGAAAAGTTGTGAATCAATTGTGATAATGTGAATTGTATTTTAAGTGTACAATGAACTGTTCAATAAGGTGATTGATCATGCCTTGTGGAAGTCCACTATAGTATTTCCAAAATGAAAAACCCTTTTGTAATGCAAGTATAGTAGTTTCTAATGTAGGTTTCTGTTTACCTACACTGAATTTTCTCAAAACACATCATACTTTTAAACACAATAATAACAGATCAGGGCTGCTATAACTTGAATCACCAGTAAATCTAATACCTGTCAAAGATGTTCTCCTGTCAGGAAACTCTTTAACCTCAAATTTTCAGAGTCAGTAAAATAATAGTATATATATATATAACATATATATTATATGTATAAATAGTATATATATTTTTTATATATAAATGTATAAATAGTGTGTGTGTGTGTGTGTGTGTATATATATATATATATATACACATATATAAATGAATGTTTATTCATTAAAAAAAATTTTTTAGGGGTGCCGGGTGGCTCAGTCGGTTGAGCATCCGACTTCGGCTCAGGTCATGATCTCACAGTTCGTGGGTTCGAGCCCCGCATCAGGCTCTGTGCTGACCACTTGCTCAGAGCCTGGAGCCTGCTTCAGATTCTGTGTCTCCTTCTCTCTCTGCCCCTCCCCTGCTCACACTTTGTCTCACTCTGTTTCTCAAAAATAAATAAATGAAATAAATGAAATAAATAAATAAATAAAATTTAAACTTTTTTAAAATTTTTACTTATTTTTGGGATAGAGATAGACAGAGGACAAGCAGGGGAGGGGCAGAGAGAGAGGGAGACACAGAATCCGAAGCAGGCTCCAGGCTCTGAGCGGTCCGCACAGAGCCAGACGCGGGGCTCAAACCCACGAACCGTGAGATCATGACCTGAGCCAAAGTGGGATGCCCAACTGACTGAGCTACCCAGGTGCCCCAGAATGTTTATTCATTTTTGAAATAGAGAGAGGGAGAGAGAGAGCGCGCGAGTGCGCAAGAGCATGAGCGGGGGAGGGACAGAGAGTGAGGAAGACAGATCTGAAGCGGGTTCTGCACTGACAACAGCAAGCCCGATGTGGGGGTTGAACTCACAAACCTTGAGATCATGACCTGACCTGAAGTTGGACACTCAACCTACTAAGCCACCAGTCACCCCTAGCATATATATATATATATTTTTTAATTGGTACTTTATGTGAATATAAACAAAAGCAATTTCCATCTGGTTTTATACTGATTCTGAATTATTTTCAAGTCCTCATTGTTTCTCCTTTGCAAATTAGATCACAGATCTGCGTGAGGACGGGTCATGTTTCTCTTACCTTTCACTATCTTCACAGAGTCAGGCATAAACCTGGAATATATGCACCGGGTGCTCAGTAAGTATTTCTTGAACAGATATAATGAGGAATAAACGTATGTGAATGTATGTGTACAAAAAAGATACTTCATCTGTTCATAAAATGATTTTAATTTTGCAGGGGAGCAAATGTAGCCGTGACCACTGCCTTCTAGAAAGGAACTTTTGGGGCAAAAATGACCATCCCAGATGCATAAATAATAGTAATACTCTTGATCAGCGGTTCTCGAACCTTTTGGTCACAGGATCCCTTTACGCTCTTAAAAAGTTATTAAGAACCCTAAAGAGTTTTTATGTATCTAGGCTATATCCAAGGTATTTGCCATATTAGAAATTAAAACAAAAATTAACTCTTTACTAATTCATTTAAAATAATAGCAATAAACCCATAATACACCAACGTAATTAATGTTTTATGAAAATAAATTTCCAAAACAGGAATAAATTAGCGATGGGGCGCCTGGGTGGCTCATTTGGTTAAGCGTCCCACTTCGGCTCAGGTCGTGATCTCACGGTTCCTGGGTTTGAGCCCCACGTCGGGGGTGGGCTCACTGCGGTCAGCGCGGGGCCTGCTTTGGATCCCCTGTCCCCCTCTCTCTCTGCTCCTCCCTGGCTAGCGCATTCTCTCCCTCTCTCAAAAATACAATGAACATTTTGAAAAAAGTAAAAATAAATTAGTGAGAAGAGTGACATTGTTTTAAAGTTTTGCTAGTCTCTTGAATGTCTGGCTTGGTAGGAGCTGGATTCGCGTATTTGCTTCTGCATTCTGTGGTGTTATTACATGACACGTGGCTCCTAAAAACTCCACTGGGCACGCACCGCGCAATGGGAGCGAAAGAAGCAAACGATGCCTTTGATCTGCGGACCCCCCAAAGGGGTTTTCAGGATGACAACAGTCCCTGGACTATATTTTGAGAGGTTGACACTGTTTAAATAATAAGAGCAATGTCATTCATAACATTTTCTTCTTTGCCTTGAATATTAGAAAGTTCAGAACGAGGTTTACGAATCAGTTCAGGCCGGGAACTCGAGCCTGTCCAGCCTCTGTCACTCCACTCATCTGCAACCTGTTTGCTACATGGCTTTTACTTTTTTTTTTTAATTAAATTTTTTTTTTACATTTATTTATTTTTGAGAGAGAGTGAGACGAAGTATGAGTGGGGGAAGGGCAGCGAGAGAGGGAGACACAGGATCGGAAGCAGGCTCCAGGCTCCGAGCTGTCAGCACAGAGCCTGACGCGGGGCTCGAACTCACGGACCACGAGATCATGACCTGAGCCGAAGTCAGCCGCTCAACTGACTGAGCCACCCAGGCACCCCTTTTACTTTTTTTTTTTTTTTTTTTTTTTTTTAGTGTTAATGGCTTTTGGTCACATTTCTTCTGTGTTTTTATTAGAAGTTGCTTCCAATCCTTTTTGGAAATAGGTGGGGTTTTAAAAAACATATGTGTGTGTGCGTATATGTATTTCAGCACCCATAAGTTTCAAATTACACTTTTATTTCATTCTCATATCTGTCTAAGCTAGCACACCATCAACAGGATGAAAACATATACGATAGTCACATAAAACATTAAGATGTCTGGGGCTCCTGGGTGGCTCAGTCGGTTGAGCGTCTGACCTTGGCTCAGGTCATGATCTCACAGTTCGTGAGTCCAAGCCCCAGGTTGGGCTCTGCGCTGACAGCTGGGAGCCCGGAGCCTACTCCCGATTCTGTGTCTCCCTCTCTTTCTGTGCTCACTCTTTCTCTCTCTCAAAAATAAATAAATAAACATTGAAAACACAAAAAAAGATGAAGATGTCTGTTTGATGGGCTTTCTTAATCGTGCCCAGAGGATAGGCGTCGCATCATAAGGAAACTGCTACCTGAAAAGACACAGCTCGAAGAGAGACAATTTATCACTCCGGAAATTAGGCTCCAGTGTCTGAATCGTTCCTCAACACTCCCACCTGCACCATTCCACGTTTTCTATGTCAGTAACTAATTTGATTGAAGCCCAGGATAGTCACGCTTTATAAACGTCTGCCCATCGCGCTTCCTTCTTCTGTCTGGAAGACCCGCGTGGCAGCCAGTCACGCGGTAGGGGATCCCACCTGTGGCCACCCTGACTTCGATCGGGCTGTGCACTTGACCCAGGCTGGACCCTTCACACTTTCCGTCCTGGGCCGGAATCTCTTCCCTAGAGAAGAGGTAGATGTGGTAGTTGTTAAGGGGTGTCTTGCCCTGGGGCTGGCGGCCCGGCCCGTGGAGAAGGGAAAGCTGACTGCACAGAGAGACCTGACGTGGAGACAATTTCCCTCTATATCGGATCCTGGAGAGCACTGTGGGTCCTAAATATGCATTTCCTCTCTGAGGGCTTGCATCGGGCAAAAACTGCTTTCTGTCCGAGGCCAACTAGATTAGCAAATATTTCCTCCAGCTTTTCCTCCCCAGAAGGCAAATGTATAGATTAGGAAATATTTCCCCCAGCTTTCCATCCCCGGAGGACAAAGGTACGGAGGACCAGAGTTGGATGGAGTTCGCAATTGACTCTGCGGGTGAGTATTTGCCGAGGGCCACACACCCAGGGACCTGAGTGACAGAAATCCCCAGGTGCCCGGGAGAAGACTGGCAATTATGTTTCCAATCACCTGCCTGTTCCCGGCGCCTCCAAATCAGCACTCCCCAGAGCCCTGACCCTCGGTGGCTGGCAGGGCGACCCACTTTTAACGGTGCCAATTTTTAGCAGCTGGAAACAACAAACGCAGAGGGAGGTGAATTCCTGGAGGACTGATTTCTCCTTGACTGGTTTTCGAAAGCCAGAAGATGCTGTGGGGCTATAGCAGGGCAGCAAGGACCGTGGGAAGCCGGTGGCCCAGGCTCCCTCCTGCCAGGGACGGCGGTCGACACGCTTCCTCGGGCCTCGGGTTTTGCAGCGGCGGGGTGAGGAGCTAGAACTAGATGGTCTTTCATATGCCTTTCGTCTTCCACTTTCTCCCATCTTTGTGAGCTGGGAAAGATTTACGCAGAACCTCATCTTGATTTTATTACTGTTAGTTCATCTTCTCGTGACACGGCCAGCGGCGGCCTGAGCGCGGGGAAGTAAGTGGCTCTCTCTCAGGGATGATTTAAGAGGTGCTGAAAGCCCAGAGTAGCCTCCCTCTCCGTTCTGCTACAGCAAGGGCCTGAGGCTCCCTTGCCCCGAGCCAGACCTGGGATCCAAGCATTGTTTGTAGAAGGCCTCGGTCAAATGGCAAACACATGCCCATTGTTCCTCTGGGAGCCCATCAGCCTGGACTTGCCCTTGGATTCCCTAGGAATGCGAGCAGGAATGGCCAGGAAAAGGTCTGAGGCCCAGGGCGTCCCAGCGGGGACCCGGCCTCGGCCTCCTGAGCACGGGGAGGTGGCTTGTCAGCCGCAGGCATCAGCCTAGGCTTGGCTTCATTTTGACTCCCCTGATGGTTTCCCCCTCCTCAGGGGGCCCTGCGGGGAAGGAGGAGGTTCTCTGACCGTGTTCCGGTGTCCCAGGGGCTCCCTCCTCTATGCCAGGAAAGCAGGACTTCAGGCCCCTGGCGGAGGAGTTTCTAAGAGGAGGCCTCAGCTCTGTCTTCCACCACGTAGGCTGTCCTGACGAAAAGATGAGGCCGAGTAGGCCACCCTGGAGAAAATGGCCCGAATCTGTGGTGGGGCAGCCCGGAACCAGAGGCCCCTTCCATAGTGGGGACTCACGACCGCTCCCAGAGCTGGTCATGAGAACTGGTGTCCCCCTTCACTGGGCCGGCTGCCTCAGGAGCTGCCTCACGCACCCACCACCAAAAAATAAGGCTGGGGTGTCAGGCTGTGTGGCAAGCCTCCTTTTGTTCGCTTCCGTTAACTCATAAACATGGAAAAAGGGTAACCAGAAGGATAACTTCCTAGCATTCCTTGGGGGGGGGGTTATTTATCAATATGGCAGCCGTACGCGCTTTAGAGATAAATGAACCATCGGATGGCACCCTGAGGTATTATTCCACGACACAGAGTTTTAAACACCGATTCCCTCTGCGCTCCGTTGGAACGGGTGTAGAACATTGTATGTTAAGAACCAGGCTTCCCGCCGACTTTCTTAGACGGCTGGGCTGATCAAGGCTTTATCTCATGGCCGGGTGAGGACTAGGGCGTGTTCCGGTGACGTATGAGTGTGTAGATACCAAGTAGTAATGAAAACGCAACCGAAGCAAAACACATCCTGAGTGGTAGCGCGAAACCTTCTGAAAAGAAACCATCTGAGGAGCCTAACAGAAACAGGTGTGTTTTGTATTTGCCGGGGATAAACAGGAAAGGAACAGGCACACGTGCGGAACCGCAAATATCCCATCGCCACCACCCGGCACCCGTCTCCTTAGTCTCCAGGGAAAGTCACCCCGTAACGCAGTGTAGGACCCAAGAATCCCAGTTTTTCCCAGGGGGTTGCTCATAATCCAGCAGAGATTTCTGGATGTGTTGCAAGGGCCCCATTAAAACCCCCAAGTTTAACTTGCCTTGGCCGTCTCCCCCTCCTCACTACTGTGTATTTCTTTTGTGGGAGAGTGTGAGTCCTGGGTCTGTCACCAAGAGCCCTGCGGTTATGGCCAAAGCACTTAGCCTATCGGGGCCTCCGTGTCCTAAAGGGCAAAATTAGAATAACAGACCCACGTGATTTACTGAACCTGCGGCGGGCGTGGGGGGGGGTGTGGGGAACCAGACGGTGGCCGTCACTTCTGGTAGCAGAAATACCATACTCTCCTTCCCTGGAACTCCGCGGTCCGGGCCACCTTATCTTTCTATCAGCCCACCCCCGTGCAGGTGTCCAAATAGGAAATTCTGCTCTAAACGGTCCTACCAGCACACTGGCACCAACTTGCTCCCCTGTTCTCTCGCCTCTCTCCCAGCCCCCTTTGAGACCCTCATTGTCCTCTTTACGATGAGGACTACTGCGCTTTTATCTGTGCCAAACTTCAAGAGCACAATCATCGCTAAATCGAGAAGAAAAGCGGGGGGGGGGGGGGGGGGAAGCGGAGGGAGCGGCCCTTGGGGCTGGGCCTTGACACAAGGGCAGGGCTTTCCGGGGCGCAGGCGGGAAGGGGAGCAGAAAGCAGAAAGCGGCGCTGCGGGGGGCCCTCCAGGACACCCCTGCGG
The DNA here is from genome assembly GCF_007474595.2 of Lynx canadensis. Lineage (NCBI taxonomy): Eukaryota > Metazoa > Chordata > Mammalia > Carnivora > Felidae > Lynx > Lynx canadensis. The sequence continues at coordinate 9,483,663 of NC_044303.2, forward strand.
TGGGGGTGGGGGTGCGGGGAAGCTTTTGCCTCTCTATTCTTGACTGAGGGCCTGAAACCACACTCGGCCCAAATCTGGGGAAACGAGGGGCCACCGGCTACCCTGGGGAGGAGAAGGGGTGGGAGGAGGTGGGGAAAGGAGGCGGCCCAAATCTGGGGAAACGAGGGGCCACCGGCTACCCTGGGGAGGAGAAGGGGTGGGAGGAGGTGGGGAAAGGAGGCGGGAGGTGAGAGGAAGTGGGGGATGGGCGGAGGGGGAGGGGGTGCAAGAGGGGGCTAGGAGGAGATGGGAGAGAGGATGTGGGAGAGGAGAAGGGAGGTGTCAGGGAAGAGGAGCTGGGAGAGGGTGAAAAGGGGGGAGGGGGGAGAGGAAGTGAGGGAAGTAGGTGGTAGGCGTGGGGGGGGCTGGAAGAAGAGGACAGGGAGGTAGGAAGAGAGGTAGGGACACAGGTGGAGGAAGGGGGGTTTGGACAAGGTGGGGGGGAGTAAAGGAAGTAGGGAGAAGTGAGAGGGAAGGAGGGAAGAGGAGGTGGGGAGTGGCAGAGGTGGAGGAAGGAAGACATGAGGGTAGGAGGAGATGAGAGGAAGGAAAGGAGGTGGGGGGGAAGTGGGAGAGGAAGAAGCGAGGGAAGGAGGTGAGAGGCGGGCGGGCGGGGGAGGGGGCGGGGTGGTAGAAGGAAGGAATGGGATCGGGAAGAGGTGGGGAGGGAGAGAAGGGGGGTGCGAGAGGGAGAAGCGAGGGGAAGAAGAGGGGAGACGCCGAGGGGGTTAGAAGTGGAGGAAGGAGGGGGGAGAGGGGGCAGGGCGGGAGGAAGCAGGGATGAGGAAGTAAGAGGAGGGGGCGGGGCGGAGGCGGTGGAAGGAGGAAGGGGGCAGCCGGCGAGGGCGCAGAGCCCGCCCGGCCGCGGGAGGACGGGGCGCGGACTGGAAGCGCCGCTCGCGGGAGCGGAGACGCTCGGGCAAGTCCGGGCGGGCCGCGCAAGTTGTCTAGTTTCTCTCAAGCCCAGGGCCGGCCGGCGGCTCGGGTTGGCCCCGCGGGGCCCTCCCGCGACGGCGAAACCCCCCAGCCCGAAGCGGCCCGCCGGCCCCGCCCAGCCCGGGCAGCCCCCGGCGGCAGGGGTGTGTCGGGGCGGGCGGCCGCGCGGCTCCGGGAACTCGGCTCCGTCAGACTTCCGGGACAGAGGAGGCTTTTCTGCTCAAAAGCCACCAGACTCCTCCGATGCGCTTTGCTTTTACGGTGGAAAACTCCGATAACCATTTCAAAAGGCACACACAGCCCTGAAAATAAGTGAAATTAGAACCTGCCGACTTCACTTCCTGGAGGCTTTTTGTTGGGGCTTGAAACTAGGAATCTGTGCGGGTCATCCTCGTAAGTGCCTTTTTTATCCGTTCACACCGATGCTCGGGCGTCTACACTACGTTTAACATCGTTAGCCTGGTGGCGTTTTGACAGTGTATTAACGCGATTTAATGATGGTTTCTGCCTTGGTCGGTTAACGTGGCCTCAACTCGGTCACCTGAAATAAATGCATACGCGTTGCAAAAAGAAAGGCGCCGAGGGAGAGTTCTCTTTTTAACCCTGCTGTGAAATAGATAAGAAAATATCCCCTAGGGCGATGCCCATATTGGGAAGAGTCGAGTATTAGGTAGACCTTGGAAATAAATGTTAGAAACAACAAAAACATTGGCTTGTTCATAGTCATTTGTAAATTAACGTTATAAAATCATTAAATAATACTAGGGATGAAAAAAGCTCGTTTCTTGTGAGTTGCTGTTTTAGAACCTGAATCCTGTGTAGTGCAATCACTCATTAGCTTTGAAACAGCAGCTTCAATGGTTCTGTGCCGACAAGTTCAACTTAGGAAATCTCCAAATGCGGTTACTACAAAGCGGATGCGGTATGGGGTGCTTCCTAAAACGGAAGGTTCTTCCCCCCCCAGAGGCGTTACTCCATTTTCCTTTAAAATGAGCTGAAAAGCCAGGGAATCCTAAATTTTCAATTGGCTAACGCCAGTTGACCATCACTGGCAAACTGGAATGATAAGGTTAATCATCCCTAGTTGATAAGTTAATTGGTCCAATTCAGTTTACAAAAATTTGGCCGTCAGGCCGCATGTGACACACGGTATAAAATCTAAAGACCCGTGCGGTGTGGCTTTTATCAAATCAAACCAGCAGTACTGATAGGATATAGCTTCTTATAAGCATAATGCGGAGACACGTGCCTCTGATCGAAACCATTTTACACGGAACAATATTCCACTGACTCTGTGAAGCTTAACTCCCTGGGATTTGTATACTCCAGACCTCAGATTGCAGGCTGGAGCTCCATAGGCCACCATGTTTTCCAGACCTGTGTGTTCGGTTTTCCAGGTGTGTTTTAAACCTTTGAATTAGTTATCTATATTTTAAAACCAGGATATTCCCACTTGCAAAGCTGGACTTTTGGCTTTTCTTGGAGATATGAGACCCGGCCACAGGGGAGGGACTTGTTGGCTGGAGCCCAGCAGTCTGTAAGTTATCCACTCCTCCCCACCCCACCTTCATTCGTCAGGTACTTGTCTGCCCTGTGCACTTGAGTGTTCTAGTTCTGCCCCAGACAGGCCACTTTACCCAGTGCTTGCCTTTTTATTAGGATGATTCAAGTCATAGGTGATTTAGGCATGCTAGGTCTATACTTAATGCGTGTGTAATTAAAACCGCAAATCTTGATTTTCAGAAACTGATCTTGACAGATTCAACCAATCAGTAACTGACTCTATGCACATTTCTTGAAGACAGGCACTACAGAATGTCCCGGTTCTCTCTATTCTGCCTTTCCAAAAGATGCAGCAAGACGTAGGGGAGCAGGTGATCTCCGGAATTAAACGTGGTTTGGATTCCCGCTAGGTACTTGTGCAATGTTAGGCAAGTTAGTTACTGGCCTTGAACTTGTGTCTTTATTTTTTTTATTAAAAAAAAAAATTTTTTTTTTAATGTTTTTATTTACCTTTGAGACAGAGCAGAGCAGGGGAGGGGCAGAGAGAGAGGGAGACATAGAATCTGAAGCAGGCTCCAAGCTGTCAGCACGGAGCCGGGTGCGGGGCTTGAACTCACAGACTGTGAGATCATGCCCTGAGCCGAAGTTGGACGCTCAACCGACTGAGCCACCCAGGTGCCCCCGAACTTGTGTCTTTAAAAGTAGATGTAGTAAAACTACCACCTTGGATTGTTGAATATTACATTGTTCTATGTGATAACATCTTTAAAAAAATTTTTTTTAAGTTTTGTATTTTGAAAGAGAAACAGAGAGAGAGGGCAGAGGAGGGGCAGAGAGAGAGAGGAAGAGAGAGAATCCCAAGCAGGCTCTGCGCCCTCAGCATGGAGCCCAATGCAGGGCTCAGATTCACCAACCACGAGATCATGACCTGAACCGAAACCAGGAGCTGGACACTTAACCAACGGAGCCACCCAGCCACCCCTATATATGACAGCATGTTGAACAGTACCTGGTCCACGGTAACCACCCAGATTAGTTTTCCTTGCCCTTGGGATTTCAGTTACTAATGTGGGTCCTTGAGAGAAATTCTAATTAGATCGTTTTACTTGCCTACAAAATCCTACTTTAGTAGAATCCAAACTTTGACATGCAGGAGACTTACCTGGGTACTTGGTTAAAATCTTGCTGGTTTCTGGGTCCCCCTCCCCACCCCCCTCAGGATTTTGATTCCGGAAGTCTCAAATGGCACCCCGGGGCTTCACATTTTGGTATTGGATTCTGGGACTAGAGGTCTTCTGAAACTTCATTCTGACAGTCATAGATGCAGCCTGACTCTGGTCATTCAAGTGAATGAGGAGGAGAACAGGAGGGAACAATGGGCCGATTCCCTGGCTGGTGCTGGCCAGCATGCTGACCCTGCATCTAGATCCCGTGCCCTCCTTGGGTCCTGATTGCCTGCTCATCAATTCACAGACATTTAATGAGCACTTACTAGAAGTTCACTGAGCCGGCATTAGGTATATGAAGGTAGCTGCAGTGGTTTCTGTGCAGGGATCTCAGGGAACTGAATGCCAAGCCCCGGGCCTGACACAGGTGTCAGTTTCAGTGTTTCCTACCGATGCCATTCTTTCCAGGGACGCCCTTGAGCCCATCACCAGCCCGTCCTCCAGCCCAGCACTGTGCATTTTCACGTCTCCTTGCCGGGCTTCCTATCCGTTACTTCTGCATTATAGGTGGGTACTTAACCTAGCACTGCTTAGGCGCTCTTTAGATATTTGGGGGATTTAATTTCCTTTGGCAAATGTATCTTCTGTAACTTGGTCCATGTTCATGGAATCATCACATAGTTGAGCCGGGAACTGTCCCAGAAGCTGAGGAGGCGACAGTGCACAAAATTTAAAAATCCCTGCCTACGTGGGGAAGAGAGGCCATACGAACAACCTGTTTGGACTTCTGTATTTGATTGCTGTCCGTACCCTGAAATGTGCTGCAGGCTTGTTTGTTCTGGCTCCTACCTTAGTTCCCTGCCAGGTGGACTTCTTTCCCAACCCTGGTCTACACCAGCCCTGTCCTGGGGCAATTCTCTGTGTGGCGGAGAGCTCTCGGTTATCCAAGCGTCTGCAGCTCCTCTAGGCTCTAACCTCTAGGCTCTAACCACGATCAGTCATTCATTTCCAAATGCCAGAAGTTTCTACACTTTTTGAGAGAGAGAGAGAGAGAGAGCGCGCGAGCGCAAGTGGGGAGGGCCAGAGAGAGACAGGATCCGAAGGGGGCTCTGCGCTGACCACAGAGAACCTGATTCATCGCTCGAATTCAAAACTGAGATCATGAGCAATCAGTTAATTTTTTTTTTAAATGCAGCTTGTATATCCTGTCTTTCAGAATATTAAGGGAAGACTTGATAAAGCCAAGTGATTCCTCGGTCTCTCATTTGTTTTGTTCTTTTGCAATAGTGCTTTTCTTTTGAAGTGTCTCCGCTATTACACCAAATATAAAAATAACTCTGCTTTGCATGCATATTCCATAACTTATTTTGAGCAGAACTTTTAATAATTTGTCAGTAAAAGATAATCTTACCTTTATTATTTTTTTAATTTAAAAAAATTTTTTTATGTTTATTTTTGAGAGAGAGGGAGCAGGGGAGGGGCAGAGAGAGAGGGGGACAGAGGATCCAAAGTGGGCTCTGTGTTGATAGCAGACAGCCGGATGTGGGGCTCCAACTCATCAACTGTGAGATCATGACCTGAGCCAAAGTCAGACGCTTAACCAACCGAGCCACCCAGGCACCCCAAGATCATCTTACCTTTAAATGTGTGATTTGGGGGTACCGCATATGTTTTGCTGCAATCTTGAGCTCCTTGTATTTTTAAATCCAAGTCCAGTTTTATTCATAAAAATGAGAGGGGATTTCAGTTTTCCAAATACTCTACAAAGTGAGTTGCATCTGAAAATTCAGGTTAAAGAAGTCTAACTTTAATTTTTTTTATTAAAAAAGTATTTTAACATTCATTTTTGAGAGACAGAGCACGAGCAGAGGAGAGGCAGAGAAAGAGGGAGACACAGAATTGGAAGCAGGTCCCAGGCTCCGAGCTGTCAGCACAGAGCCCGCCGCGGTGCTCGAACCCACAATCCTTGAGGTTATGACCTGAGCTGAAGTCAGACACTTAACTGACTGAGCCACCCCGTGCCCCCAAAAGTGTGATTTTAACTACTTCTCTAAAGAGTCAACTTTTTGTGAAAATGCCCCTCAAATATCTTATTTCTATCTTTTCACGTGGGTATATTTGTATACTTGACCTCTGTCTGTTCTTGTCTTTGACTCTTTGCATGTCTTTTATCATCTTCCAAGTCTGTATGATTTCCTGTTGAGAAATATGTGAACTGAGTTAATGGAAATTCTTTGAGAAACACATTCAAACACAAGGATTTCACTTTTCTGCTGTGAAGTATGAGATAAGCAATTTATTATTTTATTTTATTTTATTTTTTAATTTTTTTTTTTTTAACGTTTATTTATTTTTGAGACAGAGAGAGACAGAGCATGAACAGGGGAGGGGCAGAGAGAGAGGGAGACACAGAATCGGAAACAGGCTCCAGGCTCTGAGCTGTCAGCACAGAGCCCGACGTGGGGCTCGAACTCACGGACCGTGAGATCATGACCTGAGCCGAAGTTGGACGCTTAACCGACCAAGCCACCCAGGCGCCCCTATTTTATTTTATTTTTTAATGGTTATTTATTTTTGAGAGAGAGAGAGAGAGAGTACGCAAACCGGAGGCAGAGAGAGGGGATCCAAAACGGGCTCTGCACTGACAGCCGTGAGCCCAGCGTGGGGCTTGAACTCGCAAACTGTGACATCATGACCTGAGCTGAAGTCAGACACGCAACCCGACTGAGCCACCCAGGGGCCCCCCCAAGGTAAGCAATTTAATGTGCACATAGTATTGGTCTTTAGTAATACACAGTGTTAAAACGCCACGAATCCCCAATGGTCACTCTAAAAAGCAGCCAGGTTGCTGTGCTTAGCACAAGTTCAGACTGCTACATTAGAACTTAATTTGAGAGTCTGCGCGTATGCACCACGGAAAGCGGCCAGCACTGGATGGAACCACCCGTCAGAGCAGTTGGGGTTGGAAAAAACCCCAAGATCTGGCTGCTGTGATATAATGAGAATGCAGACGTCATGATATTGACACAGTGACACGTTCCCACCACAACCCAAGGTTTACTTCGAGAACCTGAAAGAGATAATGCGCTGCATTCTTTTCTCTTCGTACCGCCCCCCCCCCCACCACTGCCCAGGGGTGACGGTTAAGAGGGGGTGTGGGGTAAGGGTGAAAAATCTGAACCTGGGCCTGGATGGGCCACAATAACAGCCGTGAGAAATCCACTTTTGTTGTACCTGGTGTTTCCCCTCACTGAACTGACATTTAGGGATTGGAATACCTGAACGCACACCAAAACTTGGGTGTCTTATTTTAGGCTAAAATCGGGGCTCAGGTGGCCTTGGGAAGGGGAACCAGACAGATGCAAACTTCACAGGCAAAAAAAAAAAATAGTGTCTCCAACTCGAGGTTTGGCCCAGCTGCTCTGAAGGCTGTTTCTGTTTTTTGTTTTTTGTTTTTTAAATCCTGCCTCGGCTTTTCATGCTCTCCCCCACCCCACCCCCAGTACCTCTCCAGTTAAATCTTTACCAGGCACGCTGGGACTCCTGCCCTTCCCTTCAGTAATTAGTGATAAGATTTCTCCTGTAGTACAGATACATACAGATTTGTTCCCTCTCCTGCTTTTATGATACTATTTTAGAAACGGAGCTGCCGTTAAAGGTTGTGTTTGAACACATCTTTGGAACAAGAACTTTAATTAAGGGATCAAAAGGCTTAAGCTCATGCTTTTTAATAACTGAAGCGAGTATGTATAATTTTTCCTATCTAAAATCTATGGAAATTCTTATCAGCCTAGCTTCTTTTACTTCCAACTTGTAATGAAACTTTTCCTTCAAGCTCCCTTTTTTATGCCCAGTAGGACCAACTCTTGTGATTATCATCAGCTAGAGGAAATCCATACGTCTCCCCGGGTAACATGAAGTCGCCATGTTGCCAAGGACCCTAGGGATTTTCTTCTGTGGTCATGGTCACAGCCAAAGTCTTCTTGAAGGACACATTTTCATTTCATTGCCATATTTGGTGGCTAAGAACCTTCTGGTTACGTTGCTAAACTTTTAGAATTTAATTTGCTCGATTCAATGGCCGAAGAAACCCACCGATGACTGTATGTACTCATACATATGAAATAAATGACACGTGCCAGCCCCCGGAAGATGAGCCATTCCTTCTGCTAATCTGGGGAGATGTGTGTGAGTTGTCTTGCTTTTTGTTTTGGAGGGCGAGGGCTGCTGGTGTGGGTAGATTTCCAAACCACCGCAGAGAACCTGATGGGGGGAAACTCACAGCAGGCTCAGGGAGCAGTCCTACGTTGGGGGGGGGGGTGGGGGAGAGCTAGAAAAAGATTGGAGAGTTACAGGAACTGGAATTGTTTAGCATGCAAAGCAGGGACGGGAGAATTGTCGTGTCCTACCACAAGTGCAAATTCAGAGAAAACAGGGATTTCGACCCCAGTGGAACGTAAAAGGGCAGACTTTAAATTTAGAACCAATAATCGCCATGAGTTGATTAATGACACGAACCAGCCTAAAGTTGGTATCCCAAACTTCTGGCCTGTGGCTTTTGTGTTCTCTTAGCTCTGTAACACTTGTCTGGAATACAAGCATCTAGGTAAAGGTAGATTTCCAGATCCTTGGAAAGTCAGCTCTCGCCCACACATAAGAAAAACTGTAAAATGTCAAGTGGGCTCAGGTGTGGGTCTTGCCCCTCGGGGTGTTTTGCTCACAGTGTCACTGTTGGAATGGGGTTGGGGGGTCTGTCATGAGGGTGCAAGCACACTCCGTGAAATCACCTTCAAAAGCTTGAGACAGCTTTTTTTAAAAAATGTTTATTTGTTTATTTTGACACACAGAGAGAATGGGGAGGGGCAGAAAGCGAAGGAGAGAGAGAATCCCAAGTGCACTCCACGCTTAGCTCATAGCCCCACATGGGGCCCCATCTCACGTCCGTGAGCTCACGACCTGAGCTGAAATCAAGAGTCAGACACTTAACCGACTGAGCCCCCCAGTGTCCCGAGACCTCTTTCAAATGGACTTTTCTAGCTTAATAATAACCAACTGTAGATTTGTCATGAGAGAACCATTCTACCAACTTTATTGAATATATTTTTATTTTCACTTTGTTGACTTGGAGTAGTGAGTAAAAACGAAATGATTTCCCTCCCTTAAGCTAGATGTTGACCATTTAGAAACACAGCCTAAGAGACTTCCAAAAACGAGTAAATATCTCCTGCTGTTTGAATGGCCAGCCTTCAGACTGATTAAGAAAGTGCTCAGGCAGGTATTCTGAGTCACTGTGTGATTCCAGACATGCCCACTGACCTCTCTCCAGGCGTAAGTGAAGTTAATGTTTTTCCTCTCACCAGCTCACAGTGGTGCCTGGGGGACGGGAAAAATGAATGTGGCAAAGTCCAGTGCAGAGTTTTTAAAGGCCGTAGGAAAAATCAGGTAAAAAAAAAACAAAACAAAAAAAACAAAAAACAAACCAAACAAACCACTTCTTTTTGGTGAAATGTAGCCTGCTGGGTGAAAGACACAGGGCATACAGTCTTCTTGGCTCCCGGACAAAAGTATCCATCCTTCTCTAACTCCAAATGAAAGGTAGAGAAACACCACGGAAGGTTTTAAGAAAGGAAGCGGAGTGTTCTGTAGACCTATGAGGCGAGTCCTGTTCTTTTCTCATGTCTCCGGGACAGAAAATGTGGTCCATATCAAGATGTTTCACTGCTGATACTTACATAGAGAGACCTCAGCGCTCACATCTCAAAACACATGTCTTCGGATGCCAATTTCACTGCTGAAAGTGAGCAGAACTGAGCTGTCCTAAAGGGGGGTTAGTGGTGTCATTGTGGGCGTCGGGAGGGTGCCCAGGCTGTGTCTTTCGTCCGTTCTCAACTGTTGCTTCTTAAGACACACACATTCGTGCCCCAGCGTGGTGTCCAGCCCGTGCTGACACACACATACTCTGCTGGAACGCCTTTCCCTACTAGCGGGCCACGGGCACGTCGTTTTACGACACAGGGTTGTCTGAATGGCCATCTTTCGAGCAGCACGCGCTCTGAAGCATCCTTCGCCACTTCATGGGGAAATGTAATCAGAAGTCAGGCTGGCTGGGCGTCTAACGAGAGAGAAGCAAGGGCTTCATTAAAGACGAGTTGTTTAAAATGTCAGCAAGCGGGGGGCACCCGGGTGGCTCGGTGGGTGGAGCATCTGACCTCTGCCCAGGTCATGATCTCGAGGTTCGTGAGTTCAAGCCGCACGTCAGGCTCGCTGCTGTCAGCTGTAGGCGTAGGGCCTGCTTTGGATCCTCTGTCCCCCTCTCTCTGCCTGTCCCCCCCCCCCCCCCCCCGGTTGCACTGTCCCAAAGATAGATAGATAGATAGATAGATAGATAAATAAAATGTCAACCAGGAAACAAGCGTTCGGTTTTTTTCTTCGTGGGAACGCCATGCTGCGTGCAACCCCACCAAGGCAAGAAACCTGGAAATAAGTTACCGTGAAATGGATGGAAGAGTCTGAGAGTGTTTGGTTTTCTCTTTGGCTGGTTGGTTGGTTTTTTGGTCTCACCAAAAGTAGCCACCAGCCCATCAAGTTTGGGAGACACAATTTCAGAAAGCACAAATGCCTGCCCCCACGTGAAGCTGCTTTTCCATACCCATGGAACGTTTGGAGAACCGAAAATGTAATTTGCTTGTTTGTTCTTTCTTTTTTTAATCACTTGCATTTCTTTTTTTTATAATTTTTTTTTTTTTTAATTTTAGAGAGATGGTGGGGGGAGAGAGGGGCAGAGGGAGAGAGAGAGAGGGTGGGGGAGGGGCAGAGGGAGAGAGAGCGAGTGGGTGGGGGAGAGGGAGAGAGAAAATCCAAAGTAGGCTCCACGCGTAGCTTGGAGCCCGATGTGGGGCTCGATCCCATGACCTCGGGATCATGACCCAAGCCGAAATTAAGAGTTGGACGCTCAACCAACTGAGCCACCCGGGCACCCCAATTTGTTTATTTTTTTGTTAATTTGTCCAACGAACTTTATCGAGCACCTACACTGTACCAAGCAGTTAGTGCTGGAGATACAAGCATAAAGGAGACCCAAATACTGCCTCGAGGAGGCTCCAGGCCCATACTCCATTGTGGGTTCTGCATGTGTGGTTTAAGCTAATTTCCCCAACTGGACTGTGCACACTGAACATCAGAATCAGAGACAAGTGATTTCTTCCACTCACCGATAGCTTAATTTTCACTAAAAATGCTGTGTCTAAAGAAAGACATTCCCGTGACCTATTTCAAAGACTTCATTTAAAAACACACTTGGAAAACACCGGTACAATAGTGGTCTTTTTGATTCTAAAGTGAGGTGACGTTACTGGTCACCCATAGAGCCTGAATAGCTACAACAGCGGATCAGAAAAGGTGAGGTTAAAGGGACACTTGTTGGGCCCCCTTTGGTTCAATGATCTTGAATCCTAATCCCTCTTCTCCACATCGGAGAGGCTTACAAGGCCGTCACCCCCAAGAGGCCAAGGAGGCAAGTCCAGCAGTAATGGCTTCACACGGACTGAGTGCCATCAGATAGACGTGTTTTTTCAGAGGGGGAGAAATGCCTTACAAATCATGAGATCGACCAGACCCTACCTATGGAGGGGTAGGCAGAAGTGGAGCGTTGGCCTGGGCGGCTCAGTCGGTTGAGCGTCCGACTTTGGCTCAGGTCATGATCTCACAGTTGGTGAGTTTAAGCCTGGCATGGGGCTCCCTGCTGTTAGCTTGGAGCCCCTTTGGATCCTTTGTCTCCCTCTCTCTCTCTCTCCCCTCCCCGGCTTGCACTCTCTCTCTCTCTCTCTCTCTCAAAAATAAATAAACATTAAAAAAAAAAAAAGTCCAGTGTTGGCCTGACCCCTCTGATACTGACCGGCCAGTCACCTTACCTCTTTGGGCCCCAGGTTCCTCACTTGAGACATGAGGTCATTTTGCCAGATGACGTCTGAAGGCCCTTCTGATTCTAACGTGTTATTCTGTGATGAAGGCACCACTAGGTAGCATGTGGGCCAGGGTGGCGTCAGTGCTCCGAATAGAATAATTGTAGTGCGACTTCTGGGTTAATAATTTACCGAAAGAAATGAGCTGTTTCACACCTCTGCTCCGTGTTCTCCTTTCCAACTCTCAGCAGGAAAACAAACGGCAAACAGCAATGCCGTAATTCACAAGCAAAGATTATTTTTGGCAATTGGAAAAGTGAGGCACTTCTGTGTTTACACACACCCATTATAGACATAAATATGAGTATACATTTGTAAATGTGTCCATACGTGTTACCAGTTGTCATTAATCGTGAATATCCCAAATCATAAAAATTATAATAGCTAATATTTATTGAGCACATATTGTGTGCCAAGCACCGGTAAAGGCTTTGTGTACCTTATCGGTAACTTCTCTTTTTTTTATTGGTAACTTCTTTTAATTAATTTATTCTGTTTCCATCTTTTTTTTTTTTTAAGGATTTAAATTTTTTTTTTAATGTTTATTGATTTGAGAGAGAGAGAAAGTGAGAGAGCTCACACGTGCCAGCTTGGTAGGGTCAGAGCGAGAAAGAGAGAATCCCAAGCAGGCTCCAGGCTATCAGCACCAGAGCCCGATGTGGGGCTCGATCTCAGGAACCTGAGATCATGACCAGAGAGGAAACCAAGAGTCGGATGCGTAACTGACTGAGCCCCCCAGTCACCCCTCTTCTATTTCCATCTTAACGCCCACAATTGACTTCCCCAAATAGGGAAATTTATAAAGTTGATTGCAAACGTTTTGTCTGGCAGGCATAGCCGTTAGAGTGTGGGAAACAATATTTCAAAAAAAGCGCCCTCCATTTTTCTGATCTTTGCTTCAAGGCCTCTCTAGAAATGCATGCATTTGACCCTGTTCATGTGTAACGGTACGGACTTTGCCTCTAAAACGCTCTCTTCTTTGGGACAGAGAGGGAAGCTCTCGGGAGGTTCTGGAGGGTGGGAGACCTTGCCCTCTCCGGTGAGATCAGAAAAGAATGTCCACAAGGCTCAAGGAAAATGTTTCTGGCAATGAGCGTTGTGTTTGGTAAGTTACTATGATATTTGGATCACATGTCCTGGAAACAGTTGTAGAATACATTTTCACATAACTGAGACAATTCAGGTGTGCTGCTTTCTGTCTGGACCCTGCCAAACTCCACACGAGTACTGAAGTGTCACGGGATCGCTAATTCCCACATGCTTTGCTCGTGCGGCACTCCCAAGCAGTTACGGAACATTAAGTAGCAGAAGGGACGTGGCTCATCTTACGATGATTAGCATTCTACGTGTTTCCCCAAAATGTACAAATATAAAATATGCTGGGTTCTCCTCATATGCTCGCATATGGAAAACGAATAAAAACTGTTTACGTTGGCTTCAACACATGTCATTTTCTTGCTTAGTGGGTTTTGATACTCTTCAGCTTCTCAAGATACCAGGATCCGTATTTACTACAATAGTGAATTTCATGCTCCCAGCCTCCCTCCTCTCTTTTCTTTTTTTTTTAATGACTCCATTGTTAAATAAATGGATAATGTCAGCTTTCCCAATAGCACCAATAGTGTTTGTTGCTGTTTCATAAGTAATTTAGGAAAAGCAACTGAAGCAGAGAGAAGCTAAATTTTTTATGACTGTATTCTCCTCTACCGGATATCACTATAATCTTCAATATTAACGCCTTCCTTACAAGTGTAAGGTTGGAAAATTGAAGTCGGTGGGTTAGATTGATAAATGCAACAATTGGGAAATGTTCTCAGGTGCCTAGCCGATTCTGCTTTGATCATTGAGTGAAAAGAGTGCTTCGCTTAGTGCGTGCATTATCTAAATATCTAATGTGTGTTTATGTACTCTTAATTGTTGTAATACCTTTTTTATCTTTTTTTTTTTTTAAGTTTACGTATTTATTTTGAGAAAGAGAGAGAGTACAAGCGGGGGAGGGGCAGAGAGAGAGAGAGGGAGGGAGAGAGAGAATCCCAGGCAGGCTCTGAGCTAACAGCTTGGTCCCACAAACTATGAGATCGTGACCCGAGCCGAAACCAAGAGTCAGACGTTTAACCGACTGAGCCACCCAGCTGCCCCTGGAATACCTTCTTATAATTATTCCCTCTTAGGGGCACCCGGGGGGCTCCGTTGGCTAAGCCACCGACTTCGGCTCAGGTCGTGATCTCACGGCTCGTGAGTTCGAGCCCCGTGTCGGGCTCCGTGCTGACAGCTCGGGGCCTGGAGCCTGCTTCGGATTCTGTGTCTCCCTTTCTCTCTTCCCCTTCCTTGCTCCTACTCTCTCTCTCTCTCTCTCTCTCAAAAACAAATAAACATAAAAAAATAAAAATAAAAAACAACTATGTCCTCCTTACGACCCCTAGCTCTCTCCAAAGGCTAAACGTCTCTTGTAGTCCTGAGCTAATCTGTGTTTCAGCCCCCTCTCTGCACGGCTTATCCAGAGCCCCAGCCTTACCAGTTGCCCCCAAGTTTCCATCTCCCCCTGCTTGCGTCCTCCCGCTGTGGCCTCTCTTCCTTTTGCATTTGAGGGTATGTTGGTTGCACGCTTCACTTTGGGGCATATCTGTGTTTAGGGCATAGAGTCCGAGCAAGCACTCTGTGAGTGGAGGAAGGCGCACACGAACGAATGTTGTGACGGCAGAGGCAACGCGGGTGGTAAGGTGGTATTTGCTCCTCAGTTTGGGGCGATCTAATAATATTTTCCCCAGCACACATTAAAGAAAATGCTATACTGAAGCAAATGAGTGTATCTAAAGTTTATGTAGAGTGCAGTAGGAATTCGTTTTTATTTATTTAAAAAAACATTTTTGTTTGGCATTCATTTTTGAGAGACGGCATGAGCAGGGGAGGGGCAGAGAGAGAGAGACACAGAATCCGAAGCGGGCTCCAGGCTCCGAGCTGTCGGCACAGAGCCCGGCGCGGGGCTCGAACCCACGAACCTTGAGATCATGACCTGAGCCGAAGTCGGATGTTTAACATGACTGAGCCGCCCAGGCACCCACCCTACTCCAATTAAAGCAACTTCCAGAAACAGTTCGTCTTCAAAAGTGCATTATCTAGGCAAAGGATTCTTTATTAATAACCTGCATCGGGGTTTGACAAACTATCCACGGGCCAAATCCAGCCCACCTCTGGTTTTCGCAACCAAGATTTTCTTGGAACGCAACCTCACCCGTTTGTTTCCGTGTGGTCCACGGCTGCTTCCCGCCACAATGGCAGAGTTGAGTCATTGTGACAAAGACCCCGTGACCCACAAGATCAAAAATGGCCCCCTTCACAGAGAAAGTTTGCTAATCCTTCACCTACGTGATCTAAGGATATAGTAATTTGTCTGGAAGTGCTATTGACTTGGAAATATAATACGGTCGGATATTTTATTTTCTGAAATAAGGGAGGGATCCGGGCCCTCTCTGTGGCCCTCCCACCAGCTGTAGATGTAGGGCCTGAAATCTGGCCGACTGGCTAAGGGAGCGGTAACCTCTGGTTACTAAGTATAGTAACCAACTCACTCTGGTTTTTCGGGGACTTTCGTGACTTTAAAACTGAGTTCCACACGTTCTGGGAAATCAGTCCTGGGCAGACCAGTAGGGTTGGCCACCCTGACGTAGGGTGGGGTCTGGGGCAGACTGACTTGGGTTCAAATCCCATTTTTGTAACTTTACTCTGTGCAGCCTTGAGCAAGTTAATTCGTCTCTCTGAACCCCCAAATACCCTATCTATGAATTGGGGTTGGACTATTCTGAGGGGTCATCATAAGAATTAAAGGAGATTATGTACAGAGAGCGTAGCACCTAATAGGCACTTACTAAATACTCGTTCCATTTCTACACTTTTGACCACTATGAACTTTTGTTAATTCAGTCTTTAACTAAAATTCCTTTTCTCACAAAACTATCAGAAAGAAAAATTTAAACTACTTTTCTTGTGGCCTCCATTTTTTTTTTTAATTTTAAAAAATATTTTATTTTATTTTTGAGAGAGAGAGAGTGTGAGAGCAGGGGAGGAGCAGAGAGAGAGACACAGAATCCAAAGCAGGCTCCAGGCTCTAAGCTGTCAACACAGAGCCCAACGCAGGGCTTGAACTCACAAACTGTGTTTTCATGACCTGAACCAAAGTCCGATGCTTAACCAACTGGGCCACCCAGGTGCCCTGTCCTCGATTTTCTGACGTTATTCCTGTGCCCCTTACAAGGAAATGCTCTAAAAACAAATAACTTGTTCTGCAGTGAGGGAAAAAGCCCATACTCAAAAAATTGCCTGATTTTTAGCTGTTTTATGTTTTAAAGTTTATATATTTTTGCGAGAGGGAGAATGCACGCACGAGCAGCGGAGCGGCAGAGAGAGGAGGAGAGAGAGAATCGCAAGCAGGCTCTGTGCTGACAGCGTGGAGCCCCACAAGGGGCTCAAACCCACAAACCGTTGAGATCGTGACCCCATGAGCCGAGAGCACGAGTCAGACGCCCAGCAGACTGAACCACCCAGGTGCCCCGTTTTATGTTTTCAATAGAAAACATTTGGAGACAAGTGGTTGTTGAATTTTGTTTTGTCCAACTATGGGTACATCCCAGAAAGGTTTGGTCTGCCTAGCTGGTTCAAGAGATCACGATGCTCCAGGTTCATGGCCAGATGCAGACAAAACTTCTGGGGTACGAGGTTCAGGGACTTTTTCTAATTGAGCATTGGGTGCCCCTAACGGAAAATGTTGACAGGATGTTGATTGAGGCTGTGAGTGCTCCCTTACTCATGATTCATCTGATAGAGCAGGATGGCCAACGCGCTAAGTGGACCGACACACTCATTAATTTTTTAAAGAGGTTAATAATGCACAGACAACGGTGGACAAATCCACTAGCAACCCACGTGCCTTCAAAGGCCCCCAGGACAAGATCGAAAGGATGAGACAACATTAATCTCATTCCAACGACCAGCATTTTGACTTAACCTCCAGTTGGTTAGCAAGTGTGCAGGATAGAATTAAATAATGTGTACTCCTGTAGTGATTTATATTCTAAATTACACTCGTAATCCTAGCTGGTCCCCCAACAAATCCAATCTTCTGTAGGCTGTGGCTACAGGAGTCTGAAAAATCGAATTTTTACTAAATGAATTGGTCAAATCAATCCAGAGCTATCAGCATTTTTACTTAATACCCAGCTTCTTAGTAAATGTGTGGACTGGAATTCATTAATGTGAACTTCTGTGGTAACGTATTATCTAAAAGTTTCCCGACGCCCACTCCATCATAGCTGGTTTTCAGACAATTTAATTTACTTGAGGCTATGGCCATATAACTATAATGAATCAAACTTTTTCCTGAATTAATTGGTCAAATCAGTCAACACTTACGGATTCCGTGAAAAGGTAAGTGCGATTGAGTGGCCGACTTAAATGGCTAATGCAGCAAAATGAGTCACAGTATTAGCTCCTCAGACACGTTGCTTTAAGTGGATTTCAACTCTACCCCACCGTTTGCCTTTTTGATCAGGGCAAGACCACAAAGCACTGGTTCCCAGCGCTGGCTGTACGTTAGAGTCACCTGAGGAGTTTCCAAAACTTCCAAAGCCCAGGCCACGCCCAAGATCCATTAAATCAGGATCTTGGGGGTGGGACACAGGCTTCGGTATCTTTGTAAGCAACCCAGGTGATTGGGAAGGACTGACGTCAAGTTCAAATAATTAGGAAGGAAGTCACTATACTATGTTTTGCCTTAAGGTGAAGCCCAAGCTGGAGTAGGGGAAAGGGTAGCAATTATTATAAGCTAATAATTTATCATAACATTGTTATTATTATTTAAAGAGCGACAGCTAACGATTTATGAAGTTCTCACCAACTGCGAAGCACCGTGCCTGGCATTTTACACCGATTCTTTTACTAAATCCTCACGCACGCTAGTGAAACCTTAGGAAATCAGTACCCGTCTAATTTGTGCCCGTCTTACAAAGGGGGAAACCGAGGCACAGGAGATGAGATATTTGCCCAAAGATACCCAAGTACCAGGGAGCCCCGTGAGTGCCAGCTCAAAGCCGTGTGACTGTGCTTGAATTGTTTTTCAAGACCAGTCACTTACAACTCTGTTTCTTTAGGTCTTGGGACTTCACTGTCTTCTCTCTTTGGGGCGTTGGGTTCTTTCACTTTTCTTTTGTTTCTGGATGCCAAGGCCTCTTCAAACAGTGCCCCAAAGCAATTTCTGGTGCCCCTGGGAGAGAGATAGGCCTGGCTCTGTGGATATAATAGGCAGAGGAGTTAATATTCCACAGTAAGCTCGCCTTCTGTCTCAGGGGGGGTTTCGGGCATACTTAAAACACTCCCAGGCAGCAGGAAGGAAGCCTGAAACAAAACACCCACCTGGAAGAAACAGACATATGTGCTAAAGTGTGTTTAAAATTTAATTGAAAAAGAGTAAGAATTTAATGGGGCTTCCCATTCGTGGCAAATCATGTCATTTCATAATAGCATTGGTGTTGACCTGTCAACCCGTACGGGTTTGTTCAAAGTTTTTTTTTGTTTTTTTTTTTGAGGCAGGTGCCCTAAATAACGTGTATTAAATACCAGCTGAGCGCTTAACGTAGATGATAAACATCAGTGTGTTTTGTTTGCATAATGAAAAACCAAACAAAAAGAAGAAAGAAAGATGAAAATACAGTATAATGTCACGGTCATTTGCAGCAGTTTCCTGTGACAATTACGAGGCGGGACACTCATTTCTGAATTATGTCTTTTTTCTCCTTTTCGCATAGAAGCTGAGCGAGGAGCAAAAACCGCCCTGAGCAGCTCCCCCAGGACCAAGGTCAGGGCAGAATCTGGGCCAATCTCAGTAGCTGTGTTTTTCCTTCAGCCCACTGACCTCAGGAGAGCGGGGTTTCTCCTCCCGAGGCCTCACTCACACCCAGCACGGCCCCCCTCCGGGCGCAGGGAGTGAGGGCCCTGTCCCGCACCCCAGCGGGCCACTGCCCAGATGAGGCTGGCCCCCCAGCACCCACCCGGGGTTCCTGCCACCTTGCCCAGGCACCTCGGCCTCAAAAGGGACTGGGACTCCCCTCCAGCACCAGGCAGGGCCTCAGAGGACACAGTCCGTGCCCTCGCGGAACGGTGGGTCTCACGGGGGTCACACACCTGCCTCCCAGCTCAGCTGCCAGGCAGGCCTCTGTTTGGGGGCCGAGCTCACACTCGTGCAGATGCGCACGAACCTTGGAGAAGGGTAAAGCCCCTGGGTGTCAACCACGTTCTGCTTCCTCTTACCTCTCCCACTTTCCTTTGGGGAAATCTGACTGGGGCTGCGCATGACCGGGCCCATCTCGGCTCTGACTGTGTGTGGCAGACGAGGGGGTCTGTTTTCATTTCCTTTTATGCCTCTTTCTCTCTTCTTTCTTTCTTTTTCTTTTCTTTCTTCTTTCTTTCTTTCTTCTTTCTTCTTCTTCTTCTCTTTCTTTCTTTCTCTCTTTCGCTTTTTTCTTTCTTTGTTTCTTTTCTCTCTTTTTTCTTCTTTTCTTTCTTCTCTTTTTCTTCTTTCTTTCTCTCTCTCTTCTTTCTTTTTTTTTCTTTCTTATTTTTTAAAGTTTATTTATTTATTTTGAGAGAGAGAGAGAGAGAAGGGGGAGGAGCAGAGAGAGCGGGAGAGAGAGAGAGAATTCCAAGCCGGTCCTGCCCTGTTGGTGCAGAGCCCGATGCAGGACTTAAACTCACGCACCGAGATCGTGACCCGAGCCGAAACCAAGAGCCAGACACTCACCCAATGAGCCACCCAGGTGCCACCCCCACCGCTTCCTTCTTTAAAGACAGCTTGCCCATGGGGCCTTATGGATGATGCTTCTATTTTTAAGTTTAGGAAAATGGCCTGAGGAGCAAGTGAGTCTTGAGGCTCGGGGAAAACTCAGGTGGACGCAATTTTAAGGTGATAATGTAAAAAGCCTGAGCCGATCCTGAGGCGAAACGACCACTCACCGAGAGCACCGAGGGTTGGATTTGATTCCCGGTTCCCCGTTGATTGCCTCTCTCGGTCATGCCCGCCTTCGCCCCGGACCAGAGCGGTAACTATTGGCGGCAAGCGACCCTGGGTCTGTGTCGAAGGTAAACAGAAAACCCTTCGGGCGCGCGTTCCTCTCTTCTTCGCCTGCCTTCCGTCATCACGCGTGAACAAGTAAGAAATAAGAGCCATGCTCTGTCTAGTGAGTGGGCCTAGATCAAGGAGGGTTGTGCGGGGCGTGAGGAGGCCAGGGCGGCCTGGCCCCCGCGGGGGCAGCGGCTGGCCGGCCTCCCGGTCCCAGCGACAGCGTCCGTGCTATTTGCAGCTCTCTACATCCTGAGAGCTGGACAGAGGCCTCTCCTCGGAGGCCGTGAGTGAGACAAACATAGGAGAGTGGGGGGGGGGGGGGGGGCGGGGGCATGGGAAAAACTGGGAGGACGGCAGGGCCCTTGAGGGGCCAGGGGAAGGCCTGGGGAAGTTGGGCAACGGTGACCTGCAGGGTCCCCAGGGCCGGCCCCAGGGGGGGTCACCACCGAGCAGAGCCTCTCCTCACCGCGCACACTGGAGAACTCCTAACGAAGTTTGCGCGGGAACTATCCCGTCTGGATCTGCGGAGAGAACTTTCCAGACCCTCTAGCTAGCGCGCTCTCTCATTCGCCCTGTTTTCTCATCTTCGCGGCCCTTAGTGGCCTCTGAGATTCTCCTTCCTGTGGATTTGTTCACTCGTCGTTGTCTGTCTTCTCCATGAAACTAGAAGGCCGCAGAGGTGAAGGAGGCTTCGCGGGGTTTCTCTCGGAGTCGCTCTTGCCGGGCTCGTTTGTAAATGAACGAACGTCCCCAAGGAGCAAGCCGCCTACCGGCCTACCTCAACTTCACGTTAGGAGGAGGTGTTGTGAGAAACCTATGGAACGAAACTGGATTTATTTGGGGGCTTTAAAACAATTAATTCTTCGTGGGCTTATATCTTTTGCGACCCATAGGGTGGGACCTGACTAAATGCTAGTGGTCTTACAGTCCTTCATTTGATGTGTGTCATCGTCACTCCTTCACGTCATCTCACGTCATTAAAAAAATTTTTTTCATGTTTTATTTTGAAGGAGGAGAGAGAGAGAGGAGGCGAGAGAGACAGACAGACGACAGTGTGAGTGGGGAAGGGGCAGAGAGAAGGGGGAGACACAGAACCCGAAGCGGGCTCCGGGCCCTGAGCTGTCAGCGCGGAGCCCGAAGCGGGGCTCGAACCTCACGAGCCGCAAGATCGTGACCTGAGCCGAAGTCAGACGCCAACCCGACGGAGCCACCCAGGCGCCCCTGGAAATAGAAATCTCGTTGCACAAGGACTTTGGCACAAAGGTAATGTGCCTAGAGATAGGGAACTGTGGATCCGACACCACCGCCTACAGATTTTTGGAGTCCAGAATTCAGGACAGGGTGAGGGGAGTGAGGCTACGACAGCCATTGGTCTCTTTGGAGAAACCCGTATGTGCACCGGCCCTAGAGGTACCTGAGGTCCTCACCAGCTACTCCAGTGGCCCGGGCCACCTGTTTCTCTGGAGATTTGTGTCAGGAGGGGAAGGATCTGGTGGGACCAGCAGAACTGCCTGAGTAGGAAGGAGAGACCGGGTCAGCCTTAACGCAGAATTTGCAGACCCAGGGGACATTCTTTCGCCCTTGGACTCTCTCTCAAGGAAAAGACATTGAGCGTTTGCCCTGCTTTGATCGTTTTTTGTTAGAAGTCACGGGAGACCAATTCAAGTGAGGGAGAGGACACCTCCACACAATAAAATCGTACACTGACGGTACCTCATGTACTTAAAGCAGCCGTATTTTGGTGACGGAATGTCTTTCAAAATCCTTGTATTTTAAAATACGAGGCGCCTGGGCGGCCCCAGTCGGTGAGCGTCTGACTCTGGATTTCAGCTCAGGTCATGATCCAGGGTGTGGAATGATGGAGCCGGGCGCCGGGCTCGGCACAGAGCATGGAACCTGCTTGGGATTCTCTCTCCTCTCCCTCTCCCGACTCACGAACGTGCGCGCGGCGCTCTCTCAAGTAAAATGAAAAAAAAAAAAAAATTAAAAAAAAAACCTTGTATAAAAAATCGAAAGACTTCTTCATCCTGGGTGTGAACTTAGACTGCAACGGTAATTTTGACCAGCCTCATCGTGAAAATATTTTGCTAGTTTATGTCTTAAAAATCTTCCTCGGACTTTCTCCTCTTAACTCCCTGGAGTGACACCGGATGGGTTCTATTTTACGTTTTGAGCCAAAATTGGGTGCCGGGAGGAAAGCATCCAGAGTAGACGATAAGCTGTCATCTGACAATTTCTATGACTTACCTGCCTGCCTCCCTCCCCGGAATTAAAGAGACCAGAAACTTTATGGAGAGCACACGCCTGAGCCCTCAGGAGAAAGAGTAACAGTTTAGGAATTTCCTTGAATTTCTGAAAACCAGCAGAAGTTCTCCCGTAAAGTCTATTGCGGTGAAATCACAACATGTTGCACCTAGCAGCCACTTGCTACCTCTGGAGGAAAATGATTCTAGATTTTCCCCCCTGGAATGTGGATCCAAAGGGCTGTTCCATCTCAAAGGAAGTGCTTTGATTGGCTACTCAGTGAGTCTCTTCCATCAAGGGAATGTTAAACAGCTGTAGAAAATATTCCCTGGCACATGGGCCCCTGGGAGGCTCAGTCGGCGACGCCGTCCGTACTTCGGCTCAGGTCAATGATCTCACGGTCCTTGGGTTCGAGCCCCGCGTCGGGCTCTGTTGCTGACAGCTCAGAGCCTGGAGCCTGCTTTGGATTTTGTGTCTCCTTCCGTCTCTGCCCCTCCCCCCGTCATGCTCTGTGTCTCTCTGTCTCTCCAAGATAAATAGATGTTAAAATATGTATATCCCTGGAAACAGGTCCTGCATAGTCAGTTACCTGGGAGCTCCCGCTGGAGCTGTGGCCCGCCGTACCTCTGGTCATCATCTCTGGCCCCACATGTTGTCCCCTAACCTGCCAAAGCTTGACTAGAATATCCCCAAACTCCATCTCCTATCACGGCTCCTCGACAAGTCCATGTAGTTACCACATGCCTTACTATTCTTGTCTACAAGTCTAAATAAAAGAAGTCAAGTCACATGTTAAACTCTGACACCGAGCATTTATTCATTTGTTTTCATTCTTTCATCCTAATTTATGGCGGGGGCATGAGAGCTGGTAGAGAGTAATATTTTGAGATTATTCTGTTGTAACGGTAGTTTTCTTAATAATTTTTCCCATGGAAAGAAGAGCATTTATAATAACGCAAAATGGAAATATTCTTATGATTTGTTTTTAGGGAGGTTTTAACCTATTAAAAAAATTTTTTTTTAATGTTTTATTTTTGAGAGAGAGACAACGTGTGAGCAGAGGCGGAACAGAGAGAGGGAGACACAGAATCTGAAGCAGGCTCCAGGCTCTGAGCCATCAGCACAGAGCCCGATGCGGGGCTCAAACTCACGAACTGTGAGATCACGACCTGAGCGGAAGTCGGATGCCTAACCGATCGAGCCAACCCATGGTGCCCCGTAACATTATTATTAATAATAGCCTACTAAGCAGCGTTGGCTCTAAATGTGAGAAAAAATAGACTTTGGCCTACCGATGAAGACAAAGCAAAAATAATAGTAAACAACTGCATCTTTGTTTTTTTCAGGTTAGTTGATTCTTAACTGCAATTCTTTAAAAACCCCTAAGACCTTAACGTTTAATTTTTTGAAAACCGTCATATGTTTACAATAGAGCTATTGTGCAACAACATATCTCTAATTTTTAAAAACAGAATCCATTTTATTTCTAATGGTCCATTATAATTATCTATAGAAGCTCAGTGCATAAAAATTCATGACATCAGGTTTTGGAATGTTGATCTCTAAAGTGTAGGTTCTTGAAGAAACATGAAACTTACACTGCTTTTGCAGGTTTGATTCTATATAGTGTCAAGTCCAATACTCATCATGTATGAATGGATCCTAGGGGACTGACTAGAGGATGATTTTTTTTTTCTTAACGTTTATTTATCCCTGAGAGAGAGAGAGAGAGAGAGAGACAGACAGACAGACAGACAGACATAACATGAGCGGGGGAGGGGCAGAGTGAGAGAGGGACACAGAATCGGAAGCAGGCTCCAGGCTCCTGTCAGCACAGAGCCCGATGTGGGGCTTGAACTCACGAGCCGTGAGGACCATGACCGAGCCGAAGTCGGATGCTTCGCTGACTGAACCGCCAGGCACCCCTACGAGATGAGCTTTTTATGATAATGCAATTTAATGTTGATCTGTTGGCCACATTCGCTAAGATGTACTCCCCAGAAAAATTGGAGATCTAAGTCTTGGTCTTAAACCATGGTGTTGAAAATACGGCTTGCCTTATTTAAAGAAAAGAACTCTGATACGAATGATTAATTAGCATGTTTGGAAATTATGTAGATTATGTTTAAGAACAGTGATACGGTGAATGAAAGCGAGGAGAAAGCTCTAGGGCTTTTGCAAAATTGTCGGTTTTTTCACGCATTCCAATGATCTACACGTTTCCTTTTGTAGTCCTGCAATTCCTGGATATAAAAGCTCTTTCTGTTAATCTTCAACCCGAAAAGTAGTAAAATAACAGAAGTATAAAGGGGAATGGACATTTCAACCCAAGGCTCTCCAGGCTTTTCAGGCTTTTTCATCTGCTGGCTTTTGAAGGTTTACCCCTTTCACAATTTCCCCCACTTCTATAGGCTTGAACCTTTATAAACCTTAGAGACCATGACCCTACTCTGTATCCCTTATATGTAAAAATTGTCTGAATTAGCCCTTTTTTTTTTTTAAGTTATTCATTTGGGTTGAAAACTTTCTGAAGGCAGCTTGGTAAAACTCCCCAAATTTGGCTCATCCTTTGCTTCAGCAATTTCACTTTGAGGAATATATTTACACAACCACGAAATAATCATGGGTACAGAGGTACGCGTATAAGGAGAGGATAGTCATCTTAGCCTATTCACAACAGTAAAAATCGGAAACTACACAATGTCTAATAACTAATGAGATTAACGGATGATTTATAGGATTTTACATTTATTCAGTGGGACACCACGCAGGCACTAAAAAGAATGCAGAGCAGCAATAGCTCATGACATTAACTTTCTGTTGAAGACGGGACTGTTAAGCAAAAACGGAATATGTCACCATTTTTATAAAACAAAAGTATCTATACAACAACCAAAGACAACCCGATTTACAAATGGGCAATGGCCTTGAATTAGAGAGTTTTCCAAAGGTAGACAATGGCCAACAAGAAATGAGAAGAGGCTCAACATCATTAATAATTGGGGAAATGCGAACCCAAACCACAATGATGTTACTTCACACCCACTAGCATGGCTATAAAGAAAGAAAGAAAGAAAGAAAGAAGAGGGAGAAAGAAAGAAAGAAAGAAGAGGGAGAAAGAAAGAGAGGAGAAGAAAGAAAGAAAGAGGAGAGGAGAACAATGAAGGGAAGGAAGAAAGGAAAAAAAGAAAAGAGGGGGAAAAGAAAAGGGAAAACAAAAAGAAAAAAGGAAGGAAGAAAGAAAGGAGAGGGAGAAAGAAAGGAAGGAAGAAAAGGAAGAAAGAAAGGAAGAAAGGAGAGGGAGAAAGGAAGAAAAAGAAAGAAAAGGAAAGAAAGAAAAGAAAGAAAAAAGAAGAGGGAGAAAGAAAAGAAGGAAGAAGATAGGGAGAAAGAAAGAAGAAAGAAAGAAAAGAAAGAGAGAAAGGGAGGGAGAAAGGAAGGAAGGAAAGGAAGGAAGGAAGACAAGAGAGGGAGAAAGAAAAGGAAGGAAGGAAGAAAGGAGAGGGAGAGAGGAAGGAAAGAAGGAAAGGCAGAAAGGAAGGAGGAAAGAACATGGGAAATGTTGAAGAGGTTGTGCAGAAATTGGAAACTTTCTACATCACTATAGGAATGTAAAATGGTTCAGTGCTGTGGATGAGTTTGGTGGTCCCTCAAGCAGTTAAACACAGAACTACCATATGATCCGGCAATTCCACTCCTAGGTATAACCCCGAAGAGCTGAAAATAGGGATTCCAACATTATGTGTCCACATATCATCATAGCAGCACTAGTCACAGTGGCCAAAGGGGAACAGGTCAGGGGCGCCAGTGGGCCGAGTGGCTCTAAATGAATTGTGAAACATACACACGGGGAAACATTCAGCTGTAAAAGGAATGAAGCACAGATTCATACTACAATGCGGACAAACCTTGAAAACGTTATGCTAAGTGAACGGAGCCAGCCGCGGAAGGCCACACGTGATTGAATTTGTGGGAAATATCCAGAAGAGGTAAATCCATAGAGATGATGCAGGCCGGTTTCTGCCAAATGCTAAAGGGGAGGGGTAATAGTATGAGATCTCCTTTTGGGGTGATGAAAACGTCTGGAACTAGACAGGCGTGTGGTCGTACAATATTGTGAATGTACTAAATGCCACTGAATTGGGGCGCCTGGGTGGCGCCAGTCAGTTAAGCGTCCGACTTCAGCCAGGTCACGATCTCGCGGTCCGTGAGTTCGAGCCCCGCGTCGGGCTCTGGGCTGATGGCTCGGAGCCTGGAGCCTGCTTCCGATTCTGTGTCTCCCCTCTCTCTGCCCCTCCCCGTTCATGCTCTGTCTCTCTCTGTCCCAAAATAAATAAACGTTGAAAAAAAAATTAAAAAAAAATGCCACTGAACTTATTCACTTTAAATGTTTCATTAAAAAATTTTTTAAAAATGTTTTTGAGAGAGAGAGACACACACAGAATCCAAGCAGGCTCCAGGCTCTGAACTGTCAGCACAGAACCTGATGTGGGCTTGAACCCCAAAACCAGTGAGATCATGACCTGAGCTGAAGCTGGACGCTTAACTGCCTCAGCCCCCCAGGTGCCCCTTAAAATGTTTAATTTTATGTTATGTGAATCTCACCTCGATTTTTAAAATTATAATTATGTATTCAATTAATTAACTCTATGCCAATGTTTATATAAAAAATTAGAGGGCACGCAGTATATTAAGTCTGACTAGTAGTATTGTAGATTTTAATTTTCTGCTTGTTATCTTTTAGTGAATGCAAATTCATTCATTATAAGGGAAACAGTTTTTCAGAAGTCCTTGCAGTGTGCACTGTATTGCATTCCGTCCTTTCTACTTGTATAAGCTCATGTTGCAATTCTTTTTGTTTGTTTTTTGTTTTATTTATTTTTGAGAGGCGCGCAAATGGAGTGGGGGAAGGGCAGAGAGGAGAGAGGACGACAGAGGATCCGAAGCGGGCTCTTCGCTGACAGCCAGCGAGCCCCACGCGGGGCTCGAACCACAAACGTGAGATGGTGACCTAGGCCCAAGTCAGACACTCCACCGACTGAGCCACCCAGGCGCCCCTCACACTGCAATCTTAAGGACGCAGCAGCAGCAGCACATATTTTTCTGATGCTTCCTGCCCTTTAGAATCAGGTAGCTTATAAGTTCCTCTGATTGGTCGTATTTTTGTTTTGCCTGGAAGCATTCTGAGTCCAAGTAAATAGGAGGCAGGAAGTCCTGAGAGGGCTCACAGTGATGGCAGAATGTGGTTGCGGATCGACAGGACAACCCAGGCAGGAAAGGAAGGAGGAGGGAGGATGCCTTCCAGCTCCTTCCTATAGTCTTTACAAGGAAGGGAAGGAACCTCCCGCTCTTTTTTGCGCCTACTGTGAACTTGGCACTGCTCCATTGTTTTGATGCTGCTTTGGGTCCTTGCGCCGGCCTCGGAAGCTCTGTGGGCCTCTCCACCACTATCCTACAAAGACACGCAGGGGCTGCCGGAGCCCTGGAGCCTTTACCACTCGCGTGCTGTGAGCCTGCAGGTGCCGTACGAAGGCCACCAAAGCCACGATGACTGTTGTTCCTCCTGCAGCCACCCGCTCTCCGGTGTGTGCCTAGCCCTGCACTATGCCCAAGTCCAGGAAGGCTGACTTCAGACGGCAGGGCAAGGCCGAGCCTCCCTGAAGCTCGGGTTGCGGGGTAGGGAGGGGACTGGGACTGGATGTCCTTGCACTGTGGAGCCTTTCATCTCACTCTTCACCCCTTCCTGGGCATTGCACTGGCACCGGAGGGTGTTTAATGAAGCTGCCTGTTTTTCTCCACCTTTAGGAGTATTCCCTCACACCCAATGGTTATTTTGTTTTAGGACTTTTGCTTCTCTTACCTGGTTATGTTCAGAACACTTTAGAAGATGATCTCTGAAACCAAATGAACAAAAATATGGTAAAGCCTGGAACGAGAGATTCTCTGTAACTTTAAGGAACTAAGTTTAATTCACTTTTAAAGCTTCTTAACAGGGGTCCCTGGGTGGCTCAGTCGGTTAAGCGTCTGACTTCGGCTCAGGTCATGATCTCATGGCGTCCCGTGAGTTTGATCCCGCGTCGGGCTCTGTGCTGACGGCTCAGAGCCTGGAGCCTGTTTCAGATTCTATGTCTCCCTCTTCCTCTGACCCTCCCTGTTCATGATCTCTCTCTCTCTCTCTCTCTCTCTCTGTCTCAAAAATAAATGTTAAACAAAATAATTAAAAAAAAAATAAAGCTTCTTAACACAATTGCATTTGTAAATGCACTTAGAGTATGACCTTCTTTTTCTAAAGTACCCTCTCTGGCCAGGAGGTGAAGCAGTGGTCAAGTTTATTCCATTTCAGGCAGATTCTCCAATATCGTCCCACTTTGCAAATAACACGCCATCCTTCTAAAGGCCCAGAATCGGGCCCTGACTAACTACAATTTGTAGCCTGACTCGCTTCCCAAAACTGCGGCTGTAGGCTCCTATAATGGACCCGATACAAAATCTCTCGCAATCTTTGCTTAAAAAAAAACGAAGAAAGAAAAAAAAAGAAAAAAAAGAACGCCCTCCTCAGATAAAACTATCAGATTAGGATGAAGGGTGCCAGAATGGAAGTTTCTCATTGTACACAGTGGAACCTAAGTATTTCCTTATTGCAGTAACTTTTGAGAGAAATACTTTGTTCAGTAGTTTAATAATCAATAGCCAACCCAAGAGTCTTTCAGTCTTTCAGTTCTGATTCTGCCTCTTGTGTTTGGGTGGCTCTAAACAAATGGCAATATTTCAGTATTGAATTTCTCATCTTTAAAAGATGGATAGTATTTTAACGTGGACCCAAAGAATAACCAGTAAACGTCCTGATTTCTCATAAAAATTAAGATGTTTCACGGGAAGCATAACCTTTCGGGGGGCAATCTGTCAACATCTGCCAAAAATTTTATTTATTTTTAAAGTTTATTGAGAGCCCAAGTGGGGGAGGGGCAGAGCAAGGAAGAGGAGAGAGAATCCCAAACTGTCAGCCCCAAGCCGGACGTGGGGCTCAAACCCATGAACCAGGAGACCGTGACCTGAGCCAAAACCAAAGTCAGATGCCCGACTGAGAGACAGAACCACCCAGAGGCTCTGGTCTGCCCCAAATTTTAAAACACACATATCCTTCAAGTCAGCAATTCCACTTCAGGAAGTGTAAAGACTTATGCCTAAAGGAATATACACGATACTCATCACCGTATTGTAAGACACAGCAAAAAACAGGGAGCGTGAATGACCATCAGTACTGATCAGATTACGGGACAGCATACTATGTGACGTCACTTCTATGTCTGAATTGTACGACTAAAGAGGAAAAGAAAGTACATCGTAAAAACTCACAAGGATCTCTTTAACCACCCCCCCTTTGCAGATATTCTGACCATTACTGGCTTCCAGTCTCCACATACTCGACCCTTGCCTACCATTCCTCGTGTCATTATTTACAGATCTATCATAATCCCTTCACGTTGTCCCAGATCTTTATTAGTACCTCCCTCTTTTTCAGTGGCCTGACCAGTAAGTTCAATTTATATAGAGGGTCCAAACCAACGGGCATGCCCAAAGGCCCAAGTTGATTACACTTCCTCCCGGCAGAAATGGTCTATTTTATTTTAGACCGGAATATGGGCACTGCAATTCTGGCGCGGCCCATTAAGCCGTGCTTGTGTCATCCGGTGTCGTGTGGTGTAGATTTCTACACCACGGCAGTGGTTAAACAGCAGCATTCCTAGAACAGAGCAACATCTTGTCTTTTAACTCCAGGGAGCAACTTGGCTCCGACCCAGGGAATTTCCCAAGCTTATGGCAAGTGTTAGCGCTACCGTTCGTGTCTTTGCTATTGGAAGAGGACAATGAGAACGAACGAGCCTGCATCTTTTGCCGCATAGGGATCCAAACCATCTTCTGGCTTTTCCGTAGTTTTAAAAGGCCTTTCAAGTCATTTAAGACTGAATAAAAAGCCCCACAAATAAAAAAAGCTGGAACTCCCCGCCATCCCTTAACTACTAGAAGACCCTAATTACAAGCCAACGGTTCACACTCCGAGAGTGACAGGAGCTTCCCAGCTATAGGCCGCATTCGATTTATTCAAACTCGTTAGTGATACCGTCATATGCAAAAAGCGGCTGCCAGGTACCGGAAAGAGAGCTATTTCAGGGCCTTTCAGAAGGCGTGTTGTACCCAACTGACCTGTATCTGAACTTTCATCATAGATTATGTGATGCCAAGCAAGGGAGTTGGCCGCATTCCTCAAAGCATCACTATTTTTGTCTCTCCAGTGTAGTCTTCCATATAGCTAGTGCTCTACGACTCTACGACCATTTTTCATCCCTGTGGTGCACAGGACACAAAAAAAGACTTCCTTTCTCAGACTTTACTCAAGAAAATGAACAGGTCCGGCAAATATCAACACCTCGATGGAAGACTACCAGAATTACAGCAACTAAACTGCCACGGTGCCACCCTACAACAGGCAGTCAGGGAACTGGGACTTGGGTTTTGATCCACACTCTGATGTTAAGTGCCCCAACTTTAATCCTCAAACTCTATACCGACTTTCTTCAGAAAATCTTTATGCCCGGGGCGCCTGGGTGGCTCAGTCCGTGAGCGTCTCGGCTCAGGTCATGGCTTACGGTTGTGAGTTCGAGCCCAGCGTCTGGGCTCTGTGCCGACAGCTCGGAGCCTGGAGCATGCTTCAGATCCGTGTCTCCCTCTCTCTCTGCCCCTCCCCTGCCTCATGCTGTCTCTCTGTCAAAAATAAACATTAAAAAAAATTTTTTTTAAAGAATATCTTTATGCCCCTCGTGCTGTGACTACTTCTAAACATGAAAATAGTTCCCGTACATAAACTTGAAAACAAATCCTCCCAATTGCACAAAGGCTTTATGCTGAATTACCTAAAATTCCAAGCCCTAGGGATACTGCTGAACACTACACAGGACTCTATTAGCTTCCTGATTGAAGACTTTTTCCTGTCAAGATCTGAAGCCAGTTAACACACCAAACAATCGTTCCCATTCTCAGCATCTGACAAAACTCGTAGATGACATACCCACCAAGTTGCAAGTTTCCTTCAGGCAGAATCCACTTTTAATTGGATCCCTTACTAGCAACAGATGTCGACCGTGGCGGTGCCTCTGCTACGGCAAGGATGCGCACGAAGTCAGGAGACGGGCTTGTTCCTCTTGACTTAAGAATTCAATGAAGTTTTTACACAATCGAGGCGTTCTCCATGGTACTTAGAAATTGGTAAATCAGCTTTTATGATCACTATTGTGTTTTAACTGCTTCGGGTGCCTCGCTTTTGAAAGCTACTATCTTGTTTAACCCAACATACTGAAAATAATTTAATTTTTTCCGCACCTAGATCTATAGATCCTCTGAGAACACGCTCAATGTTTGACAAAAACTTTTTATCATTAAGCTATTTGTAGTTATAAACAAGTATTTTTAAAGGGAAGAACTTTTGCCAGACTATCTTATACTTGTTTAAATGGCTGTCGGCTGAGAGATACTACTGGACAGATAAATATGTAATATAACAAACCTCTAAAATCTAAGTGAAAGCCATTTAAACTAATATTTAAAACCTCTGCAATTATTAGTTTATTCGTATCATCCAGGACTCAGATGTTCAGTATTCCTCCTGAAATTACATAAACAACTGCAAATGGAAGAATCCAAGTCAAATTATATAACCAAACCAGCACTCCATCACAAAAGCGTGTAAAATTACAAGAACGCTATTTTAAAACACTGGCACTTTAAGAGAACGATAATCTCAAAAACCACAAAATTGCCAAATTGTTCCCTAAACTGCTAAGTAGATAAACATGACTCTAATGAATGAGTTTGGGTTTCGTAAAGAAAAATCAAATTCAAATCCGATAACTCCTACTGAAATACAAAGTTTTAAGCGTCTTCTTCCCTCAGGCCTGTTTGATTTATATAAAGGAGCAAATACAATATAGGAAAATATACCGGATTTTCAGTGTGGCATACATTTTAGAAGTTGGCCCAATTAATTAAAAATACCTTTAACGGAGAGTCAAGTTTCCTAAGAAATCCGTATTTAGAGAAATAGAAGACATTTACAGCCAGCACTTTTTTTTTTTTTTTTTCCCAGAGCCTTTGCTGGGACTAACGTCAACAAAAAATCTAATATGGCAGTCTTGTATTTTAAGCTCACGCTTTTGGGGATACATTCTCAGGTCTTCTTTAATGTGGGAACTGCAAATATAACTGCCATTACATGGTAATGGGAGTTAAAGAATGTAGAGTCCTCATGTAAAGATTAGAACATACTTTTTCTCTTAGTCCTTCAAGGACAGACTTTCAAAACGTTCGATTCTACTACTATCCCATGCTGTGGTTACTCTTCACTTCGTAGATGTGACTGGGCTATGTGAAATCTGCCATCAACTGATCAAGATTGGAGTTTCAGTTATGGATGAAAACTGTCTCAATTCAACTTTTATTACCTCATCGTGAGTATGCAGGGTGTAGACAGAGCTTTTTATCAGCTAACTATATGAAAAGATAAACACTGTAATAATCCATGTGATCCAAAATGGGCAAAAGCAAAAGACTAGCTTCCCCTCAAGAAGAAAAATTTCAGACCTATGAAAAGGACAACAATACTAATAAAAAAAATTGTATTTACTTAGAAGCATTCAGAATGTCAACAAAACAGCTGCAACTTTTTTTTTTTTTTTGCAATTACAGAGTGGTATTCAGTTAACAGAACAACAATTATTTCGTATAAGCTGCATCAGAGACAACTGAAGATGAAAAAACTACCATCCCCATATATAACTAATTTGTGCTGTGCACCAACAAGAACCTGCTTTAAATTTCCATGCCAATTTACAACCCCCATACTGTACCAGGCAAGGTTAGTGGCTATTGGAAATACCACCGGGACAGGGCTATCTAAAGACACATTCGGTAGTGTGTTAACTATACAAAAAAGACACTGTACAGTTTAAAAACAAATCTTACACAGCCTTACATTTCAATTTTTTTCTTTAAAAGGAGTGAGTTGTGTACAGGGGGGTTAAATGCTTTATAGACAAGAAAAAAAAACTGCGCTAGAACCAACTTATTCATCATCATCATCTTCTTCTTCTTCTTCATCCTCTTCATCTTCCTCCTCTTCCTCATCTCTTCATCTTCCTCGTCCTCCTCCTCTTCCTTCTTTTTCTTGCTTTTTTCAGCCTTGACGACTCCCTTTTTTGCCGCGTCAGGCTTTCCTTTAGCTCGGTATGCAGCAATATCCTTCCAAAATAAAGTCAAGAAAAAGTGGAAGGAAAGACAGGACAGTTAAGCAAGGGGAGAAGGAAAAGTAACTTACGAAGAATCAAGATCCCAGTTACACGAAAATAACCACGTATCTGCACTCACCCCGATCCCATAAACGCCTAGGACGGAGGAATGCATATGAACGCACCGAGAGAACTGCAGTTAATAACCCGTAACTCATGGAATGACACGGTCCAGTATTTGCAATGTTGTGCGCCTCACTGAAGTACAATTAGGTACCACGTCCTAACTTTAGTTGATTAAAACTAGAATGTAGAGACTTTGATTAAAGGGTAGACACTGCCACCTTCTGAATGCAAAACAGCAATCTACAGGTTTCTATCAGACCCTAATCCAGAGAAGGAAATTTTGTCTTAAAAGAAAAAAAGTAAATCTGCCAGTAAGCATGCAATTAAGAAACATCTAGAAATCAACATTTTTGCAGATGACTCAATAAGCTAAAATTTAACTTGCTACTCCTATTCAAAGTATAGGAGATAAAGCTTTTTCCTTATCAACTTC
Source organism: Lynx canadensis (assembly GCF_007474595.2). NCBI lineage: Eukaryota > Metazoa > Chordata > Mammalia > Carnivora > Felidae > Lynx > Lynx canadensis. Next base: position 9,517,460 of record NC_044303.2, read on the forward strand.
CTACACAGTTCAACATTAAAACTTTTTGAAATTAATAAAGTTGGGATTTCTGTTATTGAAGGAAGGGAACACAAATACTTCAGGACAGGTTTATGAAGGACACGGTCTTCATTATCTTGCCCAGACTATTTTTATGTGTCTGACCATTTAAAATAATCACTTGACTAAAAGTGACTGCCAGTAAATTTAAATCAGAGAATAACAAAACCAGCTTAAGTGTATGGAAGCTGTACCCAAGTCAAAAAAAAAAAAAAAACAAAACAACTGATCTGAACTTCTATACTCTCTGAAGGATGGAAAAGATTTAAGATTCAGCCAGCGGCACACGGAAAGGAGCTGAGAATCTGAAAACTGCATTATACCCCAAATTCTTAGAAATCCGCAAGAAAGTAGGAAATTGAGATGAGGTACCAAGTATAATCTAATGTCGGGCATACCCTTTCCTCATTACACTGAACAAATGCACACTTCTTACCTTTTCATATTTTTCCTTCAGCTTTGCAGCCTTCTTCTCATAAGGCTGCTTGTCATCTGCAGCGGTGTTATTCCACATCTCTCCCAGTTTCTTTGCAACATCACCAATGGATAGGCCAGGATGTTCTCCTTTGATTTTTGGGCGATACTCAGAACAAAACAAGAAAAAGGCCGAACTAAAAAGAGAAATTTAATTTTAAGTTTACTGTGGAATGTGTGTTGTCCTGCTATATAAAAGCTGCTGCTGATTTCTATCAGGCACTGGACAGGGTGCAAATATTAAAACGCTAAATACCCTTTACAACCAAACCTCCATTCACGGCTATCTGACTTAGGATGCTACTAGTTGAACATGTACTATTAATAAATGCAAGAGCTCCAAAAGCAATTCTGTGAAATTTTAAGTATTTCGGAGAGATGGTATTTCTCAAGAAACAAAACAAAGTTACATTTAGGAGACAGATTAAGTGAAGAAGGCCAATGTCTAATTCAAATGCTCCTCCCATTCAACAGGAATTCTACTTACAATATCCAAATAGACCAATGTAAGGCACTTACCAGCTAAGAAACTTTTGATTATACACTCCAAACCCACAAGGTGGCTTGCTAAATTTCTATCTGCAAAACCCTCCTGGAATAGGTAAGATACTCACGGAGGCCTCTTGGGTGCATTGGGATCCTTGAACTTCTTTTTTGTTTCCCCTTTAGGGGGGATATAAGTTTTCATTTCTCTTTCATAACGGGCCTTGTCCGCCTTTGCCATGTCTTCAAACTTTCCTTTCTCTTTAGCAGACATGGTCTACAAAGAATCATTTGTAAACTGAAATCGGCAACCCAAATCCTACTAAACTGTCGCAAAAGTACTAACATGACTAAAACCGGCATCCTTTGCCATGTACTCACTCAGCCCTGTTCTAACATCCCTACTCACGTTATGCAAACGGCACCGAGGCTTTTTAAAGACTTGATTTGGATTTAAGTTTTTAAAAACCCCTCAATTATGTTTTAAGCCCCCTTACCTTCCACCTCTCTGAGCACTTCTTAGAAACTCTGAGAAGTTGACTGAAGCATCTGGGTGCTTCTTCTTGTGCTCCTCTCGGCAAGTTTGCACAAAGAATGCATATGATGACATTTTGCCTCTCGGCTTCTTAGGATCTCCTTTGCCCATGTTTAATTATTTTCTAAAAAGAGAGAAAAAGAAATGGTTGAGGTTAGCAATGAAATTATGGGATTCTATGAGCACTTGAACTTTGTGGGGAGTGAATGAAAACCAAAGTTGGGTTATTTAACACAGTAGTGGCATGAACCTCCCATAATATACCAAACAAGAAAATGGCAGGGATAGCTAATGCCTAGAAGAGGCTATGCCAAGCAAAAAGAACACACACACACACAAACACAAAAAACGGTCCTCCAGTGTGATCTCAAAAAAGTGTAGACACAATGGCATCCTCATACAGTATTCGTTACTCATCTGCGGGTATCCGCTCCGATGAACACCTAGGCGGACATTTAAAAACTTTTTAAAGGCACAAAACCATTTTGTGATCCACAGAACCAGGGACCACAAAACTGGCGCTGCCGGTTCGTGGATCGGCACCACGTCGGGAACAAAATAGGTGAGCGCCCGAGCGGGTCGGCGTCTCCAAATTACGGGCCTAAACCACCGTCTATCTCAAGTTTTCCCAACGAGGACTTTAAAAATACTCTCTGCACAAAACTTTGCCGGGAGGAGGGAGAGGAGAAAGCTCCAGCGCCGGGACCCAGGCTGGGGGGTTGGCGGTGGTATTTGTGCGGCTGCCACCGCGAGGCAGCCTCGTTTCCTATCGGTTTGGCCCCGAGATGTATTTCAGTTCTGACTAAACACGTCCGGTCTGAAGTTTCTTCGAGTAAACAAGGATGAGGGACAAAAGCCACTCCTGCTCGTGGCTCTGCCTGCCCCCCCCCCCACCAGGAGTGTTGTTTTTTTTTTTTTTTTTTTACAATCTGCGAAAGTCGGGGCGCCTCGCGAGACGGGCCCCGCACACCTTCCCGCCACTCGGCCCCCACCCCCAGAACTTCGGTGGCGGCGGGGCGGCCGAGGAGACGCGGGGCCGCGGCCGGGCCTCCGGGCCCGACCCGCCCGCGCCGGGGCCGCCACGTGCGCCCGCCCGCCCGCCGGCGCAGGCCCCGCAGGCCTCCCCCATTTTGTCAGGCTCGGCGGAGGGAGAAGCCCCGCTCGAAATGGGGGCTGGCTCCGCCCGCGGCCGCCGGGGCCGGCGCGCACGGAATGGCCGCTGCGCGTCTTCCCCGCCTGCGCCGCCGCCGCCGCCGCGAGGGCGAGCGCGAGCGAGAATATGGCTCCTTCCCTTTGTGTGTGTGTGTGTGTGTGTGTGTGTGAGTGTGTGTGTGTGTGTGAGTGTGAGCGCAGGCGGGCGGGGTGCGCGCCGCGCTCTGGCGCACACACTCGGCCATTACAGCCCGGGGGGGGGGGGGCGGGGGGCGCGCGGGCCCGGACCCTCCCCCCTCCCGGCCCGCGGGGGTGGGGGCCGCCCCGGGAGGCGCCCACCGGCCCGCCGCTCCCCGTCCCCCTCCGCGCGGGCCCGCGCCCCGGCCGCCCCCGCACGGAGAACGCGGGGCTGGGAAGAGAGGAAAAAAAAGTTGCCTCGGAACTGCTGCGCCCAGCTCCCCCGCCCGCTCCCGCCCGCCTTGTTTTCTCTCCAGCCAGCAGCGCCGGGCCGAGTCAGCCATGTTTCCAGCGAGCGCAGCGGCGCCGCTCCCCCCGCCGCCGAGCCGCCGGCCCGCCGCCGCCGCCGCCCGGGCACAGGCCGCGGGCCCGGCCCCGCGCCGCCGCCGCCCCCGGCCCACCGCGCCGCCGCCTCTCCCGCAGCGCCCTCCCGCCCGCTCTCTCTCCCCGCGCCCTCTCTCTGCTTCGGCCATGCAGCCCGTGGAAGCGCCGCCGCCTGCCCCCTGCCCCCCCCCTGCCTCCCTCCCCCGCCCCCGCCGCCCGCCGCCCCCGCGCACGCCGGCCGCCCGAACATTCGGCCCGGGGGCCGAAAACACGTTAAAAAATTTTTTTTTAATTAAAAAAATTTTTTTTGCGCCAGTCAGCGCGGACGCCGCCGGGGGTGGAAACTCGCGGGGCTCGGGGTTCGCAGCGCCTCAGGCAGCCTGTGGGCCGGGTTTCCGGCGCGGGGCAGGGCTCCCGGCGCCCGAGAAGAGGCTCGCTCCGTGCGCAGTTCCCCCCCGTCCCCCCTCATTTGCCTTTGTGTGGATCCTGACCCGCCGGCTCCCGCCGCGGGGATCCGGCCACCGCGCGGGGTGGGGAGCTGCCGGAGGCTCTCCCCGCCGCGGCGCTGCCCCAGACTCACCCTCAGCGAGGCACAGAGTCGCCCAGTGCCCGTCTGGCTCTCACTTGCCCCGGCGCTGTCTCTATGGAGCTCAATGTACTGCAATGGCTGTGAGAGCGGGAGCCAGACGCAGCCTCCTCACTCTCCGCTCTGTAACATTACTCTCCAGCCAGCGCGGCTCCTATTGGCTACCGCCAACTCACGGGGCTCGCTCATTGGCCCGATACCTCCCATTGTCCTGACCAGAGCCCGTTTGCTATTGGCTGTCTCCGGGGACGTCATCAAGGATTGAAACAGCGCGCAAATCTGAATGTGTGTGTATGCCGGGCAAAGAGGCTGAGGCGGGAGAGGCAGAGGCAGAGGCAGCAGCTGCTACGGGAAAGCAGAGCTCTATGGTGTATGTGTGCATGTGTCTAACCCAAGCCAGCCCCACACCGGAGCGGCCGCCGGGGCGAAAAGGGCCTGACTTTTCCACAAGTGTCTCCAACTCCTCAGGCAAAAGAGACACTCACAGGCCTCCCCCCCCCTTCTTACCCCAAACTCACTTCCGAAGCCACTAGAGAGAGGCCCCAGAATTTTAACAGACCTTCAAAAGTGAGGGCGACGGTACGAGATCACGTCCCCTGAAAACTGGGGTGTCTGCTAATGCAGAGGGGTGAAGGCAGCCAAGATTCGAGCCCCTCAACAGCATATGGTTGCGTTACCCTCTAGATCTCGGGAAAGGCAGGGCTTTTCCTCTAACCAAGTGACACGATCCAGTCAGCCGGTTTTAAAATACCCCTTTTCTGGGCTCATAAGCCGGAACGACAAGCTTGCTGAGCAGCCGAAATCTTGACTCCCTGAACAGGCGTTCAGTTTCACTCTTTCTCTTGGTTTGATCGAGTTTCCCAGCATGTCTAGAACTTTTTATGTAAATACAAAGCACTGTCTTAACTTCCTGGAAATCAAATAATTATTCCATGTAATTAAACACAGCTCCCTCGTTCTGATACGGGTACTCTAGCAGGAACCGTTCGTGAGGGCCTGCTAGAATTAGCAAATTCATTAGAGACCACATTTTTAACTGTTTGGCTGTTTTCTTTGACTTGGTGTGGATTACTGTTATAATCAAACGAATCCTTGTGATGCTATCTTTCCCTCCCATCACACCACTTAGTGCATCCATGTAACTGCTCTAGGATTACAGCAGTTGTAGGTGTATTGTTACCCGAGGATTAGATGCAGGCAGAGAGTGCGTATGCCCAAATCCACAGGCTGTGGTTTCTCTAACTCACCAAGCTGGCTGGTATTAACAGACTACTTATTACGTCTGTAAAGAAAATGTACTAGCTATAATGGCCAGTTCTGAAGGCTATACTTCTATCAGTCTTTATGAAACTATTATCTATGCCTCCTAAGCCTATGCAGACCACACCCCTATTCGGTTATAACAGACTTCCCCTTTTTCACTGTCTAATGGAATGTTTATACACTTTTAAATCCAGCAGCCAATTCTTCCCAAATGTGATAGATCTAAGTTAAAACAAGTCATTTTCTTATGTTAATTTCATTTCTTATATCCACTCTAAGCATCCATAACCTAAAGCGTTTGCTCCCATTTGTTAGGCTCTTTGAGAATAGGCTCCGATAACCTTTCCTGACCTATAGATAACCTTTTTAAAAAGGCTGGTCTCAGGGATTACAGTCCTGTGGAATGGACGATACATACAAATGTACGTGAAAATCAGCATACTATTAATATATAAACTAGCATAACGTACATGCAGTATTTAAAAAGCTAACATCTAAAGGTAACTTTTATTTTGTTATTTTCACACTATTTACCCTTGTCTACTTTCTCTATGAATCACATTTTGCGATCCATTCGAACTACATATCTACCTCAATTCTGCTTTACCTTCTCGGGGCCTATATTACAAAATATTGATAAAAATGTCTACATTTTAAACGGCGTCCATGATATCAAAATCTGACTATTATTTGAAGATAGCACCATCAGCATTTTTCAGGAGCAATGTTGGATTTGCCCTGTCCCAACGACACGACTTTTACCAGTTTTCTGTAATAGCTAACTCCTGCCAGGCTAAGTTCATGGTCACAGAACTGCAGGAAAGTATGGGCCCACACAGGTTTCTATTTCAGCAGGATGGTGCGGTGAGTAATAGGCACTAGATTTAAATAGAGACCTGGGTTCAAATCCCAGCTCTGCTACTTACCAGTTTTATAATCTTAGGCAAGTTTTTTTTTTTTTTTTTTTTTCCCTTCAGGTGTTTATTTAAATTCTAGTTAGTTAACATACAGGACAACATTGGTTTCAGGAGTAGAATTGAGTGACTCATCACATACATACAACACTCAGTGCTCATCATAATGAGTGTTTTAGGCAAGTTTTTTAACCTCTTTGTTGCTTCTTCAATTCTCTCAGTATAACATGGAGGTGGTCACAGGGTTGTTGGAAAGATTAAACTTTTCTTTCAAAGGTTTCAAATTGTGTCATGCACATCCCTTCAAACCCATGATTTAGAAAGCATCAAGGACAGTTAACTTGGAGTTTTTCTTTATTATTTTTAATTTTATGAGGGCAGTGGTTGCAAATCTAATGAAGCCTTTTATTTCAATCCTAGACTCAAACACTAATCTTCATCCATTCTAGTGAAGATGCCTTTATATTCCCAAGTGTAACAGAGGCCAGGTCAGAGGAATATAAAAACCTCCACTTACAGGCACAACATTTCTCATGTTTGTTTTTCCATTATATAGGGAGGGAAAGGCATAACAAGGAAAGAAGCTTTTCAAGAAACCCTACAACTTCTAGCTCTAATCCTGCAACCTTGATGTTCACTTATTCATGATGGTAGACCCCTTCCTTCCTCAACATGAATCACTGGCCAGAAACTGGCATATAGTTTACGTTAGAGTTCTTGGGTGTTTGATCTTAAATTACAAAGATACCTAATTCAAAAAGCCTGAATGCTCTCTCCCATACCTCATTTAGCTAACTGAACTGCAGATCTTCACTAATACAGTTTACACCCTTCCTGAAGCCTGCCTCAATCTCCTCTACAGGGTAGGTGATGGGCCTCTCTTCTGCGATCCCATAATATTCTGTGCATTATTTATCGTGTTCACAAGTGTGCTTATCCAGTTATGGGTCTGCTTGTCCTACTGCACTGCATCCTTTAAAGGCAGGGACCCTAGCTTATCTTTGTATCCCAAGCACCTACCAGGGTGCCTGGCATCTGGCAAGCACCAAATAAAGTCTGTTGAATAAATGAATTAACAGCTGAAAGAGTACTTACTGCAAATTATTGTTTTAATCTTCCTCTTCCATCTTTGGAGATAAGCATTGGGGTCTCTAAATCAGAAGGCAGGAAAATAGAGTAATAAGTAATAAGTAAATGTTAGGATACTAAAAGTGAGGATAGACGCCAACTGCATCATCATTTTTTGTTAAATGTTTATTTGTTTTTGAGAGGGAGAGAGAGTGCACGCAAGCAGGGGAGGGGCAGAGAGAGAGAGGGGCAAGGATCCGAAGCGGGCTCTGCGCTGACAGCAGCTAGCCCGATGGGGGAATCGGAGCTCGAACTCATGAACCACAAGATCATGACCTGAGCCGAAGTGGGACGCTTCATTGAGTCACCCAGGTGCCCCCGCATCTCAGTTTTATAACTTAACATGGGGAAGATGGGACTGGGGGGCTGGAGGGGATCTCAAATTTAGACAAACACACACATTTTTAGCAGTTAACAGTTTCCAACTCGGCCAAGGTTATTCCTTGTTGGATACAGTGGACTATGGCAAGCCAAATAAGAATTTATCACAGAAAACTGCAAGAATGTCTGCCCAAAGGTTGCTTCCAACAGACATTTGAAACTTAACTCTAACGTAAAAAAAATACAAATGCAGACAGGGCTGTAAGTCTTGGCTGAAGGATATTAATTCCTCCCCCAATTGCAGTGAGTCCTAGAGTCAAGCTATGTGAATTGTCCTGTGTTTCGCTTCTCGACTAAGGGCCAGGTTCTGAAAAGGAGTAGAAACAGTAAACCAAAATGTCGGATGAATGTAACCATACTACGGATCATACATACTTAAAAACCTTTTTTCTTCAAGGGTGCTTAAAACCAAGAGAGAGAGGAAATCAGGAAAAGAAGAGCACAGGTTTGTGAAGTTTGGACTCCGAGCTAGGACACTGAGTTTCCAAGTGCCCTCCTCCACCCCCCACCCCCACGACATGGACTTCTGGTAGTCCCTAAGGCCTGTGCTTCGTTTCCCCCACTCTTACTTAGGACTAGTGAAACCTATCTAATTCGAAAGGATGTTTACGGGATAGGCACAAAGCAAGACCAGAGGCAGGGGGGCTGAGAGGTGGTGTTACATTTGTCAGTGCAGTGGAGAAGGCCAAGCTGGTCCTGAGTTGCTTAAGGTATTTTCTGCCCCAGCCAGAGTTTTCTGTCTGTGGCTTGCAAGTAGGGAATGGATGTGAGATCAGCTGTGGGCTGCATTGCTGAGCCGGGAGGCAGAGGAAAAACAGTCCTGAAGCTAATTTATACCAATAATATGTCTAGACTGGAATATTTCACTGGGTGAATAAGGAAGAGATAGCACACCTTTTCTTAATAGGATGCCTGTTCTATCGCCAAAGAATGGTACACACGAGAGGGGAAAAGCTTATCAGCAAACTGGTAAAACAATGATCTAAATTCTTTTTAACGTTTATTTATTATTTTTTGAGACAGAGACAGAGCAGGAACGGGGAGGGTCAGAGAGAGAGGGAGACACAGGATCTGGAGCAGGCTCCAGGCTCCGAGCTGTCAGCACAGAGCCCGACGCGGGGCTCAAACTCCCGGACCGCGAGATCATGACCTGAGCCGAAGTTGGACGCCCAACCGACTGAGCCACCCAGGCACCCCTCCCTGTAGAACAATGATCTAAATCCAACAAAGATCACTCTTTCAGGTCTTGATCTCAAGAACCACATCAACAGCCCAAATTCAACTGCTGTATTGAAAGTGTCACAAACCTTAGGAATCAATGTCTTAGCGTACCTAGGACGGCTGTAAGCAAAAAGACAGACGACAGCAAGTGTGGGTGAGGATGTGGCGAAATTGGAACCGTCATAGACGGCTGGTGAGCATGTAACATAGTGCAGCTGCTTTGGAAAACAGTCTGACAGTCCCTCCGAAGGTTTAAACATAGAATTACCATATGACCCAGCAATTCCCCACTCCTAGGTATGTATCCAAGAGAAACAAAAAACATGTCCACAAACGAAAACCTGCACATGAATGTTCACGGCAGCCTCATTTGTAATCATCAAAACGCAGAAACGATCCAAATGCCCGTCAACTGTGGCGTGTATGAGTGATTAATGAAATGTGGTAGATCTATATGGCTGTGTATTATCAGCCATAGAAGGGAATGAAGGACTGATGCATGCTGAACACGGATTGAACCTTGGAAACATCAGACTCAGTTAAAAAGGCCAGTGACCCAAGGCCACGTATTGTAGGACTCCATTCATATGAAATGTCCAGAATACAAACATTTATAAACATGGACACTGGATCATGATAACCAGGGGTTGGGAGCTTTGCAGGGGAAGGGAGTGACTGCTAATGGTGATGGGGCTGCTTTTAGGAGGCCAAAAATGTTCTAAAACCGTTTATGGTAATGGTTTCATAACCCCGGGATATACCAAAAACCGTTGAATTGTATGGGAGTTATAGTTCCATAAAGCTATTTTTTTTTTTTTTTTTTTAAAGAAACTTTTTTTTTTTTTTTTAATTTTTTTTCAATGTTTATTTATTTTTGGGACAGAGAGAGACAGAGCATGAACGGGGGAGGGGCAGAGAGAGAGGGAGACACAGAATCGGAAACAGGCTCCAGGCTCTGAGCCATCAGCCCAGAGCCTGACGCGGGGCTCGAACTCCCGGACCGCGAGATCGTGACCTGGCTGAAGTCGGACGCTTAACCGACTGCGCCACCCAGGCGCCCCAAAGCTATTTTTTTTTAAGAAAGGAATAAATGTTTTTATGAGTGGTTTGATTACCAAACATAGAAGGGGATCAGAACACTACCCAACTTGCTAGTTTTGTCCAGAACTTTCCTGTTGCCCCCGTGTTTAACACCTCATGAAAACGAGAACCGTTCTCTTCGTTAGGTGAAGATTTCATCTATGGTTGGAGTTACACGTTACATGCTTAAAGTGTATTTGTGCTACAAAATATGTGAAGAGAGTACTGTCCAGGGGTACGTTGGGAAGTTTTTCTTTTCTTTTTTAAATGTTGATTTATTTTTGAGAGAGAGAGAGAGAGGAGAGAGAGCACGAGTGGGGGAAGGGCCAGAGAGAGAGACAGAATCCAAGCAAGCTCCAGACTCTGAGCTCGTCTCTCTCAAAAATAACTCGTGCTCTGTCTCTCTCAAAATAAACATTAAAAAAACATTTTTAAAACATCACGTTTTCCCACCTAAGCCTACCTCCTCATATCCTCATGGCAATCCTGACTTGCATTTACGGCCTTGGCTTTCAAGGTTTTCTGGATAGGACCAATACAGTTTGTATATATTAACATTTGAGAAGAAGTTCCCACGGAACAATACCTACCATTACTGTGACACAGTCTGATTTTTCTCCTTAAAATCCTAAATTTACTTCGCAGGCCCACCATCAGGCCCTCTCGGTTTGCAAATGCTGCATTAGGGCTGTCGTAAGCAAGCCCTGTTTCCCGACAAGGGTAGTAGCATCAGCCCTTAGTAACATAGTGTGGGTGCTGCAGGCTGACTGGACAGGACCTGAAGAGACGGGCAGGCCGGGAGACATGCCCAGCACCCAGGTCCTACAGCCAGAGTGCCGCGGGCCCAGCAAGGGAGTTTAGGCACCAAGACTGTGGGACTGCCCCCAAGACTCTGAAGACGGGAAAGGGGAGTGCTCTGCTCTGCTCTGCCAGGGTAGACCCAAGACACAAAACCAGTGCTCCAGGCCCAGAGGCCTCTGGAAAGCAAGAGGGTGACTGCATTCCCCAAGGCCTAGGAGGGCCATCCGGGCAGCCCCGTGAAATATCCTCACCGGAGCGAGATTCCCCACCTTGCACTTGCCGCTAACGAAAGCCAGAACTCGGAGTCCCCTCTGCCATCAGGCACTGGACTGGCGGGAAGTTGGCCTCATCTCCCAAAGTACCAGGCCTTCTGTTTCCAAACACAGAGCACCCAGAATGCCTTGCGGGACTAAACAGAAGCTGATTGCGGACCCATACCTGTTGCTCAGGAGGAGGTTAATAAAAAAAAAGAACAAAACCAGCAACACAACGATGTGTATACTTTTTCGGAAGGTTTGCGTTGATCCTTGTTCTAAGGTTTTTTCCTTTGGCTTCCAAGAATGAGAATAAGGAAGTAGGAAGGAGACAGCACAACTTGCTATATCCTAACATAAGTGCTACCGGCAATTTGGTACCACGTTTGGAAGCAGAACTCTGATTTGGAAACATTCATGGCATTCACCAGCGGTTTGCTCCTAGGAACTATTAGAAAATAATCAGAAAGAAGTAAAAAGCACAAAAAGTTTTGATGAAGAATACTAACTGTAGCATTATTTACAAGGTGGAAACGACCTACATTATCTAATAACAGGGGCTTGGGTTAAATAAATTCTGGTCCATCCTTCTGACGGATTACCACGATGCAGCTACCAAACTGTTACGAATACTAAATTTAACGACACGTAAAATATTCACAGTATCTTATCAAGGATCCCTGGTTTGAAAAAAGCGAGTACGTAATCCAAAACAGAATGGAAAGGATATACTAAAAAAAAATGTTCGTAGTGTTTATTACTGGCAAAAGGTTTCTTCTTTTACTCTTCAGTATTTCCTCAGTTTCTACAATCAAGTTATATACTTCCTATAGTTAGAAATAAAAGCCCCTAGGGGTGCCTGGGGTGGCTCAGTTGGTTGAGCGTCCGACTTCAGCTCAGGTCATGGTCTCACGGCTCGTGAGTTCGAGCCCCGCCGTCGGGCTCTGTGCTGATGGCTCAGAGCCTGAGCCTGCTTCGGATGCTGTGTCCCCCTCTCTCTGCCCCTAACCCACTCACATTCTGTCTCTGGTCTCCCTTAAAGATAAATAAACTTAAAAAAATAATAAACATTAAAAAAAATTTTTTAAAGAAAAATTCAGACTTCATTACTCTAGAAACTCTTCCCTATGAGGAAATATACTATATATATATAAATATGCTATACTATATAATACATAAATCATGCACATTTGTCATAGCCTTGAAGCAAAGGCATCTCCATTGTTATCAAAAGGTGACCATCCTGAGAACACAAATCAGAATTAGGTAATTGTTGGAAAGAAAAGTATTAGCATCGACTTGAAACAGCTTTTACCTCTCATCTCTACTGAGGTGTCGTTAGTGGATACCTCCTTCTTTCTCCATTATTCAGTCCCTGCAGTCGTTCGAGCTTTTTGCTTCTTTGCTCTCTTAGAGACCTAGGCAACCCACTCCACATTGACTCTTAACCTCCATCTCTATGTAAATAGCCCCTGAACTTCCCTTTTATGCCCTGGTTCTCTCCTCCTGGACCCCCACCACTTAAACTGACTTTCTCAAGCTCACCTTCCTGTCTGCTCTCCAGAGGACGCCTCTTTCCGAGTCTTTCTCCGTTCACTCCAACTTTCCCATGCTGGCTCCTATTCTAGGAGTCTGTGATTCCCCTTCTAGCTCTTTCCTCATCATTAAATTCTATAATATGCTATGTCACATACTTTGAATCATTTCCTTTTTTTCATTTTTATTGGCCCCAACTCTGGTTCTGGCACTTATTATTCTGTGGGTCACGACGGAGACTGTTGAAACCAGACGCCCATAGGTTAAATATCCTGGCCCTGGCACTAACTAGCTGTGTCACCTTGGGCCAAGTGAATTAACCTCTCTGAGCCCCAATTGGCTCCTGTAAAATGGATCATACTCACCTTTCAAAGGGGGTTGTGAATTTAAACTAGCTCATATACATAAGAGCTGAGCCTAGCATGTAAATTGCTTAGAACACTGTGGACGATCACAGATGTTGGCTGTTTATTTTAGATTATTTTAAAAACTGGAACTATCAATGCTTTTCCTAATGCATAAAACTCCATTGCTGAAAAAACTTCCATTTAATTACAACATTTTCTTCCAAATTAACTATACAGTCTTCCCCTGGCCTTCAGGGCCCTCCTAGTAAGGCACATTGCTCTCTGCTTTCCTTCCACTGCTCTATTTTCCAATCGACCTGGACCTTGTACTGTCCTACCTTTGAGCGTCTGGTCACGTTGTTTCTTCTGCTGGTAGTGTCCTTCCCCCACCTCTACGTAAAATCCAACCTGTCCTTTAAAAGCTTCCCAACCTTTTGTAACTCTGAACTTGGTGAGCTTTCTTTCATTTTTGAGCTCTGCCTTTCCAATGGTTCTCTAGTGCTGTGCATAGAACATTATATATGTTGTAACCTATATAAATATATTATATATCATCTTCTCTTCCTCATTTTTATTTCTCCAGCACTTTGTTCATCATGGGCATCCAATACATGGTCAGCTGATGTAAAGGTGATGCCTGACTTTTCTGCCCACACCTACCACGCTGTTGATGCTGAATTTTAAGAAACAGGCACCTAGGATTCCCTTCCCTTCAGAGATTAAATTACATTCTAGCAGTTGGCTTTAGGGACATGGAGCAAAATGTATTGTCATGTTGTCATTTTTGTTGGTCAAATCAGTGGATCTTGGCAACTTCACGTTCAATTTCTATTTAGGGTGGCCCCTATCCTGATGATTTGGGGCAGTGTTTTATGAACTGCTGTTTTAACAGATTTTCTTTTCTGCTTTTTACGGTGTGAGGTGTTGCTTTAGTTCGTAAGGTCAAAATAGATTCATATTTTCATTCATGTATCTTATTACAAATCTTTCAGGTCAAAATACCAGGTTTCTAAATGGTTGCATTTGTGTGGCAACAAAGACGCTTTCTGAGGTTAACACACATTTTTTTTCCTACATATTCCCAGATATCACAAAAGTTCATGAACTCCTCAAAAGCGTTATCATTGTTCTTGTGTAGAACATTTACTTTGACACCAAAGCGTGTGTTCGCTGAATTCAAGGGGTTCTCTCTAGGTCTTAGATTTGGAGGGAAACAACCCAACCGTTTATATTTGCATGAAGGTACTCCAGATTTAACAGCAGCAGTGGCTTCCCTGGGTAAAGCTGGTGGTGGGAGAAAGAGGGAAGCTGATCGAGTCCCACTTAGCAAGGTCCCAGGAAGGACCCAGTCTCCAGTATATTTTGGTCACTCCCACCAATTGGTGCGTTCCTAAGTACCGTCACTTCCCCTCCCCTCCTCCCTCTCCCTCCACCCCCCTTCCTGGCCTTCTCTCCTCCCCCACCCTGCTTCTCTCCCAACAATGGTTGCTGCTTCACAAACACAGTGCTTAAAGCACCTAGTTCCTGGGATTTATACTTGCCAAGTGGCTTTGGGGAACAAGCTTTTCAAGCCTAGGCATCAAAAGGCACTTATTCCAACACTTCAGGGAAAAATAGTAACTAAGGAAATTAATAATCTCATCCTCGGCAGAAGAATAGATTTTTGAGAGGCTACAGTCTCTTTTAAAAGAGGTATAATAGTAGTCTCTTCAATCTTTTTCCTGTTGTGTTTTCTTACCCTTACCTGAAGAAATGAAAACTTTCTGCAGGTAGAAACCGTATCCTGACCTAAGTGGTATATACCTAAGTGATGACAAGCTGTCATCATAGGCTATATATTTACTAATGACAGAAGACTCAAAAAACATTTTCTGGAGCTATTAAATTTCTTCAATGGCTGACACTGAACTTCGTATCTTTCCCAAAGGTTTTTTTTTTTTTTTAATTATTACTATTAATGGAGCAAAATAGTACAAATGAGATTAGAAGAGGAACTTCTAGAACAACAGAAGCAAAGAATGCCAAGAAGGCCAAGGGGAAGGCCGCAGAAGTAGAAGCCAGTGCCAAAGAGCGTTCCACTCAAAAATGTTCCCTACATCTATCCAAATCTAAGAAAGGTGGCCTGAGGGAGGGAGTCCTGTGAGCCCTAAATGCAAGGGGTTAGATGCTATCTACCTCCAGGAAAGGTAATAAGAAAGAATTTACATGCATGTCTCCAAAAGCTGAACGATTTGGAGCAGACTCAAGGCAGAAGACCTGCATTTTTCTGAAGTGAGATGCCAATCGCATTAAGCTTTACACAGTAAGTTTCCAGGACAAAGAGTGGGGGGTCAAAGTCAGTCTCTGAAGGAAGGGCCTGTCCATCCCAATTAGCCTGATAGTCCAGCCCAACCCAAGTATTCTTAGTCTCAAGAGACTAAGACGCACGACTGTGCACAAGCCACAGGTTCACACGCAGTGGAGAAAGAACTGACGTCAGACACGTGATGGAACTCTTTCAGGCGGAACTTCCACTCGGAAAAGTTCCTAAATTGAATTTGGATCCCTTCCCCTCCCTCTCTTTCTCTCCACTGTCTAAGAAATGGAAGCAACAGTAACAGCAACAACCAACCAGTTATTAGCAAGATGGTAAAGGTAGAGCATCATGGAGCTTCCTTTCTCAGGGTGAGAAGGCCACGTTGTTTGGAATGTAAGTGCCCATGGATGGGGGTTGTGGGGGCAAAAATTAATATTTATTGGGCATTTACCATCTGCTGGGCACCATACACGTTTTATCGCATTATAAGGCTTACAGCAGTCCTTGGAGTTGGTGCTACTTTCCTTGTTTTGCAGAGGAGGGAATTAAGGTTGCTTAGGGCTTGCTCAGTTGGTCTCTCTGACTCCAAAGCCACGACACCGTGGGTATCTCCTATTCTCTGCTTTGGCTCTAAAATCCAACCGTCACAAAGAGATACGTTCCAAAGGTTAGTACGATGACAGCTGTTAGCAGAAGTTGTGCAGCACCACCTCCTTCTAGAGTCTCTGTGCGGAGTGAGGAACCCTATGTTCTTTGCCGGTGATGGAGGAGAACTCATGGCACAGAGGACAGATCAGAGAATCTAGCCAAGAGGGTAGTGCCCCAGCACGCTTTGCCCAAAGGTAAATGGGCCAGGTAGGCACAGAAAACCCACTTCATTCTTAGAATAGTTCCTCATCAGGGGGCGCCTGGGTGGCGCAGATCGGTTAAGCCTCCGACTTCAGCTCAGGTCACGATCTCACGGTCCGTGAGTTCGAGCCCCGCGTCAGGCTCTGGGCTGATGGCTCAGAGCCTGGAGCCTGTTTCCGATTCTGTGTCTCCCTCTCTCTCTGCCCTCCCCCGTTCATGCTCTGTCTCTGTCTCAAAAATAAAAATAAACGTTAAAAAAATTAAAAAAAAAAAAAAAGAATAGTTCCTCATCATTCTGGGTCCACCAGGACTTAAGAACTTGGTACTGCTTCAGGGGAGCCGTGAGAGTCGGAACTTCACTCGTCTCTGCATTTACCATTAATACCCTCTCGTGGTGCTTTCCAGCTCAGTAGCTTGGTGCCCCAAACCGATCGTTTCATCACGGACTCCTCCCTTTTCCCTAACTCCCAACAATCATCAAACCATCAAGTCCTGTGGATTCTGCCTCTTTCGTTTATGCCTCTGATCTACCCACTTGCCTCCATTTCAAAGGCCACCCTCCTAGCCGAAGCCACGGTCTCTTGCCTGGTCTACTCGAACAATTTCTAACTATCTAATGTCTCTGGGCCTTGGCCTTAGAAAACTTCAGGTGGCTTTTCTTCTAAAGTAAATATGATAATACGATCCCGATAGATCTCTCCTTAAAACATCCCTCTGGGACTTCCCATGGTCTTCAAGAGAACGTTCAAACTCCTTAGCAGAGCATCCTAGGCCTTTCCCGGTCAGCGTCTGCCTCTCTCTCCAGCCCCACGCTCCAAGCTCCCACCATCTTGAACCACTGAGAGATCCTGGCACGGACATGCTCCCTCGGCCACTTATAAGTCCTCTTGTTAGAATAATCCTCCACCCATCCAAATCCCACTGGCCTTTCAGCTTAGAGGTCACCGCTCCCAGAAGCCTTCCTTGACTACCCCGATCTGAGCCCATCCTGGGCGTGGCACTCCCTGCCAGGCCGCTACTCCACTCTGTGTCCCTTCCTATCACGGCACGCTCACCCAGGCCTGCAACTGCCCATACTTCTCGTCTGTAGGTCCTTCTAAGGCAGGGCGTGCGGTACTCACCTTTTCCCCCAGCATTTAGCCTGGAGCCCGGCCTGTAGGAGCCACTCAATTCACGGGCAAAGGCTCACATACGACAGAGTGGAGGAAGTCGTGAAGAGATGGGAGTCTAATCATGACTTTGCCACCAACCACTGTAGAACCTGCTACTAAAACCCATGCTAAAATGAAATGCTGTTTTCCCATCCTTCAAGAAGGATCTTCACCTCGTCCCTCACTCACCGTCCCCCACCAGCTGCTATTCTCTCCCAGGGATCAGGAGGAGCATGAGAGTTTATGGTTTTGATTTGTTTTCTTTTTTTTTTTCCTTCAGCATTAAAAAAAACAAAAAAATGACACGCACTCCTCAGTGCCATCTTCAATTCTGTAGACGATCCTCCTGCACGGTGACGAAGCAGCAGGGGGATAAACGGCCAGATCTCCCAAAGCTCTGTGAATGTGCAAAGAGCGGGAGACAGGTATTCACGTGGCAAAGTACTCTTTGCTTTACCAGGCGTTTGGGCAAAAAGAGCTCACATGTCCTTAGAAGATGAGGGACTGTGGGGCGCCTGGGTGGCGCAGTCGGTTAAGCGTCCGACTTCAGCCAGGTCACGATCTCGCGGTCCGGGAGTTCGAGCCCCGCGTCGGGCTCTGGGCTGATGGCTCGGAGCCTGGAGCCTGTTTCCGATTCTGTGTCTCCCTCTCTCTCTGCCCCGCCCCCGTTCATGCTCTGTCTCGCTCTGTCCCAAAAATAAATAAACGTTGAAAAAAAAAATTAAAAAAAAAAAAAAGAAGATGAGGGACTGTGAGCTCCTGTTTATAGTACAGGAAAGGCATCCTAGGAGACATCGTGGCCAGGCCCCCAAAAGGCACCAACTTGGCGGGTTGCTGCCATCACAAAGCCACCAGACCGGAGTGTCACGGAGAAACAAAAGGGGAGACACCGTCATCCTGCCCGGGGTAGGTACTGCTTTCTTCAGAGCCGGGGTGTCCCCTAGACGTGGGTAGCAAAGACAAACGGAGCCCCTTGAGACTTTCTAAAGAAAAGCAGACTTACGAAGAAGAAAAACAAGACAGTACATCTGCAATCCGTAAACGCTGAAGAAAAGGAGGAGGATGAAAAAGCGAATGCAGTCGTGAAGAGACCGAATGGGGGGGGGGGGGAACCTGTGAGACTGGAAATAGCATTGCTCCTCCAAGTTTGACCGAAGTAATTTAGGGACAATTGTGGGGGACATACTATCTTATGGTAGCATTTTAGAGGTCCAGTTACTCTACTGCTAAGTAGCAGTTTAAAGAAGACTCCTGCAATTGTTTTTTTTTTAAGTTTATTTATTTATTTTTGAGAGAGAGCACGTGAGCAGGGGAGGGGCAGAGGGAGAGGGAGAGAGAGAGGATCCCAGGGCAGGCTTTGCACTGTCAGCGTGGAGCCCCACGGATGGAGGGGGGGGGGGGCCTCGAACTCACAAACCATATCATGACCTGAGCCCAAATCAAGTGTCAGACGCTTAACCGACTGAGCCACCCAGGAGCCCCAAGACTCGTGGAATTCTAGAACCCGGTTATTATCACTTCCAGCTGCCCCCTCAACCCCCCGTCCATGTTTCAGATGAAGGAAGCAGGCTCAGGAAACTCGGAACGAGGCCTTACTGGAGGTCACCCATCACCGTATGGCAGGGCTACAGACTGAATGCGGGACTTCTCACTCCTAGTCTAATTAATGCTCCTTCCTTTAGATTATTTAATCTAAAGACCCTGCGACAGACGATTGAGACCCCAAATAGAAAATCTGGAGACAAGGCCGGATAAATAACATGGTGAAGGAAAGCCAGGAGGTTGTCTGGTAACCGGGAAAGCCTGAGGCCGACGTGGGAAAGAGCGACACTGTTTTCTCACAACACGGCCCTTTATGCCGCTGTCAGAGGCAGGAGATTGGCCGGGATGATGTGCAGCCCCCGACCGATGTGCGTTTCTTACTCCCAGCACCTACTCCCTGGGCTCCAGCGATCCGGCCTGCCCACGGGAGCACAGCTACGGCCGCTTCACTGTGCTACATTCCCTTCAAGGTTGGATGTTCAAGCCAACTGCAGCCATTCTAGGAATGCTGAGGTCAATGGAATTCTACCAACACTTGCGGGGTGGGGAGGGGAGACAGCTGCCAGTGGCAGTGGCACGGAGGATGGGAGGGCTGTCCATCCCAGAAAATTCTGCTGGGAGTCTGGGAGTCAGAACGCTTAGCACCCAGGGAGACGGCGACTGGGAAATATCTTAAGTATTCCAGTCCTCCCCTCTTGGCACTGCAGAGGCAAGAGGGTATAAAGCAGAGGAACCTGTCGGACGGGACCGTCAAGGCCGCCCGCTGGCTGGCTTGTCGTTGGAGGCCTCCACCTGCTAGAAGAGGCCTGAGCTTGGGCTGGGGAGACCTGCGTGAACAGGATGCCAGTGGCCAAGATCTCCAAGAGGTGCTGGGAAACGCTCCCTGAGAACGCACGCAGCTTGAGCCTCGCGTTCTGGGCTGGGGCGGCGCACACAAATGCCTCAACGACATCATCACAAATGCCTCAAGGACATCATCACCGGTAGGAAAGGGAGCTGCTCAGACAGACACGCGCGGCTGCAGAGGCGCGCAGCTGAGGGGTCAAATTCCAGAAGTTTGGCCCCGGAGGGAAACAGAGCTCAGTTTCCTTCACGCTGGTCCCCTTTCCTCCGGCTCCCTTTCTTTTAATGGGAAAGATGGTTGCAGTGGCAGGAAGAAGGGCCAGGAGGATCGTGGTAGGGAGAGATGTGAGCCTGGAGTCGGAAGAACAGAGATCAGTGCAGGTGAGTGCGGAGTGTGTGTGCGAGCCTGGTTTGGGGAGAGGTCTTGGTGTCCCTCCCTCCCTCCGACACCTTGCAGAATGAGGAAGTGGCTGTTTTCAACTGCCAACAACATCTATGTGCTAACAGCCTAGACCCACGGTGGCCAGGGTCTGAGTTCCGCGCCCGGGGAGTTTTGCATTGAGCGCTTAGGCGTCTTCATCTCCCAGGAGGGGGATGGAGTATTTAGCACAGAGCAGACCACAGGAGACGGCTTTGTTGGACACCCTTCTCGAAGTGGTGACCAAATAGGATGCTGTTTCCCACGTTTTCCTCAGGAAGGGGCTGGGGCTCATTTGTACGTACGCAGGAATGTGCAGGAAAGAGAAGTATTTGAACCGAATTCTGACTTGGTGATTCTGACCCACCTACACCTAAACTTCACATAACCCAGCATCGAAGGCGTACAGTATTTATCATTTCATTGTAAGGAAGAGGCTAAATGACTCCCCCACCCCTCCTTACCACTCTCCTTCCCGTTCAGAAAGCTGCCATATCTAGTTTACTTTACAGTCTAAAAAAGGTTGCATCACATTTGGTATTCCTTAAAAGGGGAGAGGAAAAAAAATTATTAAAAAGCGAAGAAAAACAGTGCTGCTTGCTTAGAAAATAAGATGTATGAACCCTGAAGAATGGGAAAACACCAGCTACTATGGCAGAGAGAAGACATTTTGCCAAATTTAGAACCCACTTGAAAATCACGGGTTCTAAGTTTAGAACTGAACTAAAAAACTTGAGCTCACATTGCATTTGGCATTGGTTAAAAAAAAAAATCTAAGATACTAATTAAAGGGGAAAAATTTATACTCTTAGTAGTTCTAAACGCTGGGAATTATTTTCAAACAAATTCTTTATTGGCTCAATGGAGGGGCCTGCATTTAGAAAAAAACCCATTTTTTACCTAATTAGATTTTCCTTACAAAATAATGATTTAAAACGGAGGGGGGAAAAAAACCCATGTTGCCAAAGTCTTTAAAGAGTTACAGAATTGTTGTGTAACCTTTGGACCCCACCAAATATACCAGGTGGTCATACAAACTTGATGTTTATATATTAAATGGTGTCTAGAATGGAAGTAATTACATCCTATTCCTGGCAAATTTTAAATAATAAAACTGCACCTGGAAACTATCATTCTAAACAAAACAAAACAAACTATTACCAGTATTAGTTTTGTTTTCTAATTTAGATGCTAAGATACAATTATTACAACATCATTAAGAAATGGATCGAAGTCGCTATGGAGATAACCGTGATTCAAGGGAGCTGACGACTTTTGCAATTATAGAAACTCAACCTCCATACCCCTAGCATATATTTATTATATACACCACACATATATAATGGCTTGAGAAGAGGAGTCTTACTACATTTTTGAGTGTCTTTAAAGGAACAGGCTTAGCAGGTGGTGGATCTGACCCTCTTCAGAAGATCATTAACAGTTCAAAACTCTGTAACTTTAATTCTGGGCACTTTTTTTTTTTTTTTTGCACTTTAAAATTTATTTATTTATTTTATTTATTTTTTTATTAAAAAAAAATTTTTTTTCAATGTTTTTATTTTATTTTGGGACAGAGAGAGACAGAGCATGAACGGGGGAGGGGCAGAGAGAGAGGGAGACACAGAATCGGAAACAGGCTCCAGGCTCCGAGCCATCAGCCCAGAGCCCGACGCGGGGCTCGAACTCACGGACCGCGAGATCGTGACCTGGCTGAAGTCGGACGCTTAACCGACTGCGCCACCCAGGCGCCCCTAAAATTTTATTTATTTATTTAGAGGCAGAGACAGTGCAAGTGGGGCTGGGGCAGAGAGAGGGAAACAGAATCCCAAGCAGGCTCCACAACGTCAGCACAGAGTCTGATGCCTGATGCGGGGCGGGGCTCGAACCCACAAAACCGGGAAATCATGACCTGAGCCGAACCAAGATGCTTAACCGACTGAGCCACCCAGGCGCCCCTTCCTCTATCCTTTTAAATGACCCACTAAAATTGAGTTTCATATTTAGTTTCTTCTACTCTTACATCCTCCATATTAATCTCATATTTATTTCAAAGTCTTATTTACAATAAATTGGACTAGTTTCCTTCTTTTCTCAGGCCATCTACACCAACGCCAGGGAAACAGGGCCAGTAATCCGGTGCCCTGACACACGACTTCTTGTGACATGAGGAATAAGAAAAGGCTGGGTACTTTGCCAACGTCCAGATTCCTGATTATCTTTGCAGAGAAAGTTCCCAGATCCTTAAGCTGTCTTCAGGCATGTCCAGCTCTTTAGCCTGTAAATCTGTCCACAGAAATAATACACGGATAAGTTTAGCGCTGTAAACAATTAGGTCTCCAAAGAGTTTGTGACACGGTGTATTTGACCAAGTCTAGATTCACGTTTTCATATTTCCCTTTGCCTTATTGTTGTGGGTCTTGCCTCTAATGCTAGCCCGTAAGAAACATGCATTTCAATCAAGAATTTAAGAGTCTTGGGGTGCCTGGGTGGCTCAGTTGGGTAAGCCTCTGACTTCAGCTCAGGTCATGATCTCATGGTCCGTGGGTTCGAGTCCCGCGTTGGGCTCTGTGCTGACATCTTGGAGCCTGGAGCCCGCTTTGGATTTTGTGACTCCCTCTCTCTGCCCTTCCCCAACTCATGCTCTGTCTCTCTGTCTTTCTCTCTCAAAAATAAGTAAACATTTACAAAAATTAAAAAACAAAAGAATTTAAGAAACGACAAGCAAACTTGACAGCGGTAAAGAAAGATGCTTTCTCCAGGGGCTGGGCAGAGATGCACGGCTAATACTCAGCAAAAAATATCTCTCTAATTCCCAATTTCAAACATCTCATTAGATGCCTCCACCTGGAACAGAAGAGAGACTCCAGAAACAGAGTCACACATAAATGGTCAACTGATTTACAACAAAGGTGGTAAGACAATTCAATGGGGGAGAGGAAGATCTTTTCAACAAATTCTGCCAGGTAACTACACGGCCATATTGAGGGGGGAGGAGAGGATGAACACTGACCCTGACTTCACACTATACAGAGAAATTAACTAAAAACTAATGATAGACCTCCATGCAAAACCTCAAACTAAATGGCAGGCTACACGGAGGAGAAAACCTATTCAATATTGAAGGAGACAAAAATGTCTTGGTACATAAAAACAAATTTTCGTAAACAAGAAAACTTGATAAACTGACCTTTTTCAGAGTTTTAAATAAAAAGCTGACAATACCAAGTGCTGATGAAGATACGGAACACCTGCTGGTGAGAATGTAAAATAGCACAAACACTTGGGAAAAACTAACAGTTTCTTAAAAAGTGAAAGGTATGCCTCCCATTCAACCAAGTCACATCTACTGCTGGGTAGGAAAATGGGATGTCCAGTCAAAGACATTATAGGAATGTTCACTTAGCTTGATTTGTTAATAAAGACTAGAAACAAACCAAATGCCCGATGACAGACAGGTGCATGCATAAATCAGTTGTGTGTACCCGTACAGTAGATTATCAGTCGGTAATAAAAAGGACTGAATTACAGATACAGGCAACAATACGATGGTTGTCAAAATCATCACGCTAAGTGAAATAAGTCAGACACACACGCACACCAACAGGTACGTTGTTGTATGATTGATTCCATTTATATAAAATTGCAAAAAATGCCAACTCATTTATACGTGGCAGAAAGCAGATCAGTCATTGCCTGGGGCAGGAATGCAAGAGGGTCAGGGGGACCAGAAGACTTTTGGGATGGTAGAAACGTTCAGTACCTTGCTTGTGATGGATACGTGGGTACATGCATTTGTCTAAAGTCTGAATTGTACCATTTAAGATGCAATTTACATTGTATACAACTCCATAAGGTTATTTTACAAATCTCCAACTGAGGGGCTCCTGGGTGGCTCAGTCAGTTGAGCGTCCGTGTTCGGCTCAGGTCATGATCTCGAGGTTTGTGAGTTCGAGCCCCACATCGGGCTCGCTGCTGTCAGTGCAGAGCCCGCTTCAGATTCTCTGTCTCCCTCTCTCTGCCCCTCCCCTGCTCTCTCTCTCTCTCTCTCAAAGAGAAAAAAAAATTAAAAATCTCCAACTGAATGTTCTTTAGGCCACTCAAATGTCACATTTCTAAAACCAAGTTCATGAGCTCCTTCCAAGCCTGTTTCTCTCTCTCTTTTTTTTTTTTTTTGGTTAATACTCTCTTGACTAATGGCATCCTCTACCCAGTAGCTAGGCTAGACAGCCTGGCAACCACGTTCACTCCTCCTTCACACCTTTACTGTCCTTCTTGAATTTACTTCTCTTAAAAAAAAAAACTCAGAACAGTGTATTTTAAAAATTGCGTATAACATAAAATTGACCATTTAAGCCATTTAAAAATGTACAGTTCGGTGACACTAAGGACACTCACAGTGTTATGCAGCCATCATCACCATCTATCTCCATAGCTTTTGGATCTCCCCAAACTGAAACCCTGTCCTCATTAAACAAGAAGTCCCCATTCCCGTCCCTCCCCAGCCCCTGGCAACCACCACCCTCCTTTCTGTCTCTATGAATTTGACTCCTCACGGTACTTTTATAACTGGAATCACATAATAGTTGTCCTTTGTAACACTGGCTTTATTTTACCTATTTTACAACATTCCTCTATGTCCTAGCATGTATCAAAATTTCTTTCCTTGGGGTGCCTGGGTGGCTCAGCCGGTTAAGCATCTGACTTCGGCTCAGGTGATGATCTCACGGTTCGGGAGTCTGGGCCCCACGTTGGGCTCTGGGCTGACAGCTCAGAGTCTGGAGCCTGCTTCGGATTCTGTGTCTCCCTCTCTTTGTGCCCCTCTCCTGCTCCCGTTATGTCTCTCTCTCTCTCTCTCAAAATAAAATAAACATTAAAAAAAATTTTTTTAACTAAAAAATTTCTTTCCTTTTTAAGGCTATGTAATATTCCAATGCATGTAATACACCAGAGGCTGCTGAACCATCCATCTGTTGATGGCAAGTCAGGGCATCTACAACTCTGAATGCGCATGGCTACTACCCCAGCTTAGGGTCTCACCATCTCTTGCCCGGATTATTTTAGCAGTCTGTTAACTGGCCATCCTTGCCACCTTCTGTCACGCATCTTCTCACCTGCTGCCAGCATCGTTTTGCTATAGCAACGATCCTGTCCCTCCACTACCCAAAAGACCTTTGCGCACAATTTCAAACTAAAATGGAAGCAAATGTCTCATGCTGTTCTGAAATCTGTTTTTGCCCCATTCCACTTTTGAACAACTCTGATTAGTAGAAATGTTCTTATTTTAATCCAATATGTATTTCCTCACCAGTTCGGCCCATTGCTCCTAGTTCTGGCCTCCAGAGGAACGCCGAATAACACTTCCCTGTTCAACATGGCGGACAACCTGTGAGATACCTGAAGATAGCCTGAGGGCCTTCTTTATCCAGGCCTTGGCTCATTCCTCAGATAACACGGTGGCCCTGGCTATTCTTCGCTGATCGTGACCCACGTTGGTCAGTGTCCCTCTCGAAATGGGCCGCCTAAGACAATATAATCCTACCGATGGAAGGTGGACCACCATCTCCTTTCTTCCGCTGCTCTATTACAACAGTTCAGCCTAACGTGCCATTGACAATTTTTACCTCCAAAGCTGATAATATATTAACCTACAGCGAATTCGAACATTTGGGTGGGTTTTGTTTTTTCTTCCCCAAAATAAATTTTGATGATCCCAGGGGGCACCTGAAGAATGGAGTGGCCAAATTGTGTCCTCAACAGTTTTGCCTCTTTATTAAATGTCGATGGCTCCTGCTAGCAAATGCAGGCTCCTGCCTCAGCCACTCCTCCCTTCAGGCCTCCTATCGGTTACTTACCAAACTCTAGACCCTACGAAAGTAACTGCCTTTTCAACAATCTGCCAAGACCCACAATCGAACACATGGGCCTCCTCCACGCACCGTCAGTGCTATCCCTGATAGCTACTGGGTGCTTGCAGCAAGTGATTAGAAGCAGACATTGTTGGCAATGGCCACGAAACACACACATCCAGGAAATGCATTCATGCAAAATACCTCCCAGATCAGACACGGAGCCTCAAATAAAAGCCTTACCAAAAAATGTGGAGGGGAATGGACCAAAAAGCCCGTCTCCCAGCTTGCTTTCTCTGGGTAGCTCAAAAGCTAAGCTATGGGTGGGGGAGAAGATTCTTTGGGAGCATTGCAGCTGTTTCTTGGATTTTCAAAAGTAAAGTACCAACATATTCAACGGGCGAAAAGAAGCACTGCTTTTCCAGGCAATTTTCTTCGAAACTTTGAGTCATTTAAGAGGAAAAGACAATTGAATGTGTTTTGGCACTTTTGTTCTTTACGGTCAACTTCAGGCTGACGGTCATTTGCACACCCTCCTCCCACCCCCTCCCCCCCGCCAATATGCTCATCGTTCCCAGGGTCTCACATGACGTGTCTTTTCTACTCTTAGAAGTTCGGTGCTAATATTCCTCCACACAGGAAAACCATCCCCTTCGCTCTTCGGCCTTCCTTCCCTTCAATCCTAGAGACAGACCGTAAGGTCCTCAGTCTCCTCTTCTTCCAAAATTATCCCTTAGCAGTTTCCATGGGCTCTTTCCTCTTCTCCCTTACATATAACCAGGACTCTCCAATGTGGAAGACGTATCTCAATCCAGAACCACCGCACGAACCCATCTCTCTCCCTCTCTCTCTCTCTCTTTTCACTTGCGGAACACCTCGAATGATTATCCAACATTTATTCCCACCCCGGATTCAGCACGTACTCCGTTTTCACTAACCCACAAAAATATATTTCCTAAGGTGAATAAGGACCTTTGGTTGGACCAATTCAATGGCTTTTTGGAATTTGTCTTCTCATATACTTTTGCTTTTCCTGTTAGGATCCAGCAGGATTGGGAGAGCCTTGAGAGGAGTAATAGCTGCTGGGGGTATGAGGGAGATTGCTGGGTCTGTTTTCCTCTGAAAATCATCATTATTCACTCTATTCCCCATAGGGTTCCCCCACTGTTCAAGTCTAGTTATAGAGCAGGATACCATTCCAATACTTCTTGCCCCAAAAACCACGAATCTAGAGAAGTTTTTTAGAGCAGGAAACCAGCAAATTCTTTGTTTCGAAGATGGGGGTCAGCAATCACCCAACCCCTTCCCTGCCCCACTAACTTAACTGAGTGACAGCTGTGGTTAGGTCTGTGATGGGCCCGCTGAATCTCTCACCTGTAGATTGGATGGCTCTGGACTAGCACGTCTCTGGATCATCAGTTCAAGGATTGCTGCTCTCACCCATCCTTGACCCTCAATCCAGTGACTTCTCCGGTTTCCTTTTTTTGAACTGTGTTTCTCTCTGTATCGTTGTCTTTTTTTTTTTTTTTTTTAATGTTTATTTATTTTTGAGAGACAGAGAGAGACAGAGCACGGGTGGGAGAGGGACAGAGAGAGAAGGAGACACAGAATCCGAAGCAGGCTCCAGGCTCCGAGCTGTCAGGACAGAGCCTGACGCGGGGCTCGAACCCATGAACTGCACGATCGTGACCTCAGCCAAAGTCGGATGCTTAACCGACTGAGCCACTCAGGTGCCCCTGTATCATTGCGTTTCAGGCAACCTTGTAGCCTGTCCCAACGCTCTTTCCATGATCATAAACATTCCCAAAACCACTTTTATTTATTTAAAAAAAAATTTTTTTTTAACGTGTATTCATTTTTGAGAGACAGAGTGCAAACAGGAGTGGGTGGGGCAGAGAGAGAGAGAGGGAGACACAGAATTTGAAGCAGGCTCCAGGCTCTGAGCTGTCAGCACAGAGCCCAACGCAGGGCTTGAACTCAGGAGCCATGAGATCATAACCTGAGCCAAGTCAGATGCTTAACAGACTGAGCCCTCCAGGCGCCCCTCCCCAAACCACTTTTAAAAACCACAATACCCTTCCCTTGTTCTCATAAGAGCGCAAAGTATGAGAAATAACCCTTCACTGATTGTAGATTCCCACTTCTTTCAAAACCAGAATGGCTAGGCTCGAACTTCTTAGCATCATAAGCCCAAAAAGGGAATCTTGAGAAGCTGATCCTTTAGTTATACTCCCTTTAAATAATTATGTAATGACTTTCTCTGAAGAGTTCAGAAAACTATTGAATTCACTTAAACAAAATTAAAATCTGCCCAAAGCCACTGGAGTTTGGTTAATGTGAGTCTGAAGCCCATCTGCCAATCATCCTACAGCTCTATCTGGAGAAGTGAGTACGATATTCTAATCACGGAATTTGCTAGCTTGAAGAGCCACAGGGTAAAGATGAAAGTCGCCATCCATACATAAGCTAGAAGCCTTGGTCAAATTACATGCTTTTAAGTTAAATGTTTATGAATCAATATATGGAAACTATGGGTGTGAAGATATCTATGGAGAGCTGCATGCATTTTAATGATTTTAGAATAGGAGTTATTAACCCTGGTCTGGACCATCTTCAAACATCTACATTTTTCTGGTACAAAAGTTTAAGGGGTTTATGGCCTATAAAAGATTTAAGAACTTTTGTTTTAGAGGAAAGCCCAGATTAAAATCAAGATATTATTATTTTATATATTTCCAAATGCATTAAAATAGCAAAACACTTCCATTTTAGCAAACCACAAGATAAAACATGTCAGATCCTGTAACTAATCATACATGACCACTGGCCATGTTTAAATACTAATACAGATAATACCATTCCAGCACTTCTAATACCTATCCACAAGTATTTACCTTAACGTACATAAAACAAATTTATCTGGGAAAGAGAAGTTCAAATACCTATTTTAGACTACGTTGAAAACTCCTGATTTTCCACTATTTCTAAAACTACCATATTTCCACTATTATCTAATGTCTAAGAAAAACTTTAACCAGGCAATTCAAAAGTAATACTGAATACAAATGAAATCACAATTTTTCCTCAGTTACAGTCTCATCTTCCCGTATTAGACAAGAAGAATAAATTATTCTGCATGCCTTATAACAGACTGATTAAAAGACATACTGTGGAAACTCCTTTCAGAGCCAAATTTTGCAGCCAAAAATCAAATTCAGAGCCTGAATTTTGAAAGCCGGGGCCCATTCAGAGTATTCCAAGAATAGTTCTCAAATTGCTGGAAAGCATCACCGCCATAAATCTATCTTGGAGATGGATCTTAGAAATTAGCAAGTTTGAGTCAGCCACACACAAACCTATCAAGTTATTGTGCACACTGTTTGTGTTTTACGTTTACAATGTAATTTATTTATTCGTTCTTTTGACAAATATTTACTGATCTTCTGCTATATGCAGACACCGATCTAGGTGCTGGAGTAACAGCAGTGAACAAAACAGATGAAAAATACATAAAAATACAAAAACACAATTTCACTCTAAAGCATTCCGCTACCGAAATGTATAGAATAAAAAATCAAAGCTGCCCTCGGGGCAGCTCATCTCAGTTCTTTCCTTATAATAACTGCTATCATAATAATTGTATAATATACATACGATACTGTTAACAGTTTAATATTTTTCTGACGTTGCGTTTCTTTACACAGAATACCTTATATAGGATTTTAAAACCACCTTTATTGCGACTTGATGTAAAGTTCACTTGTGTCACGTGCACAATTCAGGGATATTTAGTAAATGTGCAGGTCTGTGCAACCATCGTCATAATCTAGGTTAGTGGATTTAAAAATTTTAGGGGCCTGGGTGGCTCAGTCGGTTGAGTGTCCGACTTTGGCTCAGGTCATGATCTCACAGTTCGTGGGTTCGAGCCCCGCATCAGGCTCTGTGCTGACCGCTTGCTCAGAGCCTGGAGCCTGCTTCAGATTCTGTGTCTCCTACTCTCTCTGCTCCTCCCCCGTTCACGCTTTGTCTCACTCTGTTTCTCAAAAAAAAAAAATAAATAAATGTAAAAAAAAATTTTTTTTTAAATAATAAAAAAATAAAAAATTTAAATATATATAATATTGTATAGATGATAATTTATTTAAAAATTTTGTTCTTCAGGTTATGGTGATACATGGATATATAGGTGTATATAATTTTCATTTTCCAGTTAGTACTAAACCTTGACGATGTTCTCTCAATGTCAGCATGGAGAGATTTCTGATTACTTTCTAAAAAGAGAGGCCATCTTCCATGTCAGTTTCCTTAGAAAAAGAATGCCTGAAGACTGCAATTAGATTGAATTGTTTTGGTAATCCTGTGATTTCAATAGACAAAGAGAAGTCAGTTGATTTACAAAGTCTTAAGAGTCCAAAAATGAACTGGAAAATGGGGAAAAAAAGGGGGGGTATAGAATATATTTTAATACACATACACAAAACACAGCAACTTTGAGTATGTATTTTGAAATAAATAGCCAACAGTTCTATAACCTAGACTGTGGGCAAGCCGCTGTTGTAAAACCTTAACACATAGTAACTGTTAAAGTTCTCACGACAGTTCTATTAAGTATTTACCATTATCAAACCCACTTTGCAGATGTGGAGACTAAGGCACAAGAGGTCAGGAAATTTGTGCGCTAAACTAGGCTAGAAAGAGGCAGGCTGGCTTCAGAGCTTACACTCTTAACTGATCTGATGGAACGTGGCGGTGCAGGTGGGTGGAGGAGAGAGAGTAGGATAAAAATACTTGAGGTGAAGTAGGTAGTGTTCAGCACAGTGGCTGGATCCTAGCAGGCACACCATAAAAATGAATAAAACAATGATGTTCTGTCATATATTTTAGGCTGAGTGTTCTTCCACTGCTAGAAAAGTAATAGTTCTGTTGCCACCCTAAGGGTTTGTTTAATTACTTGTCTTCATTTGGGGCTGTTACCCTTCTGCAGGGGAACTGAGGCTATTAGGGGGAACTTCGCAGGTGCCGAACACAAGTACTACAAAGGCAACCAAGACTAAACCTGAGCCCAAAAAAACTTGTTGCAGGGAAAACAAGAGTTAAGATGGGGGAGGGGGGGGAATAGATAGAAGCTCTGGAAGCCCCAATGGTGAAATCAGTATGATTTCGAGGCATCAAGGAAGGGTTCTGGGAAGGAAACCTTGAGATGTTAAGTGGAGAGATACATGGAGTCCGATCTCGACTAATTTTACGTGCTCTTTAAGAAATTCCCGTTTTATCCTGAAGAAATGCAGAGCCATTAAGAAGGTGAAATGGAATAGGGTAGGCCCGGAGGAAAAGACATTCACAAGGCTGAATGTGAATTACTCCGCCCAGCCCGTGACACAGGCTCCACCCAAAACATCTGCTATTCTCGCTAGTTGGTTCCTTATCTTTTGACTCATTAACTTGTCTTCAAGTTTCTCAATAAAATGTGATCTCAACTGAAAATAATCGTTTGTATCTGAAATTTGTTTTGCATGCCCATATGGTTAAGCATCTTTTTGGTGCAGAAGAAGTTCTAGACACTTCTTTTTAAAACATCAGAGACCCATGAAAAAGCTGGACAAAGGAGGATTAATTTTGAGACGCCCAAGGTGGGGGGCGGGTAATTGAAAAACAGGACGACCAGGAACTCCCCATCACTTCAACGTCACAGCTGGGGTGGAAAGAAGAGTCCAGACCAGGGAAAGGTTAGGCTTAGGTTAAGGTTTAAATGGCCACTTCCCTACAATAGGGTTACCCTTTCAAATTAAAAAAAAAATTTTTTTTTAATGTTTATTTATTTTTGAGACAGAGAGAGACAGAGCATGAACGGGGGAGGGTCAGAGAGAGGGAGACACAGAATCCGAAACAGGCTCCAGGCTCTGAGCTGTCAGCACAGAGCCCGACGCGAGGCTCGAACTCACAGACTATGAGATCACGACCTGAGCCGAAGTCGGCCGCTTAACTGACTGAGCCACCCAGGCGCCCCTACCCTTTCAAATTTTTAACAGAGATAAAGGAAGGTGCTCCTTTCACAAGCATGCACAGACAGAAGGAATGAAGTTGGTGATTCTGATTAAGACCAAGAAGGAAGAGTACAGATAACACCACCAAAGACTGGAGCCAGAGGTGAGAGGGCAGGAGAGATCCGACCCAGCAATGTTCTCATAAGACACTTCCTGCATTTTTTTTTTTTTTTTTACATTGCTAAATAATGTATGTTCTTTCACTTTAACCGGCAAAAATGAAGTACTATTGTAAATTCGCAATTCAAATCCCAACTATTTATTTTTCAACTTTTTTTTTTTTTCAACATTTATTTATTTTTGGGACAGAGAGAGACAGAGCATGAACGGGGGAGGGGCAGAGAGAGAGGGAGACACAGAATCGGAAACAGGCTCCAGGCTCTGAGCCGTCAGCCCAGAGCCCGACGCGGGGCTCGAACTCACGGACCGCGAGATCATGACCTGAGCTGAAGTCGGACGCTTAACCGACTGCGCCACCCAGGCGCCCCTATTTTTCAACTTTTTAATCACGGTGAGTTGCACACAGGCGAAGGCATAGAGAGAAGAGCGTAATGAAACCCCGTGAACCCATCGTCCAGCTTCAGCAGCCGTCGGCCCACGGCCAGTCCTGTTTTCACCTGTACTTCTATTTATTTACTGGATTATTCGGAGGTTACCATGTCATCTGTAATGACTTCAGTGAGTAAAATCATCTTAAAGCAAGCGTGCCTTTTGGATTCCCCCTTTCCCTTCACTCATTCCCATCCTCTCGACGAGTAATCTGAGGACAAGGAGAGATCTGAGGAGAGAGGAAAACAGTCTGCACGGAAATACCAAACTGGCTGGAAGGGAGTGAGTGAGTGAACGCCCTTTGAATCAGGACTCGTGTAGGAGGCGGCAGAGGAAAGCATCTCCCTGGGCTGGGACTTAGAGCTGCTGTGAAGGCTTCCTCACCCCCTTCCCAGGTCGGTGGCACCCGGGATGTCTGATAGAGGTCCTCTGAAGGGGGGAGGGCCAGAGCAGGTAGGTGCAGATTTCTGGGTAGAAGCATTTTAGATCTGCTGGTGGTCATCTGGCTTCTGTGGTGCTAAGGGTATACATACTATTACATGATTGACTAAGAAAATGATTATTGAAACTGTATCTATCGCTGACCCCCTCTTGAAACCAATCCATAGTCACATCCACCCTCCTTTCCCTCCAATCTTGCTGGAGGACATGTTCCTCTTTGTTCCTGGCCAGCATGTCTCCTTTCAGCAACCCCCCCCCCCCCCCCCCCCCCCCCCCCAGCCTCCTTCCCACCCGCTCCGGGGTCCTGCACCTGCGGTCATCCCGCACTCGCTCCGCGACACAGGTATGCACGCGCACTCCGGCTCCTGTCCTTCCTCCCCTGGCTGCACCTGCCGCTCTCCTCTCTCTGAATGTCCCCCAGCCCTCCGCTGCCTCCCTGGACTGCTGATTCTCCAAAGCCTCCCCTTCTCCAGGAAACCCATGGCTCACCGCTCCGCTGTGAGCAGGTGCACGTTAGCATCTCTCTCCGAGGCGCCCTGACAGCAGGGGCTGAACCGAATTTCTCCTGCATCCCTGCCTTTCAGGTGCTCGTTCAGAAGGCGCTCGAATATTTGAGGGGAAACGGTGGCGATGAACAAAACCACCTCTGCTCTCAAAGTAATTCAGCCTACAGAGAAGCGGCTCCCCCAAAGCAAGGAGATCAGAGTGCCCGCTAACTGTTCTTTAGGAGGCTTCCCATTACATTCGCGGTACAACTCCAGATTTTTTTTTAGAGGGTGAGGCCCTTCTAGCCCTAACCAGCTCTTCAGCTCAACCTTCCGCCCACGAGCATACAACCTCCCGCTGCAACGTGAACTTTTCCAAGCCCCCTACTGAGTCCTCTCATGTTGTGGGTCCTCTCCCTTGCCTGGGATTTCAACCCTTCACCCACTGGCCCCGTCCTGCTGATCCCTGAAGACTCCCGTTTTCGTGTTGACACCTGTGTGAAGTGTGCCCTGAGCCTGACCCCGGCATTGTCTTCTCCTCTAGACGGGAAGGTTCCTAAGAGCAAGGCCTTCTTCTTCATCCGTGCATTTCTAGCAGTTTGCACCGTGTCTAGCACGTATGAGCACCTCAGTGTAGGTGGCACGAGGAAATAAAGCATTCGGTTCTTTCAGTTTCTGTCACGGCAGAAGCACAAATAACTCAGACATTTCACACTAATTTCCTCTAGCCTGAGGAAGACTAGCATTGCCGTTTGAGTACGTGAGGTCTCCAAAATTAAAGTTTCAGGAAACTACCCACGGTGTTCTGTCGGTAGAAGAGTAAGCCCTTTTGCAGTATGTGGCGACCCGACTTCCTCCTCGTGTCGAACGTCTGAGGTAGAGTGGCTACTTGCTCAGGAGACGAACCAATGCTCCCAGTTATCCGTTAACACGAGCCAGAAAACGCGACGGGCCGACTGGCCACGGCACCTGACCATCGCTCTCGTATCACCCTGTATAAAAAATTAAGAACTATGGGGCGCCTGGGTGGCGCAGTCGGTGAAGCGTCCGACTTCAGCTCAGGTCACGATCTCGCGGTCCGTGAGTTCGAGCCCCGCGTCGGGCTCTGGGCTGACGGCTCGGAGCCTGGAGCCTGTTTCCGATTCTGCGTCTCCCTCTCTCTCTGCCCCTCCCCCGTTCATGCTCTGTCTCTCTCTGTCCCAAAAATAAATAAACGTTGAAAAAAAAATTAAAAAAAAAAAATTAAAAACTGAGCGTAGATGTGTTCCTCATCATTCCCAGTCAGGTCCTAACACATGAAGTTAGCTGTAGTCACACCATCTGAAAAATACAGATTACCCTAAGAAAGCTGTTTCTAAATCATAGTCTCAGGCAGCCGGAAACGGCAAAAACAAACACAAAAAACACATCTTAAGAAAAGGAAAAACCCTCCTGGTCACTATTTCATCCCTGCACTCAATCAAAACAGCACTCCTAAATTTAGTCTCCTCCAAGTCTGCTTTGAGTATTTTTCTAAAGGTATCCTGGCTTTCCCCCTGGCTTTCATTTTGACGATCAGGGGGTTTCCTGGTCATAACTTGAATGTTCCTCTCAAATTTCGATAAATTTCCCCTCTTCCTCACTCTTCAATGGTCAGGCTCTCTGAACATATTTCTTTCCTATTCATTCTCCATTAGTTGTGTTTTCAGAAATCAAGCTGGATGAAAGTACAACCTTCTGCTTTGCATTATCTTCCTGCCTTCGTTCCTGATCAGATACATCTCTCATTTCTAAAACGCATTTATGAATTAGTCTGATATCCTTGATTTTCTATTCAAAGCCAAAACATCAACACCGATTCATATTTAGCTCTTGACCTCTGCCTAGAGGTGTGATGATAATAAGATAAAAGAGGGGTATTAGTGCAAAATTTGGTCTTCTTTAAGGAATTTGCTAAGCTGTTCGGTTAGAGAAGGTGCAGATACTATAGTAATGAAATATCAGTAATAGTATTTTCTTTTTTTTTTTTTTAACATTTATTCATTTTTGAAAGGCAGAGAGAGACAGAGTGCGAGTGGGGGAGGGGCAGAGAGAGAGGGAGACACAGAAACAGAAACAGAAGCAGGCTCCAGGCTCTGAGCTGTCAGCACAGAGCCCGACGTGGGGCTCGAACTCACAGACCGTGACATCATGACCTAAGCCAAAGTCGGTCACTTAACCGACTGAGCCACCCAGGCGCCCCTCAGTAATAGCATTTTCAATATCTATAATACTTTGCTGTTTCCCAGGCCCATTCAGATTCATCCGATCAAAGACAATCCTGTGCTATATCTTCTCCATCTCCCACAGAAGGAAACTGAAAACTCAGAATTGTTAAATGTCTTAACCAAGCTCTCCCTAGGTCACCTAACCCGTTCTCAGTCTTAACACTCACCTCCAGGCTAACGATTTCCAAACCTATTTCATGTCCCAGACTTCTTTCCTGAAAAAGCCAAACTGTTCTGTCACGTTACCTACTTGCCAATTTCGCCTGGGTGTCCCACAGGCGGCCCGAATTCACAGGGTGGAAATGAGAAGGACAGTCAGCATCAGGCATCCTCCCTCCACTGCTGCCTGCGGCAGGCAAAGGCACTCTCATCCACCTGATAGTCCCAGCCAGGAATCTGGAAACCCAGCGCTGGAGCCTAGAGCAGACACACAATAGACCCTCAAGAAGTACTTGAACAAGTGATTTAATGAGTGAATGAGTGAGTGGGGGCGGGTCATCCTCAGCTCGTCCTTCACCCTCATCCAGAAGATTAATTGGTCATAAAATCCTGCTGTTTCTACAGCATAAATCTCTCCCAAATCCTCCCCCCACCCTTCCCCTTATAATCCCTACCTTGCCTCCCTTGCTGGATTGTGTCAAGGCTAAAATGAGATTAATACACATAAAAGTGTTCTGCAAAGAATAAACCTCCGGGGGGAACAACATAGAGAGGATAAATCCTTCTGGAATCTGTTAACTAAACTTACCAGTCCCAGTTTGCCTATTCCTTTCAAGCTATGATTTTTTTGTCCTCCTAACCTTGCTGTTTTCTCTGCTATGGCTTCCAGAGGCCCATCACTCGTCTGTACGTAAATACTGCTAATCTGTACGCACGGCTTAGCGGCTCAGTTATACACTCTTTTATGTTGCTTGCTTCTGGTTATTTCTTGGAGTAGGATCTGGCTTCAGAGATGGCGTTAAGCTCTTGCAAAATGGAACAGCTATGTAGCTTTTGTAGCCTCCACGGCACCTCACGCCACCTTAGGCATCTAGTAGGTGACTACTAAAAGCTTACTGAATGACTCTCCCCCCCACTCCCCTCTCCGCTATTCTCTCAGAATTCTATTCCTTATTCTTCCAAACTTCCTGCTTCTATCAGGAACATTTCCTCCGAAGAGATCTGAGAGAGGAAAATATTCCAGATTAGCCTACAGGTTGGAGTTTTAAAAAAAAAAATAATTCTATAAAATGCTCATTCTGTTAAATGTCCTAAGTAAATCAGGGTGGGAGTGCCAGACTCTGACAGACTGTTCATCCCACTGAAACCACAGTTTTACGTACGTAGTGCTTATAAACATACACCTAAAGTGAGTATAGTTAAGTACCCGAAACACTGCCAGGAACAATCATACAACTCAAGAAAAATAGCGTACCAATGTTTTCCTCCTTTGTATTCTCTCTAGCCCTTGGGTCACCAAGTCTTGTTGCTTCTGTCTTTGCAATGACCATTCAACGTGGCATTTCCATTCCATACCTTGTCACCATTTTAGTTCCAGCCTTGCATATTTCATCCAAGTGCATGATCTCAGCTTCCTGGCTGGGCTCTTGGTGTTTGGTTTCTTCTTATGTGAATGCACTTCACCCCCAGCCCCAGATCAATATCCCCCGAATGTGGATTTCATCAAGCCATCCGCACTGCCCCAACCCACATCTCCAGGGGCTCCCCAGTATTTACAGGACAAGGCACACACTCCTTAGCCAGATTTTCAAAGACTTTTACATCTAAGCCGATGCTCCTCATCTAAGCTCTCTGCAACTCTTCTTTACAGGGGGGTGACTGCGGACCGCCCCATGAGACCTGGGAAGTTGTCATCGTGATTTTCCTGGGTAAAACTACACAATCGATGTAACCCGCAGGAGGGAATCAAACGACTGCCT
Organism: Lynx canadensis; assembly: GCF_007474595.2. Taxonomy (NCBI): domain Eukaryota; kingdom Metazoa; phylum Chordata; class Mammalia; order Carnivora; family Felidae; genus Lynx; species Lynx canadensis. Next base: position 9,554,844 of record NC_044303.2, read on the forward strand.
ACTCTGTAAATGAGGGACTCTTAAGAGCTGGGGATAACGCCAAACTCCAATCAAAACCTGTGAGTCATACCAGGGAAACGGGGCTAAAAAGTGATTGTCACTTGGCAAGCAGAAGCAAACAATGAGCCTGGTTTAGAGAAAAGGTGTGACTAGAAGGGCCAGCAAGGGGAACCCAAAGAGTAAGAAGTAGGCGACGCCTGCGTGTTAGGTCAACTGGAATGTCTATCCGTGCCTGTTGAGGGAGAACATGATAACTCAGGGTCTGCCACTAGAGAACACTGGAGTCACCTAACAATCCCCATCACTAGCCCATGATCCCACAGCAAGCTCCTGGCGTTTGGCTTCCCATGGACTGGGTCCTGGTCGGCCGGACAGCCGACGATAGTTGCCCCTGCAAGTCAATGCACCGCGTTCAGGCGTGTGCTTACATGTGAGTAATCAGTCTTGCTGTGCTGGGTCAACGTGAGGCCACTGCTGAGAAATGGAACCACTTCCAGTCCAACAATAATGATAACAAATACAATAAATCCCATTTCTGAGCCCGAGGAAGAGCTTCAGGACCACAGTGAACCGACCAAGGTAAACGGGTTCAGGGAAGGCCTCAGAGTGAAGAGTCTGCTCACTATTTGGGCACAGTCACCGCATGTTGAGTTCACCACTGTGAAACCGCATCACGAAACACCAAACTTATCTTCATGTGGATCCTGTTTTCTCTTCAGCTCCCCCCCATTTTTTGCTCTCTAGTCACTTTTCGCTTGCTCTAGAGAAGATCCGTTCCACTATTCCTTCCTGCTCTTACTCCTATCCCGCTGGAACCACCTGTTTTAGGAAGTCACTCCCCATGAATGCTCTTGTATGCTGTGCGTGTGCCCATCGTGACGCTGCAACCATCCGCACGTGTGTTTGGGTGTCTCTACTTGGACGTGATACAGATAACCCAGCCTTCATTGAGCCAATACCGAATTTGCTTTTCCCTCCTTATGCCAGTTAACGGCACCATCACCCAAAGAACATGCTAAGTCAGACCCACGGGTCATCCTAAATCCCCTTCCTTGTTCACGCCCCACATCTAATCAGTCACTAAATCTCATTCACCCACTGTCCCTTCACGTCTGTCCACTTTGCTCTTACCTCAGGTCCTTGATGTTGCTCATCTAGACTGTGATGGTAATCTTCTAACTGGTCTCCCTGCTCCACGCCTGTTCTTCTCAAATACATCCTCCACATGAATGCTAAAGTTACCATCTTTGGATACAACTCTGTCCATGTTATTCTCCCGCTTAAGACAACTCAATGGATCCCTTGCCTACGGGGGTAAATCCAAACTGGCCATTATGTCCTGCAAGTCCCTTTATGAATGGACCCCTGGCCTCCTTTCCAGCCTCATCTCTTATCTTTTCCAGTTCCTCGAGATCCAGCCCTACAGAACCAGGAGGTACATGAGCATTTCCCTAAATGCTCATGGTTTCATTCTTCCTTGCCTTTGCTCCTATCTGGGATTCTCCCTTGTCCATCACAACACTCCACATTCTCCTGGAGAACTATTCATTCTTCAGATGTATCTCGAGTGTCACCCCTCTGAGAAGCTCTTGGTGACCCACTCAAGTGGAGTTGATCATTCCTTGTTTAGTGTAGCCATTGTACTTAATACGTGCTTTACATACTCCAGGGTGATGATTTGTTTCCTTGACCCTGTCTCTTACTGTGAAGTCCTGAGGGCGGGAATTGTGGTTCACTTTTGTATTAAGGGCACCTAGCAGAGTGCCTTGCAGCAGGGTAATGACCTAACAAAGGTCTGTCACACTGAATGGTGACAAGGAGCACACTGGCTTGGCACTGTTCCTGGTTCTGTCACTTGCCAGTGCTTTTGCCTCTGTAAGCTTCTGTTTCTTCGACTTTAAAACAGGAATAATTATACTTGGACTTTGTAAAGATCAAATGAGATAACACACACACACAGCACAGTATCCAGGGCTTATAACTCAATGAATGTTAGCCATTGCTACTATTATCCCTTAGGGTCAAGTGCAATGTCTTTTTAAACTCTATGTGACCTTTCTAACCAACTGATTCCGCGGATGTTGTCCTTCTATAAACTGCTGCTGCACTCATTGCACTGTTCATTTAAAAATGTATATTCTGGGGGCGCCTGGGTGGCTCAGTCGGCTGAGCCTCCTACTTCGGCTCAGGTCACGATCTCACGGTTCGCGAGTTTGAGCCCCGCGTCGGGCTCTGTGCTGACAGCTCGGAGCCTGGAGCCCGCTTCGGATTCTGTGTCTCCCTCTCTCTCTGCCCCTCCCCCGCTCACGCTCTGTCTGTCTCTGTCTCAAAAATACATACACATTAAAAAATAATAATAATAAAAAAATAAAAACAAATAAAAATGTATATTCTGTTCATATTTGGAGATCCACATACTAATTTTTAGATCCTGAAGAACTGGAATGTATCTTATGTTTTGTGGTATGCAGAATTCTATGAGGACCCCACGTAACCCTCTTACTTGTAGAATCCCCTCCCCTTTGAATGTGGTGGCATCTGTGAATGTGGTATTATTCCCATGATCAGGTTATGGTAGACAACACAGCTGACCTTACGAAAGGGAGATTGCCCAGGTGGGCCAGATCTAATTATACTGAATCATTAAAAGCAGAGAGTTTTCTCTGGCTAGAGGCAGAAGAGGAAGTCAGAGGTTCAAAGCCCAGGAAAAAGGTGGGCATGCCCTTGCGGGTTTGAAGGTGGCGGGGGCCATACAGAGAGGACCTGAAAGCAGCCTGAGGACCAAAGAGTAATGCCTTAAGAGAGTCAGCGAGAAGACAGAGGCCTCAGTTATACAGTGGCAAGGATCCGGATTCCGACGATCACCCGAATGAGCTTGGAAGTGGATTTTTCCCAAAGCCTCCAGAGGAGAGCTCCGTTTGGTCAACGTCTTGATTTCAGCTTTTTTTTTTTTTTCCCCCAGATGTTTATTTATTTTGAGAGACAGAGCACATGCCTGAGCCAGGAAGGGCAGAGGGAGAGAGGGGGAGAGACAGTCCCAAGCAGGCTCCGCACTGTCAGTGTAGTGCCTGACGCGGGGCTCAATCCCACAAACTGTGAGATCATGATCTGAGCGGAAAACAAGAATCGGACGCTTAACCGACGGGGCCACCCAGGTGCTTCTATTTGTGACAATTTTTGTTATGTGGCAACAGAAGACTAATACCTCTTTTTAAATGTCTTAATTATTAATATATTATTTAACATTACTGTCAATACATACCCACTGAGAAAACATTAATAATCGAAATAACTTTACCTTATCACCAGTAATGTCAAAATGTCAATTAGTCTTCTCTATCACCAAAAAAAAAAGAGATTTAACAAAGATTTTAATTTGGGCAATATCTGGCATGCTCATTTTATATTGATTAAATTGCTGAAAATACATTATTCCAGAAGTGATGTTTTTATAAGACATAAAAAGGAATTACTTACAGCTAGATGCACCAGCTACACATCTCATACACCCAGGGGCTATATTTTAGTTTCAGGACACCAAAATCCAGCTAGCAAAATATGTCACAAACTAAGGTAATCATCAAAGGGATTTACAGGTAGCATTTCTTTGCATAAATTAGCATTACAAAGAAGGATTCCGTGTCACAACTCTATCTCCATGTCAACGCAGAAGATCCTTAGAAATGATGCTCGTGTTGGTGCGTTTCCAAAAGTTTTTATTTGAGGAATCTGGCAAAGGCGGTGTATTAACTACCCCCTTGGAGAGACACGCTGCATGTGACCGTACTAAGAGCTCAAAGAAGCCATGAAGTGAATCTAGTTAATTTTTCTGTAACACAGCATTTCGCAGATGTATTTACCCCAGATTCTTTGCTTCGGGACAGGGCTTGACATCTAGCGACACCATCTGAGAAATGCTGACCTAAACAAATCCCTCGCTTTCCCAGACCAAATGTCAAATCAAAATATTAGTCCGGAAAGAAATGTTTCAGAAACTGAATCGATTACAAGATACTCAGGAGAGTGTCTTGCCTCTTTCCCTATTGGCTGTCACAACTTTTCACTATACTCCCTAGTGTCAATGAGCTAGAAAACTGATTTTTAACAACTATATTAATAAAATACCTATATAGCAAAATGAATCTCCCAAGGAGACTTCTAGAAAAGTGATGCCATACCTATTTGTGCCTCACTAAAGTGGACATGTTTCAAATGTAAGTGGAGCAAGGTGGTTTCTGTCATCTAATACTTTACAACTGAATGCAGAAAACACGTCAGACTGGGGCGCCTGGGTGGCTCAGTCGGCTGAGCGTCCGACTTCGGCTCAGGTCATGATCTCACGGTTCGTGAGTTCGAGCCCCGCGTCGGGCTCCGTGCTGACAGCTCAGAGCCTGGAGCCTGCTTCAGATTCTGTGTCTCCCTCTCTCTCTGCCCCTCCCCCGCTCATGCTCTGACTCTTTCTCTCTCTTAAAAATAAACAAACATTCAAAAAAATTAAAAAAAAGAAAACATGTCAGACTAAACAGCTTTTTAAGAAAGGATACTTTTCATCAGTGATAACTGAGTCGAGTAAGGCCCCATGGAAGAGAGGAGAGTAAGATCAGAATTTTAGGCTAGGATTCTTGTGCTTTTAAGTACTATAAATTGTAAAAGAAATTTCATGTAGAAAAAAATGAAAATAAATATATATATATATATTTTTTACTGAATTTGAAACAGAGCTGCTATATACTTCAAAAAGGAGGACTAACCTTAGGATCCTGTCCAAATTTCTGCTCTAAGCCAGCGGTTCTCAAACTTTAGGAGGTTTTAGGAACTACTAGAAGGCTTCATAAAGCACAGATTGCTGGACCACAGCCCTAGAGTCGATGGTCCACAGGCCTGGGGCGGGGGGGGGTAGGGGTGGGGGCCAAGAATGCAATTCTTTTTTTTTTTATTTTTTCAAAAAAAAATTTTTTTTCAACGTTTTTTTATTTATTTTTGGGGACAGAGAGAGACAGAGCACGAACGGGGGAGGGGCCGAGAGAGAGAGGGAGACACACAGAATCGGAACCAGGCTCCGGGCTCCGAGCCGGCAGCCCAGAGCCCGACGCGGGGCTCGAACTCCCGGACCGCGAGATCGCGACCTGGCTGAAGTCGGACGCTCAACCGACTGCGCCGCCCAGGCGCCCCAAGAATGCAATTCTAACAAGTTCCCAGGTGACGCTGAAGCTGCTGGTCCAAGAACCCTATTTTGAGCACCGCAGAGAATCTAACTCTTACACCGATTCCCTTGAGATTCTCACTCACCAGGTCTGGGAAAAGCTGCAGAGGTGGTTTTGATGTGTGCCAATCTCCGAGATCCCATTTAGCTCTAAAGCTCGGTGTTTGGGGATTTTGTCACAGGAGATCCTTGTTCTGGCTCTGCATCTCAAATCCTCTGCAGTTCCCTCCCTGGGTATTTCAGCACACGAAAGCAGAGCCAGAATGCTCAGAGAATGAAGGTGGGAGACAAAAACCTGGTTTTACAGCTGTTGGCAGAATTTGCAGAAGGAGAAAGCCGGAGCCTGAAACTACAGATTCTTACTTCTCTTGCTCCCGCCTCCATCCAGAACACGGGAAATGCAGCGTTGGCCTCGTTGACCATCGGTGTAATGAGAGAATGCCCAGAAGTCTGCAACTACCATACGACTTCTATGTGCATTTGTTTCCTTGTCTGTGGTTTTAAGATTCAATTTGCAATCAGCCGTAAAATGTGCTCTGGAAGAGTGGTCAAGAGTGATCTTGTGGAGTCAGATGGATTCAAGTCTTAGCTCTGTCATTTGTTCCTGAATGACTCTGAGAGGGTTATTTGATATTTCTTTTTCTTTAATTTTTTTTTCTGAGAGAGAGAGAGAGAGAGAGAGAGCGTGCGCAAAAGTGGGAGAGGGGCAGAGAGGGAGGGAGACACAGAATCCGAAGCAGCTCCAAGCCCTGAGCTGTTAGCACAGAGCCCGACGCGGGGTCTGAAGTCATGAACCGCGCGAGATCATGACCTGAGCCAAAGTCGGATGCTTAACCGACTCAGCTACCCAGGCGCCCCAGTTATTTAATATTTCTAAACCTCAGTTTCCTTTTCTATAAGATAAGCAATAGTTCCACCTTCTACATATCATTGTTGTCAGGGGCGAATGAGAAAATGTACGAAAAGCACACAGAGCAAGGGGTCATAAACCACAAACAATCCTTAACTACTAACAAAAATTCTACGAAAGTCCGAGAACAGGTGTCAATTTTAACATTTGAGAAGCTAGAATTACACTAAATATTTATTGATTGATTTGTTTGTTTGTATGTTTATTATTTGGCCCTGGCCCCCCGGGCCTGGACTCACTACCATTATTTTTCAACGAGACAGCTAAGAGAGGTTTACCTTCAACTTAGAGGTTCCCACCACCCTCATGAGCTACTCTGAATAAGTACCAAATATCATCAAATATAAGACCTCTGATCCTAAGACGCGACACTGTATTATGTGGCGGTTAAAAAAAATGTTGCCGGGGCGCCTGGGTGGCGCAGTCGGTTAAGCGTCCGACTTCAGCCAGGTCACGATCTCGCGGTCCGTGAGTTCGAGCCCCGCGTCGGGCTCTGGGCTGATGGCTCGGAGCCTGGAGCCTGTTTCCGATTCTGTGTCTCCCTCTCTCTCTGCCCCTCCCCCGTTCATGCTCTGTCTCTCTCTGTCCCAAAAATAAATAAACGTTGAAAAAAAAAAAATTAAAAAAAAAAATGTTGCCAGTTAAACTATCAGATGATGCTTTCTTATCTGTACTTGCAATTTTCATTTCAGACCCTATGAAGTCGCTCTTTCAGACTTCGATTTTTAAAACATTTATCATCCTTTTGCCCACAGAAAAAGGAAAACGTAGGCAAAATAAAGTCATTTAAAACGTTCCTACGTGGGGCGCCTGGGTGGCTCCGTCGGTTAAGCATCTGACTCTGGATTTCGGCCCAGGTCATGGTCTCCAGTTGTGGGATGGAACCCTGCGTAGGCTCTGCCTGAGCGTGGAGCCTGCTTGGGATTCTCTCTCCCTTTCTCTCTGCCTCTACCCCCTTGTGCGTATGCTCACTCGCTCTTTCTCTCTCAAAATAATGAATGTTAAAAGAAATATTTCTATGTTGTCTTCACGCTCAGTGCCCCCATCTTCTGAATCCCTTGTTTGACTCAGCGTGTGTGTCATTGCTTATTCATTCCGTATCACCCTTGGTACCGTCGGGGGTACTGGTGAGGCAGCATTTCTTAAGAGAATCCTACAGTACTAAACGCTCTCGGGGCTGCGCTGTTTGTTGGCCTAGTTTTGATTCCTGCATCAAGAGTACCGCCAAGCATGTGATGACTTCTCATTTTCTCCACTCCCTCTCCCATAAGCATTTGGCTCTTGGGGTTTAAAGAGGGCTTCACCCTTCCTTCTGGGAGTTGGCTGCAAGCAACCGACACCCATTTCCCAAGTTTGGACACTGCTGCATTTGAAGTTCATGGACATGTAGGTAACGACGGCTGTGGCCTGGCCAACAGACTGTGAGGCATCTTCCATCATAAGGTGCATCGCGATTTTACAGACGTTGGGGTCAATCACGCCCTGAATGGAACCCTGCTGCGATTCCGCTCTGGTAAGCGCAGAAAACACAGGATTACTATTTAACGGCCTTTGCATTGCACTAATTTTTTTTTTTCCATAACAGCTTTGTCGAGATAAAATTCACATGCTCTACAATTCACTCATTTAAAGTGCAACATTCTATGCTTTTCAGTATCTTTGTGATGTATACCAATAAATCAATTTTAGAACAATTTCATCACCCCAGAAAGAAATCCTGGACCCATTAGCAACCTCTCCCCATTCTTCCCCCAACTCCCAGTGCTCCGGTAATTAATCTACTTTTCCTCTCTATGGATCTGCCTCTTCTGGGTATCTTATATACACGGAATCACGATATGCGGCTCCTCTCACTTTGCATAACGTTGTCAAGGTTCACCCGTGCTGTAGCCTGTATCAATTCTGCACACCCTTTTCCCGTTGACTAATATTCAACTGTATGGATATACCACATTTGATTTATCTACTGGAGCCGATGGACGCTTGGGTTGTTTCCACTTTTTGGCTACCGTGAATAATGCTGCGAGCATTCATGTGCAGATTTTCGTGTAAATGGATGTTTTCATTTCTCCCGGGCACATCCCCAGGAGTGGAATTGCTGGGTCTTTCAGTGACTCTATGTTTAACTGTTTCAGGAACTGCCAGACTGTTTTCCAAAGCAGCTGTACCATTTTACAATCCAGCTGGCAAAATATGAGGGTTCCAATTTCCCCACATCCTTGTCAACATTTGTTATTATCTCGTCTTCTTGCTTATTGCTGTCCTGGTGGGTGTGAATGAGTATCTTCATTGTGGCCAACGCACTTATTTTTAAAGGATTTCTCCCTTGCATTTGCTCATTCGATCCACACAACATCTGTCCCCATTCCTTACCCACAGTCAAGGAAGCAAACATGAAGACTGATTCATTGACTTGCTCAAGATAGCTCAGTTAGAGACAGCACGTCAACTAGTAAGATGCTTCTTCGATTCTGGGCCCATTGCTGTTTCACCACACCAGGCCACTGGAACCTCAGGAGAGCTATCTGCTACAGAGTGGGGACAAGGGCGATGACAGATCTGGGGTCAGCTGGGGAGCTGAGGACGCAGCATGGCGCCACCCCGTGAGATGCTGTGATACCGCTGCTGGCTTTCACAAGACGGCAACAGCTAGTAAACCACATTGGCCAGGAACAGCTCACTAAGACGAATCTGATTTTGGGAAAAGGCCCGGTTGTAGCTTGCGAGGTACAGAGGCAAAACAAAATCTACAACTTGCAGCAAAGTCTATGGGGCGGTGTTCACAGCTTGTAGTAAAAGGCTGTACAATCCAGGTTGGTCTCTTTTGGGCACATCTGTTCTTGGAATTATGACATTGAGGAAGAATAATATTCTAGCTCTGCCCCTCCCACCCCCCTCACCCCCAGAAGGAATAGATGTCAGCCTCAGTTGGTAAGCGGGATTCATTACTTTCCGTGTTCATGAACTGAGAGTGCGAAAGAATTTTTGCTGATGCTTACATTTTCTATTCATGAACTATCTCCTTTATGTGCAAAAAAATCAATATTTTATGAAATGATCTCCTTGGAGGTTATAAGCTCTACAGCACCACTCTTTTCTAGTCAAAGAAAATCTGCATGTTACTAAACCCCAGCCGAGCGAGGGTAAAGGCCTCTAAACGGAGAGCTTCCTTACCTCACTAGCAAAGTCAACTTCTCAACACTGGACCGTGACCTTGTGTTGGGTTTACAGAGTCCAGCAGGTCGATGAGCGTGTGGTGTATCTATTGAAACCAAAAAAAATTTTTTTTTCAGGATCTGTCCAAAAGATGCGTTCCATTCTTAGCATAGGAACAACAAAGAGATGTTATTGAGAGGGCCCACTCACTCTCTGCAGAGGCTGGTGTGGTTCAAAGCACTGGAATCCTTTTCATATCTGACACCTGCTAAGGTCATCCTGATCATGCCCACAGCAGCTGCTACCTGTGGCCCCTGGCACCGCTTTTGTTCTTGGGCTTTTTTGGTTTGTTTGCTTTGTTTTAAACTGGAAGGCAGTACCTCTCAACATTAAAGAACCTACGTCTAACAACTTTTAATTATTGTATTTCGTTTCCAAACCCCTGTCTACACTTGAAGCGATGTAGGGGTCATTGATCTACACCTGCAATTTTGCATTTTGCTTTATTGACCTGACATAAAATCATGAATGCTTTCCATTTTACGTCTTTTTTTTTTTCATAAATATTTTAGTGGCTGCATAACACCCTGTCATCATCTGTTACACATTTTCCTGGCGTGGGACACGAAGGTGGCTTCCAGAAGGCCCATCTATATGCTGTCCACAAGAGCCTCGACTTCGGATGTAAGGATACATGCAGACGGAAAGTGAAGGGATGGAAAAGGAAATAAAAAGAGAGCCGAAGCAGCTATGCTTACATCAGACCCAACAGACTCTAAGACAAAGACTGTGATAAAAGATAAAGAAGGGAATTACATAATGACAAAGGAGTCAATCCAACAAGAGCACATACCATCGGTAAATATTAACGCGCCTAACACAGGAGCACCTAAGTATGTAAAGCAAATATTAACAGACCTAAAAAGAGACGGCGGCTTCCAGGTTACGTCCTCGCACAGAAGGAATCTCTTCTGCTCCTTTTTATTATTTCATTAGGACCCGTCCTCCTAGAAGAAAGTTCGCATTTACCGAACACCTGCTGTATACCGCTGACTTGATGGGAACCACCCATTATTTCCCCAACTCTGCGAGAGAGTGTTTTTTAATTCCCAATTCGCAGGGAAGAGAGTACCTAACACTGCTCGGCACAGAGTAAGACCTCAGCACTTGCCAACAGCGAGAACTACTGCCGTGGTCCCGCCTCCACCGTCACCGCTAAGGTACTTGGCCCAAGGCAGAGACCAGAAAGGGGCCTGGTCTGCCTGACGCCAAAGGGCCTGCGTTCCCACACCCGGCTGTACCACACTGCCTTCCCGTGGCGGGGCCAGGTCAAAGGATCGAGCACCTTAATTCTCTTGCTGTGTTCTACCGTTGTCTTAGCGATTTAGAAATACTTGGTGCTGTTTTGTCTCAGCTTCTCAGGTCACAGTCAGCCTGAGGTCTGTGCTCCCAGAAGTCACTCATCCATCGTTTATCTCGATGTTTCCAGCACATCCTGCTGAGGGTCTTTTTCTGTGTATCCCAGAGCCGTGCAGGCTTCCGGGCCAGGTAGGTCAAGAGGGTGGCCGAGGGCCTGCACGTTGGCAAGCAGCCGAGGTACTGGGCAGCTCAAGAATCCTCACCACAGTAGGGTCTATAGTGGTTGTGGGTCCGGTGCTGAGTCTCCTCGCTCTCTGGGGGGCGGTAGGAGAGAGAGCTGGGAGGAGTATTTCTCTCAGAAGGGAGACAGGACCCTGCCTGGGAGGTAACTGCTGGGACCCAGCAGGTAGGTCCATTGGTCCTTGTTTGCCAGAACTGAAGCCTGGGCTCTGAGAGAGACTTCGGGGAGAAAGGCGCCGGCCAGAGGCAGGACAATGGACAGAGCCTTCAACCTACTCTCACCTGGCCCTTGAACTAATCCCGGGAGGCACTGCTTCCCCCTCCCTGTAGGGGACGGCCAGACGCCACGTGACGTGGCAGTGTGATGGGGTGAGGAGAGCCTGAATACGGCAAGAGCTCCCACCACTGAGCCTCTTTTGACCCCCCTCAGAGGTCTGCTAGTCTGCAGTGGCTCAGGGGACTTGCTTCTAGGGGTACAATGGCATGGCCTGTCTTCTACCCCCTTGTCCCCTCATGGACTGTGGCTTCCTCAGTCGGCATCACCATGTGGCATCCAGGGTTCCCTTAAATACACACGGAACAGAAGGCTCTGATTCCGAAAGGGGACCCCTCTTGCGCTGCTGGTGGGAATGCGAATGGGGCGGCCACTCTGGAAAACAGTATGGCGGTTCCTCAAAAAATTAAAAATAGAACTACCCTACGACCCAGCAATTGCACTACCAGGGACTTATCCAAAGGATACAAAAATGCTGATTCGAAGGGGCACATGCGCCCCAATGTTTACAGCGACGCTATCAACAATAGCCAAAGTATGGAAAGAGCCCAAATGTCCATCGACGGATGAATGGATAATGGCATACTACTTGGTGATGAAAAAGAATGAAATTTTGCCATTTGCGGCAACACGGATGGAACCAGAGCATATTATGCGAAGCGAAATAAGTCAGAGAAAGACGATTATCATATGATTTCACTCAGATGTGGAGTTTAAGAAACAAAACAGATGAACACAGGGGAAGGGAAGGAAAAATAAGATTAAAACAGAGAGGGAGACAAACCATGAGAGACTCTTAAAAAACAGAGAACAAACTAAGGGTTTCTGGAGGGGAGGTGGGTGAGGGGATGGGCTGAATGGGTGATGGGCATTATGGAGGGCACTTTTCGGGATGAGCACTGGGTATTATACTTAAGAGATGAATCACTGGGTTCTACTCCTGAAGCCAACACTACACTGTCAGTTAACTAAGTTCAAGTTAAATGGAAAAAAAAGGAGGCTCTGATTCTATGAGTCATACAGAGAGATGGGAATGGATAGGTGAGCCGTCCTTCACTGAGCTCCGACCAGTGCCTTTTCAGGCACTATGCTATGCCTCTTCATTTCCGTTATTCAAGGCTCAAAGAAACGAGACTTCAAGGAAATAGTATCCCTACTTACAGATACGCAAATCGAGACTTAAAAGTAACCTTCCCAAGGTCACATAGCCAAATATTTGGTGAAGCCATGGTTCAAAGTCAAACATGCCTAATCACGAGAAACTTGTGTTCTCTCCCGATATTACAATGCCTTCCATAACCCCCAAACCTACACCCTCCCCATGCCCGACTTTACAAATCAGACTTTTTAAAAAGCAAACCAGGTGTTAATTATTTTCAAATTTTATTTGAAGCTGAGAACAACTGTTTAAAGAAAACTGTCAGTGGATTTATGTACTCTGGGAAAACTGAACTGGAGAAGGCGGACACTTTTACGGCACCTCATCCGCATGTGGTCTTAACAACCTGATCCCAAACAGGGAACTCAGTGTGCTGCAGGGCCAGTGACACATCACTCACTTCCAAGGCTGTTTTCTACATAAAACTTTCCACTCGGGGCTTCCTTTGCCAGCAAAGTGTAAATGTGCGCTGTCTTGTTTTGGGTGCAGGGGTGAAGTGGGTGATCTTGAACCACTCACCCTCTTTCACGGTCAACCACATACTAGCTAGGAAAGTCAGAGGGGTGGGATAAAGGAAGTGAGTTACCATTTAGAAGGGGTAACTTAAGGCGGTCTCAGCCCAGAATCTTTCCCTTTTTAGGAAAACAAAGAAGATAACGAGTGTGGTGGGGAAAGGTAAGCTCAAGTCTACCTACAGAAGTACTAACCTATCACCTTCTCTTGCTTTTGATCGAGTTGACTCTTGCGTGAGTTAACACTGGTTGTCGCAGGTTGACCAGAAGCCCTATGTGCAGTTACATTATATATCTGCTTGACTTAAAAAAAAAAAAAAAAAAAAAAGGAATAATGAATTAGTTGTGAGCGCAGTGTGTTTTGGAAGACATGAAATCTCAAGACATGAAGTCCGTGGGGGAAAAAGCTGATAGGTATAAAAACAGAGGAGAGGGGCACCTGGGCGGCTCAGTCGGTTGAGCATCCGACTTCGGCTCAGGTCATGATCTCGCGCGGCTCGTGAGTTCGAGCCCCGAGCCCCGCGTCGGGCTCTGTGCTGCCAGCTCAGAGCCTGGAGCCTGCTTCGGATTCTGTGTCTCCCTCCTTCTCTGCTCCTCCCCTGCTTGTACTCTCTCTCTCTCTCTCTCTCTCTCTCTCTCTCTCTCTCAAAAATAAACATTAAAACAAAATTAAAAAAAACAACAACAGAGGAGAACCACTGGGCTTACCTCAGGAAGCTGCAAAACAAAACAAAGCACAAAATTCCTTAACTAAGATCTGCATGAGACTGCAATGTTTGGGGAGCTCCTGAGTAGTCAGAAAGAATCATGTCCTTTCCACAAGTAGGTCCCTCTGGATCCTAAGATGGAGAAACCAATAAGGGGATAAGAGGGGACCGAGCGATCACCAAAAAGCTGATGGTAAAGATATCTGAACACTCTCTGCATTGAAGGCTCTGCCTACATTTTGCCGCGTTCGCAAGTTTCTTTACAGAGGTTTAAAACGTGACCAGTTCAAGCAGTGATTCTAAAAGGAAGTTTTGTGAAATCCCTGAGGCATATGAGGCACTGCTAGGTGAGGGGATGCAGGTTTGATAAACTGGTGTTGGCTCTTCCAGAGGCTGAATCAATACCGTGCCAGATTTCTGTGGGGAAGAGGGCACAGAGAATAATGGACGAGATTTCCGTAGTTTCAGAAAAGGCTGAACTGGAATATTTCAGCCAGGTGAGGGACTGGGGACTGCTCAATCAGCAGCCGCACGGTTATTATTTCTATGCATAGAAATATGCCACCATCCAACCTGTCCTCCCCCACCGCCACGGATGTCCAAATAGGAAACCATGAACATACTAGATCATACCATCTGCTCCGTCTGTTCTTCCTAATGCTCTATCCTGGACCACATTTCTAAGCGTATTAATAGAAGAGTACCACCATTTAACCAAGAACGCAGACTCCAGACCAAACTTCCCACTGGATCTGCAGACACGTGTGACATTTCCCGACAGGTGTGGCAACAGAGATGTTCAATTTCACTCCAAGGAAATTCAGATGAAACAATCAGATCCATTTTTCGTACATCGGGCTGGTGAGGACTTTAGGATGACAATAATTACAATACTGGTGAGGAGGTGTGTGGGGGGGAAAAGGAATTCATATAGTCACTGCTGGGAGAAGTGTAACTTAGGGCAACGTGACAACAATTATTATTCATGTAGGGATCTTTTGAACAACACTAATTCCACTTATAAGAATTTATCCTACAGATCTGCTCACTGAAGTGGGCAAAGATATATGTAAAAATATTTTTGGAGCACTGCTAGCAATGGCCAGAAATAGAACAATAGAAGGAATGGTGAAATAAATTATGATATACCTACGAAGGGTACTATTATGTGCTTCTTCGAAAGGATGCACTGTAATTACAACTTAATCTAGGGTATGGGAGGATACTTATTGGTATACATGATATGATCTCATTTGTGTAACGAAAATACACACGGGCGTTTGCATATGCACAGAAGTTCTAAAGACCATACACTGAACTATCTCCATTCCTGAGTAGCGGGACTGAAGAATGGGGACTTTCAGATTTTACTTTATAAACTTCAGTATTGTTTAAATATTTAAGATGAGCTTAAATTGCTATTATAACTTTAAAAATTAAAATGAATGACGGCATATCCCGTGAGGGGTGCCCCGAGCCCACTGGGTAAAGGGGAAAAGAGAACAGGCCTCAACTAGAATAATCAGTCTACCAGGAAGGAAAAATGGGTATATTTTCACCGAGAACCCCCAGGCACAATGGTTCCACTGCTACAGAAATATTTGATTTGAAGATTCAGAACACCTATGCTGAAAGCAATTACTTACAATAACTACTAACTACAAAGAGTGTCTAGGTATCTGCTCAGAATTACTACGCCAGGTAATACAAGCATGTGAATGCATATACGTATATCAAGCTAATTTTTTTCTAAATATAAAATTCACACATGCCCACTGTAAAAACAGAAAAACTGATAAAACAGAAATGTAAAGTTCTTCGTAATTCTGACTTCAAGAAATTCCTATAGCCATTTCTCGACACATATCCAAAAATCTATGTATTCTTAAAACGGGATCATGGTTTTACAACTTATTTTTTTCCCACTTAATAGTACTGCAGATATCTTTCTATATCAGCAGATCTAGGCCTACCTCATTCTTTTTATTTTTTTTTAAGTTTTTTTTTTTTAATGTTTATTTACAATTGAGAGAGAGGCAGAGAGAGAGACAGTGTGTGGGCAGGGGAAGGGCAGAGAGACAGAGACAGAATCGGAAGCAGGCTCCAGGCTCTGAGCTGTCAGCACAGAGCTCGACGCGGGGCTTGAACTCACGAACTGCAAGATCATGACCTGAGCCGAAGTCGGATGCTCAACCGACTGAGCCACCCAGGTGCCTCTACTTCACTCTTTTTAGTAGCTACATAGTATTCTGTTCTATTGATATATCATAATAAAAAAAATCAATCCCCTATTACGGATTTACATGCTTCTAAAGTTTTGGTTCTGTAAGAAAGACTGCCAGCAACCATCCACTCATATGAATCTTGGCACGTGAAGACTTACATAGATACCCTCCCAGAAGTGGAATACATAGAGCTTGTTTGACGGGGACATCAAATCTTCCCTACAACCCTATGA
Source organism: Lynx canadensis (assembly GCF_007474595.2). NCBI lineage: Eukaryota > Metazoa > Chordata > Mammalia > Carnivora > Felidae > Lynx > Lynx canadensis. Next base: position 9,570,822 of record NC_044303.2, read on the forward strand.
GATAGGTATTATTTCTCCCCATTCTTCCAGAAGAGGCGACTGGGGCTCAGAATGGCTTCACAACTTTGTTAGTAAGTGGCTGAACTAGCCCAGATCCGCTGAGACTAAAACATGTACTCTTTCCGCTTTCCGCTACATACTGCATGGGTCCACGTTCAGGGGGGTCGAGTGAAGGCTTCAACAGAAGCGAGGAGTGAGGCGGAGCAAAGGCTCTTGGAGCCAGTACCCCTTGTAATGTCCCCTGCGGGGAGGAGCTGGGATTGGAGCATGGGGAGACATCTGTGTCACCACAGCCTGAGGACTTCACAATACTGTGGTGCAGTCTGATGTGGCTCAATGTTAGGGCTTCCCAGTACTTTAGATCTGTAACAGAACCGTGCAGTTTCTTCTACACCAGTGTCTTTCACGCTTGTTGATTGCATTTCACGCTGTGACCCAGCACACACACACGCATGCAACTGCAACCAGACTTCTACCTGCTATCTGCAAAGCACTGTGAAATTTTCTCTTTCATTAAACAACACAAAACCAAAAACAAACCCAAAAAACCCAATGCTGGTCAAAACCCCTAGTTTGAAAACCCTCCACTATATCCCGGAAGATACTGTCTTTATCTCCCCAGGTAGGTGGGCATGTGAAAAAGATTAAGGTCCATCCGAATTCCTCATTCCGGTATTTGATTCCTTTGTGAGCGGGTCCCCTTCCACTTTCTCATTCTCGGTCTCAGTCTAGTCACACCCTCTGGCCCAGGCCAGGCTCAGTCCTGTCTCTCATTTTAGCCTTACAAGCCTCCTCCTTTTGAGGGAAAGCTCTGTTTTGTCTACCCTCTATGGCTATCAATCCAAGCGCTAACATTCCTTAGACACCCAGTCCGAGTACAACCTACCCTGGACATTCTGTCCCACATTGTTCTCTTCCTTTTCTATTTCCCAGAGCTTAATACTCGAACCTGCATGTGGTGACACACGTTCACACGTTCTGTCTTGCATTGTTCCACGTGTGAAGCCAACCTCTTCAATGAGATCGTGAGCATCCTAGCGGCTGTGTGTGATTGACGGATTACGGGAGTGATGCGCTGTCTCAATTTATCCATAAAGCATATAGGGTACTTCACGATAAGAGCATATACCACAGCATACTAATAAAAAAGAAATATGGATCAAGAATCTGGACCAGGAGAAACTTAAAGGAGAGAAAAAGTTCAAGGCCATGGCAAGAAAAGAAGAGAACATCAACTTTCACATCGTGAAGGTCCACATCCATGGTTGTAGTTGAGCTCTGAATTTAGCTATCAATTAACTTACCTGACCATCAAAGGTAAAAGGGGATTAAAAGGAGATATATAGACCAATGGAATAGAATAGAGAGCTCAGATATAAAACCTCAAATATACAGTCAAATGATTTTCGACAAGGGAGCCAAGATCATTCAATGGGGGAGAGGACAGCCTTTTCAACAAATGGTGTTGTGAAAACTGGATATCCACATGCAAAAGAATGAAATTGGAAGTTTGCCTTACACCATATACAAAAATTAACTCAAAATGAATTAAAGACCTAAAACTATAAAAACCCCAGAAGAAACACAGGGAGGAAATTTTGCAACACTGAATTTGGCAATTATTTCTTAGATATGCTACCATAAAAAAAAAAAAAAAAAAAAGCACAGGCAAAAAAGCAAAATAGACAAATGAGACAACAAATGTATCAACTTCTGTGCATCAAAGGATATAATCAACAGGGTGAAAAAGCAATCCACAAAAGGGAGAAAACATTTGCAAATCATATCTGGTAAGGGGTTAATATCCAAAATATATAGAGAACTCCTATGACTCAAGAACAACAAGAAAAATCAAATAACCTGACTTAAAAATGGGCAAGAAACTTAAATAGATAGTTCTCCAAAGATGATATACAAATGGCCAAAAGCATACGAAAAAGATACTCAAGGGGCACCTGGGTGGCTCAGTTGGTTAAGGGTCCATCTCTTGATTTCGGCTCAGGTCTTGATCTCACAGAGATTGACTCCCGCACCACCCAGCATGGAGCCTGCTTAAGATTCTCTCTCTTCCTCTTCCCCTGCCCCTCCCCACTCTCAAAAAAAAAAAAAAAAAAAAAAGATACTCAACATCACTAGTCCTCAAAGAAACGCAAAGCAAAACCACAAGGAGATACCACCTCACACCCGTTACCATGGCTACTATCAAAAACCAGAAAATAACAAGTGTCGACAAGGATGTGGAGAAACTGCAAACTTGTGCACTGCTGCTAGCCACCGACAGTATAGTGGTTCCTTAAAAACTTAAAAAATAAAATTATAAAAGGATCCAGCAATTCCACTCTGGATATATATCCAAAAGAAACGAAAGCATTATCTCAAAGAGAGATTTTTATGTTCGTGTTCATAACAGAATCACTTACAATAACCAAAAGAAGGAAATAACCCAAATGTCCACAAACAAAATGTGGTACGTCCATACAACAGAATATTAGTCAGCCTTAAAGAGGAAGGAAATTCTGACATGTGCTACAACACGGAGGAACCTTGGTGACATTACGATCGGTGAAATCAGCCAGTCAAAATTACAAACAGATAAATTGGCCGTTACAAAAAGACAAATACTGGAAGATTCCACATGTATGAGTTCTCTAAAGTAGTCAAACTGAGAAACAGAAAATAGAATGGTGGTCACCAGGGGCTGGGGCTAGGGGGAAATGGCTGCTGCTGTATACACAGAGTTTATGGCGTTTCAGTTCTGCAGGACGAGAAAGTTCTCGAGATCCGCCGCAGTGTGGCTTAAACTGTACATTTAAAAATGCTGAAGATGATAAATTTTGTGCGTATTTAACCAGAATTTAAACAAAAGGTAAAAGGGGAGACACGTAAGTATTAGAGAAGAACTATATACTTCTTCCAGGGATCTAGGGTTTTGCCTACGTTCTGAAAGAATCTTAAACAGTGGGGCGCTTGGGTGGCTCAGTCGGCTAAGCACCTGACTCCTGATTTGGGCTCAGGTCATGATCTCGCAGTTGGGGAGTTCGAGTCCCGCACAGGGCTCCACAATGGCAGTGTGGAGCTTGCTTGGGATTTTCTCTCTCTCCCTCTGTCCCTCCCTGATTGTTCTCTCTCTCTAAAATAAAGAAACATAAAAATAATTAAAAAAAAAATAAATAAAAGAATCTTAAACAGTGAGTCCCTTCCCATTGGTCTAGGGCCATGCCACCTACAGTAAAAACAATTGCAGTTATCTTACTTGGCTGAGGAAATTGCTCTAGTCTCTGCCTCCAACCCTTTGTGAAACCTTTTTACTCTCCTTTGGGCTTCCACATCTGCCCCCTTGACTTTGTAGTGTATTCACCCTTTTTTTTGGCCTAGAGCCTATGACATGCACCCCTGCATTCAACCCAGGCTTCCCAGCTAGTGTACCTCAGGGCAAAGTACCCACATCTGAGGCCCTACTTAAATGGGGGTGGAGGGTGGGGTATGGAGGTGATTTCACAAAAATGATGGAGAAAACAACGTTCTAAACCCCTTTCGTATGGCAAATGGGAGCTAAAATTTCATTATATATATATGAAATTTATTTCTTACAATGCCTCTTAATAAAAGCCAGGGGCAGAACTTCGAAATGCAAATCAGTGAAGACAGAATAGTTTCCAAAGATTTGTATTCTGAAGTCCCCCTTTTCTAAAGAAAAGACTCCCTTTGTGCCCTCAGAGAATCACTTCTTCAGTGGCCATTTATGTACATTTTACCAAATTCTTGCATTGTATCATTTTGTTTTCCATTAGACTGTGAGCTCTACAAAGGCAGGAAATATTTTCTTTTTAAACTTTTTAAAAATGTTTATTCATTTTTTTAAAAAAAATTTTTTTTTTCAACGTTTATTTATTTTTTGGGACAGAGAGAGACAGAGCATGAACGGGGGAGGGGCAGAGAGAGAGAGGGAGACACAGAATCGGAAACAGGCTCCAGGCTCTGAGCCATCAGCCCAGAGCCCGACGTGGGGCTCGAACTCACGGACCGCGAGATCGTGACCTGGTTGAAGTCGGACGCTTAACCGACTGCGCCACCCAGGCGCCCCGAAACGAATTCACTTTATTCAGGGCTAAATTTTGTAATAAATCTCTTTTCGGGGGAAAAAAGGTTTATTTGATGAAACTTTGTATCATGAAAACGCTGACTTCATTTTAGGTTGATCAGAATTTAGACATCGTTGCAATACCACGCTAGTTCTCAGAATGAACAAAGTAAGTATATTCCTGACTTCAGGGGGTACACTTTTATCTGACAAAAATGTATGTTGGCACAATGTAACACCCTTCACTTCAGGCTTGAGATGTACAGCGTAACTGTTAAAATGTTCATTTTCCCCACAAATATTAAAGGAAGGGCTCATCAATTTTCCAAGGGCCTCCCGCACATTAAAAAAAACATTCACATCACTCTTTTCGAGGCATCATGGTATCATCCATATGGATTCTTTTTTTTCCCCGTGAATCTCCCTCCTTCCTGTGATTCTGGCTGTTTTTGAATATCGCTTTCATAGACTCCATAGAATTTCCCATCTTTTGGAAGATTTGCGTTTTCACCCTTCTATCAATTCGGTTTGCACTGTTCCCTGTTTACAACAGCGGAGGGACTGGTCAATGGCTGACACAGGTTAAGAGAGGGAATTTGACTGAGAGCTGATTTTCCAAGTCAGTGTTGGGTTACTCGTCAGTCTTTTCTGGGGGGACCCTGATAATGACAACTTGAAGGAGAAGGCTCCTCTCTCGAGTTTCCCCCGTTTGGGCTTTCTCTTTCTCCCCTCTCACAGAGTGATCGCAAACCTCAACCCCCCCTGTCTTGATAAGCCTCCAACACCATCTGAGGGGATTCATCTGAAACCCTGCTTTGTCAGCCCTCGGAGAAGATAAGGGGGGGGGGAAGACTTCCATACTTGCTCAGTTCATTCTGAAGTTTCACAACTGTCACGACTGGGAAAAAATAAGCTGCCTATCATGAAAATGATAGAGAACTTCTGAAATTCAACACTCTGGGGGAATGGAAGACCTCATTAAAAGGTGTGTGTGTGTGTGTGTGTGTGTGTGTGTGTGTGTGTGTTGCTACTTTCTCTAAGCCAAAAGGATGAGTAATACTACCGGTAAGAGGAGAGGGAAATGGGCACCTTTTCCCTCCCGGCCCATTTTAACCATTTGGGACTCAGGAAAAAGGCTTCTAGGATTAACTGCTTCAGCAGGGAAACTGCAAAGATGTTAAGTGCCATGCTTATGACATCTTCTTACTCCACTTATTGGAACTGACGAACACCTTTTTTTTTCTCTTCTGTTCCCTGCCCCCCCCCCCCCACAGTTGCAACCTGAATACACTAAGCTAAGCAACACACACTCGAATAATAAAAGTCCACTTTTGTAATGATTACAGATAACATTAACTCAGAAAACAGAAGCATGTTTTCAATGTGATTTTTCTAACATTGGGCTTTACAAAGCTAGACAAAAACACTAAAAGTGCACTTTAGGATCAAGAAATGGAAAACTTTATTTTCTCCAGTTAAACAGAAGTTACTGCGAAAAACAATTCTCACTGTGTTGCAATTATTATCCAATTATTTTTCTTCTGATGACCAGTGTTTAAAAATTAATTATCAAAGTAATATACACACATAGTATACGTAGTAATGATCTCGTATCATAGACTATTAGGGCTGAGACGTTTTCCCTAACTTCTTTCTCATGACACATTGCACTTTCCTTTTCCTAATTTCCTAATATGAAGGTTTAAAAAAAAATTAAGTCAATATTCAGTGTTTATATTATTTGTTTTAATTTTTATTTTTGAGAGAGAGACAGAGTGTGAGCAGGGGAGGAACACAGAGAGAGGGAGACACAGAATCCAAAGCAGGCTCCAGGCTCTGAGCTGTCAGCACACAGCCCGACGCGGGGCTTGAACTCACGAACTGTGAGATCATGACCTGAGCCGAAGTTGGAAGCCTAACCGACTGAGCCACCCAGGCGCCCCTCGGTATTTATATCATTAAATGTAAATACTGTTCACTGTAGTATACCTCCATGACATTTCCTTCCCTATACATGTTTTCCTGTAGTCCTTTTTTGCTTCCATTTGCTTATGCTTCTAGGTGCTCTTCAGGAGTCTTAAGTTATTTTCCGTCTTGATCCTTTTATCTCCCCACCCCCACTGAAGGCTTTTATCTGGTTCTAAATTTCACTATGATGTGTTTGGGTAGGAACTTTCAGAAACGTAAGCTTTTTACTGAAGAATAACATAATCACAGAAGAGGGCATGAATCATAACTATCAACTGGATGATTTTTTACAAAACCCACACATACTGTGTAACCAGGACCTAGATTAAGAAAGCGAGTACTACCAAGAGCCTGCTTCTGGCCACTACCTGCTCCTAGTGGTAATCACTATCCTAATTTCTAACACCACAGATCAGAGTTTGCCTGTTTGTGAATTTTTATAGAAATGAAATCGTACAAGGGCACCTGGGTAGCTCAGTCAGTTAAGCATCTGACTGCGGCTCAGGTCATGATCTCATGTTTCGTGAGTTCGAGTCGTGTGGGGCTCAGTGCTGACAGCTGGGGCCTGGAGCCTGCCTGGGATTCTGTCTCCTTCTTTCACTCTGCCCCTCCCCTGCTTGCATTCTTTCTCCTAAAATAAATAAAGGTAAAAAAAAAAAATGCAAAAATGTTTTTAAAAAAACGAAACCATACAATATATTCTTTTGCTTCTGGTCTCACCGGTTAAGTTTGGGAGATTCACGTGTGTCACCTGCATGTAACGTTTAAACTCATTCATGCTTGTTCCTTTTAATGAACACGCTACGATTAATTTATCCAGCGTTAATGTGGATGGACTTCTGGCTGTTTTCAGTTTTCGGCTATTAAAGAGGCGCCACAAACGTTTGTGTACATGGCCTTTGCTGTATCTTTACAACAGATGTATGCATTTCTGTTGGCTGGGGTGAGTCTTTTCCCCAGTTTTTGGCTGGGGACTCAGCCTTTTCAATCTGAATCTTGACTTTTTTCATTTTAGAGAAGTTTTCTGCAATTGCTTCTTTGTTAAATCCTTTCCTGTTTTTCTTTTCCACTTCTTCTTTCTCTCTGGAGCTCTAATACAACTTTTCTCTTGGATTTTCTTTTTGGTTTATTTTCTGAGAGGACCTCTCAACTTTATCTTCCCAGATCTCTCCTGTGTTTTTATCTTGGTAAATTTTTAATCTCCAAAATAGTTACAATTCTTCTTCTCATCTTTTAAATCGCACCCTGATCTTATTTCCTTGCTGCAATAGCTCCTCCTTTCGAAGAAATTTAAGAAAAAAAAATTTTTTTCCTTCCGCTGTCTGTAATGTCAGCTCCCTTTTTTTGTTTGTTTGTTATTTGTCTCTCTTTTGGCCTGGCCAGCTGTCCTCAAACGTGTGGTGATCTTTGGCTGCCTTGTCATATTTAAGAGTGAGGCATTTACAAAACTGACTGAAAGCTCCGGGTGTGGGGCGGCCCCTGCCGTGTACAAGATAGGGAGGGAGAGTGCCAGACATGTCGTGGGGGTTACAGATGTTTCCTCTTCGGCAGGTGGATGTCCTCAGGAAGGAATCCCCCAATCCAGGCCCCGAGCAGTAGGAAGGGTTGAGAGCTCTCGCTATTCAGTATGAAGAACTTTACCGAATTTCCGTTTCTCCGTAAGATGATCCATCCCTGTTCTCAGCAGCGCTTGGTATCCCTGGGTCCACAGCTGTGCTGTCTGGTGTGGTAGCCGCTAGCCACGTGGGGCCATCTGAATTTCAATTAATTAAAGTTAGGGGCACCAGGCTGGCTCAGCTGATTAGAAGCGTGACTCCTGATTTCGGCTCGGGTCATGATCTCACAGTTTGTGAGTTTGAGCCCCGCGTCGGGCTCTGTGCTGACAGCAGGAAGTCTGCTTGGGATTCTGTGTCTCCTTCTCTCTACCTCTCTGTCTCTCTCTCTCTCAAAAATGAATAAACATTTAAAAAAGTTAATTAATTAAAATTAAGTTAGGGGGCGCCTGGGTGGCTCAGTCGGTTAAGCAGCCGACTTCGGCTCAGGTCATGATCTCGCGGTCCGTGAGTTCAAGCCCTGCGTCGGGCTCTGTGCTGACAGCTCGGAGCCTGGAGCCTGTTTCGGATTCTGTGTCTCCCTCTCTCTGACCCTCCCCTGTTCATGCTCTGTCTCTCTCTGTCTCAAAAATAAATAAACGTTAAAAAAAAAAATTTAAAATTAAGTTAGAAATGTAGTTCCGCAGTCACACCAGCCACGCTGGCCACTGAGCCACGTGACGGTAGACAATGCTGACGGAAAACCTTTCCTTTATCACAGAAAGTTCTGTTAGCGCTGGAGACTGAACCTCGTATTTTTTGCTTTGGGAGAAGTCGTTTCTTAACTGTACTGTTGGATAAGAGGATCTGAAAGTTTGCCTACTTTTTATCTAACGTTTTCATTAATTCTTTAGTTTTCAACCTTGCCCCAAACCCAACTTCACAGGTCCTCAAAGGACTCCATTTCTTGAAATTAAACTTAACCACTCTCCACTCGAACGTACACTCTTGAAGGTAGGTTTCAGCCTTCTGCTGTTAGTTACCACTTGTCCATCTGTCTTCGTCTTCCAAAAGGTATTTATACCTATTTCATTTATTTTACTATCATTTTAATGGGTTTAAGGCAAGGACCTGTTCAATCTGCCACATTAAACCTGAAGTCTTCCTGAGAATGTTTTGAACATGAGTGGGGGAAGGGAAGGAGAGAGGGAGAGAGAATCTCAAGCAGGCTCCACGCTGAGCGACTTGGGGCTCTATCTCACAAACCAAGCCAAAATCACGTCCTAGCCAAAATCAAGAGTCAGATGTTTAACCGACGAAGCCGCCCAGTTGCCCCTCTGATTTTTTTTTTTATATTCCATTGCTTTGTCTTTTTCCAAATATTATTTAAGAACTTACTGCAGGCAAGGTAGTGCTCTGGTAATAAGTTTTATTACTTTTCCTTTCATTTCATAAAAAATACTGGTGCTAAACATTTTTAGTGCAAGTTTAACGATTATGTATGGTGACAAAACCTAATGAACTTAATATAGGGCAAGGTTATTTCCATTTGACTAAATAGCAGTGTCCTTTACCCACGGTCTGGAGCAGATCAACCCAGCTGAGCCTATCCTATGTAAGCTACCCCTGATGAACCTTAAACCTGTGGGTGTAAGAATAAATCCATAAATATATACATACATAAATAAGCCTCTGTGTTTGGGGTAATTCGTTAGATAGTGTTACTGCCGCAAAAGCTGTCTAGTAACATGGGATAAGGGTCTTTACAAACAGTAGACTCTAGCATTAAAAGAAAAGAAAACTCGGGCTCTGTGCTGACCGCTCAGAGCCTGGAGCCTGTTTCGGATTCTGTGTCTCCCTCTCTCTCTGACCCTCCCCATTCATGCTCTGTCTCTGTCTCTGTCTCAAAAAAAATAAATTCTTTAAAAAAAAAAAAAAGAAAAGAAAACAAAGGTCTGAGTTAGTCACCTATGTTTAGGAGAAAATAAAAATTCTCACTCCATAATGGAAAGCCCTTTCATTTATTGCATTTTCTAATGGTGCTTTCCCTACGAGAACTTGTGATAGGAACACCACTATGTTTCAGGTTTTTAAATACAGGCATAAGCGCCTGTTATGGGAAACTCTGACGTCACTAACCTTTTTTCTCCTCAACTAACAAGGATGTTTCATTAATGAGCAGCGACCAGTACACAAATTACCTCCAGATCTGTGTGCTTCTTTCCCAAAAGACAAATTACATGCATTATGACAAAATTAGAGAATAAGTATTGCTTGCAAAAATCTTACGACAAAAGTTCTTCTTTGCCCAGGATTAGGCTTGCTTGCTTCTCGGTGTTTCCACTGAGTTATGGTAAGATGTCACTCAGGACGTGCAGTTGTTGCCCCAGGGGACATATAAAAGAGCCAGAAGATGTCTCCCACAGAAGCAGTTGCCACAAAGCTGTGCTGTGCATTGTACACTAACTCCTCGGGGTCTGTCCCTAAGATCAACCAGAAGTGCCTGCCTTGGATACCATCGTGCAGAGAGCTAGAAGCAGTCCTATAACAGTGTCCCTGATAGTAAATAAAGGGGACGGTGTGAATTCCTTTTGGCTGCTTTATCTCATGGTGTCCTGAAGTTTTTGCTTCATTGGAATCAAAAGAATCAGAGAAAGGTCCAAGGTAGCGGCCCCGTATTTGGCAGATTCTAAAACAACACTTTAAGTAATAAATCCTAATTTGTAAAGCATATGGGCTTAGATTATTTTACAAGTGACTATTCATATTTACTAGAAGGACTCCAAATGTGTGCTATGTACTACTAAAACACGTCATGTCTTCTTTAAAGCACTAAATTGAAACTCATTACAAAGAAAGGGTTTTGTAATCCGGTTTTGACTGTTGGGAACTGTGATCCTTTTAGGAACTCACGTATGTTTATTCGTCCATGTATTCATTCATATATGTAAAAACTGTGGAGCACTGACCTTGTGCTAGGCACCATGTTAAATGGGGGAGCCACAAGGTGGATGGGTTTCATAGTGCTTATATAAGGTAGAAGGAGGAAAGCAGACAATTACAAGCTATTATAAGTGTGATACGTCTGTGGCTGAGTGGGACAGGAGCACATGGTCTCTGTAATGTGGTGGGGTGGGATGTCAAGGACAGAAAGTCTAAACTGAATCCTGACATCTTAGTGTTGAGTCTCTTGCTGTAACTACGTTATCATTTACTTGCCTTCTTTTTTTTGATGTTTATTTTTAATTTTTTTAATGTTTATTTATTTTTGAGAGAGAGAGAGACAGAGACAGAGACAGAGACAGAATGCGAGCAGGGAAGGGCAGAGAGAGAGGGAGACACAGAATCTGAAGCAAGCAAGCTCCAGGCTCTGAGCTGTCAGCAGAAAGCCTGACGTGGGGCTCGAACTCACAAACCTCGAGATGACCTGAGCCGAAGTCAGATACTTAACTGACTGAGCCAGCCAGGTGCCCCAATGTTTTTTATTTTTATTTTTAGAGAGAGAGAGACAGAGAGACAGAGAGAGAGAGAGAGAGAGAGAGAGAGAGAGAGAGACAGGGCACATGAGTTGGGGAGGGATACAGAAGGGAGGGAGAGAATCCCAAGCAAGCTCTGCACTGTCAGCACAGATCCTCACGTGGGGCTCGAACTGATGCATCCTGAGATCATGACCTGAGTTGAAATCAAGAGTTGGACGCTTAATCAACTGAGCCACCCAGGCGCCCCTTACTTGCCTTCTTTCTTCAGCTCACCATCCATCAAAGGAATCGCGCCCATCCCTAGGGATCCTCTGATGACACAACCAGGCCATCTCTTTAGTTAGAGATGCAACGTCTAGGTAAGCTTGGCTTCAGTACCATATCTGTTCGTCACTGTTACTCAAGCATACTCAAAACCGAGAGGAAAGTTTTACAGTTGAAAAATTCATGTTATATGAAATAGAAATGTTTCTACTTTGCAAGTTCTGCAAATGCACATTTACTGTATCACGTTTACTAAGACACAGAAATATCTGTACTTTCTGAACCGAGTCCATAAACTAAGACAAAACTCATTCTAGACACATCTGATAGATTTTAAAAGTGCAGGTACCTTGCTCGGCCCTACCCTGGCATGTGTTCATTTGAGATTGCACGTAAACCAGTCCAACAGGTGTGAGGAGACAGATGCTCACCAAATGCTTAACCCTCAGGGAGAAAACATTAACAAAATGTAGAGCATATTTCCCCTGAGGAACAGCAACCAAAGGAAGCATGTTACTATCGACTATCATGACTTCTAAAAACGGTTAAAAAAAATTTATCGAACACCTACTATATGCCAAGCAATACTAGATATGGAGACGAAGGAGAAGTAAATCCTTGATGTACAAACCAGTCTCCTTAAGTTATCGGTCGTGGCTAGAGAAGTTAGACATTTTACCCTTCCGCAAGTTTTCCTTTTCCTTTGGGTTTAAGAGTCATCAAACCAAACTCGACCAAGCCAGCTTCCTTCCACACTGAGTGAACCTGACCGCCGAGTCCTGTAGATTCTTCTGCTCTATCTAGCTTCAGAATTGTCTTCTCCACTTGACCTGTGGCACGATTTTCCTCTAGGCCTACCGAACTTGTTCCCGGAACTACCGTAATATCACACAAACTAAGCCTTCTGCCATCATGGTGCCCCTTTCTAAGCCAGTCTTGTTAAATTGACGCCGATGTGATCAACCTAAAACACAAAAGATGCGTGGAACCTCTCAAGGTCAGCCCGAGGCCTTCAGGAAGCAGCGCCCACGTGCTCGCACAGCTCACCGCCTTGTCCCGCCTCACTTTCGCCATGTCCCTGCCATCAGCTGTCTCTGTTCCAGTCATACCTAACCATTCGAAATTTCTGAAAAGCCCCAAGCTTCCTCACACCCCGGTGTCTGTCACAATCTCATCCTAGACCCCTCCTCTTCACCCCCTCCCAACTCCTGCCCATGGCTCCCAATTAATTAACTTTTCCCTCCAGTTTTTTTTGGGGGGGGGGGAATTTCAAAAAGTTGTAAGATCAGTACATAAACACTCATTAAGCCTCCACCTGTATTTATCAGTTGTGAACGTTTTGCCACATTTATGTTCATTTGCTCTCCCCCCGCTGCCATACACATATTTACTTTTGTTGAATCTTTTATGAGTAAGTTGCAGAGGACCCTGGGTGGCTCAGTTGGTTGGGCTTCTGACTTCGGCTCAGGTCATGATCCCATGGTTCGTGAGTTCGAGCCCCGCGTCGGGCTCCATGCTGACAGCTCGGAGCCTGGAGCCTGCTTCGGATTCTGTGTCTCCCTCTGTCTGTCTCTGCTCCTTCCCTGCTTGTGCTCTCTCTCTCGCTCTCTCTCTCAGAAATGAATAAACATTAAAAAAAAAAAGAGTAAGTTGCAGACATTATGACACTTTACTTAAAAAATTTTTTAATATTTATTTTTGAGAGAGAGAAAGAGAGACAAAGCACAAGTAGGGGAGGGGCAGAGAGAGAGGGAGACACAGAATCTGAAGCGGGCTCCAGGCTCTGAGGTGTCAGCACAGAGCGCGATGTGGGGCTTTGAACCCATGAACCGTGAGATCATGACCTGAACTGAAGCTGGACGCTTAACCAACTGAGCCATCCAGGAGCCCTGACACATTACTCTTAAATTCTTCAGTATGTATTTCCTAAAAACAGGTCATTCTCTTACACAACCAAAACACTATATTCTCACTTGTGAAATGTAATATGAAAATGTTAAAATTTAATTGGAACATACAGTCAATAAATTTCTCCCCAAATTTCCCAAGTGGCTATTATTATTAATGTTTTAAGACTAAGGTTTAGTAAAAGGACATGACATCCTAACACACACACGCAGATACACACACACGCACACACACACGCACAATGTGTCGGATGTCTCACCTCTGTATTTTTATTACCTTTTAGCATTGAAGCACTCACCACATTCCATCATTTTGTCTGTTTCTTTTTTTTGTTAGTATCTGGAACTCAACTAGACTCATTTCAGTTTCTCTTGCACTTCGTATACTGCCTGGCATTAGTTGTTGGCTGAATGGACGAATGAATGAATGAATGAATAAGCGAATGGTGACACTCACGATCCTCATTCTACATTCCCTTTATAACTGGTCAATGTCTTCCCAGTTTCACCTCTTATTTCAAAAGTGTCACTGGTGTCCAGTCCTGTACAGGCTTCTGTCAGCCTTGCGCAGATGCAGTCCGACAGCACCTTACTCTGAGCCTGTGCTGCAAACTCCTGTCTGGCCCCAGGGCTACACTGGTGTGGTGGCAAAGGACTCCCACAGAACCACTAGGCCCTCAGACACACACGATCTGGAAACCAGGCTGTCAAGGTCTATCGGGCCACCCTTGACCACAGAGGGACCGTGAAAAATGCTTCCCCGGTTTTGATCTCCAGGGTGGCCAATTCTGAGATGCGTTTTGCAAGTTTCCTCAGAAGCTGTTGTAGGACCAAGTAGCAGATATTCATAACGGCTGTCAATTTTAAAAAAGGAACGTTGGATTGGCTTTCCCTCCTTCCTGGGGTCATCCTCCTGTTTCTCATAACCTGCTCACATCCTCCAACAAGCTACCTGCAGGAGAGCCCAGACTAACAGAGTGTGGTAAGGTGAACAGAACACAAGCTTAGGACTAGGCAGACTTGAATTTGGACCTAAGTTCGGTCATTCATTACCTATGATCTTGAGCTGGTTAATTTCACCTCTCAGCCTTACTTTCCTCTGTTTATAATGAAGATAATAATACCGTGCAGGACTCTGATCATTAGAAATTAGAAATTCCCTCCCCTGATATGTGTGTGTGTGTGTACATGTGTGTATAAAGACATACATAAATTTCTAGAGTAATACTCGACTATAATAAAGCACGTTGGATGTCTGCCCAGCGAGGAGCTATCTCACTACTTCTTAAAGTTTACTCCTATTTCCCTTAAAACTTACTACTCCTCCCCTCAGCTCCTTGGAAGTGGGCTTATGTGTCCACATTTTTACTAGGAGACTTTGTGATCCTCCCCCTCATGCTATAGCTAATTAAACCATGAGTAGATTCTTTATCTGGGGAAATTGAATTTGAGATCAAGAAAGAGGCGGTTCGCCTCACATATGGCTTTAGCTATAAAATGAAATCCAGGATCTATGGAGTGGCCGGCCACACTTCGCCACATCGAGGAACAAGCACAGCGAGTCTGCTTTATAGAAAGGAGCAAATATGAAGCATAGTGCTTCATTATGATACTTCGTGAAGAAGCAGACACAAGAGACAGAGAGGACGTGAGCAAGAACTTCTCAGAGTTTTGATGGCTTCTAGTTCTAGGGTCTATTTCCTTCTTGAGGCCCAGCTGCCTTCTTCTACCTCCAACCCTCTTTTGCACTGGCTAATTTTAGTCACTTTCATTAGCAACCAAAATTCTAGCCAATGCACTGAACACACTCTTACCCTAATAAACAATGTCCCGGATTATTTTTTAAAATAATCATCCTAAATTTACGAAAAGACAAACCACATTTCACAATATACTGGGATATATTAAATCTAAATTTCAGGAAGAAATTCTCAACTTGTAGACGGATACTTAAGAAAACTAGTATGACCTCAATACCTCAGAGGAATGTGTTGTCTTATTTCTACCTAAGATTTTCAAAGCTTTGGGACCTCGAAAGTGCTCTTAATTCAAAACCTTCATGTCATTACCATAATCTAGTATGTATAAGGACTATGCATACAATGTATAGCCAAACTAGGATGTATAAGGATTATTGTGCCTGAAATGTTAATCTGTATGGATCTCACAAAATACTCAAGGCTGTTCATGCACTTAGTGGGAAATGAGAATTATTCAAAAGAAAGAGTCTACTTTCTCAATAGGAAAAGTGTCAGAAAGTCACAAAGACCTCAGAAAAAGCAACTTTTGGAAGCTTCCTCCATAGCTGTCAATAAGCAGAAGGCACAAGTGAGTCTTTAGAGAGTATACATTACAACAATTTATTGAGTTCTCAAGACACTAAAATCAATTTACTTACATAGCAAAATAAAAACAAATTATTTCTTATTCTGATGTTTTGTAACATCATAGCTTTTCATGATTTTAGGTAAATATTTCAAATGTGTGTAATGGGGAAGAATAATCGTACAATTTGTTTTCGTAGGCTAATAAAATTTGCACGGAAGCCCACATATTTTTAAGGTTACCTTTTTCCATGTTTTCACCTTTACTTTTTTTTTTTTTTTTTCAACGTTTATTTATTTTTGGGACAGAGAGAGACAGAGCATGAACGGGGGAGGGGCAGAGAGAGAGGGAGACACAGAATCGGAAACAGGCTCCAGGCTCTGAGCCATCAGCCCAGAGCCCGACGCGGGGCTCGAACTCCCGGACCGCGAGATCGTGACCTGGCTGAAGTCGGCCGCTTAACCGACTGCGCCACCCAGGCGCCCCTCACCTTTACTTTTTGACACAAGCAGTGTTCAAGGGAAATAAATTGCCCAACTCTAGTAAAAAAATTCATTGGCTGCTGTATATCAGTCGAAATAATGTAATCTCTAAAAATTTAATTCAAAACTTAATCATAGGATCCTCAACACCAGATCCAGGACTGAAAAATAATGGTCTATATTATTTTGCACTGTTATTTGCTTTGTGTGTGTGTGTGTGTGTGTGTGTGTGTACTTTTTAATTTTTTTAACGTTTGTTCTTTTTTTGAGAGACAGAGACAGAGAATGAGTAGGGTAGGGGTAGAGAGAAAGGGAGACACAGGATCTGAAACAGGCTCCAGGCTCTGAGCCGTCAGCACAGAGTGTGACGTGGGGCTCAAACCCACAAACTGCGAGATCATGACCTGAGCCAAAGTGTGATGCTTAACCTACTGAGCCACCCAGGTGCCCCAATATACCTCTTGAAGGCAAAGACCATGCTTTATGTCTCTTGTATATGCCCAATGCCTAATGCGATGCTCTGTCCATGGCTGTGCTCCAATTAACGCTGACTAAAGAATCCTAGATTTATAGATTCGCCTTGGAGTTAGAGGCTGTTGGAGGTCGTCTAACCCAATGCTCTAACTACCGCTCTACTTTCTGAACAGCCAGCCTTTGCAAAAACACATCCAGAGAAAAGAATGCCTCTGTGCCAAGTCAATTTTATTAACCACAACAAAGCTAATTGTTATATAATAGTCAAACTGAGTCAAACTCTCTTTTTTTAGTCTTTTGTCCATTGGTTCTATGTCTCCCCTTGGGAATTATATCGAATACAGTTATGGGCGGAACAGGGAACCTCAGGGCGAGGGGCTGGAAGAAGGGTTATTCCTCCACATTCAGAGATGGACTCGAAACGCAGGTCCATCAATTTGGTAGGTGTTGAAGTGGGTTTTGAGTTTGGAGTATTGTTACATCAGTGCCCCAGAGGTTCCAATGCTTGGCTCGCTCCCTCCCCTTTTCACATGTCTGGCATATCTTGTGTATGCCTGCGAAGGATCCAGGCTAAAACTGTAATGACATATATACCTAAATTAGCATCATACAACTTCCAAAAATCAAGCCGATGCAAAAGCTATTAAAAAAAGGATAATGTAGGGAACAAGAATTTGAGTTGCTGCCTCTTGCCTTTCCCTTGGAGCAAATATGGAAGGGAAAGCTTTTCTGGTCAATTCTGACTTGTGGCAACCTGGAAACTTAACCCTCGCTTGCTTGAGATTTGCTACCTTGATTGCCCGACTACCTTCCTCCGTGAAGATGTAAAAATGATCAAATAAAATATTCTAGATACTGTGTTCCCTATAATTTGATGCCACCCAAGTTTATGTTTGCCTGGCAAAACTGAACCGTGCTGAATTTTAAGGACTAGTGTCTATATCTCGCGTCTCACTGTTAGCCAAAACGGTGGAGTTGAAAATCATTTGCTCACCAAGACCTCAGGAGAAATATATAAAAAGACAATTGAAATGAACACATCATTCACATAAAAAAGAGATAAACATTTTTTTTAAGATGACAAAATGTACAACCTTGCTGGCTTTAGAGAACTAGAAGTGAAAACAGCTGGGCTTTTAGCAATAATACCCGTTCTCACGGAAACACCAAGTCTACCTTCAGCAGCCATGGGCCACGAAATCCTCCTTCCTACAACCCAAGACATTCTGACAGACACAATTCAATCTTTCAAGCGTCCACAATTACTGCAAATGTTAATCCTCAAAATCTGTTTTAGCTCAGCTGCCCTAACGAATTGCCATAGACCGTGTGGCTTAAACCACAAACATTTATTTCTCACCGTCCCGGAGGCTGGAAGTCCCGGATCAGGGTGCCAGCCTGATAAATTTCTGGCAAAAGCCCTCATCCTGATTTCCAGGCGGCCATCTTGTTCTGTGTCTTCACCAGGCAAAGAGCAGAGACAGGCGAATAGCAGCTCTCTTCTGCCTCTTCTTAAAAGGGTACGCTCTCCACCCTCGTGACCCAACCACCTCCCAGAGGCCTTCCCTCCTAAAATGATCACACTGGAGGTTAAGATTTCAAACTATGAATCTGAGGGCAGGGTGCGACGCGGGGGGGAAACACAAGGATGCAGTTCATAACAAAACCACAGGTGTTTGCACAACTTAGTGCAATGGTTCTCAAAGTGTTATTCTGGACCAGCTTCTTTGGCAGTGCTTGGGAGCTTGTTAGAAATGCAAATTCTTGGGTCCTACCTACTTACTGAATCGGAAACTCTGGTGGTGGTGGTGGTGGTGGGGGGCAGCAATGCATTTTGACAAGCCTCCAGGAGATTCTGATGCACTTTAAAGTTTAGAGACTACTCCTGCCCACTGGATTATGCCCTTGAGGGCAGGCACCAAGGCTTGTGGAGAGTTGAAATCCCGGCACGTGGCTCGTAGTTGAATGACTAGCCTACACATTTCCTCAGAACTCTGAAACTATGTTTTTTTTTTTTTTTTTTTAAATTAAAAATAGCTTTTGAGTGCTTCGCCAGAAATAAGAGGATGTTTGCCACATCCACCTGTGGTGCAAAGTTACTAAATTATTATATTTCCATCACTCCTTAAATTAGGATTTTCCAACCCTGTGATTTTTTTCTCAGCCTTGGCATTGTGGACCAGATCGATTCTGTGCTGTGGGAGTCTGTCTCCTGCCTTGCATGTTTAGCAACATCCTCGGCCTCTATCTCTACCTAGAGGCCAGCTGCACCCACCCAGTCAGGAGAATCAAACATGTTCCCACATGTTGCTAAATGTACTCAGGGGTGGGAAGCAAAATCCTTCCCTGTTGAGAACCACTGCTTCAGATCATTCCCTCCCAGGATAGATTAGGCACTTGCCTCTCCCCACGGCTAGTTGCTTCTGCTTTCAGACCGGCTAGTCAAGGGCACCAGGGGAGAACCGCCTTCTTGCCATGACAGTGACCACTGACCAAACAATGGACTTACAGGTTAAACCCCCAATCTCAGCCAGATTGCCAGGGTTTTGATGCCGATTCGCAGCGCTTCCTTGGGCAGCACATCCAAGTCATTTGTCACAATTATGAAACGACGGAGGTCAGATCGGGACTGTCCACACCTCCTCAACAATACGGCATACTAAAAAGGAGTGGTATAGATGTGCCTGTAGTAGGCTGTCTACTCTTGACGCACAAGATCTAAATTTAGAAAGCTACATGTGTAAATCCAATTTTTAAGACAGAGGATGGAATGCAGTTTCAAAGAGACGGGCACCTGGAATGCCGTGGAGTTCTACTGCCGCTCAAGTCAGGCATAAGGGAACTGAGGAAAATTTACAAAAATGTATTTAAGCCCCAAGTCTCTACATAACTACTAATAGGCAGCAGAGAAGCAGAGACTGTACATAAAAAGACTAAAAATATCTCCATTTGGAAACAGCAGATTGTGAAAGCGTACGTGACTGACAGTTATTAAATAATTAAGGGTATGACGAAGATGAATATGCATTCATTCACCAAAATTTCATATTTTGAGAAGGTAAGAAAAGTCATACAGTATGATGGATGACACCTAGTATGCGTCAACCCTCAGGTACCCCAAAACCAGATCAGGCCCCTGATTTGCGCTCTCACAGCACTTACCGGAATTCATAATGGTCTATGGTTACTTGCGTGATTATTCAATGGTCTCTCATTCCCTGTACGCTACAAACTCCATGAGGGCAGGGATTATATTCTACCCCTCACTGCAGCTCCAGGGTCCAGCTCAATAAATATCTGCTAAATGAACAAGTGAATAAAGACGAGCCCCAAAGAGCCTGCGAAGGAAAAAGCTGAGAAGATGAGAGAAGTACCAGAGAAAAGTAGGATCACGTCCATCAAAGGAGAAGACAGGTCCAAGGAGGGGCGGTCAGCGGTGTCTAATATTACAAAATCACAACATAAGGTAAAGATAAAAAAAAAAAACAACACAAAAACTGTCCACTGGTTTTGGAAACCGTGAAACTTACTGGCAAGTTAGCAGGAACCATTTCACTGGCGTCTGGGGAACAGAAGCTAATGGCAGAATCAAACAGGCATAAGGAAGTGGGGATAGCCAATTACAGGCCTCTCTTTCAAGAAACCTGATTTTGAAAGGAAGCACGGCTAGGTCAGTAGCTAGGAGGAAATGTGGAATCAAGGGACTCCTCTTTTCCAAGGAGTGTAAGAGTATAACAATGGACAAAACTACTTGAGACAAAAGCCAATGTCAACAAGTAGAACACATTCCTGAAAAGTCAGGAAGGGACTGGATTGGGCTTCAATAAGTGGAAGCACATTTCTTTCCCTGGGACAAAAAATAAGGAAGAGTGGGTAGGTTCCCATGGAGGTATATTTCTAAGTATTAAGGAAGAGGCTGAGGAAATCCTGGTATGAAGGCCTCATTCTGTTTTTCTTTTCTTCCCCCCACCCCCACCCCCATGAAGCAGGTGGCACAGCGGCAGGAGATAGGATAGTGGTAACGATACTGAAGGCCTGAAGAGTGATGGAAATTTGGAATAACTACTCAGGCCGGCAGAGGCTAGGGTTCATAAATTAGAACTGGCTTCATGTCATATAGTTATATATACAAGGAGCAAGAGACCAGGAGCAGGGTGTCTGAAGAAAGGAAAAATCAGTAAGATGAGGATAGCTAGAGCTATCTGGAGAAGCATCTGGAGAAGTGAGGAGGAGTCTGATAACCACTGAATTTATAACTCACGGAATTTAAAAACAAATGAAGCGTTTTAAGTAGGAAAGTGACAGATTTAAGATGACTGAGGAATATTTGCCAAAGAAAATAGAAAGAAAACCAAGGCATTCTGGAATCAGGGAACCCAACAGAAGAGAGTATTTCACAAAGGCGGGGATGTCAACAACTTCCCCGTCTGTGGAACTCAGAGTGAGGAGGAAACTCTATCTGATGGTATCGAAGTAATGGAGGTAGCTGGGATTACCCAGCCTTTGTGTGCTGAATGAGAAAAGGACCAGGAAGGTTCCTGAGGAACACAAGAGACGCTTGCAAAGGAGACTAAGCAACTGTCAGCAGGGAGGTAGGAAAGGGGACTCGGAAGCCAAGGGAAGATAAGGTATCGAAAAGGAAGGACGAATGCGTAACAGTGAGCCTGCTGTCAAACATCAACCAACTGGTGAGGAGGAAGTCTCTCAAGACCCTGCTAGAACAAAGTGGAGTAGTAGGAAAGAAGACAGATGACGTTGGGTTGGGGAGTAAGAGTGAGGAAGTGTGTGAGTGGAAACGGAGCACAGACCGCCCTTCTAAGGCATTAAAGAAGTGCAGTTATGATGGGGTGCCTGGGTGGCTCAGTGGGTTGAGCGTCTGACTCTTGATTTCAGTTCAGGTCATGATCCTACGGGGGTGGGATCGAGCCTTGTGTTGGGCTCCTCACTGAGCATGCAGTCTGCCTGGGATTCTCTCTCTGCCCCTCTCCTTTTTTTTTCTTAAAAAAAAAATACATATATATATATATATATATATATATATATATACACACGTGTGTGTGTGTGTGTGTGTACACACACATACATAAAATCCCCCCTTAGCAGCCATAGCATAGCAAGAAGTCTACTAGCCGTGCATTCTAAGGGCAATTCTCAAGCATATTTTACTAGAAAAGATTTGCTTCAAGGTCAAAAGAGATTCCTGCATTTATAAAAGCATTTAGACGTTTTCTTGTTAAAGAACAGGGGAAAAATCCCCGCAAATTTAATTTCTGACAGGGTGTCTGTCCCCTTATACTGCCTGGCCAATAGTAATAATATTGCCTGGGTGTTAATAATAAAATATTTTCTTTGATTTGGTACATTATCGCCATGTGCTTCAAAGGCTAGTAATGTTCCTGCAAATCTACATTTAGATTTGAGCCAACAGGAACGTAGGACCTTCATGTTGGGGTGTCTTTGACGCAAGTGTTGCGTAGAGCAAGTGTATTAATCAATGGAGGATAAAGACACCTCACTGCTAACCGAGATATGGTTGGAGGATTTTATGTATCCAGTTCATTTATAAACAACTTCTTTAAGCTTTATTAGCTGGTTTTCTACTCTATAACTGCGTTCTTCTTTAATTTACAAGGCAATAAAAATTAAAATAGTAACAGGAAAACCTATCTTGCTTTTCAATAAAGAGTTTATTTTAATAACTTCAGAGGCACTGTGCCCAAAACATTTTAGCTGTGGGAATAAATCCGATTCACATTTTTAAAGGATCGATTTTACCGAGGTGATAGATTCTCAAAGGAAATGGAGACAAATGATTAGGATAGCACATGCCTAACATACCAACCACTGTCCTGTGCTTGCAAAGATGTTTTTCTTCAGTTCTGAAAATGGCTGGAAGTAAATTTTAGTAGGTTTAGGATAATTAAGAGTAATCATTTCTGTCCTACAGATAGGTTCCGCTGAGATTTTTCTATTGTAGTCAGTGTGGCAATCTTCCAGAAGTCGTATTTAAAGAATACACTTAGTACACTCAGCAGTTTTTCAAATATGTACTTTTATCCCTCTAATATTCATGATTGCAATTTATCAAATTGACCTGATGGTATAACAAACAAGTGCATTCTATGATGCCTCATGGTGACAGAAACTGGAGACAGAAGTAGAAACTGAATGTCTAAATATCTGTAATCCTAAGACTCAGCATGAATTACTCAGCTTTAGGAGTTGTAACAATTCTACTGCAAAATGAGTTAGTAAGCTCTAACGCTTTGGTTAACCAAATGGTCACCTAATGCTGCAAATTAAAACAAATAATGACTATAATTCATGGAGTACATAGTTCTTGCTACACATGGCGGTATCTCCTTCACATAGACTATCGCCATACTATTATCCCCATTTTAGAGACAAGAAAATCTTGGTTCAGGAAGGTTATGTTAAGTTATATCAAAATCACAAAATAGGGGCTCCTGGGTGGCTCAGTTGGTTAAGTGCCCCACTCTGGATTTCGGCTCAGGTCATGATCTCACGGTTCGTGGGATTGAGCCCCAAGTGGTACTGACGGTGGGGATCCTGCTTGGGATTCTCTTGCCCACGCCCCGCCCCTCCCCCGCTCACGTGGGTGCATTCTTTCTCTCTCTCAAAATAAATAAATAATAAATTAATTAAAAAATTTTAACAAAATCACAAAATAAGTGACAGAGCTGGGGACTTGAATCTCAACTATGATTGGGGTCATGTTAAACTTCTGGTTTTGAATTTATATTAAGTCAATAACTCACTTTTGGCCCTGTGACCCACACAGGCAAGCCATCACTTGCAAACAGCCCCCTGCTCCCTCATTGTCCACTTTCACTGTCGGGACTCTTGGCGCACTGCCATGAGAAATGCTATAATTTTGGAGGTTTTAAATCTTGAGGGTTTAAGAAAGGAAGATACCAAAAAGCAGGCCTAGCCTAGGTGAGTAGGTTCCCGGATAGAGCTGGCATGTTTATGGGTAAGCTCTCAAGGCCAAAAATATATGCCCCCAAACTGTCTGAGTATTTCCTTTCACTCCATAATATTGCCCGAAATCCTGCCAATTAGAATTTTATTTGGATCTCGTCTCAATTTTTTTTCTAAATACTTGTGAAGATTACTTTTTACTTTTTTTTGAAGTTTATTTATTTATTTTGAGAGAGAGAGGGCGGGAGGGGCAGAGAGAGAGAGAGAGAGAGAGAGAGAGAGAATCTCAAGCAGGCTCAGCACTGTCAGCACAGAGCCCAACGTGGGGCTCGATATCGCGAACCGTGAGATCATAACCTGAGCTGAAATCAAGAGTCGGACACCTGACCGACTGAGCCACCCATCTGCCCCTTGATTTTTAATGCACATACAAATCATCTGGAAACCTTGTTAGAATCTGAATCTGATTCAGTAGGTCTGGGGATGGGTCTGAGAGGCTGCCTTTCTACTGCACTCCCAGGTGATGCCTGGTGACATGCATGTCACCCTCCTGAGTGTCATGCATCATGTCACCTGAGGACCCTCCGATGCTGGTCCTCAGACCACATGGAGGGGATCAAAGATACATAAGACGTTTGATTTACATTCTCTAGCTGCCTAGCATGGCTTCCTATTTGGGGGAAATCTTCTCTTTGTGCATCACACTGGGAGGGACGAATTGAAAACGAGCAAATGAGAACAAGTACCTCCCTCACCCATACCTTGACAACCAGGTACGGACATGTGGTCTAGGGCCGGCCAACCAGAAACCTCCTTCCAGGGCCACGATCCTTGGGCTGCATTGCAAAAACGCAAGGGCAATTTAGAAATCATTCCCGGCATGAGTGGCATTTAGAGTTCAACGTAAACGGGGCCAGAGGCAGTGTCCTGTTCGGACCACTCCTTGGCCCACCTGTCTAGCGATACTTGGCCATTTTCTGAACACCGTGAAGCGTCTGCCCAGTTTGCCAGTGTCTGTCCACTCTTCCTCAGTCCACAGGCGGAAAGCTTGGCAGCTATCTGATACGGTGCATCCCTATTTCTCCCTATTTCCTGAAGCCAAATTACAGACGGAGGAACAAACTCAAGTTCTTAATATTCTGAGGCTCAAAATGAGCATTTTGATGGACACTGCACCACGGCAGGTGTTGACAGAATGCCGGACTTCTGTTAAAGGTCAGAGAGTAAATATTTTAGACTTTCTGGGCCACGTATGGTCTCTGTTGTAACAACTCAACTTTACCACTGTAGGGCAAGAGTAGCCCATAGACGATGCATAAATGAACGAGCTCTGCTCCAATATAATTTTATTTGTGGACCCTGGAATTTCTGCATTTTATATACTTTCAGGCAATGGTTTTCCTTTTTTGATTTTTGTCCAACGGTTTAAAAAGGGCACAGCCATTTTTATTTTTAGCCTGCAGGCCATACAAAATTAGGCAGTGAGCTGGGTTTGGCCCACAGGCTATACTTTGCTGACCCCTGGTTCTGAAGCAGTGATACCTTGATCTGATTTATACCAACACATGTTCTCCTTGAAACCATGCATTTCTCTCTTCTTACCAAGTCAACAGGACGTCATTCTGAAAAATGAAGTGGTTGTACTTATTGAATCCAGCATTTAGATCGTGTCATTTACTTTCTCAATATTTTGATCTTTATGGAAATCAATCATAGCAACTTAAAAGGTGAGCAGTGATGGAATATACTAAATAATCGGCTGATTAAACACCTCCTCAATAGGCACTGTGGTAGGAACCACAGATACAAAAAGGAACAAGGTAGTAATTAACTTTGAGGAGATCTTGGTCAGGAGAGCTGACGAACAAATGAGTTTTGCTTTTAAAAATGTGTGTAATGCTATTTTTGTGGGCAGCCTGCTATGCATATTGGTAGGAAATTTTTTCAAAACGGAGTTACAAGTCTCTACAGCCTGGGTGTCCTTGAACTAACAACTACTCCAGACCATTTTAGGTAGAGGTGCCAGGATGCCAACTATTCAAACTTTGAAGTCTTGGGCAACGGGTCCTGGTATTAGCACTGTCCTTTTCCCAGTTACAGGTCACACTATTGTGGTGGGAAAAAAAATGCAGTAATTTCCTATCTTTCCTTATTCAGCACTGGTAGCCAATTCCCAAGCTCCATTCAGAGCCAAAGCCCCGAAGCATCAAGAATACTCATCTCCATCTTCTTGTTAGCCAAATTTCCAATTTGGGGCGAGGTACATTCCTGCTGAAAAGGGGCTAACACGGTGTTCTGATGGCTGTTGGTATGTTGTTTAGTCGGGTGCTTCTTAGAACGTTCCATCATGGCTCTCAAGCCCAAACCACATCACGTGCTTCTAGCTCCACTGCTTGTTCTTTTCTTTTCCCAAATATAGTTAATAGGCTCTGGAAACTAAACAGTACTGACATATTTGACAAAGAAAACTGGACAAATCCCAACAGCAGTTCACCTGCCCCTGAAGATGAAGACCTGCCCACCAGGCAGAGGTTTAGCTGTGCCTAGAAAATTAATCTTGAAGGGTTCCATGACCACACTGGCAACGAAGTTCTACTCTAGTATTCCCACTGGGTGGAATCTTCAGGAAGTATAGTTTTCCTTTCCTTTTCATCCTCTCTTTCACCGCACATTCTGGTTCTTTCTCTTACATAGTGGTCTCTTACACAGTGGTTGAATGATGGTCTTGTGACTTGATTTGGAAAAATGGTCTTTGCAGACATAATCAAATTGAGGAACTTGAATGAGATCACCCTGGACTGAGAGTGGGCCCTAAATCCAATGGTAGGTGTCCTTATAAGGGAAAGACAGAGGGGAAGGCCTTGTGAGAAGAGAGGCAGAGACTGGAGCGATGCAGCCGCAAGCCAAGAAATGCGGGCAACAACCAGAAGCTAGGAAACACGCGTGGGACAGTTTCTCCCTCAGAGCCTCCAGAAGGAACCGATCCTGCTGACACCTTGATTTTGAACTTCTGGCCTCTAGAGCTGTTAAGAATAAATTTATGTTGTCTTAAGCCACCAAGTTGGTGGGTGATTTGTTATGGCAGCATTAGGAGACGAATTCACAGTATAAAAAATGGTTATGAAACAATGGTTCATCCTAGGACCTTGCCATGTTTTTAGTAGCACAAAGAGGCTGCAGTTTTGTATTCAGCAAAACAGGCACGAGCCTAGGTCTACAGGGCTGGTGGGACAAGCGATTTTAAAACAAAGCCTTGTTTACCAACTGTGTGGTACTCCTCATGTCGTACTTGGAGACTGTGTCATTATACCCTATTAGAAGGGTGAATTTTTTGGAGAGAGGCAATGCATTACAAGCTAAATGTATCAATCTTACTGTAAACAACTCTAGTTCCTTTTTCATTTTTAGTTATTTAGCGTGTATTTCTCGGAATACACTGAGCACTTTAAATACACTACCTTGTTAAAATTCTTTTAATGTGCATTTATTTTTAAGAGAGAGACAGAGTGTAAGTGGGGGAGGGGCAGAAAGAGAGAGGGGGAGACACAGAATGGGAAGCAGGCTCCAGGCTCTGAGCTGTCAGAGCAGGGCTCGAACCCAAGAACTGTGAGATCATGACCTGGGCCGAAGCCAGACACTTAACCACTTGCTTAACCTTGTTTAATCTCTACAGGATTCCGTGAGGAAGGCATTGCACCCATTTTACAGATGAGAAAATAATGTCATTTAAATGCCTCACTTATTTGAGAGGACATACTTCCTAAGTGGCAGCACCAGGCCATAAGCTACTCTGAGTCAGAGTCCCAAAGCCTCTGCTCTTAATTAAGAGAATGCCTTTCCTACATTGCTTTCAGAGAGTGTGGTCTGATGGATGGAGAACATAATAAGCACAGGTCACAAGACAGGCTGTGGAAGGGGGAGGAGAAAAGACAGGAAGGCTTTCAGACACCAAAACCAAGTGTATACAACCTGAATCAGTTCTTTTAATTTCAAGAAAATTTTTAACGTTTATTTATTTTTGCGAGAGAGAGTGCATGTGTGTGAGCGAGGGAGAGGCAGAGAGCGAGGGCAACAGAGGATCCAAAGAGGGCTCTGCACTGACAGCAGAGAGCCTGATGCAGGGATTGAATTCACGAACAGTGATATCCTGACCTGAGCCGAAGTGGGATGCTTAACTGACTGAGCC
This sequence comes from Lynx canadensis, assembly GCF_007474595.2. Classification (NCBI taxonomy): domain Eukaryota; kingdom Metazoa; phylum Chordata; class Mammalia; order Carnivora; family Felidae; genus Lynx; species Lynx canadensis. The sequence goes on from NC_044303.2 coordinate 9,598,462, forward strand.
ACCCAGGCGCCCCAGTTTTTTTTTTTAATGTTTATTTATTTTGAGAGAGAGAGAGGGACACAGAGAGAGAAAGAGCAGGGGGAGGGGCAGAGAGGGAGACAGAGAAATCCCAAGCAGGCTCCATGCTGTCAACGCAGAGCCAGACGTGGGGCTCGAACCCACCAGCCATGAGATCATGACCTGGGCTGAAATCAACAGTCGGAGGCTTAACAGACTGAGCCACCCAGGCACCTGGCAACTTGAATCAATTCTTGTGCTAAAGGGGTCAAAGGCCATGCATTTCATCTCTGTATATTTGTTCATCCTTGCTTACTGGAGAAAACGAAGATGGGTCTAGAGGCACAGTCTAGCCATCCACAGTTCTCTAACCTGCCAAGAAGTTTATATATGCATGGGCTTAATTAGAAGGAAGATGGGACAAAGCAGAACGTGATTACAGATTCAGTGCATTTCTTGATCCTGATGATGGGTGTTTGTGTGTCCCCACCCCAACCCAATTCACATGCTGAAGCCCTCATCTCCAATGGGATGATATTTGGAGGTGGCGCCTTTGCGACGTAATTAGGTCTTAAGGGTATAGCTATAGCCCTCGCGAACCGGATTAGTGCCCTTACAAGAAAAGACACAAAGGGCACCTGGGTGGCTCAGTTGGTTAAGCGTCTGATTTCGGCCCAGGTCATGATCTCATGGTTTGTGAGTTTGAGCCCCTCTGCTGCCAGCATGGAGCCTGCTTTGGATCCTCTGTTTCCCTCTCTCTCTGCCCCTCCCTCACTCATGCTCTCTCGCTCTCAAAAACAAACATTAAAAAAAAAAAGACACGAGACAGACGACAGAGAAAGCAAGAAGACAACAGTCTGTAAACCAGGAGAGGGCCTTCACCAGAACCTGACCGCACTGGCACTCATCTCAGGCTTCCAGCCTCCAGAACCGTGAGAAATAAATGTGTGTTGTTGAAGCCACTCCATCTATGATAATTTGTTACAGCAGCCTGGCCCTGTTGACCCTGACTAAGACAATGGGTCAACAGCATTTTCTTTGTATGCGAAGGACAACAGCACACTGGTCCTGATGACTCACAAGCAGAGAGAGTGGGAGTGAAAAAGAAGTCAGAGGCACCGCATAGAAGCCACCCTTCTGCTTAAACAAGTACACTGAAAGAGAAAGCAACAAATGATTCAAATTCTCATTCTTTAAAAAAAAAAATCACTTGTGAATTTCTAGATGTGGGTGAAAACTTCTACGTGTTGTAAAAGTGCTTTAGTGCATTATTGGGTTCTCATTTTCCTTAGTCTAAGGTAACTTTTTCCCTTCGAACTTCTGCATTTTATTTTTATGATCACTTAGCTTTCAGAAAGTAATTTCAGTAACTGCTTAACTTAATCAGTCTGCACGCACACCCTGACGCATGCGACTGTACTTACATACCCTACACGGAATTGGGCCCCCATAAATCCCCATCTTTCCACACAGTGTACTTCCGATTTTGTGTGCAGCTTTCTTGTTCGAGCACTGTATTAAATGCTCTGCTTCCCACACTTACAAGGACAATGAGAATATGAGCAGTTTTGGTTACTTCTTCATATCAAAAGAAGTTCATCTCCGTATTATTAAAAGCTTTTCTTAAATGTCTGTCTTTTTGTGCTACTGTCCTGGGTACTCTACCAAGATGCATCAAATAGACAAGGCCCATGCTCCGTGGAGATGATTCTATATTCCATATTTTCCGAGGGAGTTCTGATTTCACCTAATTCCCTCTTACTTAAATAAAGGCAATTTTGTCATATCCTCAAAAGAATTACATGTATGTTCTCAAAATTTAGTCTATCATAGACCCCTCACAAATAGTTTTGTTCAAAAGTCAGCCTCATGAATAAATGTGTGCATTCGTTATAAATTATATTCTCATAAATTCAAACTTAAAAGAGTAAGAATAGTTGGAAGGTGATAGAAAAATCATATTCTGACTAGAAATATGGAAATTTTTGACATATACTAACATTTTATTCTATATTGTTTTAAGTTTTTATTTATTTTGGAAGGGAGAGTGGGGGGTGAGGGACACAGAGAGAGGGAGACAGAGTCCCAAGCAGACTCCATACTGTCAGTGCCGAGCCCGATGCAGGACTTGAACTCATGAACCTCGAGATCATGACCTGAGCTGAAATCAAGAGTTGGATGCTTAACCGACTGAGCCACCCAGGTGCCTCTGTATTTTTTTTTTTTTTTTTGATTGGCAGGCAAAAAATGAGGTAGGAATTCTGACAACTTATAGAAGTAATAGAAGTGTAGGAAAGCACTCTTCCAGGATTAGCAAAAAAATGACTACATTCTGTTTTGGACAATTAAGCTCACGAAGAATAAAACTCCACTTTTAACAGACGGCATAGTATTTTGTGGTTTTGAAGCCACAAACGGGGTAATGAAAAGCATTTAAATCTATTCAAGTCTAGAGAAGACAGGGATTGTCTAAACAGAATGAAAAGATGTCAAGATGAGTAAGAAAAACTAATACATTTGAGCATTATATTTCACAAATATTACATTATATTGCTCTAAACATTATACTCTAGTAGCTACTATTTACATTCAAAAATTTCTTGTGAGTTATATATAGATTTTAAAATAATTTAATGAGGGGCGCCTGGGTGGCTCAGTCGGTTGGGCGTCCAACTTCAGCTCAGGTCATGATCTCACAGTCTGTGGGTTCGAGCCCCGCATCGGGCTCTGGGCTGACAGCTCGGAGCCTGGAGCCTGCTTCCCATTCTGTGTCTCCCTCTCTCTCTGCCCCTCCCCTGCTCATGCTCTGTCTCAGTCTCAAAAATAAAAACATTAAAAAAAATAATTTAATGAAAACCTGCTTGTATTTGCTTAGTAAATTTACTGTATCATCAATCTGGCTGTAGGGACCATGAGGCCACACCTGAAACTATGTCTGTATTGATATGAACCAAAGAGCAGGTGTCACTTCGGAGGAAATGAAATAGCTTCAGGCAGAGTTCTGCAAGCTTACGATGTGAAAGTAAGCATGACCTCAAAGAACGGACATTGAGTTAAAACTTAAGGATGAATGTGATGTCACCAGGCATGGAACAATGCCAGGACGGTTCATGAGTATTAGGGGTGAGTAGTGTTAATAAATACTCCAGTTAGGAAATCCCTTTCTTTTCTCAAACACGTCAGCAACAGGCAAGGACACATCAGAGATAAAGTATTCATCTTAGCCTTCAGACACTGTTCAGTTACGTTCTATAAAGGCATTAAGAATTATTTAATGTTGAAGGCCATTCTAAATGCAAATTCTCTATCTTGCTGATAGAAATTAGGCTGCGTATTTATTATAACAATTTTAATTAAGTAAAATATATTAGCCTTACACTAGCAAAAGCAAAATTAGAATTCACGACTTTACAATCATGGCAAGATTCTCTAAATGCATCTCCACTAACTTACTGAAATTTCCTTTGACTCTCCCATTTCCTTCTACTTCTCAACATATTTTCCCAGTATTTCACCAAAGCAAGGGATCGGCTGGGTAAAACTTCATACTGATGAACTTTGCTAATCCTTTGTTAACTCTGTGTATATGGTTCAAGGAAAAAGGGAATGAAATTCTCATATTATTTCTGCTTTTCCTATCTCCTAAAACTACTCTAGAGAATAAGTTTTTCTAGGTGTTATTTAACAATTTGGATTAAAAGAGACCCTGGTTATGCTTCACAGATTGTAACGAAACTTAAGTGGTTTTCATTAGAAAAGCATGGAGGCCTCCCACATTGTTGGTTTAATCTCACAATTACCTAGATATCTATCAACAGAACTCTTAAGTAGTTTGTTAACTCTCGATGCCAAGAGCTGACAGTTTCACTTTCAGCTTTGAGAATATCTACTGTTTCAGTGGTATAAGAATGTCATCAGAGCCTCTACAAAATAATCACTTGTAATTGTAACTTGTATTAGATTGAGAAAAATTTCCAGAGAAATGTGGAAGACACAATTCATTAATTATGGGAATTTGACTAATAATTCTTCTGGGGGGGGTGTGTCTGAATTTTAAATGGAGGCATCTTTGCAAGTCAGACTCAACTCCTCATTACTCTGTGATGCAGGCTCCTCCAAATGGCAGCAGAAATGTACTACTCTGTAGAAATTCTACAGTAGTGCTAAAATTTTATGGTTTTGTAGAGATAAGCACAAATTAAAAGAAATATATTCTTAGAAGAATAGTATTATTTAAAATAAAGACACTGTTGTGACTGCAAACCAGGAAACCTTTTCTAGAATAGTAAGCTCTACAATTTTCTGTACAGTTTTTAGATAAAATTGGATTTTTTTTCAATGTGGAAAAAAGGGTGAATTGTTGAAGATGACATTTTTTGTATATAATTTAACAAAATTTAAAATATGCAATTATATGTGATATATTCAAATATTTTTGATAAGCTTTTGATTATGCACAAAGTAGATCTATCATCAAAAAACTGTCAATTATTCAAAACTTCATGTAACCATAGCGATTAATACTAGAGGGAGAAAAGACAGAGTCCAATGATTCTAGCACTTCCCAAAAGGAAGACTCCAGGTCAGGGGTGAATCAGTGATCATGTTCAAGACTATCAGACATGTAGATCTAGGACAGACGGGTGGAAGGGGAAAACAATGAATACACCAATGGACGCAAGTGGTTTTGAGATGCCCAAGATCAAAAGTCACTTGCCCTGTGAACTACTACTTTCAGCTGGAATTAACTTCTCTTCTGGACTCACATAGCACTTTTTATTTTGATAATGACATAACTATATTTTGTTTGTAGATATTTCCGTTATTGCATTGTTATTTTACAGTTGTCTTCAGAGTTCTCTTATCGTACCAGGAATCTTCATTGTATCTGTTTACAAGTGTTTTTTTCCCTCTTCATGTACTCTTCCCAATCCCACTGCTTGAAGCTTATTCATTTCTGTATTCCTAGTGCCAACACGGTCGGCATCCACACATAGATGATGTCCAATGAATGGTTGCTAAATAAATCCTCTTATGATAATAGCACTATGTTAATATAATCCGCAGTCAACATTTCTTAATGTTTTAAAATAAACAGAACACAGTCATTTAGTAAACATTTACTGGAAACCTACTCATTTCCTTGGACTACTCTACGATGGGAATATTGAGAGAATTATGGTAAGCCTCTCATTCTACTGGAAGTCTCAACTGGTGCAGCATTATAGGTCAAACTTTTCATGAAATGCCTTCAGATTTCATGTTTGGAATAACACATATTACCAGTTATGCCAAGATTCTGCTATCCTCTGAAGCTACACTTTACCTATTTCACAATTTTGTTGAGGGCTCGCCCTGATGCAGAAATTTATACTATACTACACATGAAAATTCTTTTTATGATGCTAACTGCATGTTATCTAGTCCCTTTATATAATGCTTATACATACTGAGTTTGGTTTATTTTCCATATAATGTATGCATGCGCCACATAAAAATTCTGTTAATGGTACCAAAATTGTATCTGTTAGTGAATCAGTTAGGACTCTGTATAATTCCATCTCAATCAATATATTAAAATCTATCAAAAATAGAAGTAAAAAGCAAGAGTATCTTTAAAAAAATTTTTTTTAATGTTTATTTATTTTTGAGAGAGAAGGAGGCAGCGCACGAGCAGGGGAGGGGCAGAGAGAGAGGGAGACACAGAATCCAAAGCAGGCTCCAGGCTCCGAGCTGTCAGCACAGAGCCCGACGCGGGGCTCAAACCCATGAACTGCGAGATATGACCTGAGCCAAAGTCAGAAGCTTAACCGACTGAGCCACCCAGGCGCCCCAAGCGAGAGTATCTTTATAGTATAGTACACTTATTATTTTAAATATTTGCTTATAGAGTTATAAAGTGGAAAAAATAGTATTATTAAGTCAAACTCATGTTTGTTTCATTCATTCAAGAGACAAGAAAGCAATTGATATAACAAGCCAAGTTGATGGCTAAACCTGCTTTAGTTTTTGTTTGTTTTTTAAAACTTGGAAGTGATACATATATGCCAAAGTGAGCTCAGGTATTTCCAATCATAAGTCCTGAAGAAAAGATACTAGCACTCTTGACAATACTGACATCATTAAGATATTTGTGAGTCCAAAGGTTCATGTGACACAGTTTCTACCTGCAACAGTCTCTATTCGTCTTCCAGAGGGATGCCGTTCAACTCACTAATACAACCTGAAGTGCTTAACACAGTGCTTTATTTACAGCAGTTACTCAAAAATCCTTGATCAACTGAGTTACAAGGTAAACTACTACTGACAGAAAATTTTCACTTATGGCGGGTCTATATGGCTGAAGACAGCTCTGAAATCCTGTAGAAGAGTCAGTCACTCTTCTCCATAAGCAAGGAGGTCTGTCAGTTTCAAGACCGTAAGAAGATACTGACTTAAAAGCAATTTTCTAACAACAGTATCACCATAAATCTAATACGGGGTGAGCAACAGGAAAAACATAAATAGGAGTCCCATTTAAAACCATGCCTCCCTCCTCCCCCCAAACAAAACATAGCAACAACAACAAAAAAATCCACGTGCCTAGCATGTAACAGGCGCCCCCGGTCAATGTGGCATTTCTACTCTAAATGTAGTAGGGACATCCTGTCTCCAAGCTCTCTTCCACGAGTCCATCTTCTTATCACTGTCCAAGGCCAACACTATTAATCTGTCCTCTTACATAACGTTTTCATACATTTTATATACCACTTCTTCCTCTCCCAAAATACATATAGTAGTAACACTGTGATGTGTCTTTCTCCACCTTATTTAGTGGAATTTTTTTTTACAACTTAGACCTAATTTTCAAACCCCACAGCGATGGATTCCATTTGATATAATGTTAGAAGCACTGGATTGACGTCAAGAGGCCTGGGAGACCTCAATTCTAGTTCTGCCGGTGCCCGCCACAAAAGAGACAAATCATTAGGCTTTGCGAGGCTTCAGCTTCCTTGTTTGTAGAGCCAGAAGATTGTAAAATCATGCTTCTGGTCCCATTAGGCGATGAAATGCTGCGATTCTGTGACTGTTTCCTTTTCTCACCTAAGAATACAAAGCTGACACACAAGAGGCTACAGAATTTGAGTGTTAGATTCTCCATTGTTTGAAATTCTCTCTTGCTTTGCATTCAACCATAAAGGTCTCTCATTTCTGAAGTCTCTCTTTTGTGCACCTGGCATGTATTTTTCTATCCTTGGCAGCACTGCCTCCTTTTCACCCTACGTATTTTCTCTACATGATGTGACCCAACCTGTGGCTTCCACTGCCATCCACGTGCTGGTGCCTCTCCTCCCATCACCACTGCCAGCTAGCTCCTGGCTCCTTCCAGGAGCTCCCGATTTACTATCATCCCCACTGAACTGTCCTCCCCCCCCCCCCCCAACAGAGTCGCTCCTTATTCTGTGTCCTCTGTGAGAAACCTGAGTCATCCTCAACTCTTCCTTCTCCTTCCCTTCGCACATCCAATCAGTCACCAACTTGTGCTCAGTTTATCTTCTAAATGGTTTCTGGAATGTGGCTGTTACGGACTGCATGTTTGTTTCCCCTGGTCCCCATTCATACTGAAGCCCTAACTCCCCCGCGTGACTGTATTTGGAGAGGCAAAGCCTCTAAGGAAGAAATTAAGGTCAAAAGGGGTCATAACGGTGGGGCCCTGATTCAACAGGATTAGTGTCCTTAAAAGACACACCGAAGAGCTTGCTCTCTCTCCCCACAAGCACACACTGAGGAAAGGCTACCATCGACGAGCCAGAAGGAGGGCCCTCACAGAAGCCAATCCCGATAGTACCTTCATCTTAGATAGACTTCTAGCCTCCAGAGTTGTAAGAAAATCAATCTCTGTTGTGAGGTTACACAGTTTATGGTAATTTGTTACCGCAGCCCCGGCAGACATCCCTCCTTCTGCTCCGCCCCCCAGGGCAGCTCACCATCCTCTCTCCCCTGTAGTCTGGTCACTCTCTTCTCACCTCCTAACTACTGAATGGCACTGTGGGTAGTCGGATCACTGGGGACTGAGTCCCTGCTCCGCCACCGACTCTGTACGCTTGGGCCAGCTACTGAATCTGGGTGTCAGTGATCTCCCTGCGCAGTGAACAGGAGGGTTGTTTCGGCAAGGTGACACATGTAAAACGCTCACAGGACTGCTTGGTGCATTATAAGCATCTGGTGAAAGTGGGCTATTCTGGTCTCCGTTTCCAGAACAAGCCACCTGAACCACAGAGCTGCCCACGCCATTCCCATGTTTTACAACTCTTCACTGGGCTCCCTGCCACCGACAGAATAAAGTTCAGGCTCCTTAGCACGACTTACGGGCTCCTTAAGAACCTGCGAGTTCCACAACAGGAAGTCAAGTGAACCCTCTGCTCCTAGTCTGGCCTCAGGCGTATCACTCCTCACCCACACTCTGCTCCAGCAACATTGAACTCCTGCTGTTCCAGGATACTCAGGACCACTTCCCTCTGCCCTCTGCCTGGAACGCCCCTTGTCCTTTGCTTCACTTGGTCAGTTCCTATTCATCCTTCTAGACTCCACGTGGATGTTTCCTTCTGAGGAAGCCTTTGTGAACCTCTCAGTCTCAGTAATGAACCTCTCACCTTGGCTCTTTTCATTTTGCTTTTAAACATTTTTTAAATTTTTTTTTCAACATTTATTTTATTTTTGGGACAGAGAGAGACAGAGCATGAACGGGGGAGGGGCAGAGAGAGAGGGAGACACAGAATCGGAAACAGGCTCCAGGCTCTGAGCCATCAGCCCAGAGCCCGACGCGGGGCTTGAACTCACGGACCGCGAGATCGTGACCTGGCTGAAGTCGGACGCTTAACCGACTGCGCCACCCAGGCGCCCCAAAACATTTTTAATGTTTAATTATGAGAGACGGACAGAGCATGAGCAGGGGAGGGGCAGAGAGAGAGGGAGACACAGACTCCAAAGCAGGCTCCAGGCTCTGAGCTGTCAGCACAGAGCCCAACGCGGGGCTTGAACCCACGAACCGTAGATCATGACCTGGGCTGAAGTCGGACGCTCAACCGACAGAGCCACCCAGGTGCCCCTGCTCTTTTCATTTTCATGTAAGCCTTTATCATAGCACTTAACCATTATAAAACTGAAGTGATCTATTTGTGTGTCTTCATTTCCCACTAGACAGAAAACTCAAGATCAGAGACCATTTTTATTCTTTTTTTTTTTTTGTATCATAGTATTTAACAACCTGACTTGCAGTCAGCACTCAGTAAATGTTTGACAAGCTCAATGGAATTGAGCTCTGGGATCCAGATGATCTTTTCCATACCCACCACTGCTTTCTAAGTTCATGTCTCTATTTCTCATGTGAGGCCATGCAAAGGATCTCCTGCCTCTGACCTCTCTCTTCCCCACACTATCCTTTAAGCAGCTGTCAGAACTGTCTTCCTAAAGCACAAACATCTTATCTTACATGGCCTAGATCCAAAACCTCACCGGGCTTCTCCCTGCAGGAGATGGCATCTAACCTCTTTAACAAGGCACACAGGTCCTTCAACCCACCCCTCTACCTAACTTCTCTGCATGTTCCTAAACTCTATGCTACACTGAACTTCTTCTGTTGCTGGAATGAGTTCGGGCCTCTCAAACCTCCTGGCCCGTGCATACACAGGAGGTCCCTTTGCTTGCATGTTCTTCTCTCTTACACCTGGAAAATCTTCACTCATTCCATACGATCCATTTGCACTAAGTCACCTCCCTCATCAAGCCTTTTTGGATTTCGGCTGGGAGAGTTAGTTGCTTGCTCCACTGTTCCCACAGCACATTGTTCATATTGATATTATAACACACGTGACTTGTGAACATCAGAGGTTTGAACTGCGTGGGTCCACTTATACACAGATTTTTTTTTTTGGTAAATACTGTTCAGTACTATAAATGTACTTTCTTTTCCTTATGATTTCCTTACTTTATTGTATGAATACAGTATATAATACATATAACATACGAATATGTGTTAATCACCTGTTTATGTTCTTGGTAAGGCTTCCAGTCAACAGTAGGCTGTTAGTAGTTGTTTTGGGGAGTCAGAAGTTATATGAAGATTTTCTTTTTTTCTTAAAATTTTTTAACGTTTATTTTATTTTGGGGGGGGGAGGGGCAGAGAGAGAGGGAGACAGAATCCAAGGTAGGCTCCCAGGCTCTGAGCTGTCAGCCCAGAGCCCGACACGGGGCCCGAACCCACAAACTGTGAGATCATGACTCTGAGCCAAAGTCAGGCACTTAACTGACTGAGCCACCCAGGCGCCCCAGGATTTTCAACTGCACAGGGGGTCAGTGCCGCTAACCCCCATCTTGTTCAAGGGTCAACTGTATTTACTAAAAGTTATTTTAATTTTTGTCTGTTTTATCCATTTGAGTTCAAGGGCAAGGACTGAATTCTACTGTCTGTATATCCTGGGAACTAGAACTGCATCTGGCATATAGTAAGCAACAGTCAATAGTTATAAGCATATTTTTAGGTAAATTTATGAACAGAATAGCTAAAAAAAAAAAATGAGAAGAACCTTAGGCTTATTACCATACTAAGAATACATCCTGAGTAGACACACATTAGATCACTATTTTTCAAACTGTAGGTCACAATCCATCATAAAAAAGAATTTGAATAATAGAAAACCTCGGAGGGCATTACATACAGCAAAGGTGGCCATGAAGTTGGCACAATTTTTGTTTCAGTTACATGTGTGCATGTGTACGTGTACTGGGTTGCAACGTAAAATTCTTTTCCTACAATGGAGTGACTTTTTAAAAAGTTAAGAAAACACTGTGTATGGTCACTTCTTAGTTTAGTTTATTAGTTTTTGTAATGACCCCAATATAATGTCCACCACGTAGAGTCTGGGGAACATTCAGTGAGATGTGAAAACTTGTAAGAAAGACTTGGTCCATATCACAGCTCACTAGGCCACCTTACAAAACCTCTCTTTAGTTCTACCCCCAAGTTTGTCTTCTCATGGAAATCACCCAGAGGACAACAGAAGTATCCTCACAGAGTGGAGATAATGGAATACTGTATGTAAATGTATGTAAGGCCTCCAAGTACCAAGCACAGTGCTTGGTATTTAGTATTTACTCAGTAAATCTTAGCAAGGATGATGATGATGATGAAAGCATAGTACCTGGACATAAGATATTAAAAAAACGTTGGGGCACATTGGGGGGCTCAGTTGGTTAAGCATCCGACTTCAGCTCAGGTCATGGCCTTGCGGCTCATGAGTTCAAGCCCCGCACAGGGCTCTGTGCTGACAGCTCAGAGCCTGGAGCCTGCTTCGGATTCTGCGTCTCCCTCGGTCTCTCTGCCCCTCCCCTGCTCACACTCCGTGTCTCTCTCAAAAATAAATAAACAATAAAATAAAAAAAAAATTTGTTTTTAATGTTAGTTTCTTCCTTTGATCAAATAAACTTAAATTGACTACTGGTACTAAATTAGGCAGGAGGTCATTGCTGGCATCTGGGAAAAGTAGATTAAAATAAAAAATGACTACTGTATAAAAGCAGTAAATTACAAAGTCGATTCACCTGCTACAATAGTAGAGTGACTCAACTGGAAGGAAAAGGAAAATAATGGGGGCGAATACGTAACCTTACATATGACAAAAGAAATAAGACATCAGACTATCTTCGTCCAAGCCTTTATCTCTGACACAAAGAGACAGCGAGAAAAGGGAGTGGCCCCCAAATAAATTAGTTTTTTGGATTCAGTTTTCCATTAGTAAAAACAAATAACTACAATTTCACAGTTTTTCATTAAAAAAAAAAGGTCTACGTACAACACCAGAAACCAGAACTTAGTAGGTGTTCAAAAAGTTCTGCTTCAAAAAGTTCGAAAAGTTCAAAATTAGCTTTGCTTTATTAGCCTGCAAACAGCCACCTGGTTCTAACTCCCAAATTAGCTATTATTTCTTGTCCTAAAGAAGTCTATTGTGTTTATTTAATCCAATCACTTCCCTCTACATATTTCAGGGCTGTATATGGTAGTATGAGAAAGAGATATTTCAGTAATCTTATTAAAATAGACACCACAGGCTATTTGGAATCACCTTGGGCTCATGGTTGGACATTAGCTTTGGCTTCTTTTATTTATCAATTCATCCACTGATTCATGTTAATTGAATCCATTAGACAGCAATTTACAAATAATATCAATTTACTGATTCATAACAGGAGATATTAATTCAGCCACAAATATTTATTGAGCATCTCCTACATACTAGGGAATGAGCTCTATATGCAGGAAAGCAGATACCAATAGGCATGTTTTACTGGTAAAAAAAATATTCTCAGGAGACACTGCTGAGCACCATGCTTTGCACATAACGGACATTTAACAACAATTAGTTGAATACAATTAGAGACCAGAATGATCCCCAAGAGTCAAGAAAGAGTCAAGTTTGGCTCTTTTAGAGAATTTCTGTCATGTGTTGATCCTGATGTTGTCTTCATAAAGACAACAATAGGTTGCCTTTATCTATTCTCCATATTTTTCCATGCAGCTAATCACCACTGGTCATTATAATTAAGACAGCCCTTCCCTGGAAACTACTGGCTAAATAAGGACATTCTTCCTCTTCAGCATTTCTGTTGTAGATGATGTAAGACATAGCTGTATGTCTACTTGGCTAATAGCGGGAAATACATTTTTTTTTTAATGGACAAAAGAGGGAATCAAATCCAAGAACTGAATCTTATAATCTGGATTACTTACATGAGTGGATATATGATGGCTCCTTCTAATCATACTGCATGAATAGCACAGTCCAGGTTTTGATGGTAGCTGAACAGTGTACCAGTTTGTCTAACAAAGGCCTAGAGAGTAGGGTTCAGCAAACAATAGATTGTGGGCCAAATCCTGCCTGCTGCTGATTTCTGTAAAGAAAGTTTTATTAGAACACAGCCATGCCCACTCATTTTTGTATTGTCAATGACTGCTTCTAAGCTATAGGGGCAGAACTGGGTAGTTGTGGCAGAGGCCATACGGCCTACAAAGACTAAAAAATCTATCATCTGACCCTGTATTAGACAGCTCGGGCTCCTGTGACAAAATGCCCTAAACTGGGTAGCTTAGAAACAACAGAAATTTATTTCTCACAGTTCTGGAGGCTGGAAGGCTAAGATCCAGCCAGCACAGTAGGGTTCTGGTGAAAGCCCTCTTCCGGGTAGCAGACTGCCAACTCCTTGCTGCTTCCTCACATGGTGGAAAGGAGAGAAAAGAAACAAGATTTTGGCCAGGTCATTAGGATTAGATGAGGTGATAAGGATACTAATCTCACTCATGAGGTTTCAACCCTCATAACCTCACCTAATTCTAATTATTTCCCAAAGGCTCTGCCTCCTTATACCATCACATGGCAGGGCAGGGTTTCAACATAGGGATATGGGGGGGGATACAAACATTCAGTCCATAATAGACTCTGCATGCAAAGTCTGCTGACCCTGGGAGACTACAAATATTCTATGCTGCTGATTAAGAGCAGAACCATGTGCATCAGAGGCCAGACAAGCAGGTGATAAGGCTAATAATAATCTATAATGGAAACTGAGGTTCCTAATCAGGGCTTTTGCTTTGATAGAAGGTTATCTTAATGAGAAGGGAGACAAATGCAGGCAAAGTCAGAATTTTCTGTGGGAAGAAATTTCAAGTCCATTTTAACATGTGAACAAGCGTTCAGTTGTATTTAATCTGTAGACTATGCTTCTACAGATGGGTTCTCCTTAGCAGAGATTGCTTTCTTCAACAACCCTGATGACCTGAGAAGTGGGGAAGATGGGGAAAAAAGTGCCTCAGGACTTACTGAAGGGAGTGTTTTATGATTTTCAACAGAATCACCATCTCATGCCAGAACAAATGGGCATCAAAGCTGGAGCCAACAGCAAGCAGGCAGAGAAAACAAGACAGGAGTTAAGAGAGGTGGGGTGCTTCAGAACTATCTGTGGAAACTTTTATGTGTGGTATGTTTCATTGTGCTAGGAGTTGGACACTTAACCAAGACGACATACACAGGAGTGTTGATAAAACAATGGCCTCTACTGGAACTGGCACAATTTATCTTTGTTGTTGCAATCAAAACCTCTACAAATTGTTTGAAAAATATATAATTAAGTAGCAAGAAAGTTAATATTATGCAGTCATTTAGGTGGTTTACTAACAAACCAAACCGGGAAGAAGCATGAAGACTTACTACCCAAGAAGGAAGGGACATAGCTGCTTAAGTCAATCTGTATGCTTGTTATCTAACATAGCACTGCATTAGGACAGGTACTTAATAAAGTCTCTGCTGAACATGACATTCTCCTTCCCCTATGGCCCATACCCAATCCACCTGTGCATCCTGAATTTAACCATTCTCCACCATCTCCACTGTTACAGTCTCAGTCAGCACGATCATGATCTCACTTGGACTACTGTAGATGCCTATGTCTATTCCACACAGCATTCAGACTGATCTTTCCAAGCACAAATCTAGCCCTGTCCCTTCCCTGATTAAAACCTTTTAATGGATTCCTATTAAGGAGAAAACCCCAATCCAAGTTCCTTAGAAGCCCAAAGAAACTCTCTGAATATCTCCTACCATTCTGTTTCTAGATTACTCCATATCACAGGCCCCTTAGCCTTCTCATTTTCCTGTTACCAGCCAAATACGATCCTGCTTCAAGACATTTACACTTGAACCTCTTTCACCCATTATTCAGAATAGTCTTAAAGGTCACCTCAAAGAGGCCTTTCTTGACCATTTAGCAAAAGTAGTTATCCCAGGCACTCTCTACTACATCTTTCGATTTTATTTTATTCATAGTATTTGCTAATACTACATTAAGTACCAAGAAGTATTATGTTAAGTACCAAGTGCTTTGTATGTGCTTGTTGTCTTCCCCACCCCCAACCCCCACCTCCTAAAATGGAAGCATTTCTTGAAGGCAGGAACCATTCACTGTTGGTATTATCAGCAGCTCAAATAGTGCCTGGAACATAGAGTGTTTGATAAAAAAATTTTTATTGACTAGCTATGAAACATTCTACTTAATTTCATTTTCTCAGCAAAAGATATGAACTGAAATGTAATTATTTAAATGTTGGTAATTTGCAGGTATTTTCCAATTATTTCAATAAAATATCTACTATTTTTGTCAACTGGAAGGATTACATTGTAAAATGTTTTAGCAACTGGATAGCTTCTGAAAACGCTTACACTAACATAAGTTTTTCTAGAAACATGTACTCGTGACTAGACAGAATGCATTGAATTTTGAAATTTAGACAGAAAACACTGAACTTTTTCACTTATGAAAAGCAAGGCAATGTGGACACTTTAAGTCCAGTATGTAAAAAAAGTATACGGCTGATTCTGCAGGGACTTTTAAAGTGTAAATACCCCTTTTAACACCACTCAGAAAGGTTTAAAACTGACTGCTAGCTTATTCCCATCAAAATACTGTCCTGTGACTTCTCACCTCTACCTGTCTACTCACTTCTCTTTTCTTTGCGGCAAAACTTCTCAAGACAATTGTGTTCTCCCCATGCCCTCACTTACCTTTAACCTACTCCAATATGGCAGCAGTTCTCTGCACTCTTCCACGAAAACTGCTTTTACGAAGGACACCATCAATGGTGTCTATGTCGCCAAATCCAGTGGACATTTCCTGTCTCCATCTCACCCAATCTCCCAGAAGCATTTGACACAGCTGATGATTCCGTCCTTAAAACACTCTCTTGAGTTTCAAAAAAAAACCAACTCTACTATTTTCCCACTACTTCTTACTCTTCTATTGGCTATTCTTTCTCTCTGTCCTCTAAATAGTAAGAACAACTCAAGGACTGGACCTATTCCCTTTTCCCTCCGTGTACTTCTCCTGGGTGATCTCATTCAGTTCCATGCCTTAAACACTATCTGTAGGCTAAAAAAATAGTGTTATATCCCTATTTTTCCCCCTAGGCTCTCTTAAAATAATTGATCTATTTGACAGATCCACTTGGACTTTTAATAGGCAACTCGAACTTAATGTGTTCAACAAACTAACTGGACTCTCTCCCAAACCTGTCCCTACCTTCTTCAATAAACAACATTACCATTCTGTACTCATATACTGAATAAATGCTTATTCCATAGAATTTGCTATAAATTTACTAAAAGTTCTTTTCTCACTGGTTACTATGATTAAAATGTTAAATTTCTTTTCTCTAAAACCTTCACATGTAGAATTATCTTTTTAAACTGAGATCAACATTAAGTAATATAACTTCTCTACTTTGTTAAAATTAGGCTCTCTCCTTATGCTCCATTTATATTTCTTTGTAAAAACAATGAATCAAACCAATATTGGTGTCAAAAAAACTCATAATTTTGTAACTTTAATAAACATAGTATGTGGCAAGGGATTTTCCCATCTCTTATTGCAATAAAATTTTTAGCTTGAATATTGGCAATCAAAATATTGGCTGCTGAGAATAAGACTGCATTTCTCAGCTTCCCTTGCTGCTCAGTGTAGCTGTGTGAACAAGTTCTAGCTAATGACACGTAAATGGAAATGTCATGAGATATCTTCAGATGCCTACCCTAAACAGAGCACATACCATGGTTTTTCCTTCATTTTCATACCTTTCTTTATCCTGATACCTAGAACGCAAATGCCACCATTTTCATCCATGAGTTGGAGGCCAAAGATGGCATGGCCAACAAGCCAGAAATTCAGTTCCCTCGTATCTCAGGATATTATACTAGTCTTAGATCCCTATGCAGACTTATGTGGTCAAAGACATAACCTTCCAACTTGTTAAGCCACTGTCATTCAGAGTTTTCCGCCACCCAGAACTGAATCTATTTCTAAATAATTAACCACAATAACATCGACATTCGTGTTCCACTGTGATAAGTGTTCTCCACAGGTACGTCGTGTAAGCCTAACAACCACCTTATAGCAGTCATACGTTGTCCCATTTTACAAATAAAGGAAACTAATGCTCAGACAGATGGAAGAACTTGCCCAAGGTCACCCAGCTCTCGTGAGAGGCGAGTTATTAGAATTTAGTCTCAGACCAAAGCCCGTGCCCTTTATCCATAAGGCACCACACACAACTCGTTACTTCCTATTTCAAAATAACCATAACGGTAAAACTAAATGAATACAGTTAATGCCAAATTTCCACCTTTCTATCATATATACCATGTTGTTTCATACAACACACAACATAGTAAGAACTAGGAGGTAGGACTGAGCATGGTATATCAATGGCACAGTAAAAAAGATCTGCCTCTGTAGAAAAATGAGAATAATAGGAAGTTACATGGTTAAAAGATTTGACAGGTAAGGTATAATGAAGATACTAAAGGCCTTAATGTTGAGGCAAAAAGGTAGAACGATAACACAGGAAACAGAAGCTTAAAAAAATGAGACAAAGGACTGACACAGAAGCACAGGGGATGGGCGAAAACAGGGAGGGCCTGGAGTCTGGGAAGTTAGCTAGAAGATTATGTAGTTGGGAGGGCTTAGATGAAGAACGTGGCAGTAGATATTCAAGAGGAAATGTCAAAGGCATAGTTGGATACGTGATTGATCATATCAGTTATGAAGTACGTGTCTGGTGAAAATACATTCTGAAATCTTCACAATGCAAATAGACAGATCGGTCTAGGTCTGAAAGTTCTTTATTAGAGAGTCTCTCCAAAAACTCGGAGAACTGAGAAGGTTGGATATGTACGTAATTGTTCAGAAACAATTAAATAAAAATCAGTTATTTAAAAATAAATCAGAAAGGAGAAAAAATAGGTCATACCACTTTAAAATTATGTGATTCCCCCTCCTATGCTGCATTGTTATCTTTAAAAAAAATAGCATTTACTGTTTTTTTCTAATTATATATATTTATGACCTCTGTCTTAGCTCATGCTGCTATAACAGAACACTATAGACGGGGGTGGGGAGGCTGGGGGTGAGGGAGCTTATAAGCAACAGAAATTTATTTCTCAGAGTTCTGGAGGCCGGAAGTACAGCATCAGGGTACATGGCTGGGTTCTGGTGAGACCCTCTCAGTTGCAGACTGCTGTTTCTTGTCATATCCTTGTGTATCCTTGAATTAATGTATCCTTGCTGTATCCAGAGAGCTCTCTGAGGGTCTCTTTTATTAGAAAACGAATCCCATTCCTGAGGGCTACACCTGCCTGACCTAATACAACGTTGGGTGTTAGGATTTCAACATAGGAATTTTGGAGGGACACAAACACTCAATTCATAACAACCCTCAATCATTAAGTTGAATACCTAGTTTTCCATTTTATACATGAGAAAACTAAGGGTCGACAAGATTAAAGGTAAGATCACAAAGGTAGTAAATGGAAGGGCCTGATTTAAAATGA
This sequence comes from Lynx canadensis, assembly GCF_007474595.2. Taxonomy (NCBI): domain Eukaryota; kingdom Metazoa; phylum Chordata; class Mammalia; order Carnivora; family Felidae; genus Lynx; species Lynx canadensis. The sequence goes on from NC_044303.2 coordinate 9,616,869, forward strand.
GATCTAAGACTATGCTGTTTCCACTATATTTAGAATGAAAAAAGAGATAGACTCAAGGAATATTTAGGAGGCAGAATTTGAAAAGTGACACCTAGAATGGAAGGCATACATGATATAAACCTAGAGTTTTTGTTTTAAAATGTTTATTTATTTATTTTGAGAGAGAGAGCATGCACGTGGGGAAGAGGAGCAGAGAGAGAGGGCAAGAGAGAATCTCAAGCAGGCTCCATGTTCCGCACAGAGCCTGATGTGGGGCTCAATCTCAGGACCATGAGATTGTGACCTGAGTTGAAACCAAGAGTTGGACACTTTACTGACTGAGCCACCCAGGAGCCCTTAAACCTAAATTTTCAAACAGTAAAATGCCAATAATGAAGGCGACGTGCTAAAAATAAAGGAAAAATCTAACACAGACATTGGGAATGAACAGCACTGGCTGGAAGTGTTTCTTGCACGAAATGACACACGATGTAAATCTTGAAGAAAAAATAGGCTTTAAATAGACAAGGAAGAAGAGCAAGTTGTAGTGGAACAAAAGACTCTAAGGACACTGTGCAGTAGAACTTTCTGTGATCAGACAGCTACTAATCACATGTGGCTTTTGAGTTCTTCGTATGTGGCTAGTGCAACAGGAATGAGGGTTTTAATTTAATTTTAATGAACTTAAAATTAAATTTCAATAGCTACATGCAGGTAGTGGCTATCAGAGTGGACAGTGCAACTCTAAATTGTGAAAGTTAGAGGTGAGCAAGGAAATGGCAAGCTGTTTCATGTTGCTAAGCAATGAAGTTCAAGGCAGGCTGAGGCAGGACAGGAAGCTAGAGAGGAAGGCAGAAGTCAAGTTACAAAGAAATCCATTTTAAGGTGGACTCATATAAAATTTCCCATATCCAACCAGTTTTCATTTTAAAAAGAATCACCTAGCAATGTCAGAGCACGCTATGTGCGCTAAGGAATTGGAAACACTTTGCATTCTGCTCTCTAAGCTCTGTGCAAAGCAGTAAGGATTTTTAAATTTAAGACAACCTAGTCAATTCTTAATCAATATTAACAACATAAATAAGAAAGAACTTCTATGTAATCTACATTCCATTTAAAATCAGATTCAGAGTTTAGTTTATGCTTCACAATACTGTCCCTACTGTGGGAAGCCCAACAACTAAGGTAGTTTGAAAGATCAATTTTATTTATATACTATAGTTAACTGCATTTAAAACTACATGAATTAAAAGAATCTGTGCTCCTTTCCTTTTAGTGTTAATAAAAGGAAGACTGCTGAAGTTAGTTTATTTGAGAGATTTATTAGAGAATTATTTTAACTAAAATACACACTTATCAACAGAATATTTCTCTTCGGTCTGTATTTACCAACATATAATCAAGGACTATACACAGCTACTGAAACAAAAATCTTTCCCAATATCATATTAGATTTATGGATTCTTGAATTCCTTTCTGTTCCCTAGATGCCTTTTAAAGTCATGTTTCTGAGAATATAAAACCACAGATTCTTTGCTTTCGCTTGGTATTTGATTACTGTATTAACAAAATACAACCCAGAACCTTGAATAGATAGCATTTTCGTAAGTCTCATAATGAGAATTACATGAAAATATCAGTCTTTCCAGGAATTGCCTAGAACACTGCCAGATGAAGAATCAAGAACAAAGTCATAACTGTGTGCACAGCATCAGAAGATACAAAGCTGTTTTATCTTCAGACTTAAAAAGAACATTTTTCACCTTAAAATAATGTTTAACCATTCACCTGTGACACTGTTGGAAATGATGCATAAGTAAATAGAACTACAATTAAAAGTTTAGTGCTATTTTCTCAGTGAGTTCCTGGACACTGCACGTAATATAGAATAACTGACGATTCAAGAATTTGAGCATTAAAAGAAATCATCTGTCTTATCCTGCAGTCTTTTAAGGGATTGCCTGCACTGAACTATTCAATATGATTTAGTCATTCTTAACGCGCCAGAACAGGTAAAAATGCCAAGCAGCAGCAAGGTTAGGTTTTTCTTGCAGATGGATGTGACTCTCCTAGGAGCAACAGGGATTCCTTCCAGGCAGAAAGGCGCATCGGGCCTCCCCAACTCCAGGATGGCTACAGACTGGCCCCACGCACGGGCTCTGGCCTCTCCGGGGTGCTGGCCTCTCTGGCAGTCTTCTAATACACAGTGTGGCATAGGAAGTGTGCCTTATATTCCTCTCTGTATCCCCACCATCCACTTCAGTGTCTGACAGATGGTAAGGACTTCACAACGACCATCAAAAATGTAGCAATAGTTGGGAGAAAAATCCTTTGTTTCCACGGAAAGATACCACGGGCTTTGCGGGGGGCTGAGTTCACCATGAAGCTGAAATAAAACCACTTCAGGTCATCCCAAAGCCGAGCATTTCTTGACTTTTGAAAATCCGGTTGTCGGGCCAACCAATACTACTTACAGAATCACAAAAGATAGAAAATGTTCTTATTCTAAACATTTTCTAAGAAGTGGCTTCTACAACAGGTTTTGGGTTTCCATTTCAATTTCTAATAATTCAAACTAAGTGTGACCTAAATTGTTCTTGAAAACGGATGCTTGGAATGGAATACTGTTTTCTCACTTTAGAACATTTAAACGGATACTGGATGTAATTACAAGGTAACACCAGATAAACCCCAAACGAAGAACATTCTACCAAAAAATGTGTGTGAGGGGAACCTGTATTCTTCCAAAATGCCAATGCCATAAAAGACCAAGAAGGCCTATGGAAAGGTTACAGATTAAAGGAGAGCAAAACTACTTCAAATGCATGACCCTATACTTGGTCCTGTACTGGGATGGGGTGGGGGGGGGGCGGGAGGGGGATGGCAAAAAGGACATTACTGGATGGACGGACAAAACCGGATTACAAACAGTAAAGTATGTTGAACTTAATGGAAGTTTGTTAACTGCAATTCTTAGGAACTATATACACTTAAGAATTTAGGGGTATAGGGCTATGATATACGTAAGCTACCCTGAAATGGTTTAGAAAAAATATTGTATGTGTGGACATATACACATAAGTACACACACACACACATACATATACACATACATGTATATGTACACACACACATACATATACACCTATAAACACACCATTGAGGCAAGAGGATACAGGGACATAAGTGATAAAGCAAATGAGACAAGATCTTAATAGGTGGATCTAAGTAGAAGGTATACACGAGTTCTTGTTTTTTTCAACTTATCCATATTTGAAATTATTTTCAAATAAAGAATAAAAACAAGCAAGCAAAAAAGGACATTCTTTTTCTCAGTAATTTTTTTAAATATGACCAACTCTAACAGCTCTTCCTGATTCTATGAGTCTTTTCCCCTCTATTTGTTTAGCTACTTGTTAAAATATTAAGTTCTCTATAAATAACTATATTTTTGTTTCACTTATGTTTTTAAACACTCTTAACTTCTTTTATTTTATTTATTTTTAAAAACTATTTATTCATTTTTCTTATTTTAGAGAGAGCACGCACGAGTTGGGGAGAGGGGCAGAGAGAAAGAACCTCAAGCAGATTCCATGTCCAGTGTGGAGTGCGACGTGCAGCCTAATCCTACGATCCCCAAATCATGACCTGAGTTGAAATCAAGAGTCGGACACTCAACGGACTGTGCCCCTTAAACACTCTAACTTCTTTTCCCTTAAAAAAAATTTTTTTTTAATGTTTATTTATTTTTGAGACAGAGAGAGACAGAGCATGAACAGGGGAGGGGCAGAGAGAGAGGGAGACACAGAATCCAAAGCAGGCTCCAGGCTCCGGGCTGTCAGCCCAGAGCCCGATGCGGGGCTTGAACTCACGGACTGTGAGATCGTGACCTAAGCCGAAGCTGGATGCTTAACCAACTGAGCGACGCAGGTGCCCCAACACTCTAATTTCTTTTTAAGGAAACTTTTTTAAAACACTACACTGGGAGCACCTGGGTGGCTCAGTCGGTTAAGCGTCCGACTTCGGCTCGGGTCACAATCTCACAGTTTGTGGGTTCAGGCCCACGTCGGGCCCTGTGCTGACAGCTCAGAGCCTGGAGCCTGGTTCAGATTCTGTGTCTCCCTCTCTCTGCCCTTCCCCCGCTCATGTTCTCTCTGTCTGTCTCTCTCTCTCTCAAAAATAAATAAACATTAAAAAAATACATTTTTTTCCAAATAAAATAGTAAAGGTAATTTACATCTTTCCAACAGAAGCAATCGGTGCAATCCAGGTGTTCCAGCCTTTATACAAGTCAATCACATGGCATTTAAAATATGTTCAGAGTACTGTAATAACCTCAGTTGAGGCATATCAAAGTGAATTAACATGAACTCTGCCCTTCAGTAGATAAAAATCTATTAGGAGATAATAGATACAAACAATGATCGGAAAATAGGAGCAGAATCAACAAACGTGGTACTGCTACCTATTTTTGCATAGCATATTTGTCCCAAACCTGGTAGCTTAAAACAACAAACATTTATTATTAATGCTTCTGTAGCCAAGAATCCAGGAGGGCTTAGCTGGACGTGGCTCAGTGGCAGACAAGACGTTGGCTGGGGCTGCAGTTCTCTGTGGACCCGATGAGGGCTGCACGCTCCACTTCCCGGGTGGCTCACTCACATGCCAGGCAAGTCAGTGCTGGTTGTTGAGAGGCCTTAGTTCCTTATCACTTGGACCTTTCTACAGGGCTGTCTGTGTCCATATGACATGGCAGCTGACTTCCCCTAGAGTGATTCAAGAGAGCAAACTGGATCTAAAGTGTCTTTTATGATCTAGCCTCAGAAGTCGCACATTGTCATTTCCACAATATCCTATTGGTTACATAGGCAAATCCTATTGAGTATGGGAGGGGACCTCACAAGGGCAGGAAATAACCACGGGCCATCTTGGAGAGTGTCTCCCATGAAAGGTTGCCTGAGAGGTAAAAAAACACCAAGAGTGCAAAGGAGGTGCAATTAAACTCCATTCCTTGGCATGCCAATGATAAGAAATATTAGGTTATCTCTGGGGTACAGTCTTTTAAAGTTAGCTCTTCACTCAGAAATCTGGCCAATAATTATCACAGAAAATACGACAGTCCAGCAATATTTCTCCCACTTGTAATCTAGCATACACTAGAATGCATCCAAAGGGAACTTTATAAGTTTTTATAATCAAATACTGGGACCCCACAATTAACACTCATACATACTACTCCAGGTAGGCTAGATAAGTCTTAGTCTGTAGAGAGGTTTACCATATAATCTTTAGTATGAAATTAAATGTATTGTCCCAAACCAACAGATAGCTCACAAATGCAAAAAGGTCTCATCACATTCACAGAATTAGAATCCTAGAGGTATAAGGTACTTTTGAAAACCTGATTTTTTTCTTTTAAAGAAATTGGAATTAAGGCTTAACATGATTTGTCAAAGGTACAAAAAATGAGCCTTCAATCCTAGAATCTGTAGCACAGTTGGGACTAGAACCTCTAGAGGAGCCACCTGCCCATAAATGTTATTGAAACAGGCAAAGCACAGGTCCAGACCAGTGCACGCTCTCCACAAAGTTTCACCGATTACTACCTAGCTTATACCTTCCCTGTATGCTTAGATACTCTCTAGTAACAACAGACCTTCATAAATTCTTTCTGAACTAAATATACAAAGATTAAAAAAAATCTTAATTCCAGTTTAGTTAACAGCGTTATATTAGTTTCCAGTGTACAATATGTGGTTTTAACAATTCTATAGATTACTCTGCTCATCGTGGTAAGTGTATTTCTTAATCCGCTTCACTTATTTCATCCATCCCCCCACCCACCGCCCCTCTGGTAACCATCTGTTTGTTCTCTATAGTTAAGGGTCTGTTTTGGGGTTTGTCTCTTTTTCTTTGTTCATCTGTTTTCTTTCTTAAATTTCACGTGAATAAAATCATATGGTATCTATCTTTCTCTGACAGACTTATTTCACTAGGCATTATACAAAGATGGTTTTTTTTTCTTAAAAAATTTTTTTCCAATGTTTTATTTATTTTTGAGAGCGAGAGACAGAGTGTGAGCGGGGGAAGAGGCAGAGAGAAAGAAGGAGACACAGAATCCGAAGCAGGCTCCAGGCTCCGAGCTGTCAGCACAGAGCCCAATGCGGGGCTCAAACCCACAAACTGTGAGATCATGACCCGAGCCGAAGTCTGATGCCCAATCGACAAGCCACCCAGGCGCCCCACAAAGATGGTTTTAAACAAAAATTGGTACAAGATGCGCTGGTTTCTGTAATGGAAATTATGGATTCATTCTGATCCATCTATAACTTATTATCTGTGATTATTGCAAAACACCTAAAAGACAACTGGAATAATCCAACTAGTATAAGCAAGTACGACAGACTTGATATGAACCTCATTATTCTACAATTGTGTATTATGGTGTAAAGCATGTAGGTGAACAAGAAGTGGACCAGTGACAGGATCTACATTTTAATACTAGTTCTGCTCCTAGATAGCTATAGAACCTGAATGACTTCTTTACACTTTCTTGGCTTCGGTGCTCTTATCTGTAAAACGATTAGAAAATGTTTTGGGTCGAACGGAGTTCTCCAAAAAGATGCTGCGATCCTAAGCCTCAGTACCTGTGAACGTGACCTTACATGGAAATAGGCTCTTAGCAGATAATAAAGTTAAGATGAGGTCACAAAGGTGGGCCCTACACCAATATGACCGTGTCCATGTAAAAAGGGGGAAGTTTGGACATAGAGACAGAAATACCAGGAGAAGGCCACGTGAACATGGAGACAGAGATCAGGGCACTATGTCTATAAGCCAAGGACCACTGAAGTCTGCAAGGAAACCATCAGAAGCTAGGAAGAGACACGGAACAGATTCTTCCTCACAATGAACCATCCACACCGACACACTGGTTTTAGACATCCAGCCTCCAGAAGTGTGAGACGATATTAACGATGCATTTCTCTTAAGCCACCAATTTGCGGTATTGTATTACAGCAGCCCTCACAAACTAAGACGTGAGAGAGAACTTGTCAGTATTTTATAGGGTCTAAAATTGAATAATTCTATGAGACAAGTGTTCAGAAAAAAATTCTTGTATTCAGTAGTCTGCAGTATACCACCAGTCTTTCAATGGAAAATGCAAAACGGATCCTCTACAATGATATGCAAGGGATGACAAACTTTTCCTGCAGGGACAGACAGTAAATGTTTTAGGCTTTGTGGGCCACGTAAGGCCTCTGTCATATTGTTATTTTTTAACAACCCTTTAAAAACGTAAAATTCCTTCTTAAGCGAAGGGATGTACAAAAACAGGGGTCAGGCTAAACTGGACCCACAGTTTGCTGAACCCTGATGTAGAGGGCTAACACAATCTTAGGCTCCTTTTCTTCAGAATTCCAAGCCCAAGGGAAACCATTTCAAACTTTTTTTTTCACAAGTAGGTGAAAGATGTGAAAGGTATTTTACACCAGACCAGGCATGCTTCCAATATCCTTAGGGCTAGCTGTCCCTTCTTGACTACTGTTACTATTGTAACTATTAGAGTAGTCCAAAGGATAGCAACTTTTTCCATTTTTCCTTTGGTTACTCTCCACTAAGGGGCATGCACACAAATGACTAATGACTGTCAGTGACATATTCTCAGAAGGATTAGTACCCCCATGCTATTTCCAGAGCCACTCCCCAAAGATACCCCAAGGATATGCAGCTTTCATAGCTCACAAAATGACTGACATCTAGGGGTTTAAATAGTTAAGGTGCTTTTCATAGCCATCAGGTATTGTGGATCTGATAGTGGCAGGGCTAAGTATACAGAAAGTAGGGCAATGGCCAGAGACTTAACATTCCGAAATGATGTCACGAGTCTATTACTGTTGCTTTTCCTTCCCTTTATTATTATTTTTAATGTTTATTCATTTTTGAGACATGGAGAGAGACAGAGCATGAGTGGGGAGGGGCAGAGAGAGAGAGAGGGAGTCACTGAATCTGAAGCAGGCTCCAGGTTCTGAGCTGTCAGCACAGAGCCCGATGCAGGGCTCAAACCCCAGACTGTGAGATTATGACCTAAGCCAAAGGACGACACTTAACTGACTGAGCCACCCAGGCACCCCATTCCTTCTCTTTCTTAAAAATTTTTTTGAGAGACAGCGAGTGAGAGAGAGAGAACTCATGAGCAGGGGAGGGGCAGAGAGAGAGAGACAGAGAGAGAGGGGGAGAGACACCATGGAGCCTAATGCAGGGCTCAATACCACAAACCACGAGATCATGACCTGAACTGAAATCAAGAGTCGGACCCTCAACCGACTGAACCACCCATGCACCCCTCCTCTTTTTCTAAATTGGGCCACTGCTGTTTTCTCACTAGATGGTTTATGTAAAGTGAATAACCTAGTACCTAGCATAAAATAGCCACTCCATAAATGTTAAGGCTCTCTCTCCTCCTTCAACTGGGCTATTCAAGTGTTTCTTCTACAAAGTGAAGACTAAAAACAACATGGATGATTTTCCTGCTGTTTAGGGAAAATAACTAAAGCCTGTTAAGAGAACATATCTGAAAATATAAAGACTGAAGGTAAAAGAGCCAGCTACGTGGAGTGGATGTGTGTTGGATAGGGTTGGATAGGGTAGGGTGAAGGAGGGTAAAGAAATAAAAGGAAAAAGGATTATAGCCATGGTGGTAGGATAAAGAATAAGAAGATACTTCTAATCTATTCTATTTCAAACACTAGATCATAACTTAATTTGGAAAAGTTTCCTATAATTCATACCTGATTTCTGTTCCTGTAACAAAAATTTTTTGGCTTTGAAAAAATATCAATTATTAAACATCAGGTGAAAGGGTAGAAATGGCCCCTGTATTAGTTTGCATGGGCTGCCATAGCATACGACTACAGACTTGAGTGGCTAATACAATAGAAATTTATTTCTGAAGGTTACAAGTCCAAGATCAAAGTGTCAGCAGGTTTGGTTTCTTCGGAGGCCTTTCTCCTTGGTGTGTAGATGGTCACTTTCTCACTGGATCCTCATGTGGTCTTCCCTCTGCACATGAGCAGGTCTGTATTCTAATCTCCTTTCCTTATAAAAACACCTGTCATAATGGATTAGGGCTCATCCTGAAGATTTCATTTTAACTTAATGCCCTTTTGAGACCTGCCCTCCAAATATAGTCACATTCTGAGGTACTGGGAATTAAAGCTTCGATATATGAATTTGGGAGGGGACACAATTCAGCCCATAACAGGCCCAAAACTTGTCAGCACTGTAGTTTGCATTAATAGTAGTGACTGCATCTGTGTTTACCTAAATGTCACATCTGCAAATGAAAGAATACCACATGGTGATCTGAATTCATTAAAAGGAATCTCTCCCTTTTATCTATACAAACCCAAATCTATGAGTTGTATACATGATTGACTTGATAAATTGCCAGGGCTGGCCCAGGTCTGTAGACAGACCACAAGGAACACCTCTGAAAGATCCCTTTCCTAATCTTAGCTTCTTCGCTGGCTTGCCACAAAACCTAAAATTCTTTTATTCTATTCCTTCATTGGCATTTTATTTCCTCTGAAAATGTAATTTCTGGAGGAGTAATACATTAAGTGATCATCAGACATTAACACCTTAGGGTAGAACAGCTAAGATCACAGTGTTATAATAAATAACTAATTCCATCAGATGGAATGTTCTTTATTATTCCTCTAACATTGGAATGTTAATGACCATCTCCCTTAATAATAAGTTTTAAGATAAAAAGACAAATGACATGCATAAAAACATCTCCTAATAAAGAAACTTGAGAAGAATAAGAGGAAGGTGGCGAAATTAACATTTTTGAGTCTCTGTTCTGTATCATGCACTCTGCTAAGTGCTTAATTTTTCTTATTATTTTTCTTTATTTTTGAGAGCTTAAGTCAGGGAGGGGCAGAGAGAGAGAGAGATTGGTAACAGAGGATCCAAAGCGGGCTCTGCACTGACAGCAGTGAGCCTGATAAGGGGCTCAAACTCAGAATCTGTGAGATCATGACCTGAACCAAAGTCGGACACTCAACTGACTAAGCCACCTAGGCATCCCAAATTTTCATTATTTTTTAAATCGAGGTATAACTGGCATATAACACGTCCTAGCTTCAGGTGTACAACATAATAATTTAGTATTTATATACAATGGGAAATGATCACCACAGTAAGTTTATTTAAAAAACATTTTTTAAAATTAAATTCAAGTTGGGGCGCCTGGGTGGCTCAGTCGGTTGAGCGACCAACTTTGGCTCAGGTCATGGCCTCGCGGTCTCTGAGTTTGAGCTCCACGTCGGGCTCTGTGCTGATCGCTCAGAGCCTGGAGCCTGCTTTGGATTCTGTGTCTCCCTCTCTCTCTGCCCCTCCCCCACTCATGCTCTGTCTCGCTCTGTCTCTGTCTCAGAAATAAACATTAAAAAAATTTTTTTAATTAAATTCAAGTTAATGTATAGTGTAGTACTGGTTTCCAGAGAATTTAGTGATTCATCACATATAACACCCAGTGCTCATCCCAACAAGTGCCCTTCTTCATGCCTATCACCCATTCAGCCCATCCCCCTACCCACCTCCCCTCCAGCAACCTTCAGTTTGTTCTTTACATTTAAGAGTCTCTTATGGTTTGCCTTTTTTTTTTTTTAATGTTTTATTTGTTTATTTTTGGGAGGATGAGAGTGTGGGCGAGGGCAGGATCACAGAGGGAGGGAGAGAGAGAATCCAAAGCAGGCTCTGCAATGTCAGCACAGAGCCTAATGTGGGGCTTGATCTCACAAACTGTGAGATCATGACCTAAGCAGAGGTCAAGAGTCAGACACTTGGGGCGCCTGGGTGGCTCAGTTGATCATCTGACTCCTGATCTCCGCTCAGGTCATGATCACACGGTTCTTGAGTCCAAGCCCTGCATCAAGCCCTGCGTCAGGATTCTCTCTCCCTCTCTCTGCTCCTTCCCTACTTGTGCTAAGTAAATAAACATTAAAAAAAAAAAAAGACAGAGGTGCTTAACTGAGCCACCCAGGTGCCCCCTTCCATTTTGATCTTATTTTTGATTGCTGAGTCATATTCCATTGTATATACACACACATCTTTATCTGTTCATCAGTTGAACCACAGTAAGTTTAGTTACCATCTGTCACCATACAAAGAAAATTTTTTTCTTGTGAAACTTTAGCAACTTTCAAATATGTAAAATATTATTGACTATAGTCACCATACTGTACGTTACAACCCATGACTTACTTATAACTGGAAGTTTGCACCTTTTGATCCCTTTCATACCCATTTTGCCCACCCCCCAAAACCCATCCTCTCTGGCAACCCACAATCTGTTGTCTCTACCTATGAGTTTTCTTTTGTTTTTTTTAGGTTCTAAATATAAGTGAAATCATATGGTATTTGTCTTTCTCTGATTTATTTTACTTTGCATAATTCCCTCAAGGTCCATCCATGTTGTCCCAAATGGCAGGATTTCCTTCATTTTAATGACCAATCAGTATTCCATTGTGTGTGTGTGTGTGTATCACACTTGTTTCCGTATCTTGGCTATTGTAAAGACTTTGCAATGCTGTTGCAGTGAGCATAGGGATGCATCTATCTTTTCAAATTATGGTTTTCATATTCTTCATATAAACACCCTGAAGTGAAATTACTGGATATATAATAGTTCTATTTTTAACTTTCTGAGGAACCTCCATACTGTTTTCCATAGTGGCTGCAACAATTTACATTCCCACCAACAATGCCCATGGGTTCCTTGTAGAAAATTCCTTATAGAGAATTTTCTCTATATCCTTGACAACATTTGGTATCTTGTCTTTTTGATAACAGTCATTCTAACAGGTGTTAGGTGACACCTCATTGTGGTTTTGATTTGTGTTTATTTGATGAGTAATTTTGAGCATCTTTTCATGTGCCTGTTGGTCATCTGTATGTCTTCTTTGGAAAAAATACCTCTTCAGGTTCTCTGCTCACTTTTTAATTGGATTGCTTGTTTTTCTGCCATTGAGTTGTATGAATTCTTTATAATGCTAACCCCTTATCGAATATATGATTTGCAAATATTTTTTCCCGTTCAGTAGGTTGCCTTTTCATTTCATTGACGATCTCCTTTGCTATGCAGAAGCTTTTTAGTCTGATGTAGTGCCACTTGTTTACTTTTGCTTTTGTTGCCTTTGCCTTTGTGAGTCAATTCCAAAAAAAAATCATCGTTAAAATTGATGTTGGGGAGCTTATCATCTATAGTTTCTTCTAGGAGTTTTACGGTTTCAGGTCTTACATTCAAGTATGTCATCCATTAAGAGTTAATTTTTGTTTATGGTATAAGACAGTACTCTATTTTCATTCTTATGCATGTGATATCCAGTTCTCCCAGCATCATTTATTGAAGAGACTGTCCGATCCCCACTGTTTATTCTTGGCTCCTTTGCTGTAAACAAATTGACCATATGGCCTTTATTGTGGTGAGATATGTCCCCTCTATACCCAATTTGTTGGGAGTTTTTATCATAAAGTGATGTTAAATTTTGTCAAATGCTTTTTCTGCACCTATTGAGGTGATGAGATTATTTTTACTCTTCATTTTGTTAATGTGGTGTATCATGTTGATTGATTTGCAGTCATCAGATATTCAACCATCTTTACATCATTGGAATAAATCCCACTTGGTTATGATATTTGATCCTTTTAAGGTATGTTGAATCCAGTTTACCAATACTGTGTTTAGGATTGTTGCATTTATGTTCATCAGGGATATTGGCCTATAGTATTTTTTCCATGGTATCTTGTCTGGTTTTGGTATCAGGGTAATGCTGGCCTTATAAAATGAGTTGGTATGTGTCCCCTCCTCTTCCATTTTTTGGAAGACTTTGATAGAGAACGGTATTAAATCTCTGAAAAACAAAAATCTCCTGGGCACCATGGTGGCTCAGTCAGTTAAGCGTCCAACTCGATCTCAGCTCGGGTCTTGATCTCAGGGTTGTGAGTTCATGCCCAGCGTGGAGCCTACTTAAACAGAGAAAAAAAGAAAAAAGAAAAAAAAAAACCCACTTTTTTTCAATGTCTGGTAGAATTCACTAGTGAAGCTGCTTGGTCCTGGACTTTTTGCTGGGAGTTTTTTGATTACTGATTTAATTTCCTTGCTAGTAACTGGTCTATTCAGATTTTCTATTTCTTCATGATTCAGTCTTGGAAGATTGTATGCTTCTAGAAATTTATCCATTTCTTCTAGGTTTCCAATTTGCTGGCATATGATCATTCATAGTAGTCCCTTATGATCCTTTGTATTTCTTTGGTAGCAGTTGTAACTTCTCCTTTTTCACTTCTGATTTTATTTTAGCCCTCTCTCATTTTCTCAGTCTAAAAGTCTGTCAGTTCTGTTTATGTTTTGAAAAGATATCAAAAGATAGCTTTTCTTTTTCTGATAGAAACATAACTACCCCAGCTTTCTTCTGGCTGCCATTTGTATGAAACATCTTTTTCCATCCCTTCACTTTCAGTCTGTATGTTCTTGCACGTGAAGCCTCTTGCAGGTAGTATATAGGAGGGTCTTGTTTTTCTTACCCATTCAGCTACTCTGTGTCTTTTGATTGGTGAATGTAGTATATTTACATACAATTATTGGTAAGTGTGTCTTTATTACCATTTGTTGTTTTTTGTCTGTTTCATAGCTCCTCTCTGTTCTTTATCATTATCTTACTCTCTTCCCTTGTGGTTTGATGACTTTCTGTAGTGTTATGCTTAGATTCCTTTCTTGTTATCTTTTATATAACTTCTACAAGTTTGTTCTGTGGTTATGAGATTTACATTTATATATGTTATATCTAACAATCTAAGTTGATAGCAAGTTTAAACACATCCTAAAACTACATTTTTATTCCTCTGCCTATGTTTTATTTGATGTCACATTTTATATCTTTTAATTGTGTATTCCTTAACTACTAAATTTGTTACTTTTTACTACTTTTAACCTTCAGACTAGCTTTCTAAGTAATTAATCCACTACCTTTACTACATATTTACCTTTACCAGTGAGATTTTTTACTTTTATATGTTTTCTTAGTGCCCTTTCTTTTCAGCTTGAAGAAATTCCTTTAACACTTCTTGTAAAGCCAGTTTAATGATGAATTCCTTCAGTATTTCCTTGTCTGGAAAACTCTTTATCCCCTCCTTAATTCTGAATGATAACCTTGCTGGGTAAAGCATTCTTGGTTGCAAGTTTTTTTTCATTCGGTACTTTGATTATATCATGCCACTCCCTTGGCCTGCAAAGTTTTGGCCAAAAAAACCCTGCTGATAGTTGCATAGAGGTTCCCTCGTCCGTAACATGTTGTTTTTCTCTTGCTGCTTTTAAGATTCTCTTTAACTTTTGACATTTTAATTATCATTTGTCTTGGTGTAGATCTCTTTGGGGTCATCTTATTTGGAACTTTCTGGGCTTCCTGGATCTGAGTGTCTTTTCCACAGCCAGGCAATCAAGGGACGTCCTCTATGTGGACTATGCACCCGCCAGCTTTAAAAAGGCAGCTGAAGAGCACAGGGGTAGGGCACGCCTGCCAGCTTTAGCAATATAGCGGGGGAGCACATGGGCTGGGTATGCTTGCCAGCTTTAGTGGGGCAGAAGGGTGCCGTGACTGTTATGTGCCTGCTGGGGCCAGCAAGGTAGGAGAGCACAAAAATGGCACCTGCCAGTGCCTCTGTCCCCAGAGGAAGTTGTGACAAGTCCCTACTCCTCTGGCAGATACTTCAAGATTAGCAAACGAAGCTCCTTCATATCAAGTCTAGGTGCTTTTCAAACTGCTGCTTTTGTGCCGGGCCATGGGGTGAGTGACTCTGCATGCAAGACCCTTAAGAAAGGATCTCAGTTCCTAGCAGCCTTTTGGTTCTCCTAGACATGTAAGCCTTGCTGGTTTTAAACGCCAGTTGTTTTAAAGGTTTGTCTCTTCGACGCGGATCACAAGAGTTGGGGGGACTAACGTGAGGCAGGAATCCCTTGCTCCTCAGGGAGAAGTGCCGTATTCGTGAGCTCTCTTCCGGCTGTGGGCTGCTGTGCTGGAGATGGGGTGTTCAGCGAGACTACACCTCTGCCTCTCCTACCGGTCTCTATGTGGCCCTTTTATCCTCTGCTGTAGAGATGCCGTCTCTGGAACTGTTCCACATGTAGCTGTAGATCTGGCGTGTCTGTGGGAGGACAAGAGTTTAGGACCTTCCTACGCTGCCATCTTGAACTGCTTTTGCTCAGTACTTTAGAAAGCGAATCATTCAATCCTGAAAATAAGTCTGTAGAGTAGTAGTACCCTCATTTTACAGACGAGGAGTCAGGCTCAGATAAATTAACATCACAGGGTCTGCTGGTTGGTAAGGAGAGACTGAAACCCATGTTTTGCTCTGTGGCTTGCTCGTCTGGTGCCTGTGGTCAAACTACTGGTGCTGAGCTTTAGTTTTCTCATTTTGAAAATGAAGATAATAATGATACTTACTTTTTGTAGCACTGTTGTGAGGTTTACATGAGAATCAGCACACATAACAGTGTGGCAGAATGCAAGAGAACCGATAGCATACCACTTCTGAGACCAGCTTTAAGAAGCTTTGTAGCCTTCTGCTTTTGCCCTCTTGGAATACTCTGCTGCCATGGTAGGAAGCCCAAGGGAGATTACGAACGAAGAGACCCTGCTCGGAGACAGAGAGAGATGCCCAGCTGGCAGGAAGCACCCTGGCCTCAGATATGTCAGCGCGGCTGTCTTAGACCCTTCCGCCCCGGGCCAGCTGCCAGCTAACCGCAGCTGTGTGAGTGGATCCAGGTGAGACTGGCAGAAAAACTGTACAGTTACATACACAATTGTGAGAAATAAACATTTTTTAAAGCCACAAAATTGTGGAGCAGTTTGCTGTGTAACAAATGACCATTAGACTAAAACCTGTTAGTTTACTACTCCAAGTTCAAAGTAGAAGAATGAGAGAAGAACTTCATAATCCACACCCTAAAGGTTTCACACCCCCAAATTTCCAAGTTTGAAAAACTGATTTTCCTAGGCAAACCATAAGACACTCTTGACTACAGAGAACAAACTAAGGGTTGCTGGAGGGGAGCTGTTGGGGGCTGGTGATGGGCATCAAGGAGGGCACCTGTGATGAGCACTGGGTGTTGTATGTAAGTGATGAATCACTGAGTTCTACATCTGAGAAACACTACACTATATGTTAACTTGAATTTAATAAAATCTTAGAAGAAAAAAAAGAGAAAAACTGATTTTTCTAAGGCAGAAAATGTAGAGTCTTAGAACTTGTATGTCCCAACCAGCAGGCTCTGTTTGTCTGATGTGATCAACACTCTTGATAAGCCCTGAGGAAGAATGATTATTTAGTTTAAACCAGGCTGAAGTAAGGTAAGGAGTTCTAAAGTACAAGTGATCTAACTGACCCTAACTTATTTATTTCCCTTGTCTTCGAGAGGCACACCATCAGTCTCTCATCTACATTCTCCCCTGTGGCATGTGATCAGGAATGTCCTCAGTTTATCAGACTACGTTTCAAGGTTATCCTTCCAATTATGACATGTAAACATTCTCATTTCTGCCTACTTATTGATTATTCCCAAATCTGTAGCTACAGCCCAGATGTCTCTCTTGAGATCAAGACTCACATCTCTTAACTGCCTGATGGAATAATCTCATGGAGGGACCCCAGAGTCAGTTTGAAACTGAACTAATCATTTGCTCCTCTCTTTCTCTTCTCCCTCTATTGTGAATACCTTTCTCTCCTTCTATACTATCAGATGAAGTCTTTTTTATTATAATTTTTTTTGAACATTTATTTATTTTTGAGAGACAGAGAGAGACAGAGCATGATCAGGGAGGGGCAGAGAGAGAGGGAGACACAGAATCTGGAAGCGGGCTCCAGGCTCCGAGCTGTCAGCACCAAGCCCGACGCGGGGCTCGAACTCACGAATTGCGAGATCGTGACCTAGGCCGAAGTCGGACGCTTAACCAACCGAGCCACCCAGGCGCCCCACTACCAGATGAAGTCTTATTTGGACATCGTTTCTTCTGAGAGATCTTTTAAAAATCTCTGGACTAGGTTAGATGCTAGGCCTTTCTTGAAATTTCAGCACTTATTTTGGCTATATTTGTATTATGTACAACTGTACATATTATTAAAATCGTAGACTTTGTATACATTATTACAATTGGACTTATTTTACCATTCACTCAATAAATACAACACATAAACTGGCATATGATGCAGTAAAGAAAAATGAAGTAGCACAAAGGGCTGCATCTACCTAGTGAAAGGGGTGTCCTTTTCCATTTGCATAAAGAGAAAAAGCTTTAAACAATGGCAATAAACTGCTCTTCAACAAGGGTGTGCATGTGCACGTGTGTAGAGAAGGAATCTGTAGGCACATATAGATTTTGAGCCTGGTGAGAAGGGAAGCCACCGGAATGTTTTGAGCAAAGAAATGACATGACCTTACTGATGTTTTTAGTGATACACTGGTTGGCAGATGGAGAATAAACCATGGGGAAGGGAAGGAAGTAGGGAGAAGAGGAGACTATTGCTATAATCCAATGGTCCTCAACTGGAGGCAATTTTGCTCCCAAGGGGACATTTTAGCAATGTCTGGTGACATTTTTGGTGGTCACAACTGTGAGAGGCACTTGCTGCTTGTATCTAGTGGGTAAAGGCTAGGGATACCACGAAGTATCCTACAATGCATGGGTCAGCCCATCCCCCCAAAAAGAACTACTGGCTCCAAATGTCAATAGTGCTGAGTTGGAGAAACTGTTCTAATCTGTCATAGAATGGTGGCATGGATAAAGATGGTAGTGGTGACAGCTCAAGACGTGCTTAGTTCTGGATAGATTTTAAAAGGAGAGGGGCCACCTGGGTGGCTCAGCTGGTTAAGGGTCTGACTCTTGGTTTCGACTCAGGTCATGATCTCACGGTTTGTGAGATCGAGCCCCGCACTGGGTTCTGTGCAGTGTAGAGCCTGCTTGGGATTCTCTGTCCCTCTCCCACTCATGCTGCTCTCTCTCTCAGAATAAATAAATAAACTTAAAAAAAAAAAAAAAAAGGTAGAGCTGACTGGGGATACCTGAGTGGCTCGGTTGGTTAAGCAACAGACTCTTCATTTCAGCTCAGGTTATGATCTCAGGGTTCATGAATTCAAGCCCCACATCAGGCTCTGTACTCCCTCTCTCTCTGCCTCTCCCCCACTCTTGTGGGCGCGCTCTCTCTCTCTCAAAAAAGAATAAATACATTTTTAAAAAAAGTAGAGCTGACTGTATGTGTTGTGGGATTAAATGTATAGTATGAGGGAAAAAGAGGCAGAGAGGATATCAAGCTTTCTCACTTGAGCAACTGTAAGAATGAAGTGCCTAGTATTGAGAGGAGGAAGAATGTGGAAGCAGTAAGTAGGGAGGAGGTGCTCTGTTTTGTTTGCAGGTGAGAAGTGGCTGATGAGACTCAAGCAATTATTTTACACATATTAAATGTTGAACTTTGTCTATCTACCTGGTGTCAAGTGAATGTATCAAGTAGGCAGATCGATCCGTGAGCCTGAAGCTCTGGGCAGAGGCTGGGGCTGGAGACAGGCACTCGGGAGTTTCAGCATCTATACAGTACGAACAGCTACAGGACAGGAGATTAGTTAGGGAGGGAATGAAAACTGAGACAAGATCTGGGTTCTGAGGCATTTCAATGCTTAAAGGGGAGGGGAATCAGCATGAACTACTAAAAAGGCAAAGGAGAAGGACTGAGGTAAGAGAACCAAGAGTAAGCGAGAACGAGGAGCTGTGTCAAACGCTGCTGAGAGGGAAAGGGAAACTGAGGGCTGAGAAATGACCACAAGATCTGGCAACACGGATGTCGATGCTGATGTGGAAATGAACGGTGCCGGTGGGAGGCAGGAATGAAAGCCTGACTGGCCTGGAGGCCAAAGAGTTCATAGCAGAGGAAGGTAGAGACAGTGGCTGTAAACAGTGATACACTCTCTTGTGGTCTTTGTAAAGCTGAGTAAAAAAACAGATAATATCCGGAGGAGGATTTTTTCCCTCCCAGCTTATGGTACATGTTCGAACCTTCAGAAAACTTGACAGTATGACAAAACTGCTTATATCTACAACAGACTCAACATTTAACACTATCATGTGTTTTTCCTATTTGTACATGTACACACACACACACACACACACACCCTCCCGAACACTGAAAGTAACTTCATCTCTAAATATACTTCAGATACATCTCCTAAAAAAAAAAAGAAAGGCAATTCTCCAACACAACCGTAATAACCATTAACAACACATCTAGGAAAATAAAATGTACACTCCCAAATACAGTTTATTGCTAGGCATATTAAAATCCCCCCCCCAAATAGGTTTTGCAGCAGTTTTTCTCAAACCAGGATTTAATCAAAGTCTACACATTACATTTGGTTATCATGTTCCTTTGGTGTCTCTTAATGAGTTTTTGAAAAGACCTGTCTTACAGAATGGACCTGACTGATTCCTGGTGAAGCCACTTAACTTGTTCTTCTGTCCTGGAAGGGAAGAGTTTGTAAAAAGTAGTAAATATATTCATTATTCTTGGCATAATATCCTAAAATTAACACTTCCCAACTTTCTGTATCTCTCTGCCCTTTCATTTTACAAAAATTCTCAATTTATTCCAGGATTTTTTTTTCCATTTAACTGCCTCCTGTAAGCTCTAAAGACTCAACTGAGCAACTTACAGGGTTTATACGTTCCATGGTCAGAAAAAATCGACTACAGCCTCTCACTATAAGAATCATGGGGATCTCATCCTAAAGCTAATTAGTACTGACACCAAACATTTTATTGGTTAAGCACAACAAACTACATTTGGAAAGTAAAATGAATTCTCTGAAATTTCTTTCCTGATTAGCAAAATAGTGCCTCCTAATAATTGAGGGTGAAAGCTGCTGTGAAATACGCCCACGTGACCAGAAATTACAACAGCCGAAAGGGTGCACAGAGTCTGGTGCTGGTATGCTCTATACACCATTCTATGTAGTAAAGAACTTAAATACAGATGCAAGATTTGATTAAACTTGTATCTGGCCTTCTATAACTGGTCAGTCAGGCATAAATGCTTTACACAACTTAATGGACGTTCTTCAAGCAACTTAAAATGCAAACTGACCCAACAATGTTTAGGACTAGAATTCTAAAGAACATTTAGGCATTATCAATTTGTCATAAACATTTTCTGCCACAATCTTAAAATTGTCTTTTCCACAGTGTCAGAAAGCATTAGAAACAGAATGATTTTATACAAATGATTAAACAGTATACAAATTTTATACTGTTTGATCCAGTAAATGTTTCACGTTCCCCCTTACATTGCTATTTATTTTTTGCTATGTTACAAAACCTGCATTTAGCATGGCATATGAAATATCATAAAATAAATGAATTCATCTCATTTACAAGTTCATAAGAGTTCATCGCACATGGTGAAATAAATGACTAAAATAAAATGGTTAATGATTTTTTTCCAAAGATTTTATGGGGCTCGAACTCACAACTCTGTGATCAAGAGTCACAAGCTCTACTGACAGAGGCAGCCAGGAGCCCCAAAACGGTTCATGATTTTTAACCATTTCCTTGCACTTCCTTGGACTCCTTTAGTGCTTTGCGTTAGAATTTTAATCAAACCACTGATGCTTATTTTAAGTGATATTTTTCAACCCTTTTGGGCCTACGGTTTATTTCAGCGAGGTACATGCCCTTCACTAGCCACCTAGTCCCACCTCATTCTGCTTACTACTGCAAAAAACCCCTTACTTCAATAAATTAGAAGCTAGGGACCAGACTTCATGAAGCACCTCCCAGAAGTAAATTAATTCATGTTAAAACAAAAATTGTAGCTATTATCACCTGTAATTAGAAGTCTGCCTGTAGGTCATCTCAACTTTCAGAGTGTCTGGAAGATCATAAAAACCACTGGTAGTCCCTGATCACGTTATGTAAACTTCTCATTTAGATGGAGCTAGATGAGAAGGAGGGGCCAGCAGCAGAAAATTATCCTTTCAACCTATTCTCCAGCTAGGAAACTATGTTACTCAATTATTTGATCTCAAATGAAGCAAAGCGAAGTAACAAAATCAAACTAACATGTTATATAACTGTGGCAGCCAGCTTCCAAGATGGCCTCTAGTGAGCCCTGCCTCCAAGTATTCACACCCTCGTGTGGGTCCCTCCCACAGTAGATCAGGGCGGGTCTGTGCAGGAGAGTGATGGCATATTTTTTTTTTTTTTTTTTTGAGAGAGAGCATGCACGGGATGGGGGTGGGGGTGGGGGGGAGAAGAAGGGAGAGAATCTTAAGCAGGTTCCATGCTCAGCCTGACACAGGGCTGAATCTTATAACCATGAGATCATGACCTGAGCCAAAATCAAGAGTTCCAACACTTAAATGACTGAGTCACCCAGGTGCCCCAAATGGTATATTACTTCTAAAGCCAGGTTATAAAAGACACTACGGTTTCTGCCTCTCTTTCAGATCACCTACTCTGGTGGAAAGCCAGCTGTCATGTCAAGGGACATTCAGGCAGCTTTCAGATGACTGCAGTCACATGAGACTCTGAATTGGAACCACCCAGCTAAAATACTTCCAGATTCCTACCCATCAGAAACTGTGTTTAATAATAAATATCTATGGTTTAAGCCTTTGGGGGTACTTTCTTGCACAGCAAAATATAACTATACAATGATATATACTAATTTAACTGGTTGAAGTTATAGCTATATAACATCCCACTTAAGTATTAAAAATCACAGCGTCCTGATGCAATGCAAGATATTAAAAGAAATCCACTAACAAATACCTATCGAGTACCACTGACGACAAGAAAGCTTTGTCACATTGCACATGAAACTTCCTTAGAGTAATATTCATGGCTGATCTCCACTTTCTCACTAACTCCTCCCTGGGGTAGGAAGGAGTAACCAGTCTGATAAATTTGAGAGAAAAAATTCTGGGCTCAGCCACTTCCTTTTTTCTTTTCTATTTGGGATTTGTCTAACTGAAGACAGCCATTTATTCTGGGCTGTTCTCTATCACACAGTAAATGTAGTGGGACAAACTCCATTCTTGTAGACAGAGAAAGGTGAGGCTGAAATCAGCCTAATTCCGGAGTGCAATACTAGGAAGTTCCTTGTTGCTGCAAACCTCAGCCACGTTTCCAAAACAACTTTTTGGGTAAACTTGTATTTGAATCTCATCTATGTGATTTCTACATCTTATTTCTTATCACGATTCAAACTTCAGCAAGGAAAAAAAGGGTGTCATTACTTATCAATCTCTAAACTAAATACACAGCACTATAATGGGTAATTCGTGTCCATATGGACTGTATGGTATATTTGGGATGTAAACTAAGATAACCTGAAGGATTAAATAATAATTACCTGTCAAATGTAAACTATAAGAAGCACATAGTTATTAATAAATAAGTGAGAAATTATGATCACTGGTAAGCATCAGAAAATCTGAAGAAGAAAGGCAAAAACACAGATGCCCAGACCCCATGCCAAAACCACAGAATTGGGAATAGGACCCAAGCAATTGCATTTTTAATAAGTTCCCAATATAATGCTGATTCATACCAATTTAGGAACCCGAGCTATACACAAGGAGTGCAATGACTCTGGAAAAAAAGAGACTGCTGTGAGCTATCAAAGGAAAGATTATAGCAAACAGAACTTTAAGCAAATTGTAAATGACATGCAGGGTTTAGATGAGATGGTAGATAACGGAGGGAAACCAGATTGTGCTGAGGGCCTATTAACTGCCAGGCACTGTTCTACGCATCACCTCATTTAAGATAATTTCATTGCATACATGGAAAAACTGAGGCTCAGATAGATGAAATCATTTACCTCAGGTCACAAAACTAGTTAAACGACACAGTGGGATTAGTAGACATTTTCATCATATGGATGAAATTGAGCCTCAGGGAGGTTAAGTATTTTGTTGGAAGAAACAAAATTGGAAAGTGGAAGAACTGTGATTAATAAGTGGACAAGGTGAAATCAGGTCTGTGAATCTAAAGCCTGTTTCTTTTTTTCTTTTTAGTAAGATGGAAAGGAGAGAATCTCCTTTGCTTAAAAAGAACACAAGAACAGAAAAGCAATAGGAAACTTAGAAATCAAATTAGACCATCAAAAAATAGTCTACACTTAAACTTATGATGTGGTCAGACAACCACACATTAAAGACCACCAATGATATAAAAATCAGTTTTAAAAAGATTTTTTTAAAAAAAAGACATTCTTGAAGTTTTTTAAAAAAAATTTTTAAATGTTTATTTTGAGAGACAGACAGTGCAAGTGGGGGAGGGACAGAGAGAGAGGAGAGAGACAATCCCAGGCAGGGTCCACACTGCTAGCACTGAGCCCGACATGGGGCTCAAACTGACAAAACCATGAGATCATGACCCGAGCTGAGATCAAGAGTTAGACATTTAAGCGACTGAGCCATCCAGGCACCCCTTAAAAAAAAAAGATCAAAAGAAAAAAAATCAAAGGCAGTTTTGTCTGAATTGATTAGTTTACTAAATAATTACCAACTGCAATTAGCAATCAGAATCCAATTATTAGACTGAACTGATGATTCAGCAACTAGTTGGAAAGCACCAACCTAGTCAAAACAGTCAAATTAATTTTACAGTTAGTCTTATAAGCATAATGTTTAAGGCCAGAGTAATTTCATTTATAACTGAAAAAAATTTTTTAATGTTTATTTTTTGGAGAGAGTGTGCACACACGTGTGTGAGTAGGGGAGGGGCAGAAAGAGAGGAAGAGAATCTTAAAAACATTTTTTTTTAACGTTTATTTATTTTGAGGGGGAGAGAGAGAGACAGAGCATGAGCAGAGGAGGGGCAGAAAGAGAGGAAGATACAGAATCTGAAGAAGGCTACAGGCTCTGAGCTGTCAGCACAGAGCCTGATGCGGGGCTGGAACTCATCAACTGCAAGACTATGACCTGAGCCGAAGTCGGATGCTTAACCAACTGAGCCATCCAGGTGCCCCAAAGAGAGGGAGAGAGTCTTAAGCAGGCTCCACACTCAGTGCAGAGCCCAACGTGGGGCTCAATCTCACAACTGTGAGATATGACTTGACCCAAAATCAAGAGTCGGATGCTTAACTGACTGAGCCACCCAGGCACCCCATAACTGAAATTTTTTTTTAAATTTTTTTTTCAACGTTTATTTATTTTTGGGACAGAGAGAGACAGAGCATGAACGGGGGAGGGGCAGAGAGAGAGGGAGACACAGAATGGGAAACAGGCTCCAGGCTCTGAGCCATCAGCCCAGAGCCTGACGCGGGGCTCGAACTCACGGACCGTGAGATCGTGACCTGGCTGAAGTCGGACGCTTAACCGACTGCGCCACCCAGGCGCCCCTAACTGAAATTTTTAAAGACTGCTTTATGACAATATTTTATAAGACTTCATGATAAATATTACTATCTTAAGGACTTAAAAAAAAATGTTACTTGAGACAGAGAATGTGCAGCCATATGCAAGAGCGGGGAGGGGTAAAGAGAGAGAGAGAGAGAGAGAGAGAGAGAGAGAGAGAATCCCAAACAGGCTCCACACAGTCAGCACAGAGCCTGACTTGGGGCTCTATCCCATGAACTGTGAGGTCATGACCAGAGGGGAGATCATGACCAGAGCTGAAATCAAGAGTTGGATGCCCAACCAACTGACCCACCCAGCACCCCTTAAGGACTTTCTGAAAAGTGAAGCTAAATACTTACTTATCTCTATTCTCCATGCATATAGGCACCTCAACTGTTTTTCCATCTTTAAGACCAAAGTCAAAATTCAACTTTGTGAGACCCTTCCTGTAATTAAAATTAACTAGTTTCTTTCCATTGTTGCTACGGAATATTGCTTGCACATCTCTATTTAGCATTTATTTCATTTTGCCTTTGTATGAAAACTATCTATTTACAAATGCTTCTACTTTTTTTTAGGGATAAAGATTATGCATTAAGCACCTTTGTATTCATCCAGCATTTAGCCCAGTGCTTTGCATACTCAATAAAAGTGCGTTGACAAATAAGTTAATATTTTTCTCACATCTTCCAAAACCCTGAACTAACAAGGATAAGAACGTGGGGAAATATACTGTGGAAAACACTACATTTTAAGAGTAGGTTTTGTCAGCCCTGTGAACTGGGAACCATGATGATCATTCATTGATTAGCAAAATATGTACTATGTACTAGGCAATGTATATATAACCTCGAATAAGACAGATGTAGTCCTTGCCCTCAAAAGTTAGTAGACACTTAATATATACATAGATTGTGAAGAAAACAAACAGCAGGTGGTAATAAGGAATTAGAGTAGGGGTGGCAGGTAGAGGGCTGCTCATAGGGTGGACAGCTTGACAAGTGAAACCGAGGCTGACACTTGAAGGATGAGTCACATACGCAAGGAGAAGGGGAACAGCTAGGAGAATTAAGGCCCTGAAGCAGGGGTGGCGGCCACATACTACAATGCCAGCTTCAGGGGAATCCAATTACCACAGCATATTCTCTACCCTTCTATTTATCAGTTCTTTTGCAATTGTTTCTATCACTTCTCTTTTTCTGATGGTTCAGATATTCCTGGCAAAATTTTACAAATGGCATGAACTCAGGGGGATGTAAGGCTGTTTCCAAATAATCCTAATTTCCCTCTAATCTTACGACTGATAAATTCATCTCCAAGAGACATCTGTGTCCCAATTAGGAAAAGAGTGTTTCTCTAAATCATCTTTAATTTTTTGATTTGGGAGTCCTCCTGATTGCTAATCAACACGTATAATTACTTCAATAATTACAGAATGTTCTTTTGTTTTCAGAAAAATGACCTGCTGCTTTCTGAACTGCAAATTGCTCTAGAACCTACGTAGAGGAAACCTACCTAAAGTGGTCCCTAACCACGGGGCATTCTCAGATCTACTGCTACAGCTACCTGTGAAATGGGAGCATGTGATGTACTGGAAAAAGCCCTGCATTAGAAATTAGAGGACATAGGTTCTAGTCCCAGGTCTGCCACTTTGTTATGCAAATTTGGGTCAGTTGTTCACTTCTAGGTTTAGTTTTATCATTGGTAAAGTGGGAATATATAGGACACCTGGTGGCTCAGTCGGTTAAGCGTCAGATCGGCTCAGGTCATGATCTTGTGGTTCCAGAGTTCAAGCCCCGCATCACGCTCTATGCTGAGAGCCTGGAGCCTACTTCAGATTCTATGTCTCCCTCTCTCTCTGCCCCTCCCCCCCTTTCTCTCTGATAAACATTAAAAAAAATTATAAAGTGAGAATACATAAAAGTTGCAACTTATACAAAGTCAACTCCATGTGCTTGGCAAAAAGTTTAAAAGAAAAATATCAATTTAAAAAAATTTTTTTTCAACGTTTATTTATTTTTGGGACAGAGAGAGACAGAGCATGAACGGGGGAGGGGCAGAGAGAGAGGGAGACACAGAATCAGAAACAGGCTCCAGGCTCTGAGCCATCAGCCCAGAGCCTGACGCGGGGCTCGAACTCACAGACCGCGAGATCGTGACCTGGCTGAAGTCGGATGCTTAACCGACTGCGCCACCCAGGCGCCCCTGAAAAATATCAATTTAAATAGTACTCAGTGAGTATATGCCTAGAGGTAAGCATGAGCTGGAAAGCCCAAATATGTTGTTCCATCAATTAGTCTCAGTTAAGAGCCTTTCACTGAAAATCTTGCTGTGCTGTATGATTTTAGTGTTTAAAGATTTATACACTTATTTATATACGCATACATACACATACATATATACGTGTATACACACACACACACTTACATACTTCTTTGCCTAAAACAAGGTCCCTGCATATCCATTTGCTTCATCCACAGCTCAAAAAAAAAAAAAAAAGAACAGTCATTCAGGTGATATGATTTAGTTCATATGTTTACTTTAGAACCAAATAGGGTACAGACTCCACTACATGACTATACTATACTGCCATAGAGAGCACATAAGTCAAAGTGGATGGAACCCTGGCAATATACTGTTGAGACCCTGATCCATCAATTTTTTTGTTACTGGTTGCTAAATAACATAGTTTACCAACTATGTCACTATCCCAATAGACCTGTGCCACTGTTTAGGGAAAAGACATATTCACATCTGTGGAAACTGATGAATGTACAAAGTTATTCATTGCACAATGCTTTTACTAAAGACCAGGAAAAAACCCTAATGTCCAAAAGGAAAGGGCCGATTAAGTGATACATCATACAGTGGAATATCATGCTGCCATAAAAATGAATAAGGAACCACTTTAGATAATGACATAGAACAGTTTCTAAGATAAGTGAAAAAAACAGGGTACATACACTGTGCACAGTACCATTTACATACAAAAGGGGGGGAATATATGTAGTATTTACTTGCTTATATACATGTGAAAGTTTTTTGGAAAAAAATATAAGAAACTGGTAGCATTGGTTGCTTCCTAGGGAAGAAACTGGGACAGGAGTAGAAGGAAGACTTTTCACTGCATATTCTTTTTTACCTTTTTAAATGTGAACCATGTGAATCTATTACCTAATCCAAAAGAAAATACAAAATTTAGATCAGCACCAAAGTAGTTTGAGATGAAAAAGGATCATGCTCTTAATGTTAAACATTTGCAAAAAGTAGGCATAGTAGGTAGAATATTGGAACTGTAAGTGACCATCTATTCTAAACTCACTTTATAGATCTGGAAACCGAGGCCTTGGGAATTAAGCGACTTATGTGAGGTCACATAACAAAAGAGTGAGGATTAGAAATCAGATGTTCCAAGATCTACTCTACAACTCTTCTGTATCATACCGTCTTCTCATTTTGTGTGGGCAAAATGGAAACAAGTCTAGACTACATAAAGGGTCGTCATGTTCTGTCTAAAATTCAGAGGCTAAAGTACAAAATAACGTCAACTCCTCGGACTACTCATTTTTAGTGTGGCCTTGATGTGGCGACACTTACAAATAGGCCGTGCATATCCTCATCACTGCACATATTACAGTATGATAAATGTACTGTCTTTATCCTATCTCAATTGAATCCACTGAGGGCAAAAACTAGAGTGTCTTCTTTTAATTTTCTAAATTTGCAAACGCCTAGCACAAGTATAACTGCCAAAAATAGTAATATAGGTTTACATTCCCTATCCAAAACCTAGGGTCTGGATATATTTTAGAAATAACAATTCCTTGAAATTTAAAAATGTTACAGGATACACATAACACTTCCCACACCAGAGGTCAAGGGGAGCACCCCACAGTCAAACATATAACCTATTTCCTCAGCAAAACATATGGGGTAAAAACTATGTATCACTTTTCATTAGCTTGGGTGATATTTTGTTACCAAATTAATTTTCTCTCCAAGTTTAATACGTTTTTGGTTTGTGCAGCCTCCTGAATGTTGGAATTAAATAGATTATAGACTGCACTCACAAAGGTGCTGCTAAAAAAATAGGGTTAGTTCCTTCAACTCTCATCTTTTTTGATGAGATCAGAACGACCAATCACAGCAGGCAGCTTTTACATCCCAGGTTTGGGCTAAAGCTCCTGATTAAGGAATCCAATCCAGCAGAGGGGACAAAACCTGATGCTATGAAAAGAAAACATTTAAAAGAGAAGAAAGAAAATCCTAATTGTACATTATATTCCTATTTTGGCTGTTCACTAATAAAAGCTTCCTTTAATCACAGTGTGTTAGTTTTTAAATGGAAACACGTTAAATACAATTTCTGTACCACATTGCTGACGAGGAGATTGCTTTCTACTGAAAGGTAACTGTACTCTTTCTGGGACCAGTGTACATAGAAAGAGGCATTCCAAACACATTCACAAGGAAGAAGCATAAATGTATTTAATTTTTTCAACCTGGGACTGCTACTGTACTATAACTGAAAGGAGAGTTTCTTCTAGTCAACCTCTCCTAATTGTCCTTATTAGCATCACTCCTTTTAGAAAGTCTTGCAGAACTTTTTCTACCTTTTACAAGGGGGAAAAATTCTGGAGTCAAATCTGTATATCTAAAATCCTCTTTTCTTTCCACAACCCAAGCCCTACATCCATTTTGTTTCTGTCACTATTACATATTTTTTCCTGGCAAAAAATCAAATTTGCACTGCAAGACTATAAATCAACTTCACAAGCAACGTTTCATTGATATAATTCAGTTTGGCAATGTTGATTTTTCCATCTTAAAATTGTAGCTACAATTTTAACTGAATCAATTGTTTTGTTCAACTTACGAAGTTAACAATTCGGCAAGCATTATTTACAAAAAAAAAAAAAAAAAAAAAAAATCCTGTATTCTATCCTGAAAATGGAAATAGCAATGGTGAACAAGAAAAACGCTCCGAGTTTGTCTATTATTTCAAGAAGGAAATACTATGTTCTATTTTCATAATTCATTTAAAAAAGAGAAAACTAGTTAGATCTTACAACAAATATACCAGCATATTAATAATCGAGGACAACAAGAAAGGTAAGCAAAAATTAACCAGCCTAGTTTTCAGTCTGGAGGAAAAACAAACTCCCTACTGGATTTCTTGGCCATATGCATTCATAAGTACGGACAACTAAAATCCTTTTTACTGAAGAATTTCTTGGTATAAGGGACTTGTTTCCTCTATACCGCCCTATCAAAATTACCAACATTATTCTAGAATATAGTTATTTAGTTTGAAACCACTAAAAACATCCCCCCCCCCCCAGCCCAAAATGCTAACGGTGGTTACTCTGTCACGACAGGGTCACAAAATCCAAACTGTTACTCTAGGTTATAGAACCAGTCGACCAAAAGGACTTCTAGAATATGCTGCCCCAAGATTCAGAATGCAACTCAGAAATAGCACACGCGGTCACGATGTCCCTTAAGCCACATGACCTTCCTGCGAAAGCAGAGCCTTAAACTTATCAACTACAGGAGAACTATCCTTTTCTCTTAAGTCCAAGCAAGGCAGGGCAGCTAAAATGAACGCAGCAGGGACAGATCGGCTGCTGACTAGCAAAAACGGGCGGTGGACAGCAAAGTCCCTGTGCTTTGGCTACTCCCCTTACCGTTAGAAGATCTGGGAGGGAGGAAAGGAGAAACACCCCAGAATCCTGGCAGAAAAGCCCCTGGCCTCGAAGATGGGGTTTAGGGAGACAGGGAGGGGCAGCTCCGTGTGTGGTGACCCTTTGTGAACACACACTCTGTGGCTGCTCGGCTCTCACCGAGGCTTTAGGAGAGCGGACTACGGGGGCCTTGCGCGGCCCACAGTCGTCGTGGAGACCGCAGCGCTGCAGGGACGCGCCGGCCGACAGGCTCCATTGCACCCTCCGCCTCTGCAGGCTGGGGAGCCCTTCCCTCGCCCCACCACCCACCCACCCAGGTCACTCTCCGCCGCGTCGACTTCCGACCCGGGCTCGCGTCGGCCCGGGCGCAACGAGGTGCGCGCCACTCTCTTTCCTCAGCGTAATCCCTCCGCTGCCGAGCGCGCACTAGTTTTAATCACGCCCCACCCCCTGGTCGCCGGCGTCACCTCCGCCACTCGAGCGCTTTCCAGCAGCTTCCAGAAACGTCGCCTCCCCAAACCCAGCCACTCACAGATGCCGGGCTCGGCAGCCACCGGCCCCGCCCCTAGCCGTCGCCGCGGCTGAAACTGCGGCTGCGACAGCCGGGCGGGCAGCCACGCCTCTGCAGAGGCCTTCCGGAAGTGCTCCCGTTCTCACCTTCCCCGCCACGCTGACGAACTTTCAGGCCCCGCGCCGAGCAGGAAGGGGAATTCTTTTGCCGCGGACTCAAACCGGAAGCCGCTTGGCGAGCGGAGAGGCCGGTGGGGGAGGAGCGGGCCGGGGGGAACGTGGGTTGAACGTTGCACGGGGTGGTGTGGACCCAAGCTGGAACAGGAGTTCGGACCGACCCGGTGTGAAGAAGGAGCGTGCACGCGGCAGGTAAGGGAGGAGAGGAAGTGGTTTCCTTCAGCTCCCGAAGTAGGGAAGGGGGCACAGAGCTGGGGAAAAGGGACTGCCGCTGGGGGGGTCCGCGCGCTGAAAGGTGGGCTAGGCTGGGAGAGGGAAGGGGCTGGGGACTGGGCTCGGGGGGGAAGGGTTGGCGATTAAGGTAGAGAGTTACTGATTCGTTTTGGCTCAGAGAGGTAAATGCTGAAGAGAAACCAGAGTTGTTTTGTGTTTCGTTCTTCCAAAGAGCGTGGAGATGGGGAGGGTTAACGGAACCCTGCACCTTGGGTTTCCAAGGTTTGGTTTTGAAACTGACAGGTCTTGGTCCTGTGCGTCTCTGATTCTGGAGGGCCGGGCACCCAAAGCCGACCCCAGTCCTCGGCTTCAAGTTTACTGTGGTCTTACCTTTGACAATTCATGTGCTGAGCTCTCTTGGTCTTGGAGGGCAAGCTCAGATGTAAAGTTTGAGGCTCTTCTCGGGGGCCGCTGGTTCTCTGGGTTTCCCCACTGTGCACCCGGGGCTGTGAGAGAAGCTTAATTGCGTATCTTTCGGCATGCCCAGGGGCAACTTTACATATTCTTTGTGCTGTAACTGGGTTCATACTGGGCTAGGCATTCACACTGGGGCTCCTGGAGTATCAGTGGCTCACCGAAATAATGAAAAGAGGGAGTCAGAAGGAAGGTGCTGAGGTTGAAGTGGAGGAGAGGAAGGTAAGACTGGAAAGCCGGGTTGGTCGGTCTCAAGTACAGTGAGTTTTAAGGTCATAGTATTACCCTTAGGTCCACACTGAGCTGTTTGGACTTTCCTACAATCAGGTTGGGGTAAATGATTTTAAGTTGAGCCGTGACAGACTCAGACTTGTTTTATACTAGCGTTACTTTGGCTGCAATACGGAGTGGGGATCGGATGGAAAGAGGTGGGATTTGAGAGGCTTCCCAAGAATTGTCCACAGGATTTGGGCAGGAGGAAGTGGGAAGTGAAAGTTTAGAGAACCACTCGAATTTTCTAGTGTGTGTATTTGGAAGGATGAAGATGCCAAAATCTAGGTGAGATACAAGAAAGAGGAGCAGGTTATGTTTGTAGCGAGAACAATGGAGACCATCATTGAGGGCAAATTAACTTGCAAGAATCACCCCCAGGGTTTTGTGTATGAGACAAAGTAAATTGTTTTTGAAAGTCCTGGATAGCTCACCTCTGCTTTTTTTTTTTTAATCAGTTTTCTTTTGCCAGGTTTTGCATAGTCAGAATTTCAACCACCAGCCTATCTGCTTGTCCCATTGAAATGTTGGCTGCTGAGATCAGGATCAGAGCAGATTTGAAGGCTTCTTATTTTTACTTTTATAATTGAGAGAGAGAGAAAAAACAAAACAAAACAGGCCAAAAAAGTTTTTCTAGATCTCACAGGCAGATGGAAATTTTCATTAAAAACATCTCATTCAAGGATTATAGCGTACCAGGTTCTACCAGTTTCTTTTGAGAATAGTGCAGAATAATACAAGATGGGCTCCATAGTTTCTATAGGGTAAAGTATAAAATTAGCACCAAACAAATAGTAGTTAAAACGTATTGTGTGTTCAGGTGCTAAGCATTTTATATGTATTTAATTCTTGGAACAAACCAATTTTACAAATTTCTGAACCCAGATCTGCTGTTGTAAAGCCCATGCTTTTGGCCATTCTGGAACCATAAGCAGTTGGACTCTTTTCTGCCTAGTTTGTTGCCTTTTGTAAGTACGTTATGAATAGAACAAAGCAAAAATGATAAATTTGTGTTTTCTTTGAGGAGCTTATAAAGTAAAAGCACCAAACTTTTATCTTTTTTTTTTTTTTTAGAAGTTTATTCATTTACTTTGACACAGAGAGAGAGAATGCAAGCAGGGGAGGGGCAGAGAGAGAGAGGGAGTCAGAGAGACAGAGAGTCCCAGGCAGGCTCTGCGCTGTGAAGCGCAGAGCCAGACTTGGAGCTCGAACTCATGCACCGTGAGATCATGCAGTGAGTCGAAATCAGGAATCGGATGCTTAACTGGCAGAGCTACCCATGTGCCCCTTACTTTGATCATTTTGGCAGTGGTTCTCAGTGGGGCAGTTTCGCCTCCCAGGGGTCTTCTGGCAATATCTGGAGACTTTGTCACAACTGAGGAGTAACACTGGCATCTAGTAGGTGAGTGAGCGATGCCGCTGAACATCATACGGGGAAAGGATAGCCTTCACGACGAAGAATTATTTGGTCCAAAATGTTTATAGTGCTGTGGTTGAGAAGTCCTGCCATATCAATATATTTCTTTAGGAAGAGGGAATTGAGATTCACTTACACTTTTCTTCTTAAACATTTTTATTTTTGACGTTATTCCTCGGCTTGAAAGACATGTAAACTTTATATATCTGGAACAGAATAGTGTCACTGATTTTTAAATTTTTTTTTTTTCAACGTTTATTTATTTTTTTGGGACAGAGAGAGACAGAGCATGAACGGGGGAGGAGCAGAGAGAGAGGGAGACACAGAATCAGAAACAGGCTCCAGGCTCTGAGCCATCAGCCTAGAGCCTGATGCGGGGCTCGAACTCACGGACCGCGAGATCGTGACCTGGTTGAAGTCGGACGCTTAACCGACTGCGCCACCCAGGCGCCCCTGTCACTGATTTTTAAAGTGAATCTGCGAGCCACAGTTTCCCAGGAAATGGTTGTCATAGAATGATGAATTCTTAGATTTGGGAAAGACTTTTGCTTGAAATTATTTTACAACATCCCTGCTGTTCTCTGCTATAGGTCTTTTGTATCTGGTTTCCCTATATTTTAAACACATATCTAAACTACTCTTAACAATTATTTTTTCCTTCTACTGAGCTCCAGTCTCATAATTTCAACTTTACTGAATGTGATTCTACTCCATGAAATTAACTCAAACCAAGCTTGTTAAATACCTAATTTGTACTATTACAGAGTTAACATTTTTGTCGGGTACAGTTCATTTATTATAAAATAGTATATTGGTGGAAACTCAAAAAAAATAGCATTATCCTCTTGGTGACCTGTTCTTGGTGGTTGAAAGCAATAGGAATTTATGGGGTTCTTTTGTCTCTGTCAAGCAATGGCACAAAAGATCCTGAGTCTTTAAAGTACCTTCTAATATAACGCTGACATACTTGTTTCAGATTATGCATAAACTCTACGAACTTGAGTTTTCAAACTCTGGTCAGTATAATTTGCTTTAAAGAATAGTTACCTTCTTTTGTAAGTTTTAATAAATTTGCTTACAAGTAAGTCTGAAACTTGGTCCTGTTTCCAGTCTGCCCTCTTCCAACAAATTTGCCAGGTTTCTATGTATAGGTTATTTGATTTCACGTCAAGATTACAATTTTAGAATATGTTTATCTTAAGACCTATGGTTTCAAAGTATATTTAATATATATACATCTTATAGCGTAGCTCTTTTTCAAGGTAAATAGAATTTTTTATTTAATTGTCTGTTGACTTTTTTTTTTCCAGGGTTCATTGAAAAATCCTTAGTGATATTGACATGTTTCAAGTGACATAAATTAGCCAATGACTCGGAATGATGGATTCCCCGAAGATTGGAAATGGTTTGCCAGTGATTGGACCAGGGACTGATATAGGGATATCTTCACTCCACATGGTGGGGTATTTGGGAAAAGTTAGTGAACTTATTTTTTGCCTCAGTGCAAAGTTGGGTTTTTTCCTCCTTTTTTTAGAGATTTAAATTTGGTTTTAATTTTCCAATTAACTTCTAAAAAATTATATCTTCCACGGAAATCTTAAGCAATGGCGAAAGATTATTTTAATGTGTTTACCTCTCTGTGTTTTATTGGTATGTGAAAGTAGAAATAGAACATAGACCTTGTGGTTTATTATTCTCTGAAAATATGGAACATACATTTTCCCTGGCAGTTGACATTACTTTTTTCTTGCACATAAAACTGATGCTATTTTTAGCACTTAAAATTTAATGTTTAAAACTATAATACATTTCTTTTTGGAATAGTAGCTGTGTTTTAAGCCTATGTGCTTTTCTTTTATTTGCCATGTTTAAAATATTTAGCCAGAACACTTCCAGGTGAAAATTGTAATTTTTTTCTGGTTCCTTTTTCGTTTGACTTTTTGTAATTTGATATAATTTAGGAATGTCTATATTTTAATTTACTTTATTTCTTTTTTAGAATTATGATTCAGCTAAAGTCCCGTCAGATGGGTATTGTCCTGCTTGTAGAGAGAAGGGAAAGTTAAAAGCCTTAAAGACTTACCGAATTAGTTTTCAAGAATCTGTCTTTTTGTGTGAGGATCTGCAGGTAAAGTATTAATCTTAGATAGTATCAAGGTTTTAGCTTTTTGCTTTTTTCTTCAGTATTTATATTTGTACTCGTTTTGTATCTTTCAGAGTGTACATTTTTAATAGATAATCAGAGTTTCTAGATCTGTCCGGTGTACAGTTTTAAATATTTTGTGTTATTTTTCCACTTCAGTTATTTCCCTGGGGTATTGCATGAGGGTATTTGTTTTTATTATCATTAGACTTAATGAGAAGAGAATCTACATTTCAAGATTTTTTTTTTTTCCATTAACCTTGTGGGGGTCCTTGTTACTTGTTGGTATATAATATAGTCTTTCACCTCTTTGGTTTATAAACTTTGGAACTTACTGGAAAAGTTATTAATTGAAAGTCCTTAAGGATCTAAATATCTTTTAGAATTAATTATAGACTTCATTTCCAGTGGTACAGCTTTTATATAGGAGCTCATTAAACTCCATAATACTCCACATTTTATTGTACTTGACAGTTGGTGAAATTGTTCTCTACGTATTTAGTTCTCAAAGTTTTGCAAGGTAGATAGTTCCATTTTATGATTAAGAAATCAGATACAGAGGGTTTGGGAACATAAGATCTTCCTAAAGTAGCAGAACTGTAATTGGAATATAGTCTTTTAATTTCAGATATGTTTTATTCCAGGTAAAGTAACAGTTCTTCAGAGTCACTTGGAGTACTTTTTTAAAATTTCTGGATCTCACACCCAGATGCTCATTCGGTAGAGTTGACCCAGAATTTTATAGTTTTGTAATTTTTAGGGTGAGGCTGATGATCAGCCAAATTTGCAAAATACTAAACTAAATCACACTGTTGGTGATAGATACTTTTGCTGGGTATAACTTGAAGAAAATCCCAGGCATTCTCACAAATAGAAATAAATTTCTTTTTGCATTTATTCAGTAATTTTTTTTCGAGTGTCACCATATTGTCATTGTTCCAAAAGCTGGGATACAGTGAAAACGCAAAAATTTCTTACCTCAAGAAGGTCATATTCTAGAGTAGGAAAGAAAATCAATAAGTAAGTTATATTTTTTGTGTGTGAGGTGATGAAAAGTGCTGTGGGGAAAAATAAAGCCCAGGGAATGGAATGTTCGGGAATGTGTAGTTTGCAATTTTAAACAGAGTGGTGAAGGGAACTCTTCATTGAGAGACATTTGAGCAAAGACCTGAAAGATGAAGACAAACAAGCCATGTGGGTATGGGATGAACAAGCTTTCCAGGCAGGGAGAGTAGCAGATCGAAGGCCCTGTGAGGGGCGGTGGATGGGGGGGGTGCCTGTGCATGTTCTACTGCAAGGAAACTAGCAGAGCTGGATCTGAGGGAGTGAGGCAGAGTACTAGAAGATGGGTCAGAAAAATAATGGGGAAGAGGTTGGACCCAGCAGGGTCTTACCAGACTGAAATGAAGAACCATAGCAGGGAGTGACGTAATCTGATTTACATGTTAAAAGGATCATTGTGGCTCCTTTGTTGAAAGTATCTGTAATGGCCAAGACTTGAAGCAGGGAGACTAACTAGTTGGAAGGCAATTGGAGTATTCGCGGGGGAGGGGGGGGGGAGCAAGTAGTGGCTAAAGTGATGAGACGTGATTGGATTATCTACATATTTTGAAAGTAGATCCAAAAAGTATTGGCTGAAAGATTGGGATAGATACATAGTAGGAGAGAGAGGAATCAAGGATGATTCCCAGATTTTTGACTTGAATAATTGGAAGAATGGAGTTGCCAGTCACTGAGATGAGAAAGACTTTGGGAAGACGAAGATTTTAGGGGAAGATCAGGCCAGCACCAAGTCAAACTCAAGACAGATATCTGATATTGAGGGTATATGGAATAAATGGTTGGATCTGTGTGTCTGCTATTAGATGGAGAGTGAGGTTCGATAAATTTGGGAGTCATCAGCGTGTATATAATTGAACCATGACAGTGGATGAGTTTACCTAGAAGTATGGGTAGAGATTCAAGGACTGAGCCCTGTTATACTCCAGCATTAAGAGTGTGGGGAGATGAAGTGGAACCAGGAAAAGGGTGAGAGAAATAGACAGTGAGGTAGGAGTAAACCCAGAAAGGAGATAATTTTGTCCTGGAAGTCAAGTGAAACAATATTTAAGAAGAAATTATTTACTTTCAATGCCAGTAAGAACTCAATGAGGATGAATACTCACCATTGGCTAGTGTTGTAGGTCATTGAGGACCTTAATGAGAATAGTTTGGGTAAAGTATTAATGATAAAAGCTTGATTGCAGTGAGTGATAGAAAATTGGAGAGGAAGAACTGAGAAATATAGATGTGAAGTGGTACCTGGAAGAGGAAGTTTTTAAGTTGGGAGAAACAACGGCATGTTTGTATGCTGACTGTATCCAGTAGTGAGGGGAAAATAGAAAGTGCCACGGAATTGCTGGAGAGCTGCTCTCCTTTGAGCAGACATGGGCTCTGTCGCACCATTAGAGGGCTTGATTTTAGGTTGGTCGGCTTATCCTAGCAGCGGACTATGCAGAGAGTTTACTCATTAGCTGTCTCAGAACAGAGTTGTAGAATGGTGAATATTGAAGAGAGAAAATAAATCTTCCTAGAAAAAAACTACTTTTTCCTGCTCTTCCAAACAACGTATAATATTTCAGTAGAGTTCTTTAACCACAGACTACCATAATGGAGAAGTCCGTGTCCTTAGGACATTAGGTTTGGGCTCGTAAAGTTAGAGGTATTTGCATTTTTAGTTTTGAAGCATTCTTTTTAAGTGATGAGGAAGAAAACATATAACCAAGAATATTAAGTATAAACTTTGCAAATATAAAAAGAGAACTTTAAAGTAATTATTATCTAAATTTTAGAAAATGTTCTAATCAGTAAGAGCCCGGTATGTTTTATGAGGTAGATTGGTTTACACCAGGAGTCAGCAAACACTTTGTATGACACCCACAGGCTAAGAACGGATTTTTAAATGATTAGGAAAACATGAAAAGAATACTCTTTTGTAATACATGAAAATTATGTGAATTTCAGATTTCCGTGTCCATAAATAAATTTTATTGGAACTTAGCTATACCCTATCATTTTTGTATTGTCTGTGGCTGCTTTTATATTTTTTTTTTTTAATTTTTTTTTCAACGTTTTTTATTTATTTTTGGGACAGAGAGAGACAGAGCATGAACGGGGGAGGGGCAGAGAGAGAGGGAGACACAGCATCGGAAACAGGCTCCAGGCTCTGAGCCATCAGCCCAGAGCCCGACGCGGGGCTCGAACTCCTGGACCTCGAGATCGTGACCTGGCTGAAGTCGGACGCTTAACCGACTGCGCCACCCAGGCGCCCCTGCTTTTATATTATAATGGCAGACTTGAGTAGTTAATGACAGACATTGACTGGCTTACAAAGCCCAACATATTTATCTGGCCTTTGACAGGTAAAGTTTGCTGATCCCTGGTCTAGAAGACCTTTGAATCAATTTGTTAATTTCTGTAGGGTTTTATTATAAAATTTGGAGTCCACTGAACATTCTGCTTTCAGTTGCCAAATTGTAAACCACATGGGAAACCCCTCTTGATCAGAAGTTTCTTGGTTTGAAAACAGCACTAATATTCAAACTCTGCTTCCAAATTAATAAATTGAAACTCAAGTTTTTGCAAACTGTAGGGAGTTTTAACTTATCTTTTCTCTCTTTCTCTCTTTTTTTTTGAGTATTCCATTATTTAGTCTTTTATTGGAACACTTATTTAGTTTATTTTTTTAAACATGAACTTTATAAGGCTCTTAAGTCTTTAGTGTTAAGCCATCAAAAAACTCATTTTCCTGGGTTTTTTTTTCATTTGTAAAATGAACGTAAATTATTATTACTTTTTTTGTAAATTATTTTTATAACTTGTTTCTGGCCATACCTTAAGATAATTTTCCAAACGTAAGGTAGTGTGCAATGTTTTCCTTTTTCTGTTTTACAGAATTAAAAATGGGAGTCTGTTTAAGCTACTCAACAAAATCAGTGAAAGAGGCAGAGGCAGCATTAGATTTTGAATGCTTTTACATGGTTGGGCTAGATGGAGAAATTAGCACTCTGTGTATTGTTTTATGACTTTTCCCTTTTTTTGAAGACAAGCCAAAAACTTCTGTGGCATATTAAGACCTAAAGTTGACGTATAAAAGAGATAAACATCCAAAAGCATTAATTTATAAGAGGGAAAAATCAGGACAAGGACAAATTATGTTTTAAATTTGCCCTATGATTGGACCACAAATTATAGATTGAAAAGTCAGTTGAGATATTTTCAAATAATGTAGGGGGAAAACCATCTAGGCCACTAAATTTTGCAGCCCCAGGGCCCTTAATGGGTTTGTTTTTTTTAAGTTTATTTATTTTGAGAGAGAGCAGGAGCAGGTAAGGGGCAGAAGGAGAGGGAGAGAGAGAATCCGGAGCAGGCTCCACACTCAGTGCAGAGCCAGACGCAGGGCTCGGTCTCACGATGGTTAGATCTTGACCTGAGCTGATATCAAGAGTTGGACGCTTAACTGAGCCACCCAGGTGCCCTATGGTTTATAGCTTTTAATTAAGAAGAGGTGCTGGTAGGATGTGCACAACATTATTTTAACTCTGTTTGAGACCGATTAAGATTTTTTAGTTTTAAATTTGTTGTAAATTTTTTTTTCATTTAATGTAAAAAAAAAAAAACTATGAATTTTACCATCTTAATCATTTTTAAGTGTACAGTTCGGGAGTGTTACTTATATTCCCGTTATTGTGCGACAGATCTCTGGAACTTTATCATCTTGAAAAACTCAAATTCTGTACCCACTGAGTGACAATTCGCCCTTTCCCTCCCCCCACCCCTTGGCAGTCACTATTCTACTTTTAGTCTGTATGGATTTGACTACTTTAGGTACCTCATGTAAGTGGAATCATACTATTATTTGTCTTTGTGACTGACTCTTAGTCCTCAGTGTTTATCCATGTTGTAGCTTGTGACAGATTCCTTTACTTTTTTAGGGCTGAGTAATATTCCACTGTATGTATATACCACATTTTCTTAGCCAACTGAGCCACCCAGGCGCCCCCCCCCCCCCCCCCGCCGACTATACCACATTTTCTTTATCCATTTGTTCATTCATGGAAATTTGGGTTGATTCCACCTCTAGGCTATTGTGAATAGTGCTGCAATGCATAAGGGTGTGCAAGTATCTCTTTGAGGTCCTGCTTTCATTTTTTCTGTATATATATACCTGTCTATAACTACGAATATATAGTTGTTATCGCTTTTAAAGTGTTCTCTGTTTTCTGACATACAGTAGGATTTAGGAAATAATCTCAGGGCATAAAGTTGAGAGACAAGTTGTTAGCTGATGGTGAGTGCATTACTAGTTGGTAACAGAAGAATCCAGAACTTATCCTATTGAACTAAAGAATTTCCTTAGTACAGTGTTAATGGCGTTCACTTGTATAGAAGCAGCTGTACTTTAAATGAAAGCGTTTAATGCATTTCAGTGTCTGTTGCTCAAAACCTAGTGACTAAAAAAACTTAATGGCTTTACTTATTCCTCATGATTCTGTGGGCTCCCCAGGTAGTTCTTAACACTTTACCTGCTGTTGGCTGAGACACCTAAAATGTCCACATGGCTGGTGTCAGTACTGTTTGCCAACAGGGAACTCCGCGTAGGCAGTCAGCCAAGATCTCAGTTCTTTTCCATAAGGGTTTCTCCGTGGGGCTACTTGGGCTCCTCACAGTATGATGGATGGGACTTCTTTAAGAGAGAGTGTTCCAGAAGGAGGGTTCCAAAAGGACTAGCCCAATGAGCCTATACTTACCAGGCTTCCATGTGCATCATGCTTGGTAACATCCCATCTAAGCTGGTCACATGGCTAAACCCAGAGCGTTATGTTGGGGGGACTGACCCTATCAGGGCGTGAATACCAGGTGGGGTAGTTCTGTAGCTCATTAGAGGCCACCAGGGTAGCTGTTAGCATGCTTGTGTAGAAGAAGGCATTTTATTTTATTTTATTTTATTTTTTTTATTTTTTAAAAAAAAATTTTTTTTTTCAACGTTTATTTATTTTTGGGACAGAGAGAGACAGAGCATGAACGGGGGAGGGGCAGAGAGAGAGGGAGACACAGAATCGGAAACAGGCTCCAGGCTCCGAGCCATCAGCCCAGAGCCTGACGCGGGGCTCGAACTCACGGACCATGAGATCGTGACCTGGCTGAAGTCGGACGCTTAACCGACTGCGCCACCCAGGCGCCCCGAAGAAGGCATTTTAAATGACACATAGTATATAGATTTCTTGAATTTGTTTTTTAAAATATTTTGCTAGTTTTCAAACTAAGTGATTTGTCTACACTTTTGATATTTGGCTGAAATTGTGTTAATACATAGTGAGATTTGATGAAGTTGTTAAAATTCACCCAGATTGACTCTTAGATCCAGTAAGGATGTAAAATTGATAAAGCTGATGTGCTTTCAGATTAATACTGTTTTATTTTTTTTAACATTTACTTATTATTTTGAGAGAGTGCAAGTGGAGGAGGGGCAGAGGGAGAATCCCAAGCAGGCTCTGTGCTGTCAGCAGAGAGCCCCATGCAGGGCTTTATCCCATGAACCACAAGATCATGACCTGAGCCGAAATCTAGAGACGTTCAACTGACTGAGCCACCCAGGCG
Organism: Lynx canadensis; assembly: GCF_007474595.2. NCBI lineage: Eukaryota > Metazoa > Chordata > Mammalia > Carnivora > Felidae > Lynx > Lynx canadensis. Next base: position 9,658,829 of record NC_044303.2, read on the forward strand.
CCCCTAACATTCAGTTTTAAAATTAAGAGACACAGAAATTACTCATGCAGCTTTTTTTATTTGAAAACACTTTTCCAGTTTGTAATGTTATGCAGTGTACCTGCCCCAAAAGGAGTAACACTCATCATAGAATGTTTCTTTAAATTGTTGAAATTGTTAATTCACTCAGCATTAGATTTTTTATTAAAGCAGAAAAATGTATGTTTTCCTTGTTAGCTTACTCTAGTGTGGATCAGATTAAACCCTTGATTGTTCAAATTAGGGAAGATTAACTCTTTTGGGGGCCAAAATTTTGGTTAAATTCCTAGGTCCTTTAAATTTAGATTGATAAAATTATATTAATGCTGAAATTTTATACATACATTTCATGACATAGAAACTGTAATATAAAACTTGAGCTTATTTGACTTTTTTTTGTAGTTTTTATCATTTTATTTTTTCTTTCTAGTGCATCTACCCTTTGGGCTCTAAATCACTTAATAACTTAATTTCCCCTGATTTGGAAGATTATCACACTCCAAATAAGTCTCAAAAAAGAAAGTTCTTGGAAACCAGCTATAAAGATTCACCTCTTTTAGCAAATGCCAAAAAGACTAAAAATCACACTGTTACTGACGGTGAGCAAGGTTTGAACAGCAAACGCGATGGAGAAGCGTATGGTGAAACCTCGTCAAGCTTACCTGATTCACCACACAGTGGACCACAGCGCCCAGACAGGACAGTTGGTTCCTTGGAACAGAATGAGAGTTTGGAGGCTGACGTTATTGACATGGCTGCTGAAGAAGCTCCTACTACAGTTGATGTTCCTGGAACTGGAGGGATTTCCCCTCACAATGAAGGATGCACATCTGAACTGGAAATGCTGTTGGAGAGCAAATGTACGTCACTTTGCCAGTCTTCCTACGTCCAATGGAAAAATGCTAATGCTCTCTGTTGGTTAGACTGTATTCTGTCAGCACTGGTGCACTTGGAAGGGTTAAAGAACACTGTGACTGACCTGTGTTCTAATGAGGAATCTGTGTTCTGGCGGTTGTTTACGAAGTATAATCAAGCAAGCAAGCTTCTGCACACCAGTCAATTGGAAGGAGTTAAAGGTTGGTAATAATATTTTATTTCTCTCTTTATTTATTTTCACATGTTTTTATTTTTAAGAGGGAGAGCGAGTGGGGGAGGGGCAGAGAGAGAGGGAGACAGAGAATCGGAAGTGGGCTCTGCGTCGATGGCAGAGAACCTGGTGCAGGACTTGAACTCCCGAATCATTAGATCATGGCCTGACCTGAAGTTGGAAGCTCAACCGACTGAGCCACAGAGGTTGATCTTCAGTTTTGTCTCATCCGTGTGGAAAAGATACAGATACACATCACTCATTATCCCACAACTCCGCCCAAATCTCTATTCTCAATTAAGGGCATATATAGTTTTTTTCTTATAAAATAGGATACCCATGAAGCCACCTCCCAACTCAAGAAGAATTAGTATATTCTCGATTATTTAACCTCCTATGTGTTCCTCCCCGTCCCACCCTCCATCTCCCCTAGGGGAAATCATTATTCCCAAATATGGGTTACCATTCCGTTTTTTTCTTTTATGTATGTAGTGCTAAACAGTATATTGCCTACTTTAGTTTGTTTTGAACTTTATACGAACGATGTTGTACGGTATGTCTTCTGGGGCCTTGTTTTTCTTCTTACAAAGATTTATCTACGAAGTTGGCATGTATTGGTAGTTTGTTATTTTTTGTTGCTATAAATTTACATTTTGTAAATATATCAGTATATTTATTCATTCAACTGTCGTTGAGTTGTTCTTTGCCATTGTAAATACCTGGGCTCATCTAGAGAGTTTCTCTTGAGTATACCGTAGGAATGGAATCAAATCTGAGCTCAGATCGACAAGACAATGGCAGATTGTTTTCCAAAGTGCTTGTACCAGCACTCCCATTAACAACGTGCAAGAGATCTTCCTTATCTTCCCGATCCATATATTCTCCCTTGGTTATTTTCACATTTAGAGAATTTTGCTGTTTGATGTAAAATGGGTTGTCGTCTTGATTTGCCTTTCCCAAATTTTATTTTCATTCCAGTTAACACAGTGTTACGTTAGTTTCGGAAGTACCGTAGGGTGAGTCAGCAGTTCTGTTCATCACCCCGTGCTCATCACTCCTTAGTTCCCTCACCTGTTTAGCCCATCCTCCACCAACCTCTCTGCCTTTCCCAAATTTTAAAGAGGTTGGACAGCTCTTCATGTGTAGCATTGATCATATGTTCCCTCTTGTGAAATGCCTGTGTCTTACCGCTATTTGTTCAGTTGTCATGTTCTTATTTGTTTGATTTCTATGGGTCTTTGTTGTTATCTTTGTATCAGGTATGTGTTGCTAAATCTCCCAATTTGTATCTTGTGTTTTCACTTTTCTAAAGATATCTTTTGTACAGAAATTGTTAATCTTTCCTTTTGTAGCTAGTAATACGACATTTAAAAGGAGTCATTCCTTTTCCCAAGATCAGAAAGTTATTCACCTATATTTTCACTGAAAAGTCAGAAAGATTTGTGGTTGACATTGAATTACTTTCAAGTTTTATTTGTTTATTTGGAGAGAGTGCGTGCAAGCGGGGAGGGGCAGAGAGAGAGGGAAGGAGAATCCTAAGAAGGCTCTACACCAGCAGCGCAGAGCCCGACGTGGGACTCAAACAAACCCACAGTCTGTGAGATCATTACCTGAGCCGAAACCAAAAGTAGGATGCTCAACCAAGTGAGCCATCCAGGCACCCCAATGTGGAATTTTTAATTCAGCTAAAGTTACCTTTTGTGCATGATAAAGATCCCCTTTTCCCCCCATTGTCCAGCTCCGCTTTTTTCTTCAGTTTACCTGCCAGGCCACCTCTGTCATATAGCCGTCCATTTATTTGTGCAGTTTTGTTTTCTTGGTTACTTTGTCCTTGTGTCAGCACCACACTCTTTTAATTATTGGGGTTTTTTAGGTCTTGCTGCCTGGAAGTATAAGAATCCTCATCTTTATTCAGCTTGGTTTTGATCATGCAATGCAGTCTTTTATATAAATCTTACACATTGTTTTCCCAAGAATCCTCACCTTTTTCATCTTGTTTTTGGTAAATGCAGTCTGTTACGTCAGTCTTATACATAGTTCCCCCATTGTTGACCATGTTTCCATCCCTGCACCGATGCCACACTATTTTAATTATTGTGGCTTTTTGAGGTCTTTCTCTCTGGTAGGGGCAAGAATCCTTACGTTTATTCAGCGTGACTTTGGTGTTGCAGTCTTTTATATATACGTCCTGCATATGTAAAATATATATATTGTACTTCCATATATATTGTTGACCATTCAGGCTGCTTATTATTTTTTCAGTTTTGAATAAGCTTCATGACAAATATCCATATATCCTTTGAATCCACTGCTGATTTTATCCTAGAAGGGATATTAAAATGTGAATATAAAGAATCTTTCTGAAAGGCTTTATAGAAGGGTTATATCAACATATGACTCCATTATATGTAGAGGAAAACATCCCAGAGCACTCAGATCACCTTTGGGTATAAACATTTTAAAAGTTATAATTTTGTCAGATATTTTGTTTCAATTTGAGTTTCCTTGAGATTGAATTTTTTGTAATTTTTAAAATCCAGTTTTTCACGAGCATTTTTGCTTTTGTTTTTTCTTTGTATTTCTATGATTATAGGAACCCCAGTACGGAGTTAGCTGACAGCTCAGTTGATTATTGCAGAAGAGCATATTTCTCGTTCAAAATGGACTTGCATTCATTTTAATTATGTTTATTTTTTTTATAAAGCATAGCCACTTTTTTTGTGTGTTTTTTTTATTCCACTATAATTAACATCCAGTGTTATATTAGTTTCAGGTGTACAATATAATGAGTCAGCAGTTCCGTGTATTACTCGGTGCTCATCACAATAAGTATACTCTTAATTCTGTTTACTTCACCCATTTTATATGTTCAATCATTAATTTTTTAACAGAGTAGTTGTAGCTTGTATAATATGGTTGTAATTACATTTAAGTTGACTTACTTTGAATTGTAAGTTTTCTCTTCTCTTTTTGGCATGGTCAAATAAAAGTTCCAGTTTATGCTTACTTCATATTATAGGGGAATCCAGGTATTTTCGTAGTAAAACATACCAACAGAGTGTGATCAGGCTATATGAATTATTTGTAAGAGGTTTCAGTGAAGTCTTTTGTAGCTTAAGAATAACTAGAGTCAGGTGCATATGGTGGCTTTGATTCAAAATAGTTTTCTTATTAATCTTAGTTTTCTGTCACAATAGTTCCATTATGAGGACTTTAACCCTAAAGAAATGAATAAAAATGTGGACAGGTATGTGCCCCAAAGTCGTTTATCACGACAGTATTTATAATAGTGAAAAAAGAAGCAACTTAAACGTCCGGCACTAGGGAAATTTTTAATAAAACTGTGGTTCAGTTGGAGTGTAATAACTAGCCTACAAAATTTTTAATGATGTAAATTCATGTGAAGTAAGCAGGATGTGTAAACATTAAGTAAGCAGAACTGTATAAACATTATGCTGTCATTGAAGACTCCTTCACCGCCCGCCACCCCCCAGAGACAATAGAAGGAGGGAGCTATATATACCAAATGTTAGTTTGGGAAATAATTATACTTTTATCTGCTCCTGTGATCTGGCTAAGTTTGATAAAAGTTCTACAAAAAAATAAATGACTAGATGTCTCTAACATAAGTAATAATCACAAGACAAGACGTAGCTTCAGCTGTTTCAGAGGTAGGCACACTATCTGAAAGCTTAGCTCTTTTGCTAGGCCTGTGGTTATTTGGATGAGGAAAGCTTTCCACTGAGATTTACTCAAGCACAAAGATGTTAGCTCATGGAATTGCTACTAATGATGCTGGGCTGAGGAAATATTAAGGCAGTAAATGGTATAACACAGAGGAATAAGAATCAAGGAAATTTTGTGTTTTCCATTTCGTCTCTACAAAGTGTATTGACTCTGATGAACTTTCATTCTTGGTAATGTCTTAATTTTCTGTGGAAGATACAGATTGATGAGAAGTTGATAATCTGTATTTCATTTTTAGATGGAGATTGTAAAAAGCTTCCTTCAGAAGTATTTGCAAAGATAGAGACCTGTCTGAATGAAGTCAGAGATGAAATTTTCATTAGGCTTCAGCCTCAGCTTAGATGCACATTAGGTAAGTAATTTGTGTAATTTAACTGTTTTACTCATCTATCATAAAGAAATCCTTACGTCATAAGGAAATACACTATTTTATTACTTTGGGTGATTAGATTCTTGGGAGAAAAAAATCTGTGTAGTTTCGTTTAGGAGCCTCCTGCTGGTTAAATCATTTGTTGGGCAGAGCTGTCCCGTATGAATATGCAGGCTTGTGTTCTACCCTTGAAAGTGGATGCAGTTCTCAGAACCAGATGGATACTCAGGGGGTGGACACCATTGGTTGCTTTTCTAATACTTACCTCCAGTAGACTGATTCAGTGTCTTCAACCTTGACGATGCATTAAAAAGTACCTAGGGCATTGAAAAGTACTTGACGTCCATTAAATAAGAATCTCAGGGATGCGGCTTAGAAGCCCCGTGTGATTCTTAAGGATGGACAGGGTTGAGAAGCTCTGATCTAAACCAGCCATAGTAATTGGACTTCCCTTGCCGGGGATCGGTTGAAGAATTGCCGTACCCAATTTTCACCAAGAGAATATGAGGAGAAGTATCCTGATGAGCTTCTGGGAAAGCTTTCTTTTAAGAAGGGCACAGTAACGAGACCTGCTTTGTTCTCTATGATCTGGCCTTGGAGCAACGTGGAGCTAGGGGTGCTAGAGTCCCGGGGTTTCTCAGTTTTTTGGGTATTGCAAAGAAGAGCCAGTAGTGATTTTTTTTTAAAGGGTATTGTCTTTTGTTTTATTTCTCTTTATCCTTGTATTGACTCTTCTACTAATACTGTGTTGTGGTAAAAAATACAGGATACCTCTATTAGTATATTAGCCATATTAAATTCTATAAAATATCAATGCCTTCAAATTTTTCTCTCAGTGAGAAAAATCTATTTCATCAGACTCAGATACTGCATCTGGAAGCAAGGTCTTTTTGTAAAAAACCTTGGTTTTTACATGGTAAAAACCATGTAAATGGTAGTATCTTTGGTCTCACATTTCTGTCCCCTACTTTTATTATTTTGTTTTCCGTGAGCTCCTACGTTTGTGTTTCCTCTGTCCCTAAAATAATAAACTGAAATTCGATTTGCCAAATCTTTGGCATTATCTCCTTTAGGTCTAAAGGGCTTTTGTAACTTATTATCAGGTGGGATCTCAGATGCGATGAAAATTCTTTTTTCCTTTTTAGCAAAGTATAATTTAGATGTAGTAAAACTCTTTTTAAACGTATACGGTGTGTGGAACCATTACCACAATCAAGGTAGAGAACACTGCTGTCAGCCTAAAAGTTTTCTTGAGGTTCCTTCAGTCCCTGTTCTTACCCCCAACCCCTGATCTGTTGGGTGGATACTCATCGCAGAGGAGCCTTTTCCATAAGGTTACCAGAGTGCAGACTGAGGGGTTCCCGTGGTGCATTTTGCAGGTATCGCCTCCCTCCTGGAGTGACCGGAGATGTTTTATTCAGGGTTCCTGCTCCTGTTCCCAGTTGAATTCGAGAGTGGTTTCTCCCCAAGTCTGAATCGCCACCCTTCTTAGTCCTGATCATTATATTTGGAGCAAGGTTGTGTCTTGCTCCACTGCTGCCTTGGGCCTGGTTTTCTATGTAACAGAGAAGGGATTTTTAAATGTTGTGGGTTTTTTTTTTTAATGTTTATTTATTTTTGAGAGAGAGAGAGAGAGAGAGAGAGAGAGAAAACATGAGTGGGGGAGGGGCAGAGAGAGAAAGAGAGAGATTGGGAGAGAGAGAGAGAGAGAGAGACACACACAGAATCTGAAGCAGGGTCCAGACCCTGAGCTGTCAGCACAGAACCTGATGCAGGGCTCGAACTCACAAACCGTGAGATCATGACCTGAGCCGAAGTCGGATGCTCAACCCACTGAGCCACCCAGGCACCCCCAGAGAAGGGAATTTTAAATTCTTATTTTGTGCAGCCATAGCAGTTGGGCATGTGTACAGCTCTTCTAATACAGTAGAATTCCTCTCTTGTTTGTGTTCATATTACTCATTGCACAGTACTGGGTGCTATGTTAGAGCTTAAGATCTTACCAGTGAAATCTAATCTGTGCTAAATAAATACAAATAAACTTAAAAAGAGCATTTTAAAATTGTACAGTGTTTGTGTTCTCATTCTGAGTGTCAATGTGTGTTTGAAAGTACTAAAGAAAGAGAAAGAGAATCTGTACTGACCCCGAATGTTGGTTACATTTTTAAGATCAGCCATAGCATCGTTTTGATTATTGTTTTTAAAAAATGCATCGTAGCCTGTCCTCTCTGTTCCCCCTCCCTGCAGTTTAAGAAATATAAAACATTACAAATACAAGCTAAGCCCCCTTTGTACGCTTTCCTGTTCAGTTCTTCCTTACCTCTCCACAAAGGTAACTGCGCTCTTCAACTTAGTTTTCTCTTTCTAATGTCTAATTTTTTTTTTTAAAGATAAAGCTAATATTCTCGTTTGGATTTATTTATGTAATCTTAAAGATTAATTTAGTCTTTGAGATTTGTGTACTAGTGTAAGGATACACAGACCAGTAGAATAGAATAGAGTCCAGATGAAACCCTCCCTTTTTGCTTACCTCCTGTGACAGAGGTGGTGATGTAGATAAGTAGGGGAAGGAAAAAGGCCGTCCGGTAAATGGTGTTGGGACAGTTTGTTCCTGAGACGGGGGAAGTTGGATCCCTACTTGACACTGTAATCAGAAAGAAATTTCAGCCCATTTAAAGACTTAAACTTCAGGGGTGCCTGGGTGGCTCGGCTCAGGTCATGACCTCACAGTTGGAGGCCCACATAGAGCTCTGCGCCGCCGCTGCCGCCGACAGCAGGCAGCCTGCTTGGGGTTCTGTCTCCCTGTCTCTCTGCCCCTCCCCGACTTGCGCTCGCGTGCGCTCTCTCGCTCTCTCTAAATGAATTAAAAAGAAAAAAGACCTAAACATGAAAAAGCAGAATTCTAACACTTTGGTAAAGAATATGGCTGAATATTTTTCCACTCAGTGGAGAAGAATTTCCTAAATAAGGTACATAAAATAGTGGTAGATACGATTACATTGAAGTTTAAAACCTCTGGGCAAAAACAGAACAAAGAAATAATATCCTGGATATCTTCTAAAGAACTCGTACATTGGTTTAAAAAAAACAAAAACAATGAGCAGAAGAGAAAACTTGACTAGCTGGGCAGCAAAACGTCACTGAAAGATTTGCATCATGGCAAATGATAGTATTTTAGGGAAATATGAAAAACTAGGTAGTTGGGTAGGAGTTGGGCTGAAGATACTAGAGTCAAAGAAACCACTTAACTGATTTCAGCAGGAAGTTATAAAAATTGGAATTAATTGGTATTACGTGTTCTCTAGTAAATGCTTTATGCTTAATACCCATAAGAGTTGTAAACAAAGGAAAAATAATTAAGGTTAATTTAGGAGCTATATAAATTACCGAAAATGATCTGTATGCATATAACTTATTTAACAGTGTGTTTTGAGCTCTTTTATGATTTTTTTCTTTTATGGTATTTTGATTTACTGAGAACTTTATGTATGTTTAGACTTGCAGATTCTATGTTGTCATTAAGAAATATAAATTAGTTGCTTCTCAATTAATATTTAGCTACGGTAGAGTAAGCATTTAAATGGTAGTAAGTGTTACAAACATGCTGTACTCTTCCCTGTTTACGCTGTTGACGTGTGTTTAGGAGATTGATTTGCATTTATTTCTACGTACAAAAATTTTGTTTTGATTTTTATTTTTGTATGGAAATAGCTGTGGGGCTATACCACAAAGGCGACTGTTAAAATAGCCTTTGTAACTACTGGTATAGAGTGTGCTCCGGCAGTCACACCTGCTCTGCATTTGCATCCTGCCAAGGTGACTCCTCCTGGCCACGTTCCCGGCTGTGGTAGCTGCAGGCCAGGGGGAGAACTGGACCATGGAAGCGAGACTGTTCCCGGGCAGGTAGGGAAGGGAAGGACTCCAGTTCTTTCTAGGGCTGGATCAGTACGGCACCATCTAAGCTCCCCTGAGGACAGAAAGGCAAGAAACCAACTGGAGAACAAGTGTAAGAGGAGAATGTAAATCTTCCTATTTAATTTGCCTGCTGGTCTCAAAACTGGAGGACCAGATTCACTGTCCAGTTTTTGTTTCAAGGACACCAGAATTCAGATCTTCTCTAGTCTTAAAGCCATTGAAGTTTAATTTTAACTGTTAAAAGATTTTAAGAAGAGTGATAGAAGAAGAGCAGGGAGATTTGAGGCCAGCCCTTGAACCCTGTGTGTCACGTCCTTCACACGTGGAACAAGACGGTTGGAATAGAAGTGGCTTTTTAATGGTTTTGTTCACGTCTGCCATTATTCTACAATGTTTCACCAGGTGTACTATTTTGAGTATCTGTGGCAAGCTATGTATTTTTGCTTTATTTTTATAATACTCTAGAGCTGTTAACAGCTCTGAGGAGATAGTGTGGGTCTTTTGTGTCTTTTGTCTTAAAGAGTTTTCGTAGGTGTCCGCCACGAGAAATGGAAGACAGGGACTGAAGTGATAATTAAATCTTTATGATAGACATTTTTAGAGAAATGCTTTAAAAACTTCCCCTTGCCCCTCTGTGAGTAACTTACTCTGTCATATATTCATGTTTTCACATATATTGTACTGTGAATGTAGTGAGAAAAGATAACAGTTAATGATTTGGGTTTACTTTTTTCAGTCAATTATGAACAATAGTTTTCCCTTTTCTTTTTATAGGTGATATGGAAAGCCCAGTGTTTGCACTTCCCCTGCTCTTAAAAATGGAACCCCTCATTGAAAAGCTTTTCATGTATTCTTTCTCTTGGAATTTTGAATGCTCACAGTGTGGGCACAAGTATCAAAGCAGGTTAGTTTTTCTCTTTTTATTTATTTTTTTAAATTTTAAATTTTTTATATTTTTCGTTTTTCTCTTTTTAAAAATGGACTCATTCTATTGAAAATAGTTCTGAGTAATAAAATTTTAATGAAACTTCGATTTGTGGCATTGCTCTCTCCCTGGTTCCTTCTGCCCTCAGTAAAAGTTCCTACCAGGGTGCCTGGGTGGCTCAGGTGGTTAAGCGTCCAGCTGCGGCTCAAGTCATGATGTCACGGTTCATGGGTTCAAGCCCCATGTCACGCCCTGTTCTGACAGCTTCGAGCTTGGAGCCTGCTTCAGATTCTGTGTCTCCCTCTCTCTCTGCCCCTCGCCCACTCACTCTCTGTCTCTCTCTGTCTCTCAGAAATAAATAAAAATGTTTAGAAAAAAAATTTCCTACCATATCTTAAAGTCTCCCCACCAGTAAGATTCAAAGGAAAAATTTGAGGGGCGCCTGGGTGGCTCAGTCGGTAAGCATCCGACTTCGGCTCAGGTCATGATCTTACAGTCCGTGAGTTCGAGCCCTGCATCGGGCTCTGTGCCGACAGCTTGGAGCCTGGAGCCTGGAGCCTGCTTTGGATTCTGTGTGTGTCTCTCTCTGCCCCTCCCCCGCTCGTGCTCTGTCTCTTTCTCTCCCAAAAATAAACATTAAAAATTCAAATAAATAAGTAATCAATCAATCAGTGGAAAAATTTGAGCCCCAGAAACTGCAATTTGCTTGCTGCTTTCAACTGGAAGAGTAAAAAACCATGGTCTGCGGGGTTACTTAGTAGGAGTTTTCTTCCGTGGGGACAGATGGGAAGAGCAGTGCATTCTCCCACAACCCCCATTCTGGATTCCCTGCGGAGTAAGAATACTTCTTAGAATTGCCTGAAATGATATGTGTTTTGTTTCCTCTGTTAGCAACTAGGGTTTTTGTTCGGTTACCTTTTTTAACCTCACGGAAACTGATTTGAGGCTCTGGGAGTCTGGCAGGAGTTCTGAGAAGAACTTAGGCTCTTCCGCTCCTCCTCGAAAGACCAGCCACCGCCAAAATCCTCTTGCATGTGAGCTGTCTCAGCCTGCTTCCTACTTCCCTGATGCTCTGGGTGAGGATTAGAGGGGTCCTGATGGGCGCACAATCATTTTATGCCCTGAGACTGGGACTTGAGAGGAACCATGGAGAAGAAAGCGGCAGAGGGTTTCTTTTGCTTCCGTACACTGAGCCACATAACAAGGAGAGAAAGTTGGTTTGGAAAGAGAAGTCAGAGAAAGTTTTCATCACACATGACACCTTCACTCTGTCCATGCGTGAGAAAGTTGCTGACTGGCAGTTAAAATCACCAAACTGGTTTTGTTGGTCATTTATTCAAATTACTGTCATGGAGATCGATACTTTCCTCTTGCCTTAAACTCACCCACCTACTAGCAAATTAGAAAATTTGGAGTCAAATTATTAAATAACAGATTTAAAATTAAAATTATGGGGCGCCTGGGTGGCACAGTCGGTTAAGCGTCCGACTTCAGCCAGGTCACGATCTCACGGTCCGTGAGTTCGAGCCCCGAGTCAGGCTCTGGGCTGATGGCTCAGAGCCTGGAGCCTGTTTCCGATTCTGTGTCTCCCTCTCTCTCTGCCCCTCCCCCGTTCATGCTCTGTCTCTCTCTGTCCCAAAAATAAATAAACGTTTAAAAAAATAAATAAATAAATAAATAAAAATAAAATTATTTAACATTATTAAATAAAAATGTGAGAGAAAACCATTTAGATATTCATTATCTAAATTGAGATTATTTTTGGTATTTAAGCATCACTCAAGGAGAGTCCAGTCTGAGAGAATGTTCTAGGGAATGCAAGCAACAGAACCAGAAGACATTTGTTTTTTACCAGTTGACTCAAAAGTAGTAGAACAGAGTAAGAATGAGCATTCACTCACACCTAGGACTTAAAATAGTTTTCTGTAAGTGAGTATAAGAACAAGTTATCTATTTCTCGGTTTTCTGTCACTGGTTTATATAAATTATCTAATTTTCTCCTCATTTGACAGATAGGGAAACTGAACCTTGAAAAGGGGGTAAATAACACCCGAGGTGACACACACTAGTAGATGGCAAAACTCAGGCTTACGTTTTCTGGCCTCGATTTCTTGCTCACTGTAGTATACACACTCCCTAATCACCACCTGGATTTTAAGTAATACAAACAAGCTTGATGATTAAAATCAGCTTAATTACAGCTTTTCCAAAGTCTACATCTGAGTTGTTTGACAGCTTTTCATTGAGTATGTTTTATGTGCCAGGAACTCAACAGAAATAATCTCTATCTGGCCAAATTCAGACTAGTTAGTTAGGGAGATAACATATAAACACATTATTGAGGGCCAGTGACTTAGTAATTATTTTGATCTGTTGGCTGCATTAAGTTACTTTGAATACTTCGAATACAAGAGCATTTTGGAGGTGTGTTAAAAAATCTCAGAGGGCTCAGGGGAAAGAAGCCACTGGCTGTTTGAGTTTGCTGGTTTCTGGTTTTATTTTTTTTAATTCCTTTGTTCTAAAAATAAGTAGTTCTAGAGGAAAAGCTAACATGAAGTGGCATTTTGTTAAATCTTAATATATCATAGTTTAAAACTATTTCCACTTAATCCAACGTGAGAATATCCAGCAAACTCACTGGGTTTTGTGCTGCTTTTTTCGGTGCCTGTTTAAGATCTGTTACTTGATTTATAAGGTATATTCTGGAGGCAGTTATTTACATGGTCTTTGGAGTCAGACTCCCTGGATTAAAATCTCAAGTCGGTCATTTATCATCTGATATGCAGTCTGTTTCACTTTCCTCATCTGTAAAATGGGGATAAGAATAGTATCTGCCACTTAGGGTTGTTTGGGAGAGGAGCGTAAACGCCCTGCCCTGCACATAGTACGTGCTCAAAAACGTTAGCTGTCATGTGGAGCATGAACATTTATTTGCAGAGACAAACTCCCCCTTATAGACTAGAAAATGGGAGCCTTAACAGTCATCTGTGAGCACTAAAAATTTAGTAGAAATAAATCATTCCATTTTGTTGATAACTTTATGCTGCTCGCTTTTAAAATGTTAGCTTCCCTGAGAACTGCTGTATTTGTAATAGCCTGTGCTGATCTCACTTACGATTGATCAATTATTTGTTGTTATTGTTTAGGAAAAAACTAATGTCTATTAGGTAATTAATTGCCCCTTTAAAGGTTTTTTTTATTAAAGTAGACCCAATTGATGTAGTGTATATGTTTAAAGATCAGGGGCGCCTGGGTGGCGCAGTCGGTTAAGCGTCCGACTTCAGCCAGGTCACGATCTCGTGGTCCGTGAGTTCGAGCCCCGCGTCGGGCTCTGGGCTGATGGCTCAGAGCCTGGAGCCTGTTTCCGATTCTGTGTCTCCCTCTCTCTCTGCCTCTCCCCCGTTCATGCTCTGTCTCTCTCTGTCCCAAAAAAAATAAATAAACGTTGGAAAAAAAAAATAAAAAAATAAAGATCATTTTAGGTGCCTCTCGCTGTCAGGTATCTAGACTAAAGTGCAAATTTGGAACTTCTGTATCTGGGAAAACAAAATTCTGCCATAACTGGCATTCAAATTTTTTAAAGATCAAGAAAGTTAAGTTGTATGTGTTCGCGATTATACATTTGGAACTGTCTTTTTTCCTTTTTGGTTGTCCATACGGGTAGCCAGATTGTAATTTTGTAGGTAAGGGGTGAGCTCGTAATAAATTTGGAAGCGGTGGTTCTCAGCGAGGGGCTGTTTTGCACCTCGTGGGACGTTTGGCGGTGTTTGGAGCTAACGGTCGCTGCACTTGGAGACTGTTACTGGCATCTAGTGGGTCGAGGCCAGAGATGGTGCTGAATAGCCCCAGTGCATGGGACAGATGCCTCACAGCAAAGAAATACCCAGCGCAAAATGTCAGTATTGTTCTTGAGAAACCCTGCCTTTCGTATTGTCTTCATCTCACAGCTGAAAAAGTACAGGAGTCACTGTGGAGGGTCTTCACAGAGAGCTTTACTAGGGTGTGCGAGGAACGTTAGCATATTGATTTATCATGGGATATGGGGGAATAGGGAAGTATAAATACATGAATGAAGGTTTAGGCATTGATTGAAATTAATGTAAACGAATTTAAGTTAATTTATGTCTTCTGTTTTACAGATACATGAAGAATCTGGTCACCTTTACAAATGTCATCCCTGAGTGGCACCCACTTAATGCTGCCCATTTTGGTCCATGTAACAATTGCAGGAATAAGTCACAGATAAGAAAAATGGTATTGGAAAAGTGAGTTAAAATTGTCTTACTATTTTTGGCACGAAATGAAGGTGGATTTAATTTGTAGAATTGAAACTGTTTGTCAGAAGTTTGAGTTGTTACGAATTGCCAAAATGCCTCTCCGTCGTGGACTCTGGCCGACAGCAAACTGTCCCAGGCAAAGTACCGCTGCACCTGTCTCAGGGTGACTGTCTGACCCCACTCTAATGGGGCCTTGCCTTCTTTTACCTTGTTTTCTCCCTTTAAGGATATTAATCATCAGTTTTTGTCTCCTCTGCCAAGTGCCTGGAGTCACTAGAATTCTGGGATTTCCTTAATCTGATTTCAAGAACTAAGATGACTCAAAGGTGAACCAGAGGCTCATCTGTCTGAATTCCCATCTTCTCCCAGACTTCGGCCTGCTAATTCTTCATCCCCTTGGAAGCTTTCTGCTGCCTTTGAGCAGATGTGTTTTTAGTATATTTTGCCAGCTTTTCTGTTTGTCCGCAGTGGGACCACTGGTGAGAATTACCTTTTCTAAAATTGCTACCAGAAGCCCATATTTTAAGCTCATGGGTCAGTTCCATTCTAGGCAGTTTGTCTCGTTTGTTAATACACTTCGCGCGAATGCATCCTGTAACCTTCGTGTTTAGTCATCCTCGCCTCTGACTCTCAGTAAAGAAATGTTTGGAGGTATAATGTGATATAAAGAAGCAGGGGCATTAACCTTTTCATACCTTTTCTGATGCCCTTGGATGTGCCAGGAAATCCCTCCAATCTTTTCCTAAAGAGTTGTTTTCATCCAGGTAATACATTCTTGGTTAATCTAATACTGCCAAGACCTAGAAGGAAAGAGAGCAGTGCCCCCCCGACCTCCTCTCCCATAAGCGTCTACTTTACACCTGTGAAGCGGTATTTACTTTGACGTTTCAGAACAGTGCACTTATTCCACCTTTTGTTTCTCTTTGTTTTCATTCTTTTTTCTTTTTAAAGCTTATTCCACTTTTATGCAGTCTTTTTTTTTTTTTTTTCAACATTTATTTATTTTTGAGAGACAGAGAGACAGAGCACAAGTGGGGAGGGGCAGAGAGAGAAGGAGACAGAATCCAAAGTAGGCTCCAGGCTCCGAGCTGTCAGCACAGAGCCCGATGCGGGGCTTGAACTCACGAACCGTGAGATCATGACTCGAGCTGAAGTTGGACCAAGCTCAACTGACTGAGCCACTCAGGCGCTCCATTCTCCTTCTTTTATAGTTGTTGAAGACTAGGGTTCTTACACCAATCACTGGGCTCTGTCTGTTTTTAACCTCTCCCTGTCCTTGCAACATGGTAACATTTTTTGTTATCAGTAATACTGATATCAGCACTGATTTTTGTAATCAGTACTCATTATTATTATGAATACATGTGTATTTCCTCTCCAGCCAAGCAGTATATGTGGTTGTATTTCATTTCTTTTATAACTTCTAAGTCTTCCTGGAATTATTTCCTTGTGTTTTCATTTGCTTTCTTTATGTATGCATTGTGAAATTTTTCCAAATTCTTCAAACACTCATTGATACATTTTCTAAACACTTAAATGTTTCACAATTTTGGAATCCTCCCCCACGTTTTTTTCTAGAAACCTTTCTTCTGCCACCTTTCATCTTTTGCTCCAGTGTTCCGGTCTATACTGGTTCCTCTCTGAGCCTGGTGCATGGGAGCTCTGGATACACTCTTCCTGTCACTACCCTAGTTTTTAGCCCAGGGCCTTACCCCACATTCTGCAGTATCTGTTGCCCATCAGCGTTGAGTCTTCGAGGGGTTCTGTGACATGTATAAGCTCTTCTCCTGAGTGTGCCCACCCCACAGCGCTCCTGTCACCGCTTCATCCGTTCTGCTCAGTTACCGCTTCCCTGTTGCTCTTTAATTTTTGCCTGCAGAATATTTGTTGTTTGCTTGTTTCCTCATGTCTTCTTCCCCTTCTTGGCCCTTTCGGTTTCTTTCCTTTCTTTCCCCCCATTCGCTATCATTTGATAGCATTTGAATGGAAAAGAAGAGGAGCTATCTTTAATGGAAAGTCCACAGTCTGTTTTGGTTGTCTGGGGTTTCAAACTTTGAGACTGAAGTGTTGTGGGAGTCTTTTTTGTTTACGCCCTGTCTTGAGAAAGAGGTAGAAGGGCAGCAGGGTGTGGGTATCTGCCATCCTGTACTGGACCGGTGGGTTGCTTGAGGCTGCCTGGTGTATGTGATTTCATCTAACACTTACACCTGCTTTTTCTCACGCACCAGCATTGAAGATAAACTTTTACTCCGATTTTGTTTGATCTGTTAATTGGATGCATTGCAACGTACGATTTTTAATTATACAAATAAGATGCATTACTTACATTAGAGATTCAGGCTCTGATCCAGAAACATATCCGTTGAATATAAGTGTTTCAATGTGAAATGTGTTTAGAGTTCTAACAGGCCAATTATAAGCCGAGTTTATAATTTGGACATTGACTATATTCAAAAGTAAACTGAACTAGTGTGTAAAATTTCACTTAAATTTTAAATGACAGGGTCTTTTGAAGTCCTCTGAGTTTTTTACTTTGAAATTTATATTCTTTTTGTATTATTATTTTTTTAACGTATATTTTTCGAGAGAGAGACAGAGACAGAGCGTGAGTGGGGCAGGGGCAGAGAGAGAGGGAGACACAGAATCTGAAGCAGGCTCCAGGCTCTGAGCTGTCAGCACAGAGTCTGATGCGGGGCTTGAACTCATGGACCGCGAGATCATGGCCTGAGCTGAAGTCGGATGCTTAGCTGGCTGAGCCACACAGGAGCCCCTGAAATTCATATTCAACAACAAGATTCAACAAATCAAGATTTATTGTTGTCTAATGGAATCTAGAAACAAATTTAATAGTTTTTAAGGATAACTTAAAAGTAATTAGATCCATTATGATATCATGTATAATTCAACCTTACAGTCAGCATTCTAAAAACTAATAGTATTGTGAGTTCCCTGAACACCTTGTCTCAGGTAATCCACACTCTAATATATTCCCATTGGAAAAAGAGTCCATTGATAAATCAGATGAATTAAATCTAGCAAGGCCAGATCTGCTACTTTAAGTGTATTATTTAGGAATTATATTCAGAGCATGGTGATACGGAGCACCAACTTAGAATCTGATTTAATTTTACTTTACAGATCTTGAAAAAAACCTCATTACTAGGAGTCTAAGTCACACAGTACCCTGGATTGTAATTTGAAAAGTTTATTTATTTAAACTTGAGTTTTAACAGTTATTTTTTTTGTTGTTTTATAATCCAATTTTATTATTATTTTATGGAATCTTCATGTATCAGTAAACAGTACTATGTCATCTCTCCCTGTTATAGAGCGGGTACTCAATATTTTTTTAAAGTTTATTTTCTTTTATTTTTTTAATTTGCATCCAAGTTAGTTAGCATATGGTGCAACAATGATTTCAGGAGTAGATTCCTTAATGCCCCTTGCCCATTTAGCTCATCCTCCCCACGCCGGCTCCCATAACCCTCTGTTTGTGTGCCATATTTAAGAGTCTCGTATGTTTTGTCCCCCTCCTTGTTTTTATATTATTTTTGCTTCCCTTCCATTGTGTTTATCTGTTCTGTGTCTTAAAGTCCTCACATGAGTGAAGTCATATATTTGTCTTTCTCTGACTAATTTCACTTAGCATAATACCCTCCAGTTCCATCCACGTAGTGCAAATGGCAAGTTTGATTCTTTTTGATTGCCGAGTAATACTCCATTGTGTGTGTGTGTGTGTGTGTGTGTGTATACACCACATCTTCTTTATCCATTCATCCATCGATGGACATTTGGGCTCTTTCCATACTTTGGCCATTGTTGATAATGCTGCTATAAACACTGGGGTGCATGCGCCCCTTCGAAACAGCACACCTGTATCCCTTGGATAGATACCTAGTAGTGTGATTGCTGGGTCGTAGGGCAGTTCTAGTTTTTGGTTTTTGAGGAACGTCCATACTGTTTTCTAGAGTGGCTGTGCCAGTTTGCATTCCCACCAGCAGTGCAAAAGAGAGCCTCTTTCTCCCCATCCTCACCAATATCTGTTGTTACCTGAGTTGTTAATGTTAGCCACTTACAGGTGTGAGGTGGTATCTTATTGTGGTTTTGATTTGTATTTCCCTGATGATGAGTGATGAACATTTTTTCATGTGTCGGTTATCCATCTGGATGTCTTTGAAGAAGTGTCTATTCATGTCTTTTGCCCATTTCTTCACTGGATTATTTGTTCCTTGGGTGTTGAGTTTGATAAATTCTTTATAGATTTGGATACTAACCTTTTATCTGATATGTTGTTTGCAAATACCTCCTCCCATTCCGTTAGTTGCCTTTTAGTTTTGCCGATTGTTTCCTTTGTTACGCAGAAGGTTTTTATTTTGATGAGGTCCCAATCGTTCAGTTTTGCTTTTGTTTCCCTTGTCTCTGGAGACTTGTTGAGTAAAAAGTTGCCCTGGCCAGGATCAAAGAGGTTTTTGCCTGCTTTCTCCTCAAGGATTTTGATGGCTTCCTGTCTTACATTTAGGTCTTTTATCCATTTTGAGTTTATTTTTGTGTATGGTGTAAGAAAGTGGTCCAGGTTCCTTTTTCTGCTTGTCGCTGTCCAGTTTTCCCAGCACCACTTGCTGAAGAGACTGTCTTTATTCCATTGGATATTCTTTCCTGCTTTGTCAAAGATTAGTTGGCCATAGGTTTGTGGGTCCATTTCTGGGTTCTCTATTCTGTTCCCTAGATCTGAGTGTCTGTTTTTGTGCCATGATTTTTTTTTTAATAACTTTTTGTAAAGGGTAGGGGAGTGATAGGAAGAGAATTAGATGTTTCTGTTCTGTGCTTATAGAGCTTATTAAAGTATCATTAAATTACAATGACTTTGAGACTTTCTTCCAAGCAGATAAATTGAACCATTCCCTACAAAAGTTTGGTTGGAGTAGTGACATATAAAATAGTTAAGGGGCGCCTGGGTGGCTCAGTCGGTTAAACGTCCGACTTCGGCTCAGGTCATGATCTCACGGTTTGTGAGTTCGAGCCCTGCATCGGGCTCTGTGCTGACAGCTCAGAGCCTGGAGCCTGCTTCGGATTCTGTGTCTCCCTCTCTCTGCCCCTCCTCCACTCACACTCTATCTCAAAAATAAATTAAAAAAACATTTTAAAAAAGTTAAAATTACGGGTTTTTGTTTTAAGTTTAAGAGAGAGAGGGAGAGTGCATGTGTGCATGAGTGGGGGGTCGTGCAGAGAGAGAGAGGGAGAGAGAGAATCCGAAGCAGGCTCTGTGCTGGTGAGCATGGAGCTCAACATGGGGCTCGATCTCATGAACCGTGAGATCATGATCTGAGCCAAAATCCAGAGTTGGACTCTTAACTGACTGTGCCACCCAGGCACCCCCAACTCTCACTTTAATTATACCTGATTTTACTCACATTTTTTTAAAATTTTTTTTGTAATGTTTATTTTAGAGACAGCATGAATGGGGGAGGGGCAGAGAGGGAGACACAGAATCTGAAGCAGGCTCCAGGCTTTGAGCTGTCAGCACAGAGCCCTACATGGGGTTAGAACCCACGAACCGTGAGATCATGACCTGAGCCGAAGTCAGCACTTAACCAACTGAGCCACCCAGGCGCCCCTCAATTTTTGTCATAGAATCTGAAATATGAACTAGTTCAGTGATGTAATTAGATCTAGAATGTAATGAGGTTTAAAAATTATATTTGCAGATTTTTTTTGCCTAAAGCCTGTTATTACAGTTCAGGAGTATATATGCACATTGTTAAATCTGCATTTTCTTTTTTTTTTTTTTTTTTTTTTTTAAATTTTTTTCAACGTTTATTTATTTACTTTGGGACAGAGAGAGACAGAGCATGAACGGGGGAGGGGCAGAGAGAGAGGGAGACACAGAATCGGAAACAGGCTCCAGGCTCTGAGCCATCAGCCCAGAGCCTGACGCGGGGCTCGAACTCACGGACCGCGAGATCGTGACCTGGCTGAAGTCGGACGCCCAACCGACTGCGCCACCCAGGCGCCCCTAAATCTGCATTTTCTAAAATACAAATTATTACATTACATTAGTTGGGATAAAAATAAAAAACTTGTACTCTATCCAGGCCATTACATACAACTGGCTGCTCCTTGTGGGACGGGGACTCTGTGTTGCCCTGCCGTCTGAGTAGCGGGGCAATTGGCACGGTTCTCTTGTGCTTCTTTCTCTTTTCTGTTTCTCTTCCTGAGGGTAGATCCTTCTAGTAGGAGGAGTTCAGCCTCAAGTTAAGGAGGCGAATGCAAGCAGATCTTAGCGTGAAGTCTCTTGTGACTCTCATTCCAATTCTGTTAACCTGTCCCATCCAGGTTTTTTATGGTTAAGTCTCAGCTTAACTCAGTCTCAGCCCTGAGCATCGTCCTCGACATGCTAGGCATTGCGAGTAGCAAGAAGCCTGAGAACAAAATCTATTGCCAGCTTAAGAGTAAAGTTGTACCCTCAGCGATGAGGCTGGAAATGAGACAGGCTGGAAGTATGGGTAGGAGAAATCTGTGACTGTTAAAGGACGCTAGAGTCTAGGGACCCAGAGAGGAAAATAAACTCGAAGAGGAGGGGGCATATGCTTTATTTTATTGAATCCAAGATGCCATCATTATAAATTGTACTGTTTTTTTAAATATGCCATTAAGAAAAAAATACTGACCATTGAACACTTTCTATGTGTAATTCACACTACTAAGGGGGCAAGTTTGCGTAATCTAGGGATCCAGGAGAGAATGTTTTAGTAACTAGCCACAGAAGGTATCCTGGGTGGCTCATCAGTTGGTTGAGCGTCCGTCTGACTTTGGCTCAGGTCATGATCTCACAGTCAGTGAGTTTGAGTCCATCATTGGGCTCTGTGCCGACACAGCTCAGAGCCTGGAGCCTGTTTCAGATTCTGTGTCTCCTTCTCTCTATGCCCCTCCCCTGTTCACGCTCTGTCTCTGTCTCAAGAATAAACAAACATTAAAAAAAAATTTTTTTTAAAAAGATATCTTGAAAAGATATTAGTACTTAAGGAGTCAAGTAGGTGCCTGAAGCCTGCATATCAAGCTGTGAGAACATATCTGTACTTTCACTGTGGATCACTGATTCAGAGGCACATTCAGAGGCACATTTCACTGTGGATCACTGATTCAGAGGCACATAATACTGAAAGATCAGTATTATCTTTCTTTTTCATTTTTTATTTTATTAATAATAAATATAGTATATTTAAATAATAAATATATTATAATAAATTTTATTTATTTGTTATTAAGAGACAGAGCGTGAACAGGGGAGGGGCAGAGAGAGAGACACACACACAGAATCGGAAGCAGGCTCCAGGCTCTGAGATGTCAGCACAGAGCCCAACGCGGGGCTCGAACTCACAAATGTAAGATCATGACCTGAGCCGAAGTCAGACGCTCAATTGACTGAGCCACCCAGGCGCCTCTATAATCAGTATTATCTTAAAGTGATGCTGCAGATATGATAAAAGAACAAAGGGGGTTAGCATTATAGACAGTTCTGCAGGACTTGTTATTTATAGGTACTTAAATTTTGAAGACTTGATTCTTTCCTCTAACAGAATGATCGATGAGATAATTTACTAATTATTCCTTGTCTGAATAATCTGCATTTTGGACACTGATTCAAGTTCATTTCAGCTGAATAAGTTTTGATAAGTAAGTTTGACAGCTGTTTAAATATTGGGAAAAGGGGTATTTGACATTTTTCTTAAATCATGATAGCTTTGTTAAATTTAGTTAATTTGAGGCCCATCTTTGGATTCTGTTTTCTGGTTTGGCATGTGACTATAACGATAAAGTGTATTTTTGAAATTATGGATGTCTTGAAGTGTATGGTAAATCAACCACCATGTTCTATTTTCTTGTCTACTTAGGTACAAATTAAGCTTCCTAAGGAGTAGTTTTACTTTGATGGACCACTCTGCTGCTTGAGATAAAAGTGAAATAGGACAAGTTATTAGCATATTGGCAATTTTTTAAATGTTGATTTCAGTGTCTTAGGTTTGTTACTTTGTTTTCCCATATTACCTATGCCATCTAACAAAAGTAATTCATTTGGGCCACTGGATGCCCAAGAAAATTCTAAAAGGTCTGGATTTTTCCCTGTGATTTTGCAGAATAGTTATGTTACTGTGAGATCTTCTTTAAGCCAAAGCAGCAGTGTGGCTTACAGAGCAATTTTTGTTTAATGGTCTGTGTTAGAGCCTTATTGCATGATGGCTTCCAACTGTCGGTGATACCATTCTGAGAAGGGTTTACTGTTACATACTTCGTAGAGTGAGTTCTCCGTTGCTAATTAAGGCACACATCTGGAGGTTCTCAAGAAAAATTAGTGCAGTTAGCCTTGAAAGCGTTATGTATGACTTCCTTGCTTCAGACTGTCTTTTGTATAACCAGGCACGGGCATGAAATTTGTTTGACTTTGCTTGCCTTCCTCTCCCACAGAGTATCTCCCATATTCATGTTGCACTTTGTGGAAGGCTTGCCACGAAATGACTTGCAGCGCTATTCATTCCATTTTGAAGGCTGTCTTTATCAAATAACTTCTGTAATTCAGTACCAAGCAAATAATCATTTTATAACATGGATTTTAGATGCTGACGGTAAGTGTTTAAACCTTTTTCTTTTATGATAATAGGCGTAGAGGCTAAATTCTCGATTTTTTTTTTTAAAAAGACAGACTTTGTCTTGACTCCTTTCCCTCTCACTTCTTGCCCTTGCCTTTAATTCTTCTGCCCCCTCCTCTCTGTCACTCTGGTTTAGAATCACTCCTGTCTTCTGCTGCTTTTGTATGGGGGTACATGTGCTTATGCGTATTTCTTTTCTAGGTGAAGAACGGGATCATATACTATTGTTAGTTTACAATTTGCTTTTTTCCACTATGTTTGCTTTTATTCCATGAGTAATAGGTGGTCAGTACAGATAAGTGAATGGTGCCAGTTCTGATTTCTTAGATATGTAACATGTACTTCTTTTAAAAAGAGAGTGCATCGTACTGAAAGGTTTTTAACTGAGAATAAAAAAATTTTGCTTAGTTTACAATTGTTAGTCATAAAGAAAACATCTATTTCTAAGACTATTGGACATTACAGATCATGTAGCCTTCTCTACCCATGAAATAGAGTATCTGAACTCTATAATTTGCTAATAGCTATGGTCAAGGTAAAGCCTTTATGTATGTATGTATGTATGTATTTACTTATTTATTTATTTTAACGTTTATTTATTTGAGAGAGAGAGAGAGAGTCAGAGAGTGAGCAGGAGAGGGGTAGAGAGAGAGGGAGACCGAGAATCCGAAGCAGGCTCCAGGCTCCGCAGGGCTCGAACTCACGAGCTGAGCCGCAAGATCATGACCGGAGCTGAAGTCAGACACTTAACCTACTGAGCCACCCAGGTGCCCCGTAAAGCCTTTATTTAAATAGTTAAACTTTTCAAAAGAAGATTAAATAGTACAGCCCATGAACTTTGCTAGGTTTTTCCTAACATTTATCTAATATGGTTTAATATTGAGTGTGTTTCTCTCACAGTGTTCACTTTGTCTTAAACAAGATAACGCAGCCACTTAAAGTGTTGTATCAGGCTGTTGGTAAGGGGTCTTTTTGATATTTTCTGTTTTTCCATTTTCTATTATTTGGACACTTCTCATAGCTGATATTTTCCTCTTTGGGTGGTTTGGGTGGATGGCACAATAATGTGTTATAAAAGCACTTTGCAAGCCAAAACTCACATTATAAATAAGATCACCTTAAAATTTTACTCTGCTTCAGCATTTGGAGGGAAGTGGTTCTCAATAACATAAACAAACTGGAAAAAAAATTAATTTTTTACTGCATTCCAGGGAATCTGAAATCCTCTTCAGTAGGTTACATGGTTATATGGTTTCCAACATATAAAAATCAAATGGTTACCTTATAAAAAAGGTCATGGCTCCTCCCTCGAGCATTGAATCAGTCCCTGGGGATTAGGTCCAAATGTTAACCAAGTAATTCTAATGTGCATGTATGGTAGAGAACCACTGACATAAACAGACAACAGAGTCTCAGAAGTTTTAATGGGTATAGAAATAGTAGGTTCAGGTGGTTTATAAGGATATATCCACATAAACTTAGTGAATGGTTTTGTTGGGTTTTTTTTTGTGTGTGTCTACAGGGTCTTAACCTCTTCCCTTGTCCTACCTACATGATTTCATTTTTGCTCGACAAATGAGAGAATAGAAGCTCAGAAATAAAACAACTAAACACATGAAAGCTCTAAAGTTTTCGTTTTTTTAATCAGAAAAAAAAATTAAGAATTCAAACAAATGTTGGTACTTGAGGTAACAGACTTCATGAAAATTCACAGATATGGAAAAAATCCCCCTTGTTTTTTTTTTTTAATGTTTATTTATTTTTGAGAGAGAGAGAGAGAGAGACAGAGCACGAGCAGGGGAGTGGCAGAAAGAGAGGAAGACACAGAATCCGAAACAGGCTCCAGGCTCTGGGCTGTCAGCACAGAGCCCAATGCAGGGCTCAAACCCACACACCACGAGATCATGACCTGAGCCAAAGTCAGAAGCTTAACTGACTGAGCCACCCAGGCGCCTCAGAAAAAATCCATTTTCTGATGTTGTTGGATAAATTGGGCGATATATACTGTGTTCCAAGTCACAAAAGTTAAATATTTAGACTTCTGTCTTGATTTTTGTGGGCAATTTAGGGAAGAGTAAACACTATCTCAGTTTTTAAAATTTCTGGATGTTAGTCCGTAACTTTAATTGTCCAAATAAAGACTTAAACCTTTGGCAGAAGGAAATGGTGACAACGATAAGGCCATGTTCTCAAGTGTTCTCCTTTGATGGATATTCAGGGATACAGCAGTTAAAATGGCCAGAAGAAAATTAACCTAGCTGGTGCGTTTTGAATGTCTAACCTCATTTATTTAACTTCCTTCTCCCCCAGGAACTTGGCTGGAATGTGATGACCTAAAAGGCCTATGTTCTGAAAGGCGTGAGAAATTTGAAGTTCTTGCTTCAGAGATCCATATTGTTATCTGGGAAAGAAGAACATCTGCGGTGACAGATAAAACATCTGCCTGCCTTCCACTTAAAAAGACTGGCGATGAGCATGCTTTTGGTGATGAGGAACAAGCCTCTCCGGCATGGTGTTCTGTGGGTGATGCTGCCTCCGCCGAGCTGTCCTCAGGAACTCTCCCCACCAGTGTGTCATTTGCTCCTAATACTCTTTCGCAGGGTCAGGCTGTAGCTCACGGACATCATTTACTTTCCGGTCCAGAAGGTTTGGGGGACGACAATATTTTATCTTTGACACTTGAAGAAATACAGGTTAACTCTGAAAGTTTCCCGTTTGAAAATAAACCTGTGGCGGAGAATGCAAGAGTTGGCAAAACAAAGGCTTTGCAATCACAGGAGTCACTACTGGCTTCTTTAGTATCTGCTCCATGTGTTGGAAACCTGACTCAAGACCAATTCATGGATTTAAAGCTTCCGTCTCAAACCGTAAATGCAAGCGTGCGATTTGCACCGCCGAATGCCGAAGACACGGGGATTGCTGCACCCGTGAATAATATCCCCGCTACTGATCCTGTACACGGTGGGCAGCAGGAAGTTGAGGGCACAGTGGCCCACGAGAAGGACACTCCATTGACACGGTTTCCTTCACCAAAGACTGAGAAACGAAAACCCGAACAACAGGTTACATCTCAGGTACCTAATTTGACGAAAAACGAAACGGCAGCATTTTCTAAACCTGTAACAGCAAAGCCACTGCAGAATCCATCTCTGAAAGACGCTCCGAAGAAACCATTTGTAGGAAGTTGGGTTAAAGGCTTATTAAGCAAAGGTGCTTCTTTTATGCCACCTTGTGTTTCGGCTCGTAATAGGAACACCGTAACTGATTTGCAGCCTTCGGTCAAGGGGGCAAGTAATTTTGGTGGCTTTAAAACTAAAGGTGTGAACCAAAAGGCTACCCGGGCATCCAGGAAAGCTAATAGGTGTGCAAGGAAGCCTCCTACGGTTAGCACCCCGCCACCAAGTCATCCACTGCCTGGTGGCACGACTTCTCGTGTTCATGCTAATGTTACTGCTGATTCAGATGTTCTGAAGAAATGTGAAAACGCCCCCTACGGAGCTCACCGCAGTCACAGTTCCTGTGTCAAAGAACATGGTGTTTCTTCTGCAAACCATGGAGACTCAGTTGAGGGTCAGATTCATAAACTTCGTCTCAAACTTCTTAAAAAACTTAAGGCAAAGAAGAAGAAATTAGCTGCTCTTATGTCTTCCCCCCAAAACGGAGCGCTTCCAAGTGAAAATTTAGAACACGTGTCCCATTGTGGGTCTCCAAACGATTGTGACTCGATAGAAGACTTGTTAAAAGAACTACAGTATCAGATCGATACCGCTGAGAATGGATGCACCGCGGTTCCATACAGTGGTCAAAGTCATGAAGAAATTTTGGCAGAACTGTTGTCTCCTACAGCTGTTGTCTCAACAGAGCACTCGGCAAATGGGGAGGCTGATTTCAGGTATTTAGAAATGGGAGATGACCACGTCACAGCACCAGTGCCTACTGAGTTAGACGACATTCCCCAAAATACACACCTGAGACAGGACCATAATTACTGCAGCCCCACCAAGAAGAATCCGTGCGAAGTTCAGCCAGACTCACCGACAAATAATGCCTGCGTTAGGACATTGAACTTGGAAAGTTCCATGAAGACTGATATTTTTGATGAGTTTTTTTCCACTTCGACATTAAATTCTTTAGCAAATGACACATTAGACTTACCTCATTTTGATGAATATCTGTTTGAGAGTTGTTGATTGCATGCTGTCTTCTTTTAGTTGAATATTTATTATGGCTCTTGGAAAACTTCATATGTTATTAAGTAGTATTTATACACTGGCCTTGTCATGAACAAAATGTAAGCTACGCGAGGTTTTACCTTTGGTTCTACCCACAAAGCATGTAATCTGTTTTACAAATTAAAATGATCAGGAATTGGTTTTCCTTGTTTGCTTCATTTTGTATTGTAGGAGAGTGAGTTTTTCAAATGTTAAAAATGATACAGAGGAGTGTCTAGTTTCTGGCAGTTTTTACATTTGGGTACATTAAATTTCTACATTTTAATTTTCGGTTACAGTGGTTCAGGAGAAACACTAGTTTGTACAAACTTAAGTCATTGTACATGGGATATGAATGTGTGACTGGTAATCGTTCTATGGTCATAGATCCTACGCCTGTTTCTTATACCAGTCAAGTGCTGTGGAATGTAAACCTCCCCCAAAGAACTTTCCTTCTCTACTTAGTAAGGATGGCAGGAACCTTGTTACTAGAACTTTAAGTAACGTTACATGATCAATAAATGATCTCTAACAGGAAAATAATCTATTTTTGTGTTATATGCAAAGAGGCCACATGATCATAAATCTCATATTTTTCCCACACATTTATTTCCGCAAGCAAATTTGGACGCCATCCAACAGTTGTTCTAGGGAGAAAGTAATAACCAAGTGCTTATAAAGCTTGCTGTATGTTAACGTTCTGTTTTGTATGAAACACTAATTCATTGAAATCCCAACATTTCTGGGGCACCTGAGTGGCTCAGTCGGGTGAACGTCAGATCTTGATCTTGGCTCAGGATGTGATCTCACAGTTTGTGAGTTCAGGCCCCACGATGGGCTCTATGCTGGTGGCATGGAGCCTGCTTGGGATTCGGTCACCTCTCTGCCCCCTCCCCTCGTTTGTGCACACCGTCTCTCAAAATAAATAAACTTTGAAATCAAAACAAAAATCAACATTTCTGTGAGCAGGCTCCTTTTATCACATTTGACCTAAAAAAACAGCACAGAGCTTAGTGAGTCGTTCGGCCGAGTTTGAGTAGCGTGGTTCCTGCAGCTGTTAGAAGCATGTGTTCCCCCTCAGGACCCACTTAAAATTTGGTTGCTTAAACAGCACCACTGCAATAGTGATGTGAGTTACTAGGGGTAGTTCCTAAGGTTTTAAGGGTGGCAGTCTTGGGATGGAGTACTCTGGTACTCGGCACTTCGTGATTGATTTGTCCAATTTGCTTTCCGTCCCCTCCCCCGGCCCCATTTTCTTCTTTTATCACAAAAGTAGCGCGTGTTTATTGTCAGGAGAAGCTTGGAACATCCAGAAAAATAGGAAGATTTTGAACCTTCGATCTTTACACTTAGTGGTAATAACTACCACGAACATTTTCACATTTGTATACAAATAGACTTTAAGAAATTCTACTCGACCTGTTTGTACAATCTGTTTTAACGTTTCATGAGCATTTTCTCCGTCTTAACAGCTTTGGCAACTTTGGGATAGCTCCGTAATGTTAGGTTGTACGGATTATCATTGTTTTACCAATCTTGAGATTTCAAGGTGATTTGTACTGTTTTGTTATTATTCGTTGTGCCACAACAATTCTTGTTAAGTTTTTGCACAGATTTTTTCTTTCTTATTTTTGTCTTATTTTCTGGGAGTGGAATTGCTGGGTCAGAGGATATGCATTTTTAAAGTCTTTTAATGATGGCATGATTGGCTTTCCTGAATCCTCACCAACACCAAGTAGTAGCATTGAGGGAGCAAAAAAACCTTGGCTGTTTTTTTGTTGTTGTTTTAACATTTTCATGATTACTAGTGCGGTTGAGTATAACTTTATATGACGTTATATATTTATATAACAATTGGCCAGTTGACTTTCTCCAAGAACTTGCTTAATCATTTGAATATTTCTAGATTTCTGGTAAGTACCAAACAGTGTTGTAAACCTCAGAGATAAAGCAGTAAAAAAAAGAAATTCTTGCCCTTTAGAAGGAGCTTGCCTTCTAAACAAGGAAATAAATATATCATGTTAAGTGGTAACAGATACAGTTGATGGTCACTTGTGGTGGTTCTCTTCTATAAAGTTTCCACAAGCGTTCCATGAATATGAAATACTGAACCACTGCTCCTAGGGGAATTGCAGGGTTAGGTTCCTGTGAGCCTCTGGTTGCAACATTATCATCAACTGATCAACAAATAACCTTGTTTTTTCTGTGCTTCTGTTTAGAAACACCTCAGGTAACATATATCGTTGGTTCATTCCCATTGAGTACAAGGCCAACAGCACTTTAAGTCACGCCTGAAGGAAGCTTATCTAACACATAAGGCACATCACACCTTTCTTGTGCTTAGGAACATCAGACAGCAGTTTAACACTACACTTGAGGTACATTTTTTTTTTTTTATGAAATTTATTGACAAATTGGTTTCCATACAACACCCAGTGCTCATCCCAAAAGGTGCCCTCCTCAATACCCATCACCCACCCTCCCCTCCCTCCCACCCCCCATCAACCCTCAGTTTGTTCTCAGTTTTTAACAGTCTCTTATGCTTTGGCTCTCTCCCACTCTAACCTCTTTTTTTTTTTTTTTTCCTTCCCCTCCCCCATGGGTTCCTGTTAAGTTTCTCAGGATCCACATAAGAGTGAAACCATATGGTATCTGTCTTTCCTTGAGGTACATTTTAAACAGTGAAATCACCAAAAACACACAAAAGATGTGGCACTAGATATATTGTAAAAAGGACACTTACAGCATGAGAGCTGAATCAAGGCAGTGTTGACCTGTTAGACCTCACCTGGGGTCATATGTGTTGGGCGGCTCTGTGGGTGTCCATAGTAACCACATTGTAAGTGTTGATTTTTAAGGTTATAAATCTAAGCATGTAGGCAAAATCACAAACAATCTGCATAATGAGGATTTAGTCAAATAGCACTGAATGCTGTGGAGGAAAACAGCAGGTGAGCGCATGGGAGGACTCAGACTGAGTGGATTTGGAAAGTTTTCTTGGAGATGGGTGTCATTTGGCAGGGACTTCAGTGAAGTTAGGGAGTTGGGCCATGTGACTGTGTAGAGGAAGGGCATTCCAGGAAGAACAAAAGTCCAGAGGAGTGAGGGTGCTTGGCATGATTGAGGACTAGGAAAAGTCCATTGCGGTTGAGCAGAGACAAAGGGAAAGAGAATTAAAACACAAGATGAAGGAGGTTGGCAGAAGCCAGTTTTTGAATGGTTTTGTGGGCCAT
This sequence comes from Lynx canadensis, assembly GCF_007474595.2. Taxonomy (NCBI): domain Eukaryota; kingdom Metazoa; phylum Chordata; class Mammalia; order Carnivora; family Felidae; genus Lynx; species Lynx canadensis. The sequence goes on from NC_044303.2 coordinate 9,689,257, forward strand.
AGCGAAGACCTTGTTAACACTTGAGAATAATGGAGGCCACTAGAAGGTTTCAGGCAAGGGCAGGATATCTAGTCTTAGATTCAAAAGGATCCCTTACGCGTGGAGAATGACTATAGCCGGTCAGAATAGAAGCCATAGTCTGTTACAGCCTCCCCAGAGTTTAGGGTGAGCCCTGTGGAGGTGTTGAAAAGTAGCTGGATTACTGTTGCATTTCAAAAGAAGAGCCAACGGGATGTGTTGATGGGTTGGATGTGGGGCAGAAAGAGGAGTCTCAGGTTTTGTTGCCTGAGCAGATGGGTCATACTATTTACTGAGATGGGACAGGCTTGGGAAGGAAAAAATTTAAAGCAAAGCACTCACTCATTCAGTTTTGAATATATGTGAGGTTCCCATTAGGCTGCCAAGTGGAGATAATCTAATAGGAAGAGGCGGACACTAGAGATTCCTACTTAGGAATTATGAATACGTGATCGTATTTAATGTCCAGTAAAGGATGGAGTCATTTAGGGAGTTGAAATAACTCTGGGGAACAGGAAGAGCCATGGAAGGGACGTGAGTGTGGTGTCCTGAAAAGGGAAGAAAGCTTTTTTTTTTTTTTTTGAGGCGGAGCGATGCTGATATGTCAGATGCTGCTGAGAAGTAGTGTAAGGTGAGGACCGAGAATGACCATTGGCTTTTGTAATTGGAAAGTCTTTGGTAACTTGGTGAGGACAGTTCAGTGGAGTTGGGACAAGTGTGAGTGGGCTCAAGAGAGAAGGGATTGAGAGAAAGTGCAGATAGAGACCTACCCTTTCGAAACATTCACCTGGTGCCCGGTGAGGGAGTGAGGGGTCAAGATTTTTGTTAATGTCTTTAAGATGGGAGATGTCATAGTATGTGTATGTGTGGACCTGAATGGATGTTGTAGATGAGAGGAGTGATAGCTGCCACAGTAAATTTCTCCAGGGCTGGGGACCCAGTGTATAAGAGGAGGTGTGACCTTAACGAGCTAGAAGGAGTTTATCCATTTTATTTTTTTTTAATGTTTATTTTTCAGAGAGAGAGGATCTGAAGCGAGCTCCCCACTGACAGCAGAGATCCCGATGTGGGGCTTGAACCCGCGAACTGTGAGATCATGACCTGAACTCAAGTTGAACGCTTACCTGAGCCACCCCAGAGCCCCCAGGTTTATCCACATTAATACTAGAGAAGACAAATATATGGGTACAGATATTAGGAGATGTGATGATTGGGCAGTGAGGAAGGTCACATTTTTATTTTCTCAGGGATACAGTAATATTACCAGCTGAGTATGAGTGTTGGGGGAGTTGAACATTGAGTGAGAGAAGTTAGAATTTTTAGTCTGAGAGCTAATTGAACAGGGGCATGGCAATAGGCTCACTAGGCCGTACAGAGAACCCACCAGACGTTTATAGCCGTAAGTTTTAACCAAAATGAGCCAAGATGGTTGTTTTTCTCTAATCACATTTGCTGCTCAGGACAGAAAGAGTAGATGGGAAGTTGGATCCAGCCAAGGTTAGAGGTATTGCCAGGTAAATGGGACAGAGGAGAAAAGGAATTGAGGCTTTATGCAAGGAAAATGATTTTAAGGATGTGATAAGGAGGGCTAGAGGGACATAGGACAGGTGGTGATCATTTAAAAAGTGGTGGCAGATCTCAGTGGATTGGAGGTGGGTGCGAAGAATGCCAGCGCGGGACTAGTTGGAGTGAGTAAGAAAGCAGCGGGCTTGAAACTGAGCTTTTGGGAACAGTGCAGTTATTGGCGATGACAAGGTCTGAAGTGTGACAAGGGAAGTGCATGGCCAAGGGTCCATGAAAAGTGAGGAGATGAAGGAATCAAGAGGCCAGGATGGTGTTTGGATAGACTTTGTGGAAGGCAGAGTCATTTAAATGGCGGCAGGAGTCCTGGTGGAAAGAAATACACAGTAAGCCAGGAGCTAAAATCCTCAAGGAAAGGCGGAATATCACGAAAATGGCTGATGGCCGCAAAGGAACAGCGTGGGTGGTTCAGTCTAATGGTCTGTGCTTCAAAGGCACGGGAGGGTTATAATGAAGAGGGGAACAGTGGTTGAAAAAGCAACTAGGAGAAATTTGATAGAAATTTTACATTATTTTACAGTCTTTTCCTTTCTGTATTATGTTTTAGCCAGGTCATTTCCACACCCCAAATATACAAATATTTACATACATCTTCTGGTAAAGCTAGGTTTCTTTTCTTTCTTTTTTCTTTCTTTTTTTTTTCAGTCATGAATCTTTAATTCTTTTGGAATGTATTTTGATGTGCTGCACTGAGGTTTTTCTCCCCTGATAGTAAATTTGTTTGAACACCATTTGCTGAATCAACTTACTGTTCTTTAACCATTCAGGATACACCATTCACCTATCTTTCATATTAAATGTAACAAATGTTCAATTCCTGTAGTAAGTTGAGGGGGAAATTTTGGTGCTCAGTGGTAGAATGCCAATTAAACAGTGTAAATCTCAATTTTCCAGGAGAAAATACGCTGGGAGGAAAGTCTATTAAATTTTAACTGTTTTTTCTTCCAGTTAACATTATTATAATAATGTACTCTGCAAGTCAGAAACACTGGACGAAAAGTGGAAGATTTATTAGAGTTTTGTTCTGTTTTTGTTCGCTTCCGGTTGTATTGAGATATAACTGACCTACATCTCTGCATAAGCTTAAGGTATACAGCATAATGCTTTGGCTTATAATCACAAAAATGATTACTGCAATCAAATTTAGGTAACTTTAGAGTTTTGCTAGGTACCACAAATACAAACAACACAAAATGGACTGCAGAGCCTGGGGGCCAAAAAACATTGATCAATATGTGTTATGGCAGAGGATGACGAGGAAGGGTGGGATCCATCTGGGAGGTTAGAGAAAGCATCCCAAAGAAGTCACATTTAAACTAATGACTTCATTCCGAGCAGTTTCCAGAGGCAACCCCTCCTGTGGGTGCCTGTAAAGAGTCCCCATAGTTGGTTGGCTCTGAACAGGCCTGCTCAGCGAGCTTATCTGTGACTGTCTTTCTGACTCTCTTTCACTTTTGAGCACCAGGACCTCCACACCCCTTCTCCCCAACCAGTGTTCCCTCAGGAAGCCACAGAAGAGGCAAAGGAGGCAGAACGGCATACCAGGTTGTTTCTAATCCGAGCAGATCCACGAAAAGGGGCTTATCAACTTCTGCAACATAGCAAACGGGCTAAAGTGACAACAAATCTAGTACCGGAGAAGTGTAAAATATAGTCGTCAGGAGTTAAAATGTAACCACAGAAGCAAGAGGTCATCGAGAGAAAAGGAACTTGTGAAAGACTTCACATCTCAAGATGGAAATTCATTTTGTTTGGTTATTGCAGGTACTTAATAGCTTGGTAAAGCACCCTTCTTGCCAGCCTTCTCTTTTTAGTATACCTTCCCACCAGGCTTGGAGGCGGAGATCGTGGAATATGCTGAGGTTCAAGTGTCTACAACACCAGATATTTACTGCTCCCCCAGCCCTAAGGCAGTGTAAACCAGGCCAATTCAGCAGGATGGCAAAATGTTTGCAGCAGTAAACTGATGTCCCCGCTGGCCACGAAAGTTGTGGTTCCAGTAAAGAACCTCCTTGCTTGATGATTAATGGAGTAATTCTGTATTTCAAACTTCAGTTCTATGTTGAGTCACATCCAATGTAGATTTTCGCCTATGTAGTTTACACTCTAGTGAATTTCAATTATCAGACTAGCCTAAACTCGAGTATTAAAGTGAATATGTTGTTCAATTAGGTATAAATAAACACCCCTATGCTCACACACACATATGATAATCTATAATAATCGACTTCCCAGCTTAGTACTAAGATAGTCGGTCTCCTTAAAGTGTGTGTTTGATTTACTTTGTCACTTTATCTTAGGGAATAACTAGTTTGAGTCCTCTTTGGCAGACAGTAATTTCTGTTCTGTTTTTACTAAAAAGAAAAAAAAAGCAATGAAAAATGGCTCAATTCCTCCAAGGGGGTAATAAAGTATGACAGTTTGCTGGATGTCATTAAAGTAACTTGCAAGGAAAGAAATACAAATTGGTATCCGCTGTGCTGTAAATCCCTATAGAAGCAACCCTTAAAGGATCAATATAGTAAAGCCCTTCACATCAAGTCATTGCAGATTATAAAAATAAGGTATTAAGTGTTAAAACCCCAAAGCAGCCTTTTTTGGGGGTCTGAAGTCATTTATTACTAATTTTGCATATCTACTTAATTGCTCAGCAAAAAAAAAAGAAAGAAAAAGAAAAATTGGTTTCTTGGTGGCTTGTCAATAGTATTAGACTATTCTAGTTCTTTGTATTACCTTAAAAGCTTCAGTTTAGTAATTTTTCCATCCCTAAACACTTTGGATTTGACATACTTTATAACCTTTATCACTAATCAGAATACAAATACAATAAATACAGGGGCGCCTGGGTGGCTCAGTCAGTTAAGTGTCAGACTTTGGCTCGGGTCATGATCTCACGGTTCACGGATTCGAGCCCCGAAATCAAGCTCCGTGCTGGCTCCCTCTCTCTCTCTGTCTCTCCCTCTCTCTGTGCCCTTCCCCAGCTCACTCTTGTGCACACGCTCTCTCTTTCTCTCTCAAAATAAATAAAAACTTTTTAAAAAATGAAGACTGATTCTGGGACTAGGTTGTTTTTTTTTTTTTTCTTTTTGGGGCTAGGTTTTAGATGAACTCCATGGTGGAGAACCAGCCACAAGTACGGTAAACTGAAAGTATGGGCAATGTATAATTTCTCCAATTTCAAGATTTCTTTAAGACCCCTCCAACATCAAGCAACACTATCACCATTTCCTGGGTCACCCAGGCTGTAAATGTAGGCACCACCCTCCACATTTCCCTCTTGTTTCGGTCTCTAAATCTTATCCAGTCTTCCCTTGAATTACATCCTTCGTTTCTAAAGTCACCTCATTGCCTCTCCTTTGAAATATAATTTCCTCTTAACTGTTCTCTGATCTCTTATTTTCCCTATTCTGTTGCCAGACCAACCATCAAGACTAAATTTCATTATATCCTGAAACAGAAACCTTTAACAGTTACTCCCTTACTTTATAGGGTAAAGTCTAGCCTCATCCTTTGGTCTTCAGGGCCCTTCCGCAAGCTAAGAACATTTTCAGTGCGCTCTATTTAAGTACATTTGTTCCACATTCTGGTTACGCTCCTCTCCTACCCACCCCCATCTTGTCTCCAAATTTTGCCAGCTTTAAATAGCTCTCCCCTGCCTTCTGGCCTGTCCAGATCTTTCAGGGTTGTTTCAAATCCTCCACGGAGACACAATCCAGCCTATCTATGTTGACTTCCTCCTTTACTGCCTGGGAACATTTTTCTGTGGCCCTCACGCTGACACTTCATCATATGCATTTTTATCTGAGTATCTATCTCTGTTAATCACATACTCTGAGAAGGCAGGGAACGCATCTGTCCTGAGCATGTGCATGTGACAGGCCTGTGCTAGGTGAGCAAACAATGTGAATAAAGACGTAGTCACTACACTCCAGGGGTTCGTATTCTAGCGTAGGTGACAAGTAACTCCCTGTTTTCAGGGTAGCGTGATGAATGAATGGAGGAGGGGCATCAGGGGAGGCCTCCCTGAGAAGGTAACTCCTCTGCGGCTGTTACCCAGGTGTGTACAGAGGGGGCGGGGACCGGCACATCAGGGTAACGGGAAAGACTTCTGGGGGGTGGGGGGGGGTACAAGGCGGCATGCGCCATTGAAGGAACTCCTGGTAAATGCATATAACCACTAGAAGTTTTCATGCAGGAACATGGTAGGAGACAAGGCAACAGATCATGAAAGCCTCTGTGTGTTAAGCTCAAGAATTTGAACTGCATCTTGAAGGAAGCAGTTTGGAATCGAAAATGATCACTAAGAACAGAAGTTGGTCTCTTCCCTCAAGGAGCTTATAACCTAGTATAAATACGATCAGCTTAAAGCGGAAGGATATGCTTTCTAAAGCCTCATAACTTAAGTATTAGCAAATATTATGCCTCCTTCATCTTGAAGTGTTAGACTAGATTTGGACAGTACATGAATGATCTTATGACCTAACTGCCTTCCCTTTTGTTGTTTCTACTATAATCTATCCATAAGTATGAGTGGAAAGCTTGGAATGTGGGGGGTGGGGGTGGGGGGCCGGCTACTGCTGAATCTGCCTGAAATTCTCCAAGTGCAACACTGTGTCTCCTTTTTTAGGGCTTCTCACTAGACAACAGAGGGTATTTTATTATCAACAATTATTTGATAAATAATTATCAGCCAGCATTTGCAAGGCATTTCCTAAGAGACCGCCGAGTGACGCAGCTAACTTATTCCTTGTTCCGAGTCTCTCAGTTCTATCCAGGAAAAGTACATCCCAGAGACAAAGCACCCACCACATGACCTCAATCTTGGCAGGAACGAATTATAGCATCACGTTATCATATTATCGTGTGGTTCTCTATCTTTATAGAAAGTCTTATGTGAACCATCTGCTTGTAAAAGATCTGTGTCTTCTGTGAGACCGGAGTTGAAAACACGTCATTGGAAACCTTTTAGCAAGAACTCATACAAACAATTTCTGCCTGAGTTTAATTTCAGGGAAAATTGTGTCAGCGATCTAACGCAAACATTAACACCTTTGCCTAGGTTCAAGTCCATTGTCCAAAACAGAGCTCCGTTTAGCACAGTTACGTGGGGTGATTATGCCCCCACACACTTTTAGGTGACTCCCCTTGCATATGTTCATCGAACAGCTCCTCGGATTCTTCTGGCAGTAGATAAGGCAGTATTGAGTAAGTACATTTACTTTTTGGTGGTATCCGATTTTCTGGGAGAAACTCACTTGTCAAGGGGCATTTATTCCCCCCCCCCCCCCGTTACAGTTACTGCTGTTGAAGCACAATCTTGGGCCGGTCTCCAGAAGAATGTGTGTTGGTTTCCCGTGGATAAATGACCACGGGAACTGAATGACCAAGGCACAAGCTGCCAGTCCAGACGCAGAGTCCCTCTTAGATCCGCCCCCGCCGTGCAACAAATACTGAGAGGACAAGGTCTTCCTCTAGCCTGGAAGCGTGGTGGCGTCGTACTCCCGTTCGACTAAAAATCTCAGGCTTGCCATTTTAAAATGGATCCGTAACGAGGTCATCTCAAGAAAATGAGCGCCGCCCGTCCCTGGGTGGGCTCGAACCACCAACCTTTCGGTTAACAGCCGAACGCGCTAACCGATTGCGCCACAGAGACCCAGCTACCAGGCTCGCCGCGCGGTGTGTACAGATTTCCGCGGCCGCGGAGGCTCTCGCCGCCCAGGGCGTCGCCGCGCGAGCCGGGCGGAGGAGCGCGCGGAGGAGCGCGCGGAGGAGCGTGCGGAGGAGGAGGCGGCGGGAGGGGCCGCGGCTGAGGGCGGCCCGGCGCGGGCGCGGGCGCGCGGGCGCGCGGGCGCGGGCGCGAAGAGGCCGAGCCCGCGGCCGCGCGGGGAAGGGAAGAGGGGGGGGGACGAGGCGCGCCCCCGCGGGCGGCGCCGGCCCCTGCCCGAGCTCGTGAGCGCGCCCGCGCTGGGGCGCGAGCCCGGGGGACGCGCCCTGCGTGTCTGCGCGGGCCGCGTGCGGGGCGCCGCCGGGTGCCCGCGGCCCCCAGCAGACGCCGCCCTGGGTCCCGCGGGCAGAACTGGGCAAAGGGGTCCCGGTAGAGCCTGTCCGAGAAGAAGCAAGTGCGGTGTGGGCTCGGAGCACGGGGGCCGCGTGTGTCAGGCCCCAAACTTTAGGGCTGGCTTTCCCAAGCGTCGCGTGTGTCCCCTCGCCCCGAGGCTTCCCACCCCCCCTTCGGCACCACCCCTCACCGTTACCTTTTAATTCCGCAGGCACCGTGCGTCTGCGCCCGGGCCGAACGTCGATCTGTGCTTGGGCTAAAGAATGTAAGATGTGTTTCCCTTCCTGAGCCCCAGCCGGTGCCCGCTTGGAGGGCATGTGGCCTCCGTTGATCAGGCGGAGTTTAGGGGACATCAGAAGGGGGCTTCGTGGAGGGTGTGGCGATTAAGATAAGCTGCAGACATCCTTCTGGGTGGCCAGTCCCTAGAGCTCGGTGGGGCCGCCTCCCCGCTCCTGTCCCTACAGCCCGGGGAGTCCACTCCAGCTCTCCAGGGCGTAAAGCCGGTCCTTGAGTGTTCCTGTTTCCGTCCGATTTGACCCGACACCCACTCCTCCCCCAAGTTCTTTTTCTCAGCATTCACCCCCCCTCCCCCGTTTAGAAGCGCACGGTTCTGTGCCATTAAGTACATCTGTATCGCTGTGCAACGGCCACCACTATCCACTTCCAGAGCTTTGTCCTGGCCTCAACTGAGGCTCTCGACCCCTCAAGCGCGAGCGCCTCATTCCCCTCTTCCCCCCTGACCCTGCCAATCACCCTTGTCCTTTCTGTCCCTGTGACTTTGACCTTAGGCAGCTCATGGGAGTGGAATCGGACGGTCTTTGTCCTTTTGCGACGACGGCTTATTTCACTTAGCGCAATGGCCTCAGAATTCAGCCATATTGTTGCCTGGGGCAGCATTTCCTTCCTTTCTCACGCTGAATCATGTCCCATTGTATGAATAGGCCACATCTTTACCCATTCATCCGTCTGGGGACACTTGGGTGGCTTCCGCCTTTCGGTTTTTGTGACTGATGCTGCAGTGATAGTGATCATGGGTGTGCAAGCATCTCTTTGAGGCCTTGCCCTCAGTTCTTTTGGGGGTATCCCCAGCTGTATAATTGGGGAATTGTATGGTAATCCCCTTTTAAAAATTTTTGAGGCGCCATCACACCATTTTCCACACCGGCTGTGTGCCATTTTACGTTCCCGCCACCCCGGGTTTCTCTTTCTCCCTATCCTCACCAACCTCCCTGCCCACCAGCCCCGCCCCCCTTTTTTAAGTAGTCATCCCAATGGGTGCGAAGTGTTATCTCATTGTGGTTTTGGTGTGCATTTCCCTAACGATTAGTGATGCGGAACATCTTTTCTGAACCCGTCTTCCTCTACTCGTTTCCTCCTAGCAGGCCAGCTCTGCTTTATTGAGGAGTAAGCTGAGAGTGACAGAGGGCAGCGTCTGATAAGAGGGCAGCTTTTGACAAAGAGTGGAGACAGCGGACAAAGTGGAGGCGGCAGGGAAGCCTGAGCCGTGCAAGGAGAGGGGGTGAGGGAGGAGTCTTCTGAGGAGGGCCATCTAGAGATTTTGTCCTCACGAGGATCTTGTTCATCTGCGTTGGGCGACTTTGGGGGTCCGTTGTGTTTGTCCTGGCTCTGTAGGGATGTTTATGTATGTGTTGCTTGCGAGGGGCCAAGGGTGAAGGAGGGATTGATGACCTCCACCTTGTACGTATCGGAACGGCTGTTTTTGGAACTGCCTTTGCAAAAGTGAACTTAAGGTTATGCTAATGTAACAGAACCTTCTATCTGCATTTTCGGTTTCTTAAGAACTGTGGGAATTCTTGTCTAAGTGTTGAAATAATGATCTCTTTTTTGCATGATCCCTCTTAAAAGCACAGGGAGATCTTTCAGAGGTATGAGAAATAGAACTTTCTATAACTCCATTCAACTTTTATTTTCAGCCTTGTTCTGCTACTGCCCAAGGCACAATCTCAGTTAACTCAGGATTCTCTCTGTCTGCTTCTCTGGAGTTGTTTCCAAGGGCTGACACTTGGTTTTTAAACTTTTAAAAAAATGTTTATTTATTCATTTGGAGAGACAGAGAGAAAGAGAGAGCAGGGGAGGGGTAGAGAGAGAAAAGAGAGAGAATACCACGCAGGCTCCTCATTGTGAGCACGAGCCTGATGCGGGGCTCGAACTCATGAACCGTGAGATCGGGACCTGAGCCCAAATCTGGAGTTGGACGCTCAACTGACTGCACCACCCGGGCACCCCTCCAAGAGTTGACACTTTGGAGGGGTGGTCGTTCAGCTGGTGCTTGAGTCACACGTGCACACAGATTGCTGCGAAGGCCATTTTGCTCCTGTTGTGGGTCCCCTAGCTCTCCTGTGCATCCATTGAGGGATGGGAATCTCTTGTAAACTTGGTGCTGGTGCATCAACCATTCCATAAAGTCCTTCCTGGCACAATCCCCTCCGCTTATGGAGCCTCGTTATGGCCTCCCCCAAATTCGCACGTTAAAGTCTAATCTCCAGTGTGCTGGGTTTTGGAGGTGAGGCCTCCGGGAGGTACTTGGGTGAGCCCTCATGAATAGGATTAGTGCCCTTTTAAGAAGAGGCCAGAGAGCCAGCTCAACCTTTTCCCACCGTGTGAGGCCACGGCAAGAGGTCAGCAGTCTGCAACCCGGAAGAAGGCTCTCCCCAGAACCTGACCAGGCTAGCATCCCAATCTGAGACCTCCAGCCTTCGGAACTGGGAGAGAGAGGGTGCTGCTGTTTATAAGCTACCCGCTCTGTGGCACTTTGTGGTGACAGCCTGAGCCAACTCAGATAGGACCCCAAGCTTTTCTATTCTCGTCAACCGTGCCCGCACCCCTCTGTTTCTCCTGCCCCCTAGTGCGGGATGTGTAAGCGAGGTGTGTGTGTGAAAGGAAAAAGAAACAACACTAGATGTGCTCTTGATATCCCAAGTCCCGTCTGAAAGTCTATGGGTGCCCTTCCAGTCAGACTCGTTTGAAAATATTATCTAATTTTCTCTATCATGAGACCCTGGGGTCTCTCTTCCTCTGTATTCACGTGGGTACAATGGTTTTCCGAAAAGAAGACGACTTAACAGGCCCGTTGTGTCTAAGAAGTTACAGGTGCTTATAAAACTCTAGAGCAGGCATTCCAGGAACTAGATGGTTCTGTGCATTGCAATTCCACTCTCCCACTAACATGTAAGCTCTCCAGGGACAGAGATTTTAGCCGGCTGTGCTCCCTGCTGAATCCCCAGCATCTACAACATTGTCTGGCACAGCAGGCTCTCAATAACTATGTGCTGAGTCAATGAGGAAATAAAAGCCGTAAGCTCTAAAGTAAACTGGAAAAAAATAGAATGTAACAGAAAAATTAAATTGCTAGTATAAGGAGCACTTACCAATTAATATGAAAAACCTCTTTGCAACTCAACCAAAAAAAATCAAACAAATGCAAAAGAATGGGGGCATGAATCGAATATTCCCGAAAGAGGAAGTACACTTGACCATTATAATCATAAAAGTTTGGCTGTCAAAATCAAAATTAAATGACATAAAAATTTTCTTTTTCCCAAGTAGCAAAAAAAAGAGAAAAGAGATAACACTAAAACACCATCATGGATATAGAGGCTGTTCTCACACAGGACTGATGGGTGTGAACTTGGAGTATTTTTTCTGGATGGCGGTTTGGTAACATAAACATTAAACAATGCTTATCCCCTATCCTTCTAGAAATTCTATGTTAGAAGTCACAAGAAAGCAAACAGAGATGTGACTAAAGTTTTTATTATCACAGTATTATATATCATAGTGATAAATAGGAAACAACCTGAACATCCCGCAGTAGAAGAAAATGATGAATGTGGCATATTTAGAAGATAGAGTATTAGTTATACAGACATCAGAAATAATTTTTTAAAAGAATATTAAAAACATATAGGCGTGATAAAGCGTGGTAAGTTAAAAGCAGGATAGAGAAACGTATAATCATAAAAACAATATTTTCTTTTAAAAAAAAACCTATTTATTTATTTATTTATTTATTTTTGAGAGAGAGAGAGAGAGAGAGAGGGACCAAGCAAGCGGAAGGTGCAGAGAGAGGGGGACAGAGGATGCGAAGCGGTCTCCACGCTGACAGCAGAGAACCTGATATGGGGCTCAAACTCACGAACCGCGAGATCATGACCTGAACTGAAGTCAGACGCTTAACCGACTAAGACACCCAGACGCCCCCATAAAGACAATATTTTCAAAGAAGATTTGGCAACAGAGCCCTGATAAAATGTCAAGTTCAAAGGTAAGATGGGGACTTGTCCAATCATGATAACTCAGAACTGCCCGGTGTTTTCTACGCATCTGGCTGGTACGGACGTGACATATATATCACCTCACTTAAACCCCTAGCAACCCTATGAGGCAGACGCTATGATTCTAATTTTGCAGGTGAAAGAATGTGCACAGGAAGCAATTTGTTCAGGTTACAGAGCCAGTGAGCGGTGGGACCAGGTTTCAGACCCGGAGTCAGGCTCCGGAGGCCACGCTTGTAACCTTGACCCACACAGCCTCTCACTGCCTGTGGGGCAGGAGCCCACAGGGCGGTGTGTGTGTGTGTGTGTGTGTGTGTGTGTGTGTGTGTGTAGTTTTGGTGAAACCTCCAAAAGAGTGTTAGTGGTTATGCCTGGGTGGTGGTTTGTATTTTCTTCTTTACCTCTTTTCGCTAATTCCCCAAGCATTTGCAGCAAGCAGTACTTTTAAGGAGCCAGTGATGAAAGGCGACAGCAGCAGTTTCCCGAAATTACAGGTAGAGGGTGGTAGGTGGTTATTCTCCACTTGGTCTGTCTGGGGCCAGAAGAGTGCCCGCGTGAGGTGGCGACTTGGGCAGCCCAGCGTGCGGACTTGTGGGTCTTGGCCGAGCACAGCGTAACCATCAATGCTGGCCTCTCTTCTCCAAGTCTTCAACCCCCTGAGAGAAGGGTGTCTGGGGAACGTGTAAACTTCTGCGGGGAGTTTTACAACGTGTGACTCTTCAGTAATGAATATGCTTTCGTTTATTCATTAAAAAAATTTGTTTTAAATGCTTATTTATTTTTGAGAGAGAGAGAGAGAGAACAAGCAAGGGAGGGGCAGAGAGAAGGAGACACAGAATCCGAAGCAGGCTCCAGGCTCTGAGTTTCGGTACAGAGCCCAATGCGGGGCCCGAACCCACAAGCCGTGACATCATGACTTGAGCCAAGGTCGGCCGCTCAACCGCCTGAGCCACCCGGGCACCCCAAATATGCTTTCATTTAAAAAGAGATGTGGAGTGCCTGAGATTTTAGGTCACTCTTGTATTTCTTCTTAATGTTCAAAAACACTTCTTTGCATTAATCATTTGTCTTTTTCTACCATGAGTCGTTTTCATCTGGGAAGCATAACCCAACCTACTGGAGAGTATTAAGACTTTTCTCTTTAACGTTGGTGAATATACTATGAAAAATTTAATACATTTGGGGCTAAATGACAGTCAGCAGATATTTATTGAATCTTGTAAGGAACTGGGCTGGATGCTTCGGGGACCTCCCTTCTGCCCAAGACTCTCTGACACATCATTCCTGCCCACAGATCGCTTTAATCTACTTTGGGAACCAGGAGATATATAAAAACGTTTCAAGACAGCATGTGCCAACTGCATGGCACAGATGGTAAGTGTTTTAGGAATGTGAGGTGGGAATAATCACTGAACAGTCAGTAAACAATCAGCGGAAGAAGTGGGTCTTGGGCTGTCCTTGGCAGGATCCTTTAGCCGGGGAGGAGAAGGAACAAAGGCGGAGAACAGAAGATCAGCCCAGAGGAAGCAGAGGATTTACATAGGCTGCGATGGGACATAAAGAAAGCTAATTGGTGACAGAGTATGGACGGCCCTGAATACCCAGCGAGAAAATTTGCATTACGAATGGTATTGTTCATAAGAGTGGAAAATTTTTAATGACTTAAATACTCATCAAAGGGACAATGTACACATTTCTATGGCACATTTATCCAAAGTGAGGCGAGGATGCGGTGAAAATTTTGAGCAGAAGGCTTGATCATAGCCAGGTTCGGGGGACGTTTCGTCCAGCACGGGAGGATGGGAGAGCGAGCTGGAAGGAGGATGACCAGTTGGGTGACTGTTTCTATAAACTCGATGTGGAGAGAGGAGGCCTTGATGGGGCCACGGAGAATGAAAAGGACACGAAAGACAAAGGCTTAAGGAGAAAAGCAGTGGGATGCAGTTGATAAACATGCGTGTTAGAGCCATTGACTTGGTGCTACTGATGGCAATGACTCTGGCTTTCAGATCTAATGATTGCATAGGGTTTTTTTAAATGTTTATTTATTAAATATTTTTAACGCTTATTTATTATTGAGAGACAGAGACATGAGCATGGGAGGGGCAGAGGGAGGAGGAGACACAGAATCCGAAGCAGGCTCCAGGCTCCGAGCTGTCAGCACAGAGCCCGATGAGGGGCTCACACTCATGACCTGAGATCATGACCTGAGTCAAAGTCAGACACTTAACCGACTGAGCCACCCAGGCGCCACCCCCTCCCCCCACCCTTTTTAAAAAAGAAGTTCCACAATTTTTCTTACAGGTCTGCCATACAATAGAGGCTCAGTACAATTTTTTCAATACATGGGCTGTTCCAGGTGCCCTGTTGTATTGCTGTAGCCCTTACTAACAAGATTGTTTTTCTGATTTCTAATCTAAACATTGCTGTATATTAAAACCCCATTTCTCAAGTGCATCTTTTGTGAAGAAGAATTAGTCTTGCTGGTTGTACACTTCCGTGTGTGTAAAGTAAGGCATGCTTCAGCTTGGTTTCATTATGATAAATGGTAACAACCCCTTTAACATTTGTCTTTAAGTCTGATCTTGCAATACAAATTTGCTTGTATGAGCAAGGTGCTTGTACAAAATAAAAATTGGATTTGTGTAATGTCCCAGAGACCAACAACCTGGAAAGACTTTGTTTATTCGTGTATTTATTCATATATTAACTGAAGCGTTACTTTGTGCCCTAAGGAAGACAGAATGATGACCTCAGGGTAAGAGGGGATTTCATAAACACAACGTGAGTATGAACATAAAAGGTTGATGTATTTGATTACACTTAAAACGTATGTTAAATGAATGAGCAAAAAGTAAACAGATTTAAAAACCAAATAGACTGAGAGAAGACCTTGCAACACGTGTGCCCCACAAAGCCTTAGTATCCAGAATTCGTAAAGAATGCCTACCAATTAGCGGAAGATAAACAACAAAACAGAAACTCAGGCAAAGCCTCAGTGAAGAGGAAATCCGTATTGCCAGCAAACTCATGAGAAGACCTTCAACTCTTCTAATAATCTGGGAAGCAGCGTCACAGTGAGACGTCATTTCACACCCACCAGACTGGCAGAATGTAAGAGACTTGAAAAACAATTGGTGAGGGTGTGGAACACTGGCACTTTTATGTCTTATGGATGAGAGCTGGCTCACATGCCCTGGAGAGCAATTTGTCAGTTTCCTGGTGAAATTAGACTCCTTCCCTCCAGTGCAGAGTATCCCTCCTCCAGACTTGTACAGAAGGATGTATACAAGACTGTTTGATCCAATATTGTTCTTAACACTGAAACATTTTAAATGACTCAAATAGTCATCTAAAGGGTCTGTATAAATAAGCATGGCATATTTAGACACTGCAATGCTATATAGCAGTTTCAATGTGTATATATCTAAAAATGTAGTGTTGCAGAAAGCATAGGTACAGAAGTCCATGTGACTGGCAACAGATCAAATAATACAGAGCAGGTTATAGGGGAAAGTCGTGGACTTCCACATTTCCTCCCCTCCTTGAATCCCAAACTCAGAGAAAATGTTTTCTTCCTTCCTTCCTTCCTTCCTTCCTTCCTTCCTTCCTTCCTTCCTCCCTTCCTCCCTTCCTCCCTTCCTCCCTTCCTCCCTCCCTCTTTTTCTTTTCTTTCTTCCCTCCTTTCTTTCCTACCTACCTTCCTTTCCTTCAAAGCAGGTTCTTTATTTAGTTCTTCTTGTGGCTACCTTCAGAACTCTAGATTATATGTTGTTACCTCTATTTACTTATTTGGAAGACTTTTAACATTATCTTTTAACTCTTCAATATGAAGATTTTACTTTGCACTGCCCAGACTACCACCCTCTTCCCAGTATTAATATTTATATTTGGGATAGGCAGAGTTTTTAAGTTTATAAGTACTCCTCTGTGGTTCTCTGAATGTTCCATTTTCATAGCAACCTGTTCTTGTTGCATGGATACAACAGGGCTGGGGGTGGGCCTATGGTTCAGCCTACAGACTTTCACTTAACATTTGGTTGTGGGTGTGGCATCAGCTGAGATTGCATCTGATCCTGCAGTAGAGCCCCTCATTTGCCTGGTAAGCCCCAACGGTTTGCTCATATATAAGGCAGAAAGACTGCCTAGCTGATGTGGGCTTCCACAGTGGTCTGTTCTCAAGCCAGTTATCTTTACCAACTAGGATTTGGATTCAGAGCTCTGGGTAAAGTGGGCGAGAAGGGGGCTGTCAGGCTGCAGGGGCCTCCAAATAGAGGCTTAACGAAAGAGGGCTGAAATATTTTGTTTAGTATCTTTGGGTTTTGTTTTGTTTTGCATGGGAGTAAATGCTGAGTGCTGGCTTTCTGGGTCGTGATGGGAAAAATGGTGTGAAGGGTAGTTGTCCATGTAAGACATTCACAAGTTCTCTCTCTTTTCAGCCCACTTCTTGCTTCTGTCTTCTAGCCCAGCTGCTGACTCGGAGCCCAGAAACATGTCAGGGTTCTAGTAGGTAGATCAGCTTCCAGCATCTCAGCAACAACCACAGAAAATGCGAGACTGTGGCTTCTTTTGCAGTTTCATTAGTTAATTTGTTTCATTCTGTCTTGCAGCTTTCAAAACTTTTAGATACCTCTCTTATTGGAATGGCAGAAACCACCAGCTGAGCACCCAATATTCATACTATCTTCCTTACAAAACCCCTCTATTGGGAGTGGTAGCTGAATAACATAGCCTCGCTTTCCTTGCACAGAGAAATGGCCAATGAAACGTAAGTAAGTGGAAGTCTTTAAGGCAGCCTGCCAGAAAAGAAAAAAAAAAAAAGCAAAAAAACCCCCCAATAACAACAACTCTTCAAAGAGACATTGGGCTCCTGGCTGGCTCAGTCAGTAGAGCGTGTGACTCCTGATCTTGGGGTTGTGAGTGTGAGACCCACACTGGGTGCAGAGATTACTTAAAAACCTTTAAGGACACCTGGGTGGCTCAGTCAGTTAAGTGTCTGACTCTTGATTTTGGCCCAGGTCATGATCTCATGGTTTCGTGGGCTTGAGCCCTGCTTTGGGCTCTGTGCTGGCAGCACGGAGCCTGCTTGGGATTCTCTCTCTCCCTCTCTCTGCCCCTGCCCCACTCGTACTGTCTCTGTCTCTCTCAAAATAAATAAACTTAAAAAAATTTTTTTTAAATAAAAATAAAAATCTTAAAAAAGAGAGAGAGAGAAAGAGATTGACAGACTCAGCCAGCATTTCTTCCTGCTTATCCTTCCCCCTTTCTTTTCCTTCCTGTGTGGAATAGCTCTGTTTCTTGGAGCCGTGGCAGCCACTTTGGCACAACTAGGAAAGGTCAAGAACTCTTGGAGACCTCAGCCCTGGCATCTTTCTGTATTTTCAAATATTTGCCTCTTCAGAAGAGGATTAGATATCCTTGCCTGCTGCCTTGGGACTGTGGGAAGAATATACTTCCATGCTTCATTGTCAGGTTTGGCCATGTGATTTGCTTTGGCTAATAAAATATGAGTGTCAGAAACTTGCAGAGCATTGCACACGTCCACTCGCATTTTTGCTCTCTTCCTGTTGCCATTAAAAAGGCACATCAAGGAGAGAAGCTGTTCCTTTAGCCCAGATTCCGTTACGAGAAGACATCTAGAAGTGACTGGCAACCTATAAAATCAGTTAGAAATAAACCTTTGTTGGGGCACCTGGCTGGCTCGGCTGGTAGTGTGTGTGACTCTTGATCTGGGGGTTGTGAGTTTGGGCCCCATGTAGAGCTCTACGCTGGCAGCATGGAGCCTACTTGGGATTCTCCCTCTCCCTCTCTCTCTGCCCCTCCCTCACTTGCGCTGTCTCTGTCTCTCTCAAAATAAGTCAATAAACTTTAAAATAAATAAATAAATAAATAAATAAATAAATAAACAGGTAAATAAATAAACCTTTGTCGTGGTAAGCCACGGAGATTTTAGGTTTTGTCACCACAGTGTTGTAGCGAAAGTTGGCTTGTGCGATACGTAACAGGATACAGAAATCATGGGTAACAAACAGCGTATTAGGTGTTGGTGTTTCAGAGCTGAAGGAAAAGGGTGAAAAGCGCTCACACATCCCAGAGAGAGACGCTCGCTCAGCCCGCGGCGTTTGGCATGATTTGGGGAGACCGGTTCTGAAATTCTGCAGTTGTGGCTGTTTGGATCCCCTTGGGAGCAGACACTGAACTGGTTACCAGTGCAGAGCAATGGCTGTAAAAGCTGATGGAGGAAACAGGATTGGACGGGGACGCCCCAGGCTATGGTGGCAATCTGAGGAAGTAGTAGCCCACCCAGGGGGGAGCTCTGGGCCAGCAGTTGTCCACTAGTGGGTACCACATGGGGCAGGCATAGCGAGGCCCCAGGGTTCCTGTCTGAGGTTCCACAGTGACCCCTCTGCTGGGGAGTCTGTACGTGTCTATCCCTTCAAGTGGGTGCTCCTTTTCCGGGTGATCGGCCACCACTCGGCTCAGTCCCCGTCCCCAGAAGCAGTAAGCGCTGGCCTCTTCCTGCTTGCGTGTCCCCACGGCACGCAGTTCTCTGGGCAGGGATCCTCTGGGGCTCCCGACAGCTACCTTCCGCAGTGCCCATCTGGGCCGTGGCAAACCCTGTGCCTCTCTCCCCTTTTTGTTAAGCTGTGGTAAAAACCATATCACAAACTTCACCCTCTTGATCCTTTAAAATGTACAGGTCAGTAGGGTTAACTGTATTCACACTGCTGTGCAACAGGAACCGTGTGCGTTTTTAGCCGGCGAATTCCAGGAGCTCCCGCTGTTACCCTCATCCCATGCCCCTGGCACCAGGGTCCGTGCTTCCCAAACTGAAGACACACAAATCGAGCTCTAGCAAGATCCATCCCGCCGCCCTCTGCCCATCGTACAGCAGCACCAGGCACATGTCCTTCTGCGTGCGAGAGAGGCTCCCGCTTTCTTCCAGCGGTTCCCTTATATCTCCTTTCACTTGTTGCTTGATCTGGGGGGAAAAGCATTCAGCTCCTGTCTCAGGGAGGGGGAAGGGGGCAACTTTAGAACTTTAAGGCTAACGTTTCTTAAAGAAAACTCCGTTCCTGGATCCCTAGAAGTAGGTGATTTTTAGGTGATTGTGGAAGCCATGCAGGTGCTCTGAATTCTCTCTACAGGAAAGAACTCGCAGGGGCACCTGGGTGGCTCAGTCAGTTGAACGGCAGCCTTTGGCTCAGGTCGTGATCTCACGGTTTGTGAGTTTGAGCCCCCGTCAGGCTCGCTGCTGTCAACACGGAGCCCACTTGGGATCCTCTGTTCCCCCTCTCTCTGCACCTCCCCCACTTGTGCTCTCTCTCTCTCTCTCTCTCTCGAAAGAAAGAACTTGCTGCCAGAGGGGAGGGGTGGGGGAGATGAGCGATATAGACGAAGGGGATTAAGAGGTACAAACTTCCAGTTATGAAATCAATAAGGCACAGGGATGAGAAGAAATCGTCAATAACGTAAAAACGTTGGATGGTGACAGATGGTAACCACACTGGAGGTGGTGCGCATTGTATAATGTATAGAACTGTTGACGCACTACCCTGAACACCTGAAACTAACATGACATTGTATGTCAACGAAGCTCCAATAAAAAGAAAAAAGGAAAGAAAGAATCTGCCGGGTGCCGTGAAGAGTGTGGACCTCTGGCCTCCGGCCGTGGCACCCTCAGCGTCTGCTACAGTATCTGAGCCAAGACCTTGTGCTTCTGTGAAGTTCCCAACGGAGGGATTGTCCACGGGACAATCACAGCGGAACCTCCAAACTGGCTCGGAAGAGAAGTAGGCACGGGCTACCATGACAGTGGCCGCTGGACGGCAGAGAGAAGACAAACAGGACCAGCTAAGTAAGGAAACAGCACAGGCACTCCCTTCCCACCCCCACTCCCCACCGCCCCCCCATCTCTTCTTTCCTCTGGTCCTGGGAGTGAGCTGGGGAGGAAGCAGTGTGGGGGGGTCTCGCTGCTGGCCTTGGCCTGTGCATGTTCTCCGTGAGCAAGCTCCGAGTCTCTGCTCTTGGGATTTGCTCCGCACGCCCACTCCAGGGAGGAAAGGATAGCTCCCTGGCCTTGCACACGGAGTGCTGGTGTTTGGTGATGTCTCACAGGGAACACCCTGATTCACCCGGAGGGCTTGGTGAAGTCTCTGATGGGAGGAGCACAAGCAAGGCGGGACTTATCCACACTGGAGAAGACACTTGGAAGACAGAGGCTTAAAGTCTAGCCCAGGGAGACATTTCCTTCTACTTTGGAGCAGAATGAGGACGGGCTCTTGGCAATGTGGTTGAGGACAGACACAGTGGCAGAAGGAAATCCCCGGTGAGGGGAGGTGGACAGAGAGGAGATGACACAGAGAGGACAGAGGCAGAGAGAGAGAGAGAGAGAAGGCAACAAGGAGAGGAGAATATAGAATGGAGAAGGTTCAGGATACCCCGATGCCAGATCTAACACTCGTATCCCAAATTGAAGGGCGTGGGGATCTTTTGTTTTTAAATTCTTTTAACGTTTATTTTTATTTTTGATACGGAGACAGAGTGCGAGCGGGGGAAGGGCAGAGAGGAGGGAGACACAGAATCTGAAGCAGGCTCCGGGCTCCAAGCTGTCAGCACAGAGCCCGACACGGGGCTCGAACTCACGGACCGCGAGATCGTGACCTGAGTGGAAGTCTGAGGCCCAACCGACTGAGCCACCCAGGCGCTCCAGGGCACAGGGGTCTTTATACGTCCTGTGAGATACCTCCAGGTAGTGTTCCAGAGTCTTGAACCGAACGATAGGTGGCCCCCCCCACCACCAATGCTGTGTAAGCACACTCTTTTCCATAATCACTCTTGCATAGCATTTTTTCATTTTTATTGATTTGCCTTAATTTAATACATGTATAAGAATATCTTCCATTTAAAAAAAATTTGCATTTCTTTAATAGCTTTGGAGGCTGTGCACTTGATTCCGTGGTGATTTACTCTGCCAATAAACATGTAATCCTACCGTGAGCATGTTTTATCTGTGTAATAAACCATAATAAAAAATAAAAAGGAATCCGCTGACTATGAATGAGACACGTTGACAGGTACCGGGGTTCGAGAGGTTAGAGAGCAACTTGCAGTTTGGTTGGGGACCCTGGGCCTGTGCATCAAAGGGATTACAATCAAAAAAGGCAGAGTTTATTGGACGCTGGCGGAGCGTTCCAGAACACAAATGCTGGAGGCGTTTCGTGTAGGGAGAGAGCAAGACTGTCGTGAGGGATGAGAACAGATACATTTGTGACCTTCATGAGCTCACCCCTGGCACCATGGGCTGCGCCTGTCGGGGTGGGGACGGAAGTTCAGGCTGGCATAGCGTCGCAGGTCTGTTCTCGGGGAGGCAGGAGGAGGTGGGCGCACAAAGGAAGGGCGGCGGGAGTGAAGGGACAGATGGACCAACGGCCAAGCGGAGGAGGGTCGCACCACCCGCACGCCTGGGTCGCCTGAGCAGCCTGCCCTGCTTTGCCAGCCCTTCCGACCAATGTGTCCTGTCAGGGGCTGCTTCGGGAGAAGGAAGCCGGGAGGAAGCTTCCAGCACAAAGACCCAAAGGGAAATGGCTTTTACGCGCACGGGACTGTTGTCCTATCTTTCCATACGGAGTGTATCCTAGAAAAGTCCCTTTCTCTGGCAGCGGTTCTAAAGGGAGGGAACGTCCTCTGCGACAGAATCCACAGCAGCGTTCATTCTCCCATTTATCAACCGCGGACTCCGTACCCGCCTCAGACCGTGTCCCCGCCGTTGCCTGGAGGGCCCCTTGCTTCCGTCTTGCAACAACCACGCTCACCTGACCCTTCCTTGAAGTCTTAACCAGGATTTGAAGGGGGAAAAAAAAAAGGAGGCCATTTCCCCAACGTGGCTCGGCTGGCCTTGCAGAGATTCTGAATTCCCTTCTGTGAGTCAGGCTGGGGGCAATGGCTCTTGCCCCAAGTGCTGAGCACACAGTTCGAGGGCCCGGCTTCCTGTCCGTGTGTGCCCACTGAAAGCTGTGAGGCGGAGGGGAGGGAGGCTCAGAAAGGCCGGCCCCAAAGGAACGGCAGCATGGCCTGTGTCCCCCCACCGTGGAGCCCAGGCAGGGGAGAGAAAAGCCACAGGGGGGGGAAGAGCTCCTGTGACAGAGGACGATGATAGGCAGATGGTGAGAAGCGGTTTCCAGAAACTGGGAAACAGCCCCATCTGACTGCAAGAGAAAGACGTACCGAAGGAGGGCAGGACGGAAACAGAAAACAGCCGGCCCGGCTGGGCTGGCAGGGACGGGCTTTCTCATTTTGCGGATGAGGAAACTGAGGCCCAGGGAGGGGAAGTGGTTTGCTCAAGAGCAGATTCTTGAAAGAATCATCTGCTTTCGCCCTCCCTCTCCACTTCCTCACCTTCCCTGCTGTCCTGAGTCTGAACCGAAGGACAGGCAGGCTGGAAACCCCGTACAGAGGGGCGGGGGGTGAGGGAACGTGAGACAAGCTGAGTGTCCGGGCCTGCGTTTGCTTCTCATTCCGGGCCGGGAAGGCAAGGTCTTTAAGACTGACTCTGCTCCCTTCTGCTGATCTCCCTCGGAGCTCTGCCCCTCGAGACAGAATCCCGGGGGAATCTAGCTGGGTGAGCTGGGGCGGGGAGCCACAGGCGTGGCTGTGTGCAGAGCTCAGGCTCCCGCGGTTATGCAAGCGGGTGCTGAAACTCTCCGGCAGCCCTTTCTCCTAACCCCCGTGAAGACATCTCTCCTGAGCATTTCACGTGAAGCTTCGGAGATAAGAAAGGCAGGACCCTGCACTTCTGCTCAGCTGCTGCCTCCTCCGGGAAGCCCTCCTTGTTGCAGCATGAATCTGGGCTCCCCCCAGGGGTCTGCTCACCCATAGTATTAGCCCTACTTTTCTGCCTTAGCCCACTCAGCCTGGGTTGGTTATATGGGCTTCTGTCTGCTTCCTTCTCTAGACGGGAAGTTGTCTGGGGCCAGGGGGACCCAGTCTCGTTCGCATCTGTACCCTGCCTGCCTATGTCCCTGCACAAATGTGCTCCATGCTTTGGAGCCCGGAACCAGCCGTTAACGGAGGCACATTACACATCTTCGGTGAGCTCCCCGAGGGGTCTGAAGGGTGCAAAGAAGAGGCATTTGGGTGCAGAAAGAGAAGGTGATTCTAAGAATGGGTGTGGAAGGAAAGACAAATGCAGTGCGTGGAGTGGAGGGTGAGTGGGAGGAAAGAAGTGAAGTCGGAAGGGAAGGGCGGAGAGGAAGAGCCCAAGCACCAGGAAAGCAGAAGGGGAGGGGAAAGAGGAGGCGGGCCTCGCCCACCGGGCTCTGCAGCAGGCTCTCCCCCTGCCCCGGACGCCTTGCACGGACGCACAACCTCAGCCAGACCTTCCTGGCGTTTTGTCTGGCATTCTAAAGCTCGGTCTTTTTTTTTTTTTTTATTTTAATTAATTAATTTTTTTAAATGTTTATTTATTTTTGGCAGAGAGAGAGAGAGAGATAGAGCATGAGCGGGGGAGGGGAAGAGAGCGAGGAGGACATAGAATCTGAAACAGACTCCAGGCTCTGAGCTGTCAGCACAGAGCCCGACGTGGGGCTCGAACCCACAAACCGCGAGTTCGTGACCTGAGCCGAAGTCGGATGCTCAACCGACTGAGCCACCCAGGCGCCCCTAAAGCTCAGTCATTTAAAAAGATCTTTGATTCCCACCAATACTCTGATTTCGGACATTTGGGAAAAAAAAAAAAAAAGTCATGGCCCTTGCATGCCGTCCTATTGAGATTAAGATAAATATATCAATTGAAACCATCTTCCCCTTAATAGTTATTTGTGGAATCAAAAATTCCCATGATCATTGAAGCTCTAACATCACGTTTGGCTGTTTCAGGATAAAGTTTGCATTTGATGCAAAATAACCACGAGGTTATGTGTCTGTAGGTGCGGGTAATAGGATTTTTAAAAATCATTATACATTTTGCCCTGTTGTTTCTGCCTTTACATCTTTTAAATCTGCTGCTGTTTGGCAACGATAGCCTGGGTCTCAGGAGTTTTTTGTTTGTTGTGGTTAGGAAGGCTTCTGCCCCCAAACTCACCCTCCATGTAAGAGTAGGAGTCAGTAGAGACATTTGGTTTGCATACACGTTTCATCTTATGGTCAATTTGTCCCAATATCCTGTACAGCCAAGGGCCTCTGTATAGTGTAGTGATTTAAACTGTGGGCTCTGAGGGTTCCCCGGGTGGCTCCGTCGGTTGAGCGTCTGACTTTGGCTCAGGTCATGATCTCGAGGTTCATGAGTTCGAGCCCTGCGTTGGGCTCACTGCTATCAGCCTGCAGCCCAGAGCCCTCTTTGGATACTCTGTCCCCCTCTCTGTGCCCCTCCCTGGCTTGTGCTCTCCCCAAAATAAATAAATATTAAAAAAAATAAATAAAGTGTGGGCTCTAGAGGCAGACTGTCTAGGTTTCTACCCCAGCTCGACCACTTATTAAATTTTTTTTTTCAGTTTATTTTTATTTTGGGGACAAAGAGAGACAGAGCATGAACGGGGGAGGGGCAGAGAGAGAGGGAGACACAGAATCGGAAACAGGCTCCAGGCTCCGAGCCATCAGCCCAGAGCCTAACGCGGGGCTCGAACTCACGGACCGCGAGATCGTGACCTGGCTGAAGTCGAACGGTTAACCGACTGCGCCACCCAGGCGCCCCTCGACCACTTATTATCTGTGTGTCCTCGGGCAAGCTCCCACACGGAGGCTTGTTATTCCATTCATGAAATAATAGTGATGCTTAACATATAAGGTTGTTGTGAAAATCCATCAGATAATATATGTAAAGTGCTTAGAACAGTGTCTGGCACATAATAAGTGCTTAGAAAATATTAGCTCATTATTAATAATCAACTGACGTATATTTCTTGAGTGGGGTGGTGGGTACCCGGTGTTCATTTTATTAAGCTTTAAAATGTGCGTATGTCTTATAAATCCTTTTTATGTGTATGATATGTCTTGCATGCATTAAAATAAATGCATTAAAAATAAATGAGCATTTATGAGGTTTGTTTTAGCAATCATATGTCCCAGGGTTCCAGGAAAACAATGAAATAAAATATTCCATCCCATTATTGGATTCATGTAGCAAACAATGGGACTGCCCAGGTATTCTTATTCATGATTCAAAAAAAAAAAATACGGTAACTATAGAAATAGTACCGATTTTCTAGGAATTAATACATGAGCATGTATTTATTTTTTCCCTTCTTGGACCGACGGCAGGTTCTAGATTCATAGAATCACTAGTATTGAATCATTGGTATGCCTGTCCTCTCCAGGCCGCTTCAGAGCGGGGAAGGACAGTACTCAGGTGAGGACTGATCCATTTACCCAGGGAGGGATGCTGCTGAGAAGTCTCACCTGGCGAACTTGAACTTGATCTTAATTGACAGTCCTGTTCCTGTTTCCCTTGTTGGCTCTCAACGCCTTGAGTAGAAAGATGGAGAGGTTGGCGGTGAGGTTTCGTTCTGGGGACCAGGGGAGGGGGTCCAGATCTTTCTGGACAAAAAAGACACAGCTGTTCATCTCTGATGTAGTTTGAGGAGGTTAATGTTGCCCTCAGCAGCCTCTACAGCAGACGCGGGGGTTCCGCCCCCTCACCCTGCAGGCTGGAGAGCATCTTCTGAATTGCCCTTGAAATCTGTTGCTGTCATGCTCCTCCTTTTCCTGTGCTAACGGTTGGTTGTGTTATAGTGCTTTGTGTACCTGTTTGTCTCCTCTGCTGGATTTCAAAAGTCTTAAAAGGAGACACTTCATCTCGTTTATCTTTAAATACCCACAGTGGCTTGCTCAGTGAGTGTTTGTTGAATGTATGAATGGCTGATTGGGTAGGTGAATGAATGAATGAATGAGTAGGAACCATCATTAAAAAGCTGAGGATAAAGTGGAAAGATTGGGCCACAAAATCTTCCAGGTAAAATATTTTTCAAAAATTAGGAATATTCTCAAATATTCCAATGTGCTGAGTTGACAGAGTAGAGAATTTTGAATGTGGCTCCATTTGTCTGGTCATTCATGAGAATTTACAAATGTTTCACTAGGCTGAGACCCTGTGGCAGCAAGGACCATGTTTATCCCCAAAAGCTAGCACACAGTAGGCACATAGTATGATGCTAAGTGAAATATTCTCTTCTCTTGTAGGATTTAACCCAACCAGTAACCCTGACAGGAAGGAGGACACATTCAATTCAATAAACCCATATACAGCATCTACTTCTGTAAGTACTTTCCCAAGGGGTGGGTGAACAAGAGAATAGATCATGGGTCCTTTCAGGGGTTTTCGGAGGTAGTTAGTTACATTTGTACCCAACTGTAACACAAGGCAGAATGTGATAAGCACTACCATAGAGGTCGAAATGCTAAGTGCTAAAAAAAAAAAAAAGAAAAGTGGGGGGTGCCTGAGTGGCTCAGTCAGTTACGCGTCTGACTCTTGATTTTGGCTCAGGTCATGATCCCAGGGTTGTGGGATTGGGCTCCGTGCTAGGTGTGGAAGTCACACCTTAAGATTTTCTGCTTGAGATTTTCTCCCTCTCTCTCTCCCTCTGCCTCTCCCCTCTCATTTTCTCCCTCTCTCTCAAAAAAAAAAAAAAAAAAAAAAAAAAAAAAAAAGAAAGAAGGAAAAAAAAGAAAAAAAAAAAAAAGCGAAGGGGAAAGAAAAAAAATGCTAAGGGGACCAGGAGGGGAGGAATTTATTAAAGCCTGTGGGATCTGGGAGGACTTCATGGCCGTGTGAGTCCTGGTTGGACAGGCAGGATTTTGTCAGGTAGAAACGGGAGGAGGACCATTTGTTCGACTGCAGTTCAGGGTGCGAAGGAAGAGACGGTGAGGGTCAAGGTGGAAAACTGTCTCCAAGATGGCGCCCAATGATCCTCAACTCCTGCTATTCATGTTCTTTTGTAGTCCTCCCGGCATTGTCTCAGGGGTGGTCTGTGTGACCAATGGAAGTGATGGTGTGTGACTTCTAAGACTGTGCCACAGAAGATGTTGCCACTTCCCTTGCTGTTCTGTGGACTGCTTGCTGTGGGGGAAGCTAGCTGCCTTGTGGTGACGACACCCAGCAGCCTAGGGATAGACCCGCGTGGGGAAGGAACTGAAGCCTCCCGCCACGAGCCAGCGCCAACCTGCTCCTACTGTCTGTGTGAACCAGCCTTCTTGGAAGCTGATCCGCTAGAACTGGGTCAGAGCTCCAGGTGACCGCAGTCCCAGCTGATATCCTGACTGGCACTTAGGCGAGACCTTGAACCAGAACCGCTCAGCTAAGACGCTCCTGATTTTCTGACCCACAGTGACTGAGAGACAGTAGGTGTTCTCTTGATGCTTTAAGGCTTTGGTTTTGGGAGTCGTTTCATAGACAGCAACAGACACACGTACAGAAACGGAGGCTTGGAGAAGAGTTTGGGAAGAGCCTTCGTTTTCAAGGCGCCATACTTGTATGCAATGGGGGCGATGTTTTTCTAAAGGCGTAAAAGATGATGATGACTGTGAGGATGTGTGTAACCTAAGTTGGCGAAAGGAGTGCCGGAGCAGGAAGAAAACTTAAGAGGCCACCGCAGTCGTCCAGACGAGAGGTAATGAGAGAGCGGAAGCGGAGGCACCGCTGGGGGACCGGAGAATGGCACGTCAACGCAGGGGGGTGAAGGCGAAGAAGTCACTAAGGTGACTCCTGGGTTTTGAGCGCAGGAACACGGGGGAGCCACGATCTCATTTACCCAAAGAGGAAACACAGAAGGGAGCCCACGTGGGTAGGAGTCAAGAAGTGGGGGTATCTATCTCCTGGCGAGGAGAGCTCCCTGTGTCCAGAGCTCCGCGGAGGGCTGGCCACCAAGGCTGCTTCACAGATCGGGCTGGTCGAGAAACCTCTCCCCGAAGGACGAGCCTGTTCCATTTCACAGCACATCTTCCCCACTGCCAAGTGTTCCCTGGTGACAGCCTCTGCCATCGATATTTTTAGCATGTGGCCTTTCTGAGCCTGAAAAACAACATCCACTTCCTGGAACTTCTCCTCCAGCTGACAGCCAGTGACCCACGCGGGCGGGAGCTTCAGCTGGGCCTGACAGGCGACAGTCTGCCAATCTGCTAGGGGAGAGGAAGGCAGGCCGCAAGTTGGGCACGAAGGCCTCCACCCCGCTCCCTTCTGTCCTGCTCTTGAGGCCTAACGACGTCGGTGCACGTCAGAAGCCGAAAAGTAAGGAAGCCTGTGAATAAGGCCCAAGAGGCAGGAAGCTTCTCCTGCAATTTCCTTCTATGACAGCTACATCAAGTCTGAAGGTAATACCTGGCCAGGTGACGTTAGAAAACCACCAGGACATAAATACTGCTTTTGTAGTAATCCTAGGACAGGCCTGCGTGAAAACCCCCTGGGACTCGTCACACGTGCTGTTGCATCCCGTGGGGTCAGATCTGAGGCAGAGCCAGAAAAGCATCGAGGGAAACGTGAGAGAGGGTGAGGGGTTTCTCCGATGGGGTCTGCAGCCCCGGGCCAAGGCTGGGGGTGGGAGGTGGGGGGCGAGAACCCACCGGACCGTTCCCCAGAGTTGTAAGAGTTCTCTGCCAGAATTTTAGAAATTGTGCTTTTTAGAGTTTATGATCGTCTAAACGGGTTGGAATAAGCGTATTCGGTGCTGATTGACCCCTTATGTAGGAGTACTACCTCGCCCCTCAGGACCCATATCCACAAATGTGTTTTGATGCTAAGTGGCATTTTATTTTATCATTTTTTTTTAAAGTTTATTTATTTATTTATTTAGAGACAGAGAGAGAGCACAAGCAGGGGAGGGGCAGAGAGAACCACAGAGAGAACTGGGTGGTTCACACACCCAGTTTTCCAGCAGTGGGTTTTTTGTTTTTTTTTTTTTTTTTATGGTTATTTACTTTTGAGAGAGAAAGAGAGAGAGAGAGAGAGCAAACAGGGGAGGGACAGAGAGAGAGGGAGACAGAGAATCCGAAGCAGACTCCAGGTTCTGAGCTGTCGGCACAGAGTCGATGCAGGACTTGAACTCGAGAGCCGTGAGATCGTGACCTGAGCCAAAGTCGGAGGCTTAGCCAACTGAGCCCCAGGCACCCCTGCAGCTGTGTTTTTAAAGCTGGTCCCAGGATGTCAGGAACATCTGGTAGCCCACCTTCCCCTGGGCCTGAGCTTCCCCTCAGGAATAACTATATGTGTCCTATTTCCATGCAACATGACTGGTACACAAAGCTTACCCACCTACACAAGAAACTCCATTCAACTATATGATGAATGCAATTAATTTTACACGCTTTTACATGATTTAAGGACTTGTGGACGGAGGTATGCTGTGTACCACACTGCCTGCTGTTGATTCTTCATTTTCCTGTTATTATCTTTATATTTTTTGCTCCAGTTTTTCCTTCCTGAATCAGGATGGCTGGCATTAGCCACATTAAAAGAAACACGACGGCAGGGACTTAACCAAATAAGGTTTTTGGCTTAGTTTAGTTTAGTTTTGTTTTTGAGATATTTACATGATGTAAATCCACATATTTTAAGTTTACTGTTCAGTGAGTTTTGGCAAAGGTACTATATAGTTTATGAAACCACCCCATTGGTATATAAAACATGTTTATCACCCTAGGAAATGATCCTATGTCCCTTTCTTGTGAACCCTGACCCCTTCCCCTAGGCAGCCACTGTTCTGATTTCTCTTACCATAGCTTAGTTGTGCCTGCTTCTAGAACTTCATATAAATAGAACAATACCGAATGTATCCCTTTGTGTCTGACTTCTTCGATTCAACGTAATATTCATAGTATTCATCCACGTGGTTGAAAGTTTCAGTAGTCCTTTCCTTTTCACTGCTAAGTAGTATTCTAGTGAATAAATATGCCACACTTTTTGTACCCATTCTTTGGTTGATACACATTCGGGCCGTTTTCAGTTCTTGCCTGTCGTGAATAAAGCATTTAAAAACATTCTTGTATACGTCTTTTAAGTTTTCACTTTTCTGGGGCAAATAACCAGAAGGAAAATGGTTGGGTAATAAATAGGTGCGTATTTAATATTTCGAGAAACTGCCCATCGGTTTTTCCAAATGCCCACGATAATTTGAACGGCAACGTGTGAGCGTTCCGTTGCCCCGCATGCTCGCGGACAGAAGTGTTGCCAGTTTTAAACATTTTGGCCATCCTGGCGGATGTGAAATATCATGTGGTTGTGACTACATTTCACTGATAACCGGTGATGTTGAACGCCTTTCCATGCGCTCTTTGGTCATTTCTGCAGCTTTCTCTGTGACATGCCCTTTGAAGTCTTCAGCTCGTTCTTTAAAAACCCTGGGTTGCATTTCGCTTTGTTTTCTTTTCTTTTTAATTTACAGCAGTGTGTATATTGTGGATACAAGCTCTTTGCCCGATAAATGTGTTGTGAATATTTCCTCTCAGTTTGTGGTTTGCCTTCTCATATTCTTAATGTCTTTGACGAGTGGAAACTTTAAATTTTGATGAACTTCAGTAGATCAGGTTTTAATTGTATGGCCAGCATGGATCCATTTCTGGGCTCTCTGTTCTGTTCTATTGATCTACTTGTCTACTCTCACTTATGCCAGTTTCCACCTTCTTGATTCAGATGGGGTTTTTAGTTTGTTTCCAGAGGTAGGTGGACCCGGGCTGGTAAAGCTGCTCAAGGGAGTTGTCTGCGAAGAGCCAGGTTCCTTCTGGCTCTCTGCTGCATCATCTTCAATGAGTGGATTTTGTTTTCCTGGAGGCAAGATGGCTGCTTCGTCAATGGCGTCCCATTCTGGCCTCCGGCAGGAAGAAGAGGACAGACAGGTTAAGACTCAGCACCCTGCTGAGTCTGCCCCTTTATAATCGAAGAAAAAAAAAATCCCAAACCCAAATAACCAAACCATCATAAAAACCTTCCGGAGGCCCCAGTCAGGACTCTGTTCGCATCTCAGAACCGATCACATGGCCACCCCCTAGTGGCAATGGAGACTAGGGAGAGGAATATTTTCACGCTGTGCGACGACTACATTAGTGTACCCACCACTGCGGCAGAAGGGGAGTGATCGCACCTATCACTTTGGACAAATCAGAACCCACCCTTGCAGCTGGATGTAGGTCAATCTCACAAACCAGGAGAGTGCTACAAAACGTCTTGGGGGAACAATAAAGAGTGAGGACGGGGGTGCCTGGGTGGCTAAGTCGGTTAAGCGGCTGACTTCAGCTCAGGTCATGATCTCATGGCCTGTTTGAGCCCCGCATCGAGTTCTGTGCTGACAGCTCAGAGCCTGGAGCCTGCTTAGGATTCCGTGTCTCCCTCTCTCTCTGCCCCTCCCCTGCTTGCGCTCTGTCTCTCTCTTTTTCTCAAAAATAAGTAAACATGGAAAACTTTTAACAAGAGAGTGAGGACAAAGAAACATCCAGAATATATATATATACATATGTATATATGTATATGTATATATATATGTGTGTGTGTGTGTATATATATAATATATATAAGTTATTATATATATGTTTACTTATATATATGTTTACATATATGTTTACATATATATATAATATTATATATATAATAACTTATATATATATAAGTTATATTACTTAACTTATATTTATATCCTTACTATATCTTTATATCCTATTCTATATCTCGTTCTTCTCCTCTCCTCTTCTCTCGTTCTCTCTCTCTTCTCTCTCGTTCTTTCTCTCCTCTTCTCTGTCCGTTATCTCTAATCTCTTCTCTCTCCGATTTCTTATCTCTCGTTTATTCACCTGGCTTCTCCCCCCGGTAGGGGTACACAGGAGGGCATAAGGTCATGAACGGTTTTTCACCTTCCTTCCACAAGGCTGCCCCTATTTGCAATAGAAGCAGCACTGTCTTATTCAGGTCATTAATTACATTTGCAAGTTTTTTTTTTCAATATATGAAATTTATTGTCAAATTGGTTTCCATACAACACCCAGTGCTCATCCCCAAAGGTGCCCTCCTCAATACCCATCACCCACCCTCCCCTCCCTCCCACCCCCCATCAACCCTCAGTTTGTTCTCAGTTTTTAAGAGTCTCTTATGCTTTGGCTCTCTCCCACTCTAACCTCTTTTTTTTTTCCCTTCCCCTCCCCCATGGGTTTCTGTTAAGTTTCTCAGGATCCACCTAAGCATGAAAACATATGGTATCTGTCTTTCTCTGTATGGCTTATTTCACTTAGCATCACACTCTCCAGCTCCATCCACGTTGCTACAAAGGGCCAGATTTCATTCTTTCTCATTGCCACGTAGTATTCCATTGTGCATATAAACCACAATTTCTTTATCCATTCATCAGTTGATGGACATTTAGGCTCTTTCCATAATTTGGCTATTGTTGAGAGTGCTGCTATAAACATTGGGGTACAAGTGACCCTATGCATCAGCCCTCCTGTATCCCTTGGGTAAATTCCTAGCAGTGCTATTGCTGGGTCATAGGGTAGGTCTATTTTTAATTTTTTGAGGAACCTCCACAGTTTTCCAGAGTGGCTGCACCAATTACATTTGCAAGTTTTGAATCTTTGAGAGGTAACCGCCTCATGAATATCTTAACCGAATCTATGTCTTAAAAACTCAAAGACAGAGAAAGCATGATGGCAAATGTTTGGATCCTAGGGATGTCGGGGAGAACAACAGCCACTTCTGTTCAGAACCTGCTCTTCGTGCACTTAGTGACAGACTGTGTTACCTTGTCCCACAGCAGGCACTGCTCAAGTTCCCAGCATGGATATTGTCCCATTTCTTGCCTTGAGATCCCGTAAGTCCGTCTATACTGTCTGCTATTGAGTAATTCGTTTAGCCTTTAATATTAACCCGTCCTTGTTCTTGGAAGAAATTGATTCGAAGGACAGGCAAGTGCCTAGCAGGCCTCGACTCAAACAGTTTTCCATTTGGTGGGGTGAACTGAGGCACAAGTATCTCCTGTCGCCGTGATAGCTAGTGACCGTTAAGAGTCGACTCGAGTTGGAACAACCCGTGTTTACTGCGGTATTCATTTCCTAGAGCTGTCATAACAACGTACAATAAACTGGGAGGCCTCACACAACAGGAATTCATTCTGGAGGCTAGAAGTCCCAAATGGACATGTTGGCAGGCCATGCTCTCTCTGAAGGCTCCAGGAGAGAATCTTTTCCATGATTTTCTCTCAACTCCTGGCATTGCCTGCAAACCTTGGCTTGTAGATCCATCACTCCAACCTGTGCCTCCATTGTCACATGTGCCTCTGTTGTCACCCCCCCGTCCCCCGCCCCGAGTGTCTGTCTTCTTATAAGACACCAGTCGTGGGGCGCCTGGGTGGCGCAGTCGGTTAAGCGTCCGACTTCAGCCAGGTCACGATCTCGCGGTCCGTGAGTTCGAGCCCCGCGTCGGGCTCTGGGCTGATGGCTCAGAGCCTGGAGCCTGTTTCAGATTCTGTGTCTCCCTCTCTCTCTGCCCCTCCCCCGTTCATGCTCTGTCTCTCTCTGTCCCAAAAATAAATAAACGTTGAAAAAAAAAAATTAAAAAAAAAAAAAAAAAAGACACCAGTCGTGTTGGAAAATGGCCCCCCTGACCCCAGGATGATCTCATCCTAACTTAAATAACTACATCTGCAGTGACCCTTTTTGCAAATAAGATCATATTCTGAGGCTGCAGGCATTAGGACTTGAGCATATCTTTCGGAGGATGCAATTCAACCAGTAACAGCTGCTAAGACATGTCATGGAGTTTGTAAGGTGGGCCGGGACCAAGGTGCCAGGATTTTTTATTTTGCAAGGTCCAGGAACAAAGCCATGCTAACAGGAAGAACACATTTGCCTCAAGTCCAGCCAGACTGGGTTGCTACTCCAGATAACAACAGATACCGTCTGTCGTCGCTCTCATTGTTGGGGACTCTGAAGTGGAGGGAAACACCCACCACCACCATTGCCCTTGAATTAGAGCCCGACTCCAGCCGGAGGGGAAGAAGCCGGCTCGCGAAGACACAGAACTGTAGGCAGGGAGCATTGTCAGGATTTTTGGGTCCCGGTCCTGGATGCGCCTAAGCCAACTTGCCTCCAGCCATGCCTGGGGATAAGAGCCCACACATCTTCTTTGCTGCATTTCATTTTCTCCGATCCTAATTGGCAAAAGTTGAGCAGAAGAGAGGTTGTGCATCTGAGCCAAGCCTGAGAAGCTGGACTTCCCAAGACATAAGAAGGAGAACTTTCTGGGGATGCGGGATGGTGGAAGGGGTGGGCGTTGAAGGGCTGGAAATGGTGGATGGGGAGGATTAGCTTTCTTTTTTATTTTTTAAAAAAAATTTTTTTTTTAACGTTTATATATTTTTGAGACAGAGAGAGACAGAGCATGAACGGGGGAGGGGCAGAGAGAGAGGGAGACACAGAATCGGAAGGAGGCTCCAGGCTCTGAGCCATCAGCCCAGAGCCCGATGCAGGGCTCGAACTCATGGACCGTGAGATCGTGACCTGAGCTGAAGTCAGATGCTTAACCGACTGAGCCACCCAGGTGCCCCAGGATTAGCTTTCTAAAGAGGGGAAGGAGCGAGGACACCGGGCTGCGAGGGTAGAGTAGGAGACAGATTAAGTGGGGGTGACACAGACGTTTGAAAAGAGGAAGTGTCCACGTGGGACACTTGTCCTTCTGTGGACCTGAACCTATGAGCCTTCCTCTCTGCAGGGTACAAGGAAATGAGTAAGGGAGATAACGTTGCAACTTCGGGTCCTCTCCTTGCACCGCCTCTGACCCCACAGTCAGAAGACTGTACCAACCCCCATCCTCATCCGAAGTGTGTTTTGTCTGGTGAGGCATGAGGCGCCCAGGACAGGAACAGAAATCGCTTCCCGGCACATGGGACTAGGGAAGTGAAGGTGCCACAGCTCTGGCAGAGGTGAGGCTGAAGGGGCACCCGCTCCCACTGTGGGGGCTCTGCGGGTCCTGATTTCCCCACCCCCACCTCTGCCCCTCTCTCCCCTCCCGCCCCCGTGCAAAGGGGGTGTTCCGACACAGCTGGATGATCTTGCTAGAGCTCTGTAGAGTTGTTGTCACTGCAAACAGGGCCTCGCACAACTCCGGGAAGTCAACAGAAGCAAAAAATGCTGGCATTTAACCGCAGCTCTCATGGAATGCACGGGAAAAGTCTGAAAACCTCTGAATTTGGGAAGTCTTTAGGCCCCCTGGGGAGCCTTGGGAACATAGAAGATGTTGGCTGTCTCTGAGGCGCTCGTTGTGCGTGTGTGCGTGTGTGCGTGTGCGTGTGCGTGTGTGTGTGTGTGTGTGTTGGAGGCATCTTCTACGTGCCCCCCTACAAACCCACCTGAGTCTTCGGGCACATGCAGTGGTTTTTAGAGCCGACGGCTCCCAGAAGCGCGAAGGTCCTGGGATGTACGTCCAACTCCGCCTACTTCTGAACCAAATTTCTTCTCCAGTCTTGTTCCATAAATCTGCATCACGGGGTCGCACTCCTAATCAACAGCTAAGGGAGTCTTACTTGCCTTGCACTAAATAATGGCGAGTCCCTGAAAGCTACTTTGTCGAGGGAACGCCCAGCCCTGGCTCTTTCTAAAGGGATGCTGAATAAGCATTAGGATAAGTGACGGATGTACTAACCTTAACAGAAAAAACCTGAGCCGCGTGTTCCGAGATTCATGAAGGGCTTAGACTATGTCTCCGTTCCTCTGGAGGGAGAGGCCAGAGGACCCCTTTTCCTCTCTCCTGAGAAAGACACCTGGGCAGGGAAGGGCTCCTTCCCTCCTCACAGAAAGGCCTTTGCTGTGCAGGGGGAGGGGGAGGGCAAGGAGAGGGAGACATCCACAGGTGCGGAAACCAGGGGGGTGAGCGCTTCGTCGTCGTCGTGTGTGAGTGATCCCTTTCCGCGGGCTGCACTCGTTCTGCCCCGCTCTCCCTCCTCCCCTGGCTCCTGGCCCAGAGGCAGCGGCTGGCAGGGGGCTTGTCGGGGGGGGGACCCCTGCCAGGCTGCCAGCTGCCCGGGAGCCCAAGGGGTGCTCCGGGGACCAGCACGTGGTGTGCAGTCTGCTGTCGGGCTCTCGTGGCCGCGCCAGAGGGGAGGACCCTAGACGTGGGAAACGTTGGCAGGTGGTTCCGTTGGGGGACTTCTTGTGGCCTCTTAGAAGACCGCCTGCCAACGGGCCCTGGGCATTTGGCAGAACGTCTCCACTTAGCTTACGGTCTCTGGTTCCTGTTGGGAAACTCAGGGCTTGCCAAAGTGTTCATTTTACTAAGTGAACAACGCCATTCTTGGCTTCTGTCTTGCTACTCACTGCAGTCTTGTGCCGTGCTCCCCCTTTTGAGCGTCTGTCAAGGTCGTGAGAGATTAGCCCTCGGCGGGGGCGGGGCCCTTCCGAGGTCAGATCGTTTCTCAACTGGCTAGGGCATGTCGCAAGATACAGGAGGGCTGTCCTGGTCCTTGGGCTCGCCACCTTGCTCCTTCTCCAGGTCGATGTGCACCCGTGACCGGTTGCCTAAGCCCCCCGGGGCCTCCGTGAAACACCTAGGTCTCACTGGCTTTGGGGACTGACAAGTATGGCCTTAAGTACCGCGCTCTAACTTGCTGTGTGACCACGGACAAGTTGCTGGGGTTCTCTGAGCTTCACTCTCCTCATTTGCAAATGAGGGCAATCATCATAGGGACTTTGGAGACGTTGAGTACGAGCCACTGGTACCGTGCCTGGTGTATTTACCACACCTGATCTATGCTACCTTTTGCTCTCAGGAAGATTCTCTGCTGTGAGGAGTACGGCTGTGCCACAGTGCCCTGGCCAAGGTGAAGGTGGTGCTGCCTTCTCAGGCAGTGGGTGTGCAGAACATCTCCACGTGCACCCGGGCTCGCTCGGGAACCTGGACGCTTCTCTGTCGGCGGCGCTGTGCAGGGGAAAAGGCAGCCGCAACCTGTTAGCAATTACGCTATTGTTGTTATGATTCTCCGAAGCCAAAGCAACCTTGACTGGGACTTCAGTTTCACCTCCTGTTTACCGGGGGACCCCTCAGTCTCAGTGTTCTTCTCTGGATAAGGGGACAATAATACCTCTTCGTAGGGTTGTTTTAAAGTCTAAATAAAGTGACGTGTGTAAGATTGCTTGCATTTAGCTGCATTCGATAAATATTCCCACATTGTCACTCACCTGTCTCCTTATTCTAGCTCTTTATTCTCTTGCCGGAAGTATGGACTTCAGACGACTAAGCTTGTTACGATCCTGTATAAAATGACCAGCCTTCTCAGGGCAGTTCAGAGAATCAAACGCCGTTTTGTTTAGTGGATAGTCTCCGTTAAATCTGTTTGAGCTGCTCAGGGTTGCCTTCGCTATGTCGGACTTCGCGGCGTGCGCTGGACAAGTGGGGTTCGTGGACAAGTTCCACGTGAGTGAGGAGGGACGGTTGGGGCGGTTCTGCAGGTAAACTTGAGGCAAGTGCTCACTTGTGCATGTAATCCAAACACAGCCTGAGGACAACGAGGCGGTGGTTCAAATGCTCCTTTTTCCCTCTTTCCAAGGATACTTTTAAAATGTGTGTTTGCGTTTGGAAAATGTGACTGGCATTTGTTTTGAATTTTATAGTGTCACACACTATCGGATACTGTGGATTACTTAAACCTTAAGCCCTCTGGCCGACTAAAAAAAAAAACCTCTAAGTGGTTCTCAGCAACCTTCATATACAATGTAAATTGCAATATCTATCAGGATATGTGAGAACATCTGTTTTTCTTCTAATGCAGTAAACATATAAGGGTCTCTCGGGACATATTTTAAATAGACTTAATACAACATGCAGGAATGATAAGCAAAATATAATCACGGTCTTAAGGGAATGTGAGCATTTCATATTAATAACATTGGAAACTTATGTTTAATGCAGTGCTAAAAGTTGACAATTAAGCATGTAAGAGTCAGGAAATTCAATTAAAATTATCACAGTAATATGAATTTAGCCACATCCTGTATTGGTTATGAAATCCATTTAGCACTGCAAACAATAATGTTTTCGGCTGGTTTATTCAAAAGGAAAACAGGAACAAAAACACTCTAATGCTATATATATATTCTGGTACTGTGGTCAGGCTAATTTTGCTGGGGGAAGAAGTTTAACTTCTGAATCTTTAAATGCCCCGTCATTTGATCTGAGTATTCTCTTTCCTTGCCTGTTGCATCATTTCTGTCAATAAAACAAGGCCGAGCAACCCCCACAGGACTTCTCCTCGCCTCTCCCAGCTCTCTGCGGAGGACAAGGACCCGTCGGCCGCCCGAGGGCACCCTCCTGGGATTAGAGCCGCTTTTCTAATTTGTCCCTCCGCTTCTCTGCGGGCGCTGTGGTCGCAGGGATCGGAATTCTGTGCCGATGCTCCACCCCTCATCTCGAGCTGGGAACCCCCTGTGGCCATGTACTTGGGGGGAAACGAAGCTTGTAATTCCATTCTCCGTCACGGCACAGGGTTCGTGGACCCTTCACTGAGTCTACTCCACATGCCCCCCCCCCCCCCTTTCTGCCGGCCGCACACGCCTCCCTCTAGTCCTTTGCTGTCCGAGACCACGGAAGACGGGCGTTCATTTTTAATACACACACGTCCGCAGCAGGTCTAATATTGCCACCTCACTGTCGTGTTGCCACGCGACTGTGTGCGAGCTAGGGTGCTTATCAAGCATTCACTCGACGGTAGCCCGAGTCAACGTGGCACCGGGAACTTCAGCTGTGTGCCCACACGCTCCCCCCAGCAAAGGGCTGCAAGGGCAATGATAATGAAAGAGTCTCGAGAGAAACTTCTCAGGGAATTACACCAACACTCATCTGGAAGGTTGTCAGACCTCTGAGAATCACCCTTGACTCCTCTTCCTTTTATCCCTCGTCCCTCGCTAACCCTTGCAGTTACTCCTCAAGAAACAGTCCTCCAACCCACCAACTTCTGCCCAAGGTCACTGCCACCACGCCAAGTCTAACTCGTCCCCTTTTCTCCATAGACCTCTGGCGCGGCCTCCCAGCTGCTCTCCCCGTCTCCACCCTGCTCAGCTGATGGCAAATGCCCATCCTGTTTCGAGACAACTCCCCTTAAAGTCCTGGAGTGGCTTCTCTCTGTTCCCAAGATCATTTTGAAACTCCTGGCCGCACTGGCGAGGCCCTCGGTGAAGCGGTTCCCCAGGCCCCTCCCCTCCCATCTCCTCAATCTAGTTTCCAGCTAAATGCCGAGCGTTTCAGTTCCTCAGCTGCCTTGTGACCTTTCTCCTGCTCGGGATCTTTGAACACATCATTTCCTCTTTCCTCCTGTCTCTGCTAAGCTGATTCCTACTCATCCTTCAGGTTTTAACGTAGATGTACAGGTCGAAGATTTGTCAACCCTGCATAGAGCAAGGCTATGGGTGCCATTTTTGCTCACTTAGTGTCTCTGTGTCACATTCTGGTAGTTCTCATCGTATTTTATTATTTTATTTTGATGAAAAAATTATTTTAATGTTTATTTTGAGAGAGAGAGACAGAGTGTGAGCAGGGGAGGGGCAGACACACACACACACACACACACACACACACACGTGCACACACACACACACACACACACAGAATCCAAAGCAGGCTCCAAGCTCTGAGCTGGCAGTGCAGAGCCCGACACGGGGCTCGAACTCAAGAGCTGCGAGATCATGACCTGAACTGAAGTCGGGTGTCCAACTGACTGAGCGGCCCAGGCGCTCCTCTCATGATATTTTAAACTTCTTCATTATTATCCCATTTTTTACAGTGATCTGCGATTAGGGTTCTTTGATGTTATTATGGTCATTGTTTTTGGGGTGCCAGGAACCACGCTGATATAAGAAGGTGAAACGAATGGATAGATGTGTGTGTTCTGACTGTTCCCCTAACCAACCGTCCCTGTCTCTCTCCCTCTCCTCAGGCCTCCCTGTGCCCTGAGACGCAATGATATTGAAATAAGGCCAGTGAGTCACCCAACAGCGGCCTTTAAGTGCTCAAATGGAAGGAAGAGTCATATGTCTCTCACCTTAAATGAAAAGCTAGAAATGATGAAGCTTCGTGGGAAACGTGTGTTGAAAGCCGAGACAGGCTGAAAGCGAGGTCTCGTGGGCCCAACCGGCAGCCGAGTCGCGAATGAAAAAAGAAAGTTATTGAAGGCCCTTAAAAGTGCGGCTCTAGTGACCACACAAATAAGAAAGTGAAGCAGCCTTATTGCTGATGTGGAGGAAGTCTGAGCGGTCTGGATAGAAGGCCAAACCACAGCATTCCCTGAAGCCAAAGCCTGATCGAGAGCAAGGCTTAGCTCTCTGTAACGCTATGAAAGCAGAGAGAGGTAAGGAAGCCACTCGAGTTTAAAACCAGCGGAGGTGGGTTCGTGAGGTTGAAGGAAAGAGGCCGTCTCCGTAACATGAAAGTACAAGGTGAATCTGTAAGCACTCGTGTAGAAGCTACAGCAAGTTCTCCAGAAGATCTGCCGAAGATAATTCACGAAGGTGGCTACACTCCAGAACAGACTTTCAGTGTAGGCCAAAGTGCCTTCTGTTGGAAGAAGATGCCACCGAGGACTTTCAGAGCTGGAGAGGAGAAGTCAATGGCTGGCTTCAAAGCTTCAAAGGACAGGCTGACTCTCTCGTTAGGGGCCAGTGCAGCTGATCACTTGAAGCTGAAGTCAATGCACATTGTCCATTCCAAAAATCCTGGGGCCCTTAAGAGCTATGCTAAATCTGCTCTGTCTGTGCTCTGTAAGTGGATCAGTGAAGCCTGGAGGGCAGCACATCTGTTTACAACATGGCTTACTGAATATTTGAAGCTACTGTTGAGATCTTCTGGTCAGAAAAAAAGATAGCCTCCAACAATTCTGCTCATTGACAATTGACCTGTCACTCAAGAGCTCTGAAGGAGTTGTACAAGGAGATTAATATTTTTTTTTTGGATTAATGCTGTTTTCAGGCATGCTAATGCAACACCCATTCTGTAGCTCATGGATCGAGAAGTAACTTTGACTTAGGAGTCTTAAGAAATACATCTTGTAAGGCTAGAGCTGCCATAAGTAGTGATTTCTCTGATGGATCTGGGCAAAGTCCATTGAAGATCTTCTGGAAAAAATTCACTATTCTAGATGCCATTAAGAACAGTCATGGTTCGTGGGAGGAGGTCAAAATATCAACACGCACAGTCGGTTGGCAGAAGTTGACTCCCACCCTCCTCTCATCTCCCTGCATAGTTCTGGGTTAGTGTGGACTACAGGAGGCACTTGACATGAGTTTGGAAGGTAGACGCGAACCAGCAGCCATCTTTTTATGCTTAGCAGTTAGGCAGGGCACATGGCTCTCTGGCACACACATTCTTGCCTATCTGCTGGCTCAACCAGTTGACTTAGGGCAGTTGGCTGGGCCCTCAGTTCTTCCAGCTTGTTCTAGGAACTCCTTCAGCTTCTCTGACTGGACTGTGACGAGGCTACCAGAATCTCCGGCAGAAAGTCGCAGTCATTGAGGTTTGGGCTTAAAGTCGGTGTGTGAAAGATAATGGGTTCCAGCCTGTCCTCGTGGTTTCCTCCCATATTTTAGCGTCAGTCCAGTTCTTGCTTCCCCCGCTTCATGTACCTCTCTACCTGCCCCTGTCTGCCTGTCGGCTTGCCCTTTTGGATTTGAGGCTTCAGCACCAAATGGAGAACCACTTGTTCTCCACCAAGTGGAGAACTGCACAAGCTGCGCAGTTAAGGGTTGAACTGTGTCCTCCAAAAGACCTGTTGAAGTCCTAACCTCCCGTACCTCAGAATGTGACCTTGCTTGGCAATGGGGTCGTTGCAAATATAATGAATTAAGAAAGGTCACACTGGGGTAGGGTGGACTTTTGATCCTTTTGAGGATCTTTTGTCCTCATGAGAAGATGGCCATGTGAAGACAGAGACCTAAGGGGTGAGCACAAGGTAGTGACAGGTACAGAGACTGAAGGGCTGCAGCTGCAAGCTAATGGACACCAAGGACTCTTGGCGACCACCAGAAGCTGGGGGGAGCAGAGAGGGACCCTCCCCTTATAGGTTTCAGAAGCTGATGGCCCCGCCAACACCTTGATTGTGGATTTCTTCTACTCTCCAGAACTGTGTCCCGATAGGTTTCTATTGTCTTAAATTTCTTTACAGCGACCCTAGAAAACAAATACATTCACATAGACAGTTGTGTAAGCTTGGATCTCTATGACACATGCATATACGTGTATGGATTATATGTATAAATATAAATATATAAACATGTATATAATCTTCTAGCAGCTCCGCTCCTCTGGTGAAACCCTGACTGCAACAAGGCACGTGTTTTCATCCCTTTTGGACAAATATCTGAGAATGGACTGCCAGGTCATAGAGTAAATGTGGATTTAGCTTTTTAAGAAACTACCAAACTTTTTCCGAAGTGTTTTTATTTGTATTTTGCCCCTTTTTTACATTTACCACTTTACGCTCTGACCAGAAATGGGTTAAATTAAAGTCCCATTTGCTCCACGTCCTTGCTAACCATTCCAGAAGGTTTATGGTAGGATCTTTTACCTTGCGTTTCCCGATGACTAATGACACCGAGCATCTTTTCACGCACTTATCGGCCATTTGTAGATCTTCTTTTGTGACATGTCTGTTCAAGTCATTTACCCATTTTTTTTTTTTTTTTTTTTTTTTTTTTTTAAAACGGGGATTGTTCATCTTCTTATCACTGGCTGGGAATAAGTTCTTTATATATTCTGGAGAGACTACATCCTTCATCAAATTTATGTATTACAAGTATTTTCTCCCTGTCTGTGGCTTGCCCTCTTATTCTCTGAATGGTGTCTTTTGAAGCACAAATGTTTTAAATTTTGATTTTTTTCTTTACCCAGCTCACACTTTTTGTGTCTTTAAAAAACAACGACAACTTTTTACAGCCTAGGGAATCTAGCCCATGGCATTGTAATAGCCTTGTCTGGTGACAGATGGCAGCTTCACTTGTGGTGAGCACAGGATAACATACAGACAAGTTGAATCACCATGTTGTATACCTGAAACTCATGTAATGTTGTATGTCAACTGTACACAGAATGAAAAATGAAAGAAAAAATAAAAAAATGAAAAAATGAAAAACAAATGAAAGAAATGAAAGAAATAAAATGAAAAATAAATGAAAGAAAAATTAAAAAAATGGAAGAAAAACCACTTTGCCCTCCATACGGTCACAAAGACTTCCTTTTATTTTTTTCTTCCAGAAGCTTTGCAGTTTTCGTTTTTAGGTTTGGGTTGAAGACCCATCTCTAGTTATACGTGTGCGATTTGGGCGTAGGGTCAAGGTTCATTTTTCCCCCCCATGAATGGCCAGTTGTTCTAGCACCCTTTGTTTGAAAGACATTCCTTTCCTCATTGAATTACTCTGTCAAAAATTAACTGGGCGTATATGAGCCTCACAATTTTTTATTTCTATTAGAACTGAATGAGTCCACATCTGGTCATGCCCACTACTGGCCTCCTTTCCATAGAAAGCCTGTAAGGCAAGCTGATAGCTGGGGGAAAGGAACCCACACGAGATACCTGTTTTTGCACGACACACATATGATGTTTTCTGCTCTTATGGGTGGCTTACTTAATCTTTCCACAAGCTCATAGCCACACACTGTGTTTTGTGTGTTTGTGATACGGGAGGGAAGACATTTCCTGGATGCCACCTCGGTTTCTGCATCGAATGTCTGCGGACTTCAGCTTCTATTCGTTTCTTTG
The DNA here is from genome assembly GCF_007474595.2 of Lynx canadensis. Lineage (NCBI taxonomy): Eukaryota > Metazoa > Chordata > Mammalia > Carnivora > Felidae > Lynx > Lynx canadensis. Next base: position 9,732,909 of record NC_044303.2, read on the forward strand.
CGCTGGTATTATCAGCTTATAGCTTGAGACTCTAGGACATGGAGATCGTATCTGTGAATGTCATTTCATTTGTAAAGCACCTAGCTCAATGCCCTGGGCGTGTGTGCAATTTAGTCAGTAGGACTGAGGTTATGGCCAATTCACTATCCCCTCAGTTTCCTCATCTATTTATTGGCATGAAGGCTCATCTCTATTTAATTCAATTCAAGTCAGGACCATGGGCTGTTTGTTCATGTAAAGAAAGACCATCTGATAGTAGCTGGGGAAGGAGACTTGACAACTTTAATCAGGCTGATTTGGTTCTCTTGGAGACTATTGATGTGTGATATCTAGAATGCACCATGGCCTGGTCTTTGTTGATATCACCTATCTTTCAGATCAATGTGGTCTGAATAGTTTTTAGAATAGCTGAAATTAAAGGAACTGCTTTGTACCCCTCCACAGTGTGTGCCCGTGGGCCTGGGTTATATCTCTACGTCCCAGCTAGAGTTGATGGCCCCAGCCTGGGAGAATTCTGTGCCTGCTGCCTCGCTCCCAGCACGTATGTACAGGGAAGTCTTCGTCCTGGTGAACACGGAGGGCCACCCTGTCTGGAAAGTGAAGGGAAGAGATATCATGGAACGGCAACATGTACTGGAGGTGAGATGAAGGATATGTGAATGTTGTTGCTTGACAGCCCACGAAGTGGCCCCATGTTGCCATGGTGACGGAAGCCTGTTGACGCTAAGTGTATGAGCAGCTCCCATGTTTTTTATAGCAGCTGGTCAGTGCCACTGCCTTCTCTGAATTGCTGCCCCCCTGAGTGGCTGCGTGGCCCCAGCTGTCCTGATCTCTGTTGACAAATGGTTGTCCTTCACAGTCAAACTACCAGCAGTACTCTAATTAATGAATGTGCTAATTATCCTTCCCTACTCCCAGCACATTTGTCTAACTAACCTGTCAGACGCTGTAAGTGCAGCACAGGCATGATCACGGGGGTGCTGGGAGCAGGGATCTGGGAGCAGAGGGCTGGGCTCACAGCTCGGAGCCGTGGGATAGTTCTAGTTAAACTACCTTTACAACAGTGGGGTGTCTGGGGAATATGTTGTTTCCTGTGACGTGTATTTGTTTTCCTTTCCTTCCTTTTAAAAAAATCTTTCTTGGGGCGCCCGGGTGGCTCCACCGGCGAAGCCTCTGACTTCAGCTCAGGTCATGATCCTGCAGTTCATGAGTTCGAGCCCCCGCGTCAGGCTCTGTGCTGACGGCTAGGAGCCTGGAGCCTGCTTCAGATTCTGTGTCCCTCTGTCTCTGCCCCTCCCCCTCTGTGCTCACACACTCTGTGTCTCTAAAATAAAATAAACTGAACATTAAAAAAATAAAAAATAAATCTCTCTTTAGGGGCCTTGGGCCATTGATTAATGCCCTAGCCTCTGAGGGGCCTGCCCAGCACCGATGCAGAAGCACCAGCGGGTCCCAAACTCTGAAAACTGTTCCCGAAGCAGCATTCAGAGCGGTTGAGGACCTAGCCTTTGAAGCTGGAGGAGCCCGGGTTTGAATCCTGGTCCTGCTCCTTTACTACACGTGGGTCCTTAGGCATGGAGTTTAACCCCTCTGAACTTCAGTTCTAGCCCTTTGGGCAATGGGAGGAGTAACCTGTGCACAGGGCGCTGTGTTGAGAAGCAAAAGCACAGGCCGATCAGGGCCTCGGGGCCTGTGCCCGGTCTGGTCTGGGCCCCGCCAGGCCCGGCTGCCCACCCGGGGACCATCTCCTTAGCAGTGGGAAAGGAGAGCCGGCCGTGTGCTCCCCTCCCCCGCTCCCTGGGCGCCCCTCGTCTTTTTGTTCTGTCTCAGCAGCTCTCTATTGAGATGAATGGCATTTCCAGAGGCTTCACCTCTGATAATGTTCCTCTGCGGCGGCAGCGGGAATCTTAATGTGCGCCCTGTAATTTAACGGCCATCTCGGCTGACTATTAAAACGCTCTTCCCGGGTGAAGTGAACTCGCTCCATCGGCACGTGCTCACGCTGCCAGGGTGACTCCGGGGAGCTCGGATGTGGCTGGCCCCCCGTGGGAGGGAGGGGGGTGCCTCCTGAACTCCTACCAGGGCCTTCTCTTCTAAAGGGGAGATGGCTGGGCATCACCCACCCCCACCGCCAACCCCCCCCCCCCAATCTCCACACCCCCACCCCACCCCACTCCCACCTTACGGGGCCCCTGGAGGCTTGGGAAGCAAGAGGAGAGGTTGCCCTTCTTGGAAGGCAGGAGCCCAGGCTGGGATGATTTTCAAAGACATCGTTGGACTCTGTCGATGCTGTTTGTTGTGTACCTGCGGACACACACTTACACGCCAGAAACACAAACACCCAAGCAGGAAGGAGACTAGGCTGAGCCTTAAAGACATCAGGCTGTATGAGAGAGACACTTCTTTGATAAGTGGGTGTTTCGATCTGGAATTACAAAGAGTGGACAGTCACTGCGTGATAGTATTTACATACACCTGGCATGCCTCCACCCCTCCCAATCTTTCTTTAGGGAACGATATGGAAACCACCAGTTCGTTCGTTTTCCTGCCATCTGGTTGTCCAAGGAATGATATGTGACTACCCAGAGCCCGTGAGATCGTTCTAAGAATTCAGATGAGAGAAGTCAGTCCTTTAGAGTGTGGGGAAAAGCGATCTGCAGAGAGAATAAAGCTGACAAACCAAGAGAAAGTTGAGAGAGGAAGAGAGACTGAAAGACAGAGAGAACTCTATTTGAGAGAGAGAGAGAGAGAGTGAGAATGCCTGACCTCCAAGGCCCAACCACATCTCTGTTCTTTCCAACTTTTGGTTGCTTGCTTCCTTGGATTTTTTTGAGCCAATCATTTCCCCCCTTTTCTTTTGCCCACGCTAGTTTGAGCTAAGTTGCCACTGTTTGCAACGGGAGTACTTTAAAAAGGGACTGGCCTTCGCCTCTGATGCATTATCTCTAAGTTATGATGAGCATTAGAAAGCAACCTCTTTATGAGGGTCAGACTCCTTATCTACCCGGCCCTCAGCAGCTCCTGAAACTTCACCAAACTTCCCATACGAATCAGATCTCATTAAGGTGAATACACAAATCTCGTTCGTGCTGAGCCCCCTAAGCGGTCTTGTGACATCACACCTGGCAGAGTGCCCCAGGCACTCAGAGAGTACTCAAGAGTGTCAAGGCCATATCTGGACGGCCCTAGCTACTGGCCTCCATGCGTCCAAGCTCTGGACACCGCCTCCACGGACGTCTGTCTCTTCTCAGTCGAACGGAGGACACTCAAGCCGGCCTCTCCCACACTACGGCGCAGCTCCCTGCGGCCACCGAGTATAGTGGCTAACGTTCTCTTTCAAAGTGAGGTTTTGATAAAAGCTCCACTCCGTCGCTGCTAAAGAGTTGTTGGGTCTGGGCTGAAGATCGCAGGAATCTCGCATTTTCTGTGTGGCTTCCGAGGGATTGCCATTTACACGGAGAAAGCTGTCCCGTAAAATGCCAGGTCTCTCTTATTCTGTGGCTTATTCTCCCTTATTCTGTGGCTGCTACTCTGGACCCTGCCATGTGTTATGTAGTCAGGGTTTTTTTCCTGGGAATTCAAGAAAGCAGTGACAGCATTCAAAACACAGATCTTTTTGGTGCTCTCTAAATAAAACACAAGTTTTGTTTTTAGTTTACTTATTTTTATTTTTTTATTTTTTTTTTAAAATTTTTTTTTTTCAACGTTTATTTATTTTTGGGACAGAGAGAGACAGAGCATGAACGGGGGAGGGGCAGAGAGAGAGGGAGACACAGAATCGGAAACAGGCTCCGGGCTCCGAGCCGTCAGCCCAGAGCCCGACGCGGGGCTCGAACTCACGGACCGCGAGATCGTGACCTGGCTGAAGTCGGACGCTTAACCGACTGCGCCACCCAGGCGCCCCTAGTTTACTTATTTTTAGAGAGCGAGCGAGAGAGAGAACCCAAGCACGTTCCATGTTGTCAGCACAGAGCCCGACGTGGGGCCCCGTCCCACGAACCGAGAGATCATGACCTGAGCTGGAATCAGGGGTCAGACGCTTAACCAGCTGAGCCACCCAGGTGCCCCTAAAACATAAGTTTTATTTTGTCTTCCCTTCCTGCTCGGCTTCCAAGCCCTGCTTCTCCTGGAAGGTCACACTGAGCCAGGACACTTTGGTGGCTAGTTTAAAAAAAAAAAAAAAAAAAGAAGAAGAAGAAGAAAAAGAAGAAGTCACTGTGTAACTGTGCTGGGACCTTTGGAAATTCTAGTGATGAAAGGCAGGGCCCTCACTTCCTCTTTCTGAGCAGCACAGGGTGTCACCAGACAGGAGCAGTCCTTGCCGGGGAGCCCGAAGCAAACATGGATCGGGAAACCGTGGGCAATATTGTCCTGTTGGCCATTGTCACCCTCATCAGCGTGGTCCAGAACGGTAAGGGAACGCCCTCACTCAGAGGGGGAGACAAAACCGATTTTGTTTGTCAATCGCTTGAAAGTCAGAGGCTCACACCGTTCTCTGTGTCTGTGCACACTTTTGCCCACTTTCCCCTTATTTGTATTTGTTTTCTTTTTGCTTTGAATGTATAGGATATATGCATTTATGCATGACTTTGGGGGTTTCCTTCTGGTATTTCTTGCACTTCAATGTTGGTGACTAACCATGTTTGTAAAGCCGGGGCTGCGATCTAGAAGCTTTATAAAAACCCTTACTAAAGTGTCTGCAGTCAGCATTTTAACTATTAATTACTGTGGCCAGAGACCGGGTGGGAGGCAAGAAGTCTAGAAAGGGAAAGTGAAATACATGTTGTCTCAAGACACTGGGCTTTTGTTAAGCGCAGCTGGGCTGACTTCAGTGAAACTGACGTTACCTGTCACCTGTAGGCTAAAAAAAAAAAAAAAAAAAAATTGAATTTGGATAGTGGGAGGAAGAAATCACCTTATTATCATTTATCTCTGTATTGCTTCTTTTTTCTTTGGAAGAAAGAGATTCTTTGTAATACTTTTTTTTTTCCTAGCGATGTATAGTTTTGAAGCATTTTTCATACGCATTATATATTAACTATTAATGTAAAAAGAGAGAGGAAACATTTTTTCTTGCACGGGGTTTGCATTTCCATCCACCTCGCTATCACTTAAGAAAACCGAGCAAGGAAGAAAGAAATACGCAAGGTACCGGGACCTGAAAAAGACAAGACCGTGTAGCATTTTCTCTTTAAAGTTACGAGTTAGGACTGCCACAGATTCTTTAAGTATTTCCAGTGGCTTTGTGTTTTGCAGTTTATTAAGATAGAGGAAAAAGGAAAGTAACTACCAAGGGCGGCTGTTACCACTTAATGGTAATTATTGCGTGTTCACACACTGTTGTCACACTTTGGAAATTTGAATGTTTCACCAATTTGGGATCCTCTGTTATTTCCCCCCAACTTGAACCTGGACAGAGGCTGAGGATTAGCCTTCTGAACCCTGAGTAAGGCTTCCCTGAGACCTCCCCACACCAGAGAGACCTGCTTTCCCCTGTATGTTTCCTCTGTGGAACAACAGTTGGCTGCTTTTTGACCCAACCATTTTCATGTTAAACCCACACAATAAAGTGGCAGCTCCGAGAGGGAACAGGTGGGTTGTTTAGTCTGCCATTCCTCGAGCCATTGCTATTTCCGGCAGGCGTCAGGACCTCCCTTGGCCTTGCGAATCAGCAAGGGATTCATTTATTCAACGTGCAGGGACACCCCCGCCCCCCGCCCTTGTGATGGTCAGAGTCCTGGCTTTATGGGGACATAGCTGTGGGGTGGGTGTCCCAGTTAAGAAAGGATAGCGAAAAGAGATGACCAGGCAAGGTCAGTAGGAAGCCTTCAAAGACCGTTCTGGTTGGGTGAGTGGGCGGTGCTTTTCCAGCTCTGTGTAGGGTCTCCCCTCCCACCCTCCCCTTTGTAAATGGCAACGTAACTGACAAATACCGGTGGACCCGGGAGCCAGTGCCTTGTCACTGGCCAGTGTGGATGGGGCTAAGCTAGCTGGAAGGCTGTAGGTCACCCCGAACTGCTCCCTCTCGGTTCAGAGCTGAGCTGGGGAGGCCGCAGGGTCTCCTGTTGTGAGAATAGAGTCTCTTCATCGCTCCCGAGATGCAGAAACCCGGTCCGGGCCTGTCGAGTGGTCCCGGGCTTTTCCCCGGGTGCAAAGCAAGCCCCTGATCCGACTTGAGGGGGATGGCGAAGTTCCTAATTATTTTTGGCAGATGAGATTAAGTCTTCTTCCTTGGTACGGTGTGGAAGGGGAGATGATAGGCGGCCAAAATGTCTGAGCCTTAAACAGCCGCGGAGTGGGGGCCTTGACTTTTGGCAGGCCATTTCAGAGAGATGGCGACACAACACAGTGGCCTCGCTGCTAGAGCTCCAGCCCTGATGCGGGATGAAGGCTGCCCGGTGGGGAGCTGCAACCTGGACCAGGGTGGAGCCACCGTTTGGGGGCCCGGAGACGTTTTCAGGCTCTTTTTGAAGCCACATGAAAGCCATGCTTTCCCCTCTGAGGCCGAGACCCGGACTGCCGTGTGATGTGGAGACCGCTGGGTGAGGCCTTTTACTTGTGACCGTCCAAATGTGCCCATGTCGGGGAACAAGACAATCCAAACGAACCCGGAAGAGTAATATCTGTGCTCGCTTACACCTGGGCTTTCAGCGACGAACGCAAAGGTTCAAGTGCCTGTCCCGAACCTCTCTTTGCAATGCTAATTAACCTCAAGGTTGCAACCGTGGGTCCCTCCTCAGAGAGTTCAGAAAATATGCAAAAACGGTGCCTTTCTCCTCCCTGCCCCGCCAATGCCACTTCAAACCCTTCCTCTTAGTTTTAAAAAATATTTCCGTGTTGTCGCCCGGCACCACAGACGTTGTCTTTGCCCCCACGACAGAGAGGTCCGGTCCGCATGTGTCCGTGATGGTGTCCTGGGTCTGTGCTCTCTGTTCACTGTGTGAGAACCTCATTTCCCAGAAAGAGGCCAGAGCCCAGCCTTCCCCCAGAGCCCAGAACTTCCCCCTCCGACTCTGAAACGTTGTTGAGTCATCAAGATCTTTGAACCTGTGGCCCTCTTCCAGCTCGATCCAGCAAAACACAGATCTGGAAGCACAGAGCAAGTTTCAAATACGTCGTTCCAAGAAAGCGGGGCCAGAACCACCAAAGGCTGGTTTCCAGGGAATGCAGATAGATGCATTTCCTATAATAGCATCCAGGAGGGCCTCCGACCCCTCCTGCCGAGGTGCCAGCAGTGTTGACATGCAGAAACACGCAGGCGATACGCATGGGTTTGGAGAAAGTGATTTCCATAAGCAGCCCAACTAGTTAGCTTGAGAGGAGAAGGTGAGCCGAGGGGAAGGGCCACTGAGCCCATGCATGGAAGCCTGAGTGGCAGCAGAGAAGAGATGTCCTCTGGCAGGAGAGCTGTTCCGGCCGGCCCTTCTGGTTGTGGGGAAAGGCGGTGGGAACTGGCATCATCCTCTCTCCTCAACTCTCTTCTTACCGTGAAGCCAGGAAGGGAGACATCGTGGCCCTGCTCTCGCAGGGGTTTGTGAGCATAGGACAAGGAGGGCTAGAGAGCTGGCGGGGAACACCTCCATTTCCGTGCCATCCCTGGTACTTCCCACCCCCACACCACACTCGAAGTGAATCTCGCGGGCACCATATTGGAAGACCTAACGGCCCAACGTAGGGTTAAATGGGCCGTGGAAACAGGACTCAGGAGGCGCCCCCAAAGCAGAAATCTTATTTGCAGCATTCTCAACAGCTCCGGCCTGGACCCTCCCGTGATAGAGAGCTCACGGCTACTGGACTCCCCCTTTCCCTTGTTAGGTGTATGGGGAGTTTGCTTTGTGTCGAGCATGGTGCTTTGTGCTGGGCATAATACTATTTCACTGAATCCTTGCAGCCTGTGAATTATATCTATATCTATATCTATCTATCTATCGATCGATCGATCCTATTTTACAGATAAGCAAAGTGGGCCTTGGAGAGGCTAGAACAATGGTTGGACTGAGATTCAATCCAATTCCAAAAAGTAGACGCTTATGCTATGTTTATTGCCTCAAATTCATTTGTTCAAACGCTCCCTACTCAAGAAGTTCTTTCTTACGCTGCTGAAATCTACTGCCCTGTAACTTCTATCCACTGGTCCTGTTCCTATTGTCTGGAAAAGCTTGGACTATGCTTGCTGCTTCTAGGTTTACAGAGTCAGCTATCCTGTCATCAATGTATCATTTCCTTTGTGACTTGGTTTCCAGAGTCCCTTGTCATTGGGTTACACCTCCCACCATCTTGCCCTGGGGGGGGGGGGGCTTTCTAAGATGCAGACAGACGCTTCCTGTACAGGGAAACTCACTCTTCCTGAGATCCAGACATCAATCCTATTAAGATAATCACAGTGCATTATTCTTTTGAACACTTGTTATCGCACTGCTGGCTCGTATTAACTTTGTGCCTAACTAGTCCTCAAGATCTTTTTATGTGATCCTGAGAAAGCTGTTTGCCTTCTCTGACTCCCAGCTTCCCTCACACAAGTGGGGCTACGATAACTTCCGTACGTGTCTGTTGAATATATCGCACAGAGAGGCGCCCGGGTGACCCGGTCGGTCAAGCGTCCAACCTTTGATCTCAGCTCAGGTCTTGGTCTCAGGGTTGTGAGTTTCAAGCCCCGCACTGGGCAGAAGCCTACCCAAAAAACAACAAACAAACAAACAAACAAAGCCACCCTGCAATGGAACAACCTAGGGAAAGTAGTCTGCGGTGCCCGGCTTGCGGTGTGTGCTCCTTAGTGGTCGGCAGCCTTTTCTCTGTGTCTCTGACTCTGGCGCTATCTCTCTGGTTTGGCTCACCGTCAGCTGGCCAAGATAAGCGTATCAATGGTCTCTGCGCTCGAGGTTTCTGTAACATGGTGGAAGATAACACGGGGGGTGGGGTGTGAATGGGTGGCGAAGCGTGGGCAAAGGAAGGCAAATTCGTTCAAGTGTAGCTAAGAAGGAGGGACAGGGAAAGCCTCGTGGGCTGGGCAGGCTTGCTTTTTTGTTTATGGGTAGGAGAGATCCGATATGTTTCTAGGGTCAAGAGAAGGAGGAAAAAAGAGAAGGAAGGTTCAGGAATTGGGGAGAACACTGATGAGACAAAGGCCCAGAGAGGTGGCAGGAATGGGCTGGAAGTCACAGGTCGAGGGCAAGCCCTGCAAACGAGGAAGGGGTCTGTCTGAGCAGGAGAGAGAGAAGGCAGGCAGGCACAGAGAACATAGCCACGTCATGCTGCTGGTTGCAGAAATCACCTCTGACTTTCTTTTTTTTTTTTAACTTTTTTTTTTAATGTTTTTTATTTATTTTTGGGACAGAGAGAGACAGAGCATGAACGGGGGAGGGGCAAGAGAGAGGGAGACACAGAATCGGAAACAGGCTCCAGGCTCCGAGCCATCAGCCCAGACCTGACGCGGGGCTCGAACTCACGGACCGCGAGATCGTGACCTGGCTGAAGTCGGACGCCTAACCGACTGTGCCACCCAGGCGCCCCACCTCTGACTTTCTTAATACTATCTCTGCTACCTGTTCAGAGGCGAGGGCCTCTTAGGTTCTGGACCCTTAGGTTTCGGAACCCTTAGGTTCTGGAAAGCCAGTGAGCAGACTTCCTGCTGTCCTTTGTGCTAAGAAGACATTCAGAACAGACAGATGTGTACTTAAACCCCATGTGGCTCGTGGGTCCCCTGTGGTGAGCTGCAATGTGACAGCAACAGGAAGAAAATATCCTCATCTGCCCCCTTGGATCTGAGTCCCCAGCTTCACTCTTCCCCAGTGGGGTGGCTCTGAGAATGCCACCCAACCCCCCTGAGTCACTGGGGCCTTGTCTACAAAGTGGAGACAGCATGGCTCACTCCGCGGAGTGGGCACAAGGCCCATCGAGGCCAGGTGTCTGCTGGAGGGCGATGCCCCCTGCTTACCAGCGGGCCCGTAGCTGCTATGCCCCCAGACAGGCACGTTGCTCGGGTACGGCTGTGCTTTTGCCCAAAAGGAAACCAGAGAAGGCTTTTATTCCTATACATGGTTGATAAGGCATCCATTTCACAGCTTTTTGAGGAGCTAATATCAAGCTGATGAAAAGGGATCCCACAGGGACCCCTGATATTCTGGAAATAGGAGCAGAGGAGTAAAGAGAGGGAAGGGAGAGAGACCTTCATCCCTTCCCGCTCCATACTATCTATAGACAGACCCTTGGGATTCTGGCTTCTCGGCTTCCGCCCACCGTCCCACCTTAGCGGGCTCCCTATCTTCCGCTGTCCCGGTCCTGACCCCTCTGGACGCTCCCCATGCAGAAGACGGAGTGGCTTCCTGCTTCCACCACTTGCTCAGCTTATCCCTGCCAGTGACTCCTTGTGGCTCATGAGATGGGCATGAATTCTGATTTTCTTACCGCGGCTCACATCAAGGTCACAGTCACGCCACCAAATCCGGCAGGCGCTTCTCAACTATCCTCTTCTCCAGGCCTGGGCTCGCTTAGTGCTTTCTCTCTCGCTGTCCACCCTGTGGGCACCGCACGTGGCCCCCACCAGCTCTGCGTTCCCCTCCATCCGCGCTGGGCGCACTGGATAAATTTCATCTAAGTGTTTTTGTTCGCGTTTACGGTCTGCCTCCTCCTCTTCCACCCCCGCCAGAGCATGAGCTTCTCAGGCCAGCGTCCTTTGTGTGTTTTGTTCTCGGATGCAAGCTAAGTGTCTGGCTCGTGGCAAGTCAGAGGTTAGTAGAGACAGCTGCTGAGTGAATTTCTGGCAAATGACGTTTGACAGAAGACATCCGGGGCTGTTTGGAGGGCACACCGAGGAAACATTTAACGTTCTAGTAAATAAGGGGACGACAGGCTCATGAACGGCCCGTGGTAAACCAGATCCAAACCTTTCCCTCTGTCAGGGTTCTTTGCCCACAAGGTGGAGCATGAAAGCAAGACACAGAATGGGCGAGCTTCCAGAGGACGGGAACACTTGCCTTTGAACGCGTCTACACTGCCAAGTGAGTTCAAACCCTGATACTGCAAACTAACAGTGGGGCCCTGGGCAAAGGGGGCCTTCCTACTGGAGTGAAGGCCACCATCAAGGCTACATGTCTGTCTGGTCGACCTTCAGAGTGCCAGGAAGCAGAGCTCCCAGGGACGATTGAACCTCACCTGGGTGGGGGGTTGGGGCACCCTTGGTCATCTTAATAAGGGCTAGTGTTTAAAAAGGAATTAGGGGTTAGTGGGGGGGTGGGGAGTGCGATCGCCGCAGCTCCCCGTGCTCCAGCCTCTGAGCCAGTCACGTAGCCGCGGCGTTACCGACTTCCTGGGGAATCCGTCCAAAGGGACTACCATGCAAACCAGCCATGCAAACTCATCGGCTGGCTTTGGAGGCAACAGGTGGGACGCGATGGTGACAGCCTTCAGCTCACTGTCCCTTGCGTCCCCCTTGGGGGGACTTCTGGAGGTGTGCCGGGACCTTTCGTAACGCCCGCTCTCCTTGAGCAACCAGAACAAGAGGGGAGCTGTGCAATTCCTCCCCATCCCCCCCACCCCCCCACCCCCCCCCATTCTTTACTTTTGAATAAAAAGCTGTTTGAAAATACCTGAGCAGCTCAGAGAAGGAGATGGGAGCTACTCGGGATGCAAATCTGAATGGACGTTATTCACACACGCGTTTTTCCTTTACGCAGAATGTATTTGAACAGCAGTTTCAGGCAGCGGCCTGTCTGCTTCTCTGTGCCTGTGACCAGGGGCCTGTCACGGGGAAAGGCTTCGGAGAGGAGCTGGCCAAGGAGCTGGCCTTCAGTCTCAGCTCGGAGGTGGCTCTGATGGCCGCAGAGATCTTTCCACAGGGGCAGTCGTGGATACCCAAGGAAATTGTCACAGGCTGATATCCAGGTCCCTTCACCCTTTCTGAGCCCTTTGCCTTTTGGGCTCGGGACCTGAGGCCACTCCCGAGTGCTCGAAGCCCCTCCAAGACCTCCCCTTCACTCGGGCCCTCGCCACCTGCCGTGGGGCCCCCCTCGCTCACACTCTGCTGTCCCCAGTAGGGTCATTCCAGCAGTCTGGTCTCAGGGAAATCCTTTGCTAAACTACCTACGGGGATATTTCTCTTTTAACATGTGGACCTTCGGGGTATTAATTCTCAGAATCAGTCGGAAAAGTTTAAAGATGTGTCTGAAGCCATTTTAGACACCGACACTTAAAGGAGCGCAGGGAACGTACGTAGGGCGCATCTGTCTTTGTGCCATTTGCAGGGGGAGCCGTGAGAGCGCCTCTCAGACACTCTGCGTGCGAGAGGTGCGAAGAAGGTGTCTTTGATCAGGGACGCCCCGAAACGCTCTCTGCAAACAACCCCGAAGGGCACATTGACGCTATTTGACTACTTGGGAAAGAAGCTTCTTTCCGCCCAGATCTCCGCGTTATTAGCAGTTGCACCGGGTGGCTCCGTTCCGGAGAAGCCGGGCGGCGCAGGTGACCTGCGGTGGTTTCCCCGCACCTCGTGCGGAAGTTCAGTTTCCGTTTTGGCAGCAACGAAGACGAAGAGGAGACGAAGAGGAGACGAAGAGGAGACGAAGAGGAGGAGGCCAGGCCGTCTGGGTTCTGCCGCGTCCCCCAGGGGGGGCGCTGGCTCTGCGCCTAAGGAGTGGCTCCGCCCATACCTGGCCCGGGGCGCCAGCCTCCAAATTGCAGAAGTCGCCCTTTGGTGGCCGCTGCGCTGCGTCATTTGGGAGGGCGGTTTGGAAGTTCCGCAAGGCTGCGGGGTTCCGGAGGGAAGAAGGCTGGAGGACCGTGGTGGCCCATCCCCTGCGCCGGGGGTCCCCACGTGTGGGCGCGTGGCCCAGCTCCCCCAAAGCCACGCGTCTGTGCCTCACCTCCGTGGGAGGAGAGCCACAAGAGCTGGGGGGAGAGGGAGCTGCAGAGCGGGAGCAGCTAAGGGGGAGAGACGGAGAATTTTCTGGAAGAGGGAGGCGGCCCAGACGCTGCTGTGGTTCTGTTACAAAGACCACTTCCTCCCTGACCCAGCTGACGGCACTCTGTGTGCCTGTGGTGGTTTGTCCAAGGGCTGAAAGATCAGGGCCACGGGCCACCACGTGCTGGCAGAACCCAGAGGCGCCGGTGTGCGTGCGTCTGCCAGGAAGTTCCTGCCAAGGGGCCCTGTGTCATAGGGACTCTTCTCCGGCCGTAGCTCGTCTGGCCCCCAAAGCACCAAAGAGGGTGCGAGCTGAGCCGTGGACGTACAGCAAGAAAAGAACAGGGATTTAATCTTGCTATCTAAAAAAATAAGAAATTAAGCTTTGCTCGGTTTTAATACACAAGTCGAGAGCGGTGTGTGTGTTATACCCGTCACAGGGTTGCACGATCAGATCTTCTGGTTGATGGGGTGTGAGATCATAAATGTTTCCAGACCATGGCTGTAAAGAAAAACTAGCGTAAAGGATAACTGATGCTGGCGGATTGAAACGCCCGATGCAGATTTTTCAGCACAAAATATGACTGCTGAGTGATGCAGATGGTTCGAGATCGGGGCGGGGGGGGGGGGTTGATAAACGGGTATCGCGGCTGGGTGTGGCCCATCGGCTCCAACGGGGCCCCGGTTAACGGTCTACGAGGGTAGAGCCGAGTCAGGGTTTGAGAGATAAAAAGAATCTTGACCTTGACTCTGTTCACGTGTGCAAGGCGTAGTCCAAAGCCCTGTTCCCAGATGATGAGCACAGCTAGAACAGAGCTTGATTTCTGGAGAAAAATCTCAGTTAAACTGACCCAAGATTCTTCCCCATGATGCTGGTAAGCACGGGCTGCAGAGAGGTGACGGGTCTCTGGAGAAATGTAATTTTCTACACATGTCCCATAGATTATACGTTCCTGGGCTGGTAACAGGTATTACAGAGGAGAGCAAGTTCTGCAAAACAGGACTTTTGAGAACTTCTAAGGTACTGAGGAACACTGTGATTCTTGGTTCTCCAAGAAGGGGAAGTCTTTTTTAAGTACGGATACACCCCCCATCCCTTTTTTTGGGCAGATCATATCCAGGGTTTAGTGCTTCACAAAATGCATTTTTTGGAAAATGCCACCCTAATATCCCTTCTCCCCTGCACCTCTCAAAATCCACTTTGTTTATTTTTATTTTTTTAACATTTATCTATTTTTGAGGGGGGGGAGGGGCAGAGAGAGAGGGAGACACAGAATCCGAAGCCGGCTCCAGGCTCTGAGTTGTCAACACAGAACCCACCGCCGGGCTTGAACCCACGGGCCGCAAGATCACGGCCTGAGCTGAAGTCGGACGCTTCACCGACTGAGCCACCCAGGCACCCTTCAGAATCCGCTTTAGGCTCACTTCTAAGTAGGGTGGACTTGTAAATAACTTGAAGCTAATAGTTCTGCATTGATCCCATCCATCAGTATAGCTACTATTACCATTACCATTATTAGTGATAATTTACTTGCTTTAAGTTAACCTAAACAAAACCCTTAGTAAATTCTCCTGCACTTATTCCCGAAGGTGGAGAAAAGCAAAAGGGAAAATACGAGTCCCTTTCTCCATGAGCACACAGAGTGTTGTGCGTCACATTGAACACAGCAGAGTGACTTGTCGACAAATCGGGCAAGTGCCTCAGAATCAGACCTGGGAAATGAAGAGAGCCAAGATGGGTCTGCCAATTTTGTCTCGTAGAAAGAACGGCACAAACCCTCCACAAAAGAAAATTTGGAGTAATAATAATTTGTCCGCAGGAAAGGCATTTCCACTGGGGACTGTAAGAAGGAAGACATTGGAGAGGTAACAGTCACCGTTTATTGAATGCTTGTTCTGGGCTGGGCACTGCTCTATCTCATTTTATTTTCATAAGCCAGGGCGGTAATTCCTTACGTCTCCACTCACCTCTTATAGATGAAGAAAACTGAGGCTCAGTGCACTCACGCGGCGGCAGAGTAGGCATCGGACCCAGGCTTTGTGCCTTTAAAGAGCGTGTGAACATCCATCCGGCTCCACCTCAAGGGACGGCCCTGTCACTGACCAATGCCACTTGAGTTCAGCCTGGCGGTGGCTCTCTGCCAAGGAGGGACATATGCGTGGGGAGCTGTGGATCGAAGGCGGGTCAGAGACTCTGGATCGGAAAAAGACTGGCTTGAGCTAGATCGAGGGACAGGAGTTGGGAGTTTCATTCCAATCCAGACAGACCCGGCTGACTTGAGACAACAGGCAGGAATGATTGAAGGACTGATCCAATGTCACATTACTATACCGTTCTCTCTAATGAGCAAATTCCTTAGATAATTAAGCATTTTGAAAAACTGCATCACCCAGCCCCAACCAGTACTCAAATACAAACAAAACCAGAAGCATGTGAATGAGGAGGACGTAGGGGCGATCTTTGGCATTAATAGATCGTCAAATTGTTGGAGCCCCAGGTATTAGATCCCATCAGACATAGAGCATTATTCAATTACATAAATAATAACGTGACCTAGTTTTCTAGGGTCACATTCTCAGTCCCAAGGCTGTGGGTTTGTTCCTCTAATACGTAATAGCTGTGACGTTGGGGCGCTCCATAGCTGCGTACGGGACCTGTTTGTTCGCTGAGTACTTCACCCCAAATGATGAGTCGGTTCAAGGCTCCTGCCCTTCCTCCGGGTCTGATTCTGAGGCGCTTGCCGGGTTTGTGGACAGGTCACTGTGCTGTGTTCAATATGATGCACCACACCATCAATGTGTTCGTGGAGAAAAGGACTCGTATTTTCCCTTTTGTTTTTCTCCACCTTTGGGAATGAGACACAGAAGTACTTACGTAAGTACTACTGTGTCCGCTAGATCAGTGAAACCCCTGGGTACCCAGCAAGCTCAGCGGGGCTGTGCTCTCTCCCCTGTGCCTGTATCCCAGGGTAGGATACGCTGCTTTCTTACCTTTAATTTCATTGACTTCTCCGGTGGCGGGTCTTTTGATCATCAGAGGGACATGAAACTTCCTGTGGCCAGGGACACGGCACATCCTCTCTGGGTTCTCTGCGGGGGATGGACCAGGGCTCGGTCATTCCAGAGTTCTCAATGGTACCACTGAGGCATGAGACGCTATCAGTCTGAATAAGGGTCCGTCGCCGATTTAGGAGGAAAGTCATGAGAACCAGATCAGGGAGGGTCCAGATGAAGGAATCCAAGGAAGGAATTCGGATAAAAGGCCAAATATGCTTTGAAGAGTGCATCTTCGCTTTGCCTGTTAGTTTGAGTGACATTAGACCAGTGGTTTTCAAACTTGAGTGTGCTTCAGAGTCACCTAGAGGGCCTGTTAAAACAGTCAGCCTGTTAAGACACAGATTGCGGGGCCCCACCCCTGGAGTGTTTAATTCTGTAGGTCTCCGATGGGCATTGACACTTGCGGTTTTAGCAAAGTTCCCAGGTATTCCGGATGCCTGCTGATCTAGGGACAGCACTTTGAGGACCACCTCACTAGAGCATCAACTCTTAAGGCTTACGTGGATCTTAGAGTTACTACCAGTCTCGTAGTGTTTCAGGTGGGAAAACTACATCCAAAGTGATTATTTTGCCATTGACAAACAGACGGTGAATGTCAGGTCAGAGGCGAAACCTTAGTCACGTGCCCTTTCCACTCCATCGCGCTGCCCTTCCCCACTCACGCTTCCATGTCTTGTAAGGTGGTTTTTCCACGGATGTGCGTGTATTTTTTTTTCTTTTTTCAAGGTTTTATCCAAGGTATAGTTAGTTAAAACACAGTGTAATATTGTTTGCAGGAGTAGAATTTAGTGATTCATCACTTACATACAGCACCCGGTGCTCAACGCGACAAGTGCCCTCCCTGAATGCCCATCACCCATCTAGCCCATCCCCTACCCACCTCCCTCCCTCAACCCTCAGTTTGTTCTCATCATAAAGAGTCCCTTGTGATTTGTTTCCCTCTCTCTTTTTTCCCCCTTCCCGTATGTACATCTATTTTGTTTCTCAAATTCTATATATGAGTAAAATCATAGGGTATTTGTCTTTCTCTGCCTGACTTATTTTGCTTAGCATATCCTCCGGCTCCATCCACGTCATTGCATATAGCATGAGTAATACTCCATTGTACTTATGTATACCACGTCTTCTTCCTCCATTCATCAGTTGATGGACATTTGGGCTCTTTTCATAGTTTGGCTATTGTTGATAGTGCCGCTGTGAACTTTGGGGTACACGCACTGCCTTTGAAACTGTACTTTTGTATCCTTTGGGTAACTACCTAGGAGTGCAATTGCTGGGTCGTAGGGTAGTTCTATTTTTAACTTTTTGAGGAACCTCCATATGTTCTCCAGAGCGGCTGCACCAGTTTGCGTTCCCACCAACAATGCGAAAGGGTTCCCCTTTCTCCACATCCTCGCCAACATCTGTTGTTTCCAGAGTTGTTCATTTTAGCCATTCTGACAGGTGTGAGGTGGTGTCTCATTGTGGTTTTGATTTGTATTTCCCTGATGATGAGTGAGGTTGAACATCTTTTCATATGTCTGTTAGCCATCTGGATGTCTTCTTTGGAAAAACATCTATTCATGTCTTCTGCTCATTTTTTCCTCTTCCTTCCTTCCTTCCTTCCTTCCTTCCTTTCTTTTTCTTCTTCTTTCTTCTTTCTTTTTTCTTCTTTCTTTTCTTCTTTCTTTCTTTCTTCTTCTTTCTTTCTTTCTTTTTTGAGGATGGGGAAGGACAGAGGAAGAGAGAGAATCTTAAGCAGTTTCCGTGACCAGTGAGGAGCCCGGCATGGGGCTCGAACTCATGACCGTGAGATTGTTACCTAAGCCAACATCAAGAGCTGGACTGACTTAACTGACTCAACCTACTGAGCCACTCAGGCACCCCTTCTGCCCATTTCTTAACTGGTCTTTCTGTTTTTGGGGTGTTGAGTTTGACAAGTTCTTTATAGATTTTGGATACTAATGCTTTATCAAATATCTTCTCCCATTCTGTAGGCTGCCTTTTAGTTTTGTTGTTTGTTTCCTTCACTGTGCAGAAGCTTTTTATCTTGATGAAGCTCCAGGAGTTCATTTTTGCTTCTTGCGACATGTCTGGTAAGACGTGGCTACCGCTGAGGACAGAGAAGTTGCTGCCATGTTCTCCTCTAGGATTTTGATGGCTTCCTGCCTCACATTTAGGTCTTTCATCCATTTTGAATTTATTTTTGTGTATGCTGTAAGAAAGTGGTCCAGTTTCATTCTTCTGCACCTTGTTCTTCAGTTCTCCCAACACCATTTCTTGAGGAGACTGTCTTTTTTCCATTGGGTATTCTTTCCTGCTCTGTCAAAGGTGAGTTGACCATGTAGTGGTAGGTCCATTTCTGGATCTTCTATTCTGTTCCACTGATCTATGTGTCTGTTTTTGTGTCAGTACCTTACTGTCTTTTTTTTTTTTTTTTTTTTTTAATTTTTTTTTCCACGTTTTTATTTATTTTGGGACAGAGAGAGACAGAGCATGAACGGGGGAGGGGCAGAGAGAGAGGGAGACACAGAATCGGAAACAGGCTCCAGGCTCTGAGCCATCAGCCCAGAGCCTGACGCGGGGCTCGAACTCACGGACCGCGAGATCGTGACCTGGCTGAAGTCGGACGCTTAACCGACTGCGCCACCCAGGCGCCCCAAGTACCTTACTGTCTTGATGACTACAGCTTTGTGATATAGCTAGAGGTCCCAAATTGTCATGCCTCTAGCTTTGTTTTTCTTTTTCAGGATTGCTTTGGCTATTCAGAGTGTTCTGTGGTTCCATACGTATTTTAAGACTGTTTGTTCTGGCTCTGTGAAAAATGCTGGTGGTATTTTGATAGGGATTGCATTACATGTATGGATTGCTTTGGGTAGTATAGACATTTTAACAATGGTTGTTCTTCCAGTCCATAAGCAAGGAATATTTTTCCAGTTCTTTGTGTCCTCTTCAAGATATTCCATAACTGTTCTACGGTTTTCAGAGTACAGATATTTTACCTCTTTGGCTAGGTTTATTCCGAGGTATCTTATTGTTTTTGTGTGATTGTAAATGGAATCAATTCCTTGATTTCTTTTTCTGCTGCTTCATGATTGGCGTATAGAAATGCAACAGATTTCTGTACATTGATTTCACATCCTGCGACTCTGCTGAATTCGTATTAGTTCTATCAATTTTTTGGTGGAGTCTTTCCGGTGTTCTACATAGAACATCATGTTGTTTGCAAATAATGAAAGTTTGATTTCATTCTTGCCGATTTGGATGCCTTTTATTTCCTTTTGTTGTCTGCTGAGGCTAAGACTTCTAGTACTATGCTAAATAGTGAATGGTGAGAGTGGACATCCCTGTCTTGTTCCCGACCCCAGAGGGAACACTCTCAGTTTTTCCCCATTGAGTATGATATTAGCTGTGGGTGTTTTCATATGTGGCCTTTATGATGTTGAAGTATGTTCCATCTGGCCCTACTTTGTTGGGGATTTTTATCAATGTGGATGTGCATATTGATGGTCCTGACCGAGACTGTCAACTTTTCCAGAGGATATTTGCTATTTTTTTAGTGTAGTCGAGGAGCTAACAGATATGGTTACAGAGTTGGACTGACCAGGACGTGCATCCTGGCCCCACCACCTTGTAGCTCAGTGACACTCAGCAGTTAGTCAACTTCTCCCAACCTCAGTTTCTCATGTGAAAATGAGGGTAACTGTGGTAGACTGAATAAAGAGCCCCCAAACATCTTTACATCCCAATCCCGGGAACCTGTAGGTTCTGTTACATGGCAAGAAGGAATTCAGATTGTTAACCACCTGACCTTAAAATCAAGAGATTACTCTGGATTATTTGGGTGGAACCAATGGGATCACCAGGGTTCTTTTCTTTTTAATTTTTTTTAATGTTTATTTATTTTTGAGAGAGAGACAGAGAGTGAGTGGGGGAGGGGCAGAGAGAGAGACACACACACAGAATCTGAAGCAGGTTCCAGGCTCAGGTGTTAGCACAGAGCCCGACGCGGGGCTCAAACCCATGAACTGCGAGATCATGCCTTGAGGAAGTCAGATGCTTAACCGACTGAGCCACCCAGGCACCCCTAACAAGGGTTCTTTAACTGTGAAGGAAGGAGGCGAAGTGGGTGTCAGAAAGACCCTCTCGGCCACTGCTGCCTTTGAGGTTGGAAGGGAGCCACAAGCCAAGGAATGCAGGTGATCTCTAGAAGCTGAGAAAGGCAAGGCAAAACGGATTCTTCCCTAGGGTCTCCAGCGGGCTTGCAGTCATGCTGACCCACCTTGACCGTGGCCCAGTGAGACCCATTTGGACTTCTGACCTCCAAATGATTTGTCTTGTTTTAAGCCCCGACGTTTGGGGCTACCTGTTCCAGCAGCCGCAGAAAACGCATGCAGTCACCCTGCGCGCTCACACGGCTGCGGTGAGTGTCCGGGGGGACAAAGGGTGTAAAATATCAGCATGGTGGCTGGTGTGAGGGGAGAGCCCCTCCCCGAGAGTGAAGACTGAGCCCTGAACACGGCGATCGCACCACCAGCACGAGACCTTTCTGAGCGTCAGCTTTTCTGAATCGACCCTGGTTTCTTTCACGCTCGAAGCTCATCTCCCCACCTCCCCCCCCCCCCAGCCTCGCCTGTGGGTCTGAGCTGACTTGTGTGTCTGACAAAGGTTTCTCAGTTGGGCTCCTCTCTCCTGCACCCCCCACCCCCCACCCCCGATCCTGACAGCTGCCACAGCCCTGCTGTCTGTGTTGCTCACTTTTCAATTCCAAGAAGCACTTTGGCACAGCCAGGAGCGGGAACCCTGCCAAAACGAATCCATCAAGAAACCGAGTCTCCGACTGGCTTCACTGAGGAAGGGACTAAATGGATTCTGAGCATGTATTTGCTTTATGCCGCTGCCTATGTCTCATGCGGCAGCCGGGTCCTACCGGTAGATACAAGTGGAGTCATGAATGGGGTTCGTGCTTCGTGTGTGATGGTGATTATCGGCTTGGGGTTTCAGGTGGTTTTCAGACGGTGCCGCGGTAGCGTGTTTCCTGATGCTTCTTCTCCTTATTTTTTTTATTCCACAGCCAAAACTGTGTGGACGCGTACCCCACGTTCCTTGTCGTGCTCTGGAGCGCGGGGCTGCTCTGCAGCCAAGGTAACTCTGGCTTCTCCTTGTGTGTTCTCTTTCTGGAGCGTGCGCCGTGGGGAGGTTCGAGCGCGGGCTCTTTTGTTGAAAAGACTTTGCTTGACCTCCAGCTCCGATCCCCGGGAAGCCCTCGGGGAGGTGAGAACCCTCGGGAGGTCGTGTTTCAGGCATGCTCTGCGCCTGTGCGGAGCGGGTGCGATAACGCATTGCTAATGCTTGCTCCCCGGTGGCTGGTTGAGAGCTCCTGCGCCGACAAGGGCGGTTTGAGGCTAAATGTGACTCAGAATCCTTAAGCAGTGTTAGCGCAGATACAAGGGCATTATAAATGAGGGCGCCTGAGGGATCTATTCTGGGACCGCCGCCACTCTGCTCTCCTGCTAATAAGCTCGCAGGGTGGCAGGTCCTCTGTCGGGCCTGGGTCTGCGGAGCCACGGGCCGGATTCCAGGTCCCCAGCCTTCTCCGGGGTTAGCAGCCGCCCACGGTCTTGACTTCAGCAGGTTGACTCCCAGAGTTGACCTAAAAGGACCAGGAAACCAGAGTCGTGTTTTTCGGGTCCCCTTTGGAGATCGGCACTGTGCCTCGCCGGGGCGGGGGGGGGGGGGGCGGCTGGCGTGACCTGGCCAGCTTCCACAATGTGGCCCCCCGCGGGGGTGTGTAAGAAAAGGCCACAAGTGTCCCCCGAGGGACTCTTTAATCCTTACCTCTTCTCCCACTTGAGGGAGTAGGTAGAGGGCGTATTATCTCCCTCTGTTATCTTTTTGTTAAGTTTCTTTATTTCTTTTTGAGAGTGGTGGAGAGAGCGAGTGGGGGAGGGGCAGAGAGAGAGAGGGAGAGGGAGAGTCCCACACAGGCTCTGAACCCAAACCGAGAGCCAGACGCTTAACCCCGCGGAGCCACCCAGGCGCCCCTCCCTCTATTCGCCCGGAGAACACTTTGGTTCGGGGAGATGAGATGACGGGCTCAAGGTTACTCAGCTGGTGAATAACAGAGCCAGAAACAGAGCCCAGGTCTCTGGCGCCAAGTCCTGGATTTTGCACCAGGGCTTTTCTGCATTATCCACGTATATGATGCATAGACCTTGAGCACCTCCTACGTGACAAGCCCTGTGCTTAGATACACAGTGATAAATAACAAGACGTAGTGGCCGAGCACATGGCACTTGGTGAGATGAACCACAGGAAAAAAAGCGAATGGATACATCGTTGCCGAGAGTGAGAAGCGCCATGAAGGAAAGGAATCAGGCGCAGGGACAGAGAACAGAGGTGAGGGATGGCAGCAGAAACCCCTTCAGGGACAGCATGTGGCCTCCTCCTGTGCTCCATAAGGCTGTCATCACTCACTATTTATTTACCACTTTCTATCCCGAGTGAAATAAGAAACGTGTCTGGCGTCACTTGAAAAATCAAGCCAAACTATGCTTATACGAGGAGTTACGATTCCTTTTAGGTCTTAGATGATACTCGATAGAGGTGGCTCTAGAGTTGTTCTAGCTAGATAAATACAAAGGGAGTGTGAGGGTGTTTCAGAGCCCCGGAACTATGCATTTTCTGCCAAACAATTGTTGGCATTGCTAGGGGTCAAAAGTGTCAGCAAACCCTCTTCGGTAATCGTCATTCCTTATGCTCTATAGTAAATTACTGGATTGTTTAGTCAAAAGGAACCTCAGACATCATCCTCGCCCAGATTCTTCGCTTTACAGGAGCAGGAGCCCAAGTCCCAGAGGGACAAGCGGTTTGCTCAAACCTCAGAATTTTCGAGTCCAGATTCGAACCCACTGTGCCTTTCCTACTGTTCCGAGCGGCCTGGTGGGTCCACGAGGCATGAGCACAGCCATTTTCCACCCCTGACTCTTGTGAGCTCGTGTTCAGTTTAGCTCCTGTTGAGAGAGAGATGTGCTGGTAAGTTAGAGCAGAGCCATCCAGATGGGACAAACCAGGAAAAACTTTGTTCAGGGCAGATTGTGAATTGTGACAGTTTGGTGACTTTCAGATAATAGCATGAACTTCATAAGTGGTTTCTTTTGTGTTTTGGTTTTCTTACCTGTCACAACACTAGTATTTTGGGAGCGTCTGGGGACTGACAGACTGGAGACAGTTCTTTTTTTTTTTTTAATTTTTTAAGTGTTTTCTTTCTTTATTTTGAGAGACAGAGGGACAGAGAGAGAGAGAGAGCACATGCATGAGCAGGGGAGGGGCAGAGACAGAGGGAGAGAGAGAGAATCCCAAGCAGGCTCCGCGCAGTCAGCACAAAGCCTGATGGGAGGGCTCTAACACACGAACTGTGAGATCATGACCTGAGCCAAAATCAAGAGTCAGATACTTAATCAAATACTCAGGCATCCCTAGAGATGCCTAGGGATACTCAGGCATCCTAGAGACTATTGGTGAGGACACTCATTGCTGGTGTTGTGACCCTGGGCTGTTCTTCACTCATCCTTCCTAAGCCTCAGTTTCCCATTTGTAAAGCAGGAATAATTGAGTTCCAGGGTGCTTGAGAGACTGTGCATAAAGTCCTGACATAGTGCATGCATATATCACATTGAACCATAGAAAAACTGCTGATGCCTGACAGTTTAGGATCCACAAAAATGGCAGTTCATATAGTTCAACCTAACAATAGAAGCCCAGTAAATGTGATTATTGATGGCACTGGTGGTGGTAACACGGTTTAAAATTATACAACTTGGTTCAGATTCCACCTTGTTAAAACATAAAATTCAACCGAATAAATTTGAAGACCTAATCTGCTTCATTAAAGGATTCACGAATCCAGCATCCCATCTAGCAAGCAGAGGGGGTGCAGAGGGGTTGTACAAAATGGAAGGTTTTTATAAGAAGGAGGGTGAGGCAAGAAAGTTGTTAGCAAAAGAAAAGGATTTTTCCGGGCAAGGTTTCTTTCCCTTAGAGAGGAGAGGAGGGGCCCTTATCCTGCAGACCTCGCCTTCCTTCCATCCCCCACGTGGGAGAGGGCCCATGCGACCCATGGCTGCCTTGGCTCGGATCAGAAAATTCCTGACTACAGATGAAGACTGAATTTTGGAGGGAGATGGAAATTGCTATCAGGTTAGATAGGAAGCCCCGGTTTGGGGACTTGGCCTAACTGATGCCATTTTGGGTATGTGGTTTTCGTTTTAACAATCTTTTCTTTGGCTTACTCGACGTTTATTTAATTCACTTAACAAATAATTTTGAAGCCACTATGTGCCAGGCACTCTGCCAAGCACAGAGATGATGGCTGGCCAAAGATGTGTGTCCTCATGGGTCTTTTGGTCTGGTAAGTGCAGCTGGGGCAACTGACTTCCTTGAGCCTAAATTCCTCATCTGTCCAATGGCGACAGTGATACGCTCTTACCAGGGGGCTGGGAGGATCGGAGACCCAAGTACCCAAAGTGCCTGGGGGCAGTGCCTGACATATAAAAAGCACTCTGTCGACACAATTAATTTGGCATTTGAATAATGCTGGGAGGTCTTCAGAGTGCTTTTATACCCATCACTTATATCACCCTCATAATTATTCCTGAGAGGTAGGAAAGCTGCAATCAGCCCTTTGTCCAGATGTAGAATGAGTTAAGTATTAGCTCCTGATCTGAATGGTTCTTGTGGGGTTGGGTTTTCTAACTCTCAAATCTAAGGTTCAGCACTCCTGATGCTCACGGGTGCTCCTCAGGGGACTAGAGGGCAAAGGGAATCTCCTTCCCTAGAGAAGTTTTCTGAATTGGCAGCAATTTTTCAGAAAAGGTTGAGCATTGCACTGCCTGGTGGCCCAGAGGGGAAGGGTATACTTTTAAGACAGCCAGCCTAGAGCTGGGCTTGGGGTTCCGGGTCTGGTTCCCCATCCCCTGCCCCGGACCACATCACACACACACACACACACATACACACAAACACAGACACCACCCATCCCACCTGGCAGTCTTACACAAGCCCTTTGACCCCTGAAGCCCAAGTTTTCACATCTCGAATAAGCAAAGATGATATTGGTCATGTGCGAAGGATTCAGATTACATGATGGGCAGGAAAACACTTTGTAAACTGTACCACGACGCCCGTAGAAAGTAACATTACTATCATCGAGGTTCTAGGTTTCTACCAGCCCTGGGCGTTTGCTGAAGTTCAGCCCCAGCTGCCAGCACTTGAGGCTTCTGCTAGATTTTGTGACCGACATTCGTTGTATAATGACTGGATTAACACCATGCTAACTTAGCATGTTCTGGCATCTGTGAAACTCACACGGGTGTTTCCCTTTCTCCACTTAGTTCCCCGCCGCCTTTGCTGGCCTGATGTACCTGTTCGTGAGGCAAAAATACTTCGTCGGCTACCTGGGGGAGAGAACTCAGAGGTAGGCCACTGGGACCGTTTAAGAACCAGGGTGTGAGCCACGCTTTTTGAGCAAGAAGAGGGATCGTTCACCACCATATTCTGCCCAAGATTTAAGGCTCTGGGCGGGGGGTCACTCGGGGCTGGAGGGTGAGGGCTATAGTATCCCTCCCCCTTTTCCCCCTGAACTTTGCGGGCTCGGCAAATACCGCTGGGGGACTTGATTCCTACGCCCAGTAACACATTCCTCCACGTGGCGTCGGGCCCACGAAGGATGCTTTCACACCGCACGCTGCCCATTCTTGTACCCCCTCTGCCCCCTGCTCTACTCCCACCCTTCAGAGTCTGACTTTCTGGGTCTGGCTTCCCAAGGCCTCCGGTGAGTGAAGCGTTTCATTGTTTGCCTAAAGAAGTGAGAACTAAAACGTGCACCTTGTGATCAGTTCTCTTGAGTAACAGATTTTCCAGGGACCAGCAGGAAGAATGTTGTAAAAATAGGACGCACGAACACTCAGAGGACAGAGCCTGTGAATAGAGTCCCCGTTGCATTGCTGATGGAGGCAGCCAGACGGGAAGCCCCAGAGCAGCCGCTATAACTTTGGCTACACCCCGGTTTGGGAAATCCGGATTTCCATAAAATAAATGAGGATGCTTACAGGAGGACCTGTTATAGTCTGCCACCAGTTCCTCAGGATTCTTGTTGGAATTTTTTTATTTATTTATTTTTGAGAGAAAGAGAGAGAGAGAGAGAGTGAGCAGCAGCGGGGCAGAGAGAGAGGGAGAGGGCGGGAGAGAATCCCAAGCAGGCTCCGCGTGGCCAGCGCAGAGCCCGATGTGGGGCTTGAACTCGTGACACCGTGAGATCGTGACCTGAGCTGAAATCAAGAGTCGGGACACTTAACTGACTGAGCCACCCAGGCGCTCCCACTTCTTTCGAATTCTTAATGTACCAGCAGGCTCCAGGAGCCAGGCGTGTGTTCTGGGAGGCTGCCGCCTGCCCGAGTGGTGACTCCAGCCCTCCCCTCCATTTTTTCTCCCTTGTCTAGTTTCACGTCCCCCTCCCCGTCTCTTACGATAGCACCCTCCTCTCGCGGTTAATGGGCTCTCCGTTTAGATAACATCTGCAGCGGTGACAAAGGCATTGACATCCCGGGAGGTCGGCAGGGTGAAAGCATTCTGTCTGGGACCTTGGGAGCCTGTGAAACTAAATGGCTGGGGGCCGGGGGGTGATGGCGAGCTGCAGCCAAGAGAAGAATGACTCGTCTCTCAGAGATTCTTTCCTGGGCTCGTCTGCTATTCATTCCTCTCTAGTGGGGTTCTTATTTACCCTTGAAAACCACAGTTCCATTATCTCTCTTACCCTTATCAACACTCTCATAAGTGATATTCCTCATTCTCTTCCACTCTGGAAAGCCTCTATTCCGCCTTTTCCCGGGAGAGCACCTGTTGTCAAGAAGCGAGGGGTGGTGGGGTGTCTATCAGTAAAATAAGGGGGTTCTGCTCTCTTGGGCTGCCTCCCCATGCATCCCTGTCTTCCTCCGCAGAGTCTCCGGGGTCTGGCCCAGTCACTGTTCTCTTCGCCTGTCACCTCTCGCCTGAGATCTTAAAGTTGCTTTAATTCTAAGACAATCTGTGGAGCGTGACAACATTTGTTGATTTGCCTGTAGGCTCTCTGCATTTTAAAGGTAATCACTGCTAGGGAATGAACCGAGGTGGCAAAAAATGATAAGATCTAGACTTAAAATCTTAAAAATACTAGACTTCCCTGGACCTCATTAAAATGTAATTGGCCTAACCTCTTAAATCCTGTCCTGGTCTCCCCCGTGAGATCCCACCGGCCCCTTTACCACTGTCTGTGGTGCCTTCAGAGCCTTCTCACCTGTCCCGCACCCACAGCCTTCATTACTCATCCATCACGGTGCTCCTTCCTGCCGAGACCGGACACGGCCTCACAATACTTCTGAACACAGAGTTCGGAGCTATTGGCCTCAGGGAGAAATGACATCTATGGATGAAATGTCTAATCCCTAATCTAGACCGACATATAGTTTGAGGTAGATGCAACCCCGAGAGCCTCCATGGCTAGGTCCTAGAGGATTTTCAATTCTGCCTTCTGGAAACTATGTGCTAATACCCTCTTCCGCCGTGGACCCCCTCTTTCGGATCCCCACTTCCGTCCCTGGCCCGTGTCGCACTTGTTCTCTGCAGATGCTCTAATGGCCAAATGTCTTCGGGATCTGCTTTATTTCTTGGGCTCACCATAGAGGAAGATACTGCTCAGGGAGACCCTTCCAGGAATTTCTCCCGGGGGCTGTCAATCATCTTTGCTCCTCCCCAGAAGTTGCTTTGGCCCTATCCACATCAGAAGTTCTAGTGTCATTTTGGGGCAGTGGGTGGGCATGACATTCCTTGATGTGTCTCCCCCACAAAAGCTTCTTCCTTCTGGAATTTTGGAGCCCCCACCCTTGTCCCCCCCAGAAGCTTATGGCTCTCATTCTCAGCCCTACATCCTACTCCCGGACACTTTTCTCCCTGTTTTGATTATGTAGTTTGTAGCATCTTCAAACCACAATGAATTTCAGGGGCGCCTGGGTAGCTCAGTAGGTTAAGCGTTCCGACTCTTTGATTTCAGCTCAGGTCTCAGATCTCAGATCTCAGATCTCAGGGCCGTGAGATCGAGCCCTGTGTTGGGTTCTGTCCTGACAGTGTGCAGCCTGCCAGAGATTCTCTTTCCCTCTGTCTCTTTGCCCCTCCCCCGCTCACAGTCTGACTCTCAAAAAAAAAATGAATTTTAGTTTCTTCCCCTTTCATTCTAAGCTACTATCGGGACCCAAACTCAGTGGCAATTGGCATTATATTACAAGACTACTTGGCTTTTATCATCTACCTTACTTGACTTTTTAAAAAAAAATGTTTATTTATTTTTGAAAGAGACAGAGAGAGAAAGAGAGAAAGAGAGAGCATGAACAGGGGAAGGGCAGAGAGAGAAAGAGACATAGACTCCAGGCTCTGAACTGTCAGCGCAGAGCCCGACGCGGGGCTCGAGCCCACAAACCGCAAGATCATGACCGGAGCCAAAATCGGACGCTTGACCGACTGAGCCCCCCAGGCACCCGTACCTTTACTTGACTTTTATCATGTACCTTCCCTAGCTGGTACCAAGCTGCTCTCTCTTCCTGTCCCTCAGGGCCCTGTTCCCTGTTGGAGCTCCCACTAAAATCCCTCTGTGCGTTTTGAAGTTCTTAACCTAGCAGTGGACAAACAAGGATTGGCAACTCAGGTTAACCAGCCCCACCTTCACTCCCCATGCACTCAGCACCCGTGTAGCAAATATTTACTGACCACCCCTCCCCCGGGGTGGTAAGAGTCAGTTGCTGAGATGATAATAAACATGACAAAACCCTTCCCCTCAAACAGGCCCAGGGTCTGCTAGAGTCAGGAGCAGTACCAAAATTACTCACCTTATAGAAACAATAACGGGCACAGTTTTCAAAAGTCCCGATCCCTCATAGCCATTTTCCCCTTTCGTGTCAATATTTTAGAATCTCTTCCTCCCCTCCCCCACCTGAAGTGTGGACTCTGGGTTACTTCACCAGAGTTAGAGAATGAACTTGCTTTCTTGGAACACCCGGGGTGAGTGTATGGGTACCAAGGCTGGTGTTTCTTTTTTTTTTTTTTTTTAATTTTTTTTAATGTTTTATTTATTTTTGAGACAGAGACAGAGCATGAACAGGGGAGGGTAGCAGAGAGAGAGGGAGACACAGAATCCGAAGCAGGCTCCAGGCTCTGAGCGGTCAGCACAGAGCCCGACGTGGGGCTCGAACTCACGGACCGTGAGATCATGACCTGAGCCGAAGTCGGCCGCTTAACCGACTGAGCCACCCAGGCGCCCCTCAAGGCTGGTGTTTCTAAAGTGCAACCCACCAACCAACAACCAAGTGCACCAAGAATTGCCTGGGGGTGCTTGTTAAAAATAGACATTCCTGGGCCTCACCCTGAATGTACCGAATCAGAATCTCTAGGGTGGGAGCCTGGGAGTATGCATTTTAACAACTTCTGCACACAGTGTGGGAATCACTGAAGGCTGTTCATGCCTCTTTTCTAAGAATGATTCATTTGACAAAAATCTCTGGAGGGCCTGATTTATTGGAGATATGTGGGTGAGCAGAGGAACAATATCTTGTTCTCGTGGGCCTTACAATTTTTATTCCCTTTAGAAGTTACCGGGTTTAAAGTGGTATTTCCTTTCTGAAGAGAACAGAATTTTAAGGCCAGATGGGACCATGCAGTTTTCTTTTTTCCACCCACATTTTGTATATATTTTTATGTGAGGCGGGGGAGGGTCAGCGACTTGCCCAAGGCCACACAGCAGGGAGGGGGGGCTGGAGCTCAGGGGTCCTAGTGCCTGGCCCCAGCTACACCTCACACCACACCTCCTCCTCCTAGAAGTTTTAGGCACATTCGAGATGGGAATTGTCTGTCATAATGCCTTTTTGAATTTTTTATTTTATTTTATTTATTTTTGATAGGGAGAGACAGAGCACAAGTTGGGGGGCGGGGGGGCAGAGAGAGAAGGAGACACAGAATCCGAAACAGGTTCCAGGCTCCGAGCTGCCCGCACAGAGCCCGACGCGGGGCTCGAACTCACAAATGGTGAGAGATCGTGACCTGGGTGGAAGTTGGATGCTCAACCGACTGAGCCACCCGGGTGCCCCTGTCATAATGCCTTTTTGATGTTTTCGCGTAGGTTTGATTCTGTGTGTGTGTGTAAGAGAGGGGGGATACATTTATTTCGAAACGTAACAACAAAATCCTCGTCTCCAAAGGAGCCCTCGGGAAGGTAGACAGAGCAGGACCCTGGCCTCACCCAGACAGGTTTGAATTCCCACTTTGCCTCTTCCTGGCTGTGTGCCCTCAGGCACATCATTCAACCCGTCTCTTCTCAGTTTCCCCACCTGGATAATGGGTTACCAATACCTCACAAAGTCACAGATATAAAATGCCTGTCCCTCAGATGCTTCGTTTAATTCTGACCTTCCCCGCCCCATTTAGAGACAACTGTGCATCAGCTTCCAGAGACAATCATAGAGATGCCTTGGGTTTCAGTCTAATTACGCAGGACGTGTCCCGCGGCCCCCCCCACCCCGGCCCTTCCTTCTGCCCCCACCGCGCCCACCGCCAGGCTGGACAGATTTCAAACTGAGGCTCCCGAAGTGCCCGGGGTGGGGACCCCCCATTCACACTCAGCCCTGCGGGTGGTGGGCACGTGCTGAACCCTTGCCTTCCACGCCCTTCGCACGGTCCGGGAAGAGTTAAGGCACCACACAGCCGTCTCCTCGGGGGCGGGATGCCTTGAGACCTTTGAAAAATGCTGCCCCGAAGTCGAGAACACCACTATTTCAGCAGCAGGCGCTGCCATTTCATCCTTCACCGCAGATTTATCTCGAGCACATTCTGAAACAGCTTTGCAGATCGCTTTTTCTTGTTTCCGTAATGAGCATATGGTGGCCTCATTCCTGTGATAAATCTGAGCCACCACAATATTTGACTTTTCACAAGTTAATTTCCCTGAACCCTCTATTCTCTGGCTAAAAGATAGCCCTTCCTTAGACTCTGTTACTTTCTCATCAGCATTAGCAGGTGACTGTATTTGTCCGCCAGGGCCACTGTAATCAAGTACCGTAGACGGCGTGGCTCAGACAACAGAGATCGATTGTCTCCGGAGGGTAGAAATCTGAGATCAAGGTGTTGGCTGCCTTGTTCCTTCTGACGCCTCCCTCCTTGGCTCACGGGTGGCCCTCTTTCCCCTGTGTCTTCCTTCTGTGTGGGTCTGTGTCCAGATCCTCTCTTCTTAAAGGACACCAGCCATATTGAGCCAGGGTCCACCCTGGTGATTACATTTTTACCTTAATTACCTCTTTAAAGATTCTGTCTCTAAACACGGTCATGTCCTGAGGAATCGGGGTTAGGACTTCAACATATGAATGGGGGTGGGGGGAGGGGAGGACACAATTTAGCCCATCATGCTCTCTTTAGAGAGCATATTATTTTTCTCCCCAGTAAAGAAACAGGAGGTCTCACTTCGTGAGCATGACTGTAAACAGGGAACCGAGGACAGAAGAACAGGTCAGAACGGGGCAGAAGAACACAGCGGGCCAAGGAGCAGGGACAACGTCGGCCAGCCATGTTTCTCAAACTTTAATGGCCTGTGAGTCACGGAGGGACTTGTCAAAACGCAGATTTGGATCCGCTGAATCCAGAGAGGGACCTGCGATTCTGCATTTCTTAACAAGCCCCCGGTGGATGCCGACGCTGCTGGTCCGCGGCCCACACTTTGAGTAGCAAGGAAATAGTCGCCCCGCTGAACGTTTTTCAGACCCTTGACATAGGGAAGTTAGGAGTTCCGTGATGAAGCTTTGGGGTCCATTTCAAAAAGATAAAATTTCTAACGTCGAGCCTGGGGATGCCAAATCCTGCTCTCTCTCTTGATTATGTCAAAAACCATAATGCTCAGCAGCACTGACGCACCTGTTTAGCTGAGTTGGCTGTTCTCGTTGAACAGCCGTGATTGCCAAAGGGTCCCCTCACTGGGTCGTGACTAACAGCCTTAGCGAGCCATTTGGCTGGACTTTCCAAACGCACTAGCGCTACCCGGGTTGGATCCGGCCACAGCGGTCACAAAAGGATCGTTCAGAGGGAAGCCAGGGCAGCCGCTGTGCACAATTAGGTGGTCACCTATCACTGGGGAGCTGCCTCCTGACCCCAGCTGATGACTTGCCTAAGCAGCGTAGGATTTAGAGCCTTTGAGAGAAGAATATGAATGTACTAAAACATCTCTGCCCCACCTCCATTCGCTTAAAATGTAAGAGCCTGTCTTCCGCTGCTAGGGGTCCAGCTTTCATTAGTGTGAACATGGCTCATTCCCAAGCAGCCTCAGGAGAATAGATTGAACCCTCGGATCCTGAAGCACCTTTTAGATTCCATCAGCCTCACTGGTTCGTGAAACCAGCCCCTGTCTCGGAGAGGCGCTTCAGTCCTGGGTGAGACACAGCGGCCAGCACGGCTTCGCAGGCACTCCTGGAGCAGAGCGGCTGCAGAAAGGGTCGGAACGAGTCGCTGGGGTTCCTAATCCCGGGTCAGAAGGCCTGACGACCGACCGACAGCACCCACTGCCTTCCCGCCATCAGGGTTCAGAAGGACCCTGGGGGAACGCAGAGAAGCTGTAGAGCAGAGCCCTAACGATGATGGGGTTTGGGGTCTCGGCTCTCGTAGCTTGGTTCTGAAATACGTTCAGTGACTAATAGTGGCAGAGACCCTTCCATTCTTCATAGGAAGTCAATGGAGCATGCCTGAGTAAAAGGAACTATAATCGAAACCCCTTGTGTCTCAAATTGGTGACGTTCTTTGTTAAGCCCATCTCAGTTGCCGCTTCTACCGTTTTCTCTCTTTTCCAGCACACCGGGCTACATATTTGGGAAGCGAATCATACTGTTCCTGTTCCTCATGTCCCTTGCCGGAATCTTCAACTATTATCTCATCTTCTTTTTCGGAAGTGACTTCGAAAACTACATAAAGACAGTAACCACCACCATCTCCCCTCTACTCCTCATCCCCTGACTCTCCGCCGAATACAGGGTCGGCATTTCCATCTGATCGATACCTAAAGTCATCATAACTCAGCCCTTGGAAAGATAGAGCTCCTCTTTAGACAGCTGTAAATCGAATGACCATCTGGGCTCCGCAGCTTGAGTTAACCTTGCTTTCCCCGGAAGAAAATAACTTAGTGTCCGCTCCCCCGCCCTTGAGAATGGCAGTGGCCCCGTATCTCTTACTCAGACCCGTTCGGTAGTTCTGTAGGTTTCCTGAGTTACCCCACTTCCCGAAGATGTTTTGTGACCACATTTATGTTTTCCTCAAATAAAGCGCAGAGACATGTTTCAGGCTGGGGGTCGAGTTTTTTTGTGGGTTTCTTGCTACATTTGAACACCTAGTCGGTTTTCGTCAACCTCGACGACGATAATAGAAAATACACTGTCCTTACACGCAGGCGTGCCTGGAAGGCATTCACCAAAATGTCAGTTAGGATTATCTTGGGCTGAAGCGATTTGGGGGTGAGTTTTACTCTGTGTTTATGTTTTCATGTATTATTTGCAGCAAATAAATGGCACTCAGCACAGAACCAGAAGAGACACAGCCAGAGCATGGCCTTTCTGGGAAGCCTTTCCCATCTCCCGGTTGGTCTAGTGTTGCCCTCTGACCTCCCACAGCACCCTCTGAACATCTCAACCGCAGCAAATCCATATTACAATGGAAAGATGTTTATTAGCGCGTGTCGCCCCGTCCCACTAAATCATTAGCTCTTGGATATCCCTGATGTCCCATCTATTTTGCTTTTCCTGTGCCAAGCTCGGAGACTGTCACATCGCAGGCATCCTGCCTCAAGCTAGTTCGGAACTCAAACAGACGCCCTGCAAAGTGATATATGGTAGGGGACAGTTGGGGTGTTTTAGGAGATTAAGATGTTTTCTTTCGATGTTTTAATGGGATTAATTGTGGAGAAGTGCAAAAGCAAAAACGAAAACAAACCCCCCGCCCCCCACACTATCCTTCCTTAGACAGACTTCCTGAAGGATCTTTTGTTGACTTCCTTAACAATCCTTCACACACCCCATGAGGATTAGGTTGGTATCTTTATGTGCTAGCATCGTGCCCAGCACCCATCGTATCATCTCAGTTTAAAATGTGCTGTGGGGCGCCTGGGTGGCTCAGTAGGTTGAGCGTCGGGTCATGATCTTGCGGTTCGTAAATTCGAGCCCCGTATCGGGCTCACCGCTGTCAGCGAGGGAGCCCACTTCAGATCCTCTGTCCCCTGTCTCTCTGCCCCTCCCTTGCTTGTGTGCTCTCTTTCAGAAATAAACATTTAAAACGAAACATGCCGTAACTCAGTGTCAGAGCCTAGGATAATGCCGGGCCCATTGTGGGGCCCCCAGGTATTGGTTGAACAAATGAATTAATGAATGAATGAGTTTATAAATCACTGGCTAGCAGTATTTAATAAAATATGTCTGTAGAGCGAGCCATTTCCCATATTGAGGGTGGATTCACGGTGGTGCAACCAACTGTCACACACACACACACACACACACACACGGTGTCCCTTGTCACAATTTAGATAATAGCTGGGTGTGGTCAAGAGTCCAGGACTCCCGACAGAGAGAAGCCAGCAACTCCTGAGGACTGAGCTCTCGGCTGAGGTGAACAGCGATGGGTGAGTCCCTGCTACCCTCCCTGAGTCTCATGATGGTCACAGTCTTAGGCAGAATGAGACAAATCCAGGGGCCACAGCTCCCCAGTTTTCTCGGAGTTGCCTGCTTGGGGCGTGGAGGGAATGAAACATGGAATCCGGCCCGTGTGACGTCTGCTTCGCGTGCAATGCCCAAGGCAAGCAGATTTCTCAGTTCGCGGGAAAACCCCCATGTGGGCATGGTTTCCTAGGCC
This sequence comes from Lynx canadensis, assembly GCF_007474595.2. Taxonomy (NCBI): domain Eukaryota; kingdom Metazoa; phylum Chordata; class Mammalia; order Carnivora; family Felidae; genus Lynx; species Lynx canadensis. The sequence continues at coordinate 9,767,791 of NC_044303.2, forward strand.
TATCTGATGGTCCAGACTAAAGCCCCGCTTGGGGTCTTCTGGCCAAACCCCAACCAGCAGAAGCTTCTCCGTGCCCATGGCTCCAGCAGAGTTGCTTCCGCTCTTAGCTCTCTGTAGAGACCAGGACCCAAATGTCCTACTGGGCAGTGGGAAAGAAAGGGCTTCGCAGACCGCAAGGTGGAGGGGGCTCCAAGGGCCACCTCAGCCCGGCTTGGTGTGGAGGGCAACAAGGTGACCAGGCATCCATGTTTGTCTGGGACTAAGAGATTTCCTGGGAGGAGATGCTTTCGGTTTTAAAACTGGGACAGTCCTGGGAAAACCAAGATGTGTGGGTTGCTCTAAGGGCGAGCTGGGCCAGGATATGCTGGGGGGAGCCTGGGGACCCCTTAGCTCCCAGAGGCCGCACCGTCCGAACTGACCATGGGACGTCCAGAGTGCAAAGACAGGAAATGACGTCATGGCCCATCAGAGGCTCTGCGGACTCTGGCTTGGGTGGAGAGTCCACGACTGAGGGCACTCAGGGGTTGAGGTGCAGGTAGAGGAGGCTTGACTGTTATGAAGAAGAGGGTCTCGGGGCAGAACTCCTGCTGTCTGGTCGGAGGCCACCCTGCCTAGTGGTCAGACTCTGTCTTCAGAGTTCCAGGCCTGGGCTCAACCCTTGCCCTGTCACCCCCTCCATTCTGTGACTTCCCCCCAAGCCTCCAGTTTTGCATTTATTAAATTGGGATAATAATAGCGTCAAAATATGGGGTTGCTATAAAGAGAGAAAGCAATTGAAAAATTTTAGCATATAATACGTGCTGAATATTATCATCTGGTCTTGCTATACTTATTATATTTATTATCGTTACGTTGTTTGATTCATTTTCTATTGCTGCATAAGAAACTCCCACAACCTTAGTTGATTATCACCCCATACGTTGCCACCTCACCGTTTCATTGGGTCAGAGGTCATATGCTTGATCTGGGTCCTCTGTTCAGGGTCTCAGCAGGCCATAATCAACATGTCGGCCTGGGATGCAATCTCCGCTGAGGCTTGGCATTCTCTTCAGGCTCACTGGTTGTAGGCAGAACTCGGTTTTTGCCACTCCAGAAGAAAAGCCCTCAGCTCCTGGTAGCCCCTTCCCTGACACATGGGCTTCTGCACAACATGGCATTTTTACCTCTTTAAGGCCAACAGGAGAGCAACATTGGTGCCTTTTTCATCTCTGACCTCTAGACCCACTTTTATAAGGTTCTCCTGATTAGGCCAGGCCCACCCAGGTCAAGCTCACCTTTGATGAACTTAAAATCAACTGCTTTGGCACCACAGTGACATTGCAAAACCCCTTCACTTTTACCTTATAATGCAACTTAGTGAGATTACAATCTAAGCCCTGCTCACCCTCGAGGCGGGGGGCAGATGATACAGAAGGGTGAGTCATTTTAGGGTTCTGACTACCCAGCTTATCTTCCAGTCTCAGAGGAGCCAAAGGGAGCGGGATGGATGGTGAGATTATGGGTCTTCTGGGCAGAAGCAAGGTGGAGTGTGTGTGTGTGTGTGTGTGTGTGTGTGCTCGTGCACGTGTGAACATTTGGGTGAGAATTCTATTAGGAAGGAGGCTGGGGTCTCTCCCAACTCCTTAGGAGCAGGGAAGCTTCATTCATAACCTTTTCTATCCCCCCCTGGGAAACAGTGCAGTGATAGAACAGATGAAGCTGAGACAAACAAGAAGTGAACCCCCACTCCCCTTCCATTTTGACTAAAATACGCTATTTTCATAAGAATGTCCCTGACTGGCTGTCCCCGTTGCCTGAGCCGACGTTACGTCTCTCCTGGACCATTTCCGTAGCCACCTCCGTTGGGTGTTACATCACATACCCTCGCTTGAAACCTGCCAGGGCATTTTTATCACTCTTAGGATAAACCCCAAGTGCCTTGATGTGGCCTTCCAGGGCCTGTGCGGTTGGTGGCAGTGTTCCTCTTCGAGCTGCCCGCCTTGGCTCACTGGGCGTCAGCCCCGCTGGCCCTCCTGCTGCCGGCTGTAATGCGGGGCTCCTCCCCCAGGTGCTCTGTGGCTCCCTCCCTCCTTGCGCTCAGAGTCTGCCAGTGGTCACCTCCTCACAGAGCCCTCCAAGACCAGTGCGGAGTCTACATAGAAGTGCAATTCCTCCTCTGCCCCACCCTCCATCTCCTACCCTTGTTTTACTTTTTCTTCTCTGTCGCCTGAAGTTAGACCACTTATTTAGTCCCCTACTTGTCCATTGTCTGTCTCCTGCCCTAGGATAGAAGCTTCCAAAGGGCAGGGATTTTGTCTGTGTTGCTCATCCCTCTATTCCCATGGCCTAGAACAGTGCTAGGCAGATAATCAGTGCTCCAGACATACAGAATGAGTCAATGGAAGAATGGACTGGGTTGGATGATTGTGTCTACTGGCTTAAATGACTGGGAGGTAGGTTGCAGTGGTGATGGCTAAAGGGCTGTGAGCAAATTTAGGACAGGGAGCCTTACAGATGATCTTAAATTTGAGTAAGCCAAACTCCAGCTAGGGGACCCATTAGAAAATGGAAATCCCTCAGCACCACCCCCAGAGATATGATCTGGTAGGTTAGGGATTGGGCCCAGGAATTCACATTCTTATTAAGATTCTCTGGATTTCCCTGATGCAGATAGTTGAAGACCACTCTTCCAGAAGCTTTCCGTTCTACAGCTGTACCACCCAATATGGCGGCTACTAGCCCTTGAAAGATGGCTCCTCTAAACTGAGATGTGCTGTAAATGTAGAGTGCACACCAGATTTCAAAGATTTAATACCAAAAATGTAAAGTATCTCATTTATAATGTTTATGTATGGATCACACGTTGCAATGATACTCTCGTGGCTGTAGGTGTTAAGTAAAATGTATTACTAGAATTAATTTCACCTGTTTCTTTGTACTTTTCTTAATCTGACTACTAGAAATTTTAAATTACATATACAGCTCACATTATGTTCCTATTGATCTAGAAGTTCTACGGGAGCCAGCAAGCCTCACAGCTGAAATAAGTGCTGGTCCCCCCCCCCGCCCCTGCGCACTTATCTTCAGGGATGATTTCTTGCAGACAATATTGAAAAATGTGCCGATGAAAGTTACCACAAGAAGCAAACTGGTCCTGTCTGAATCTGGAAATAGTTCTTTGAAGCTTGTTACCATATGATCACGAGAGTGTTTCATTAAGTATTTCTGATCACAGATGTGGCACATTATTAAAATATCATTTTTACGGTCACCCTAGAGGCGAGGGTTATCTGAATATGGAGAGAGAAACAGCTTGTGGGAGCTGTTGTATAAATGAAATTACTAGAAAGCAGTGCACTCGATTGCATATTGGCTTGGGGGCTTATTCTTATTAAAATGTTTAGATAGCAGTTTCTGTTCATTTTCTGCAGAATTGCTCTCCAAATTAAAAATTTGGCTTGGCACACCAATAGACCAGAGTCCTGGGAGAAGTTTATCCTCCTTTTCTTCTCGTTATCCTTGCCTAAGCACTTAGATGCCGTGCTGATAGGGAGCGCAGAAGGTCTGCACGGAGCACACGCGTTTGAATTTCCTGCAGCCCTGCAAATGGGCGCACTCGAACTTGCCTAAAAGAAGTCAGCGCGGGCTTCAAGCATATCAGAAGGTCTATCTATAGGAAAGCAACCACTCTGTCTCTCTTATGATAATTTTTAGAAACAATTTTTAACGGAAATTGGCCTTCATAGTTGAAGACTTGCAAAAATAGACTAGAAGCCACTGCATACACAAAATGAAATATAAGCCTTCGCAGAATTCAGACTAATAAATGACTTCTCAGCCAATGAACAAGACAGCAGAAGACTGAACCTTTGGTGCAAGATGACTTCCTTCCCTACGTGTATGTTTGCTTCCTCGACGTCAACACGATGGCAACCAGAACGCGGCCACGGCAACTGTCTGGAAACGTCTATTCTCACCTGGAGCCCAAGAGCCACGCCCACTGGGCACACAGCCTCCCTCCCTCACCTCAATTATATTCAAATTTACCAATGCTTCAGCTGGTGTGAAAAGAGTGCTAGCTGATGCTATTGACCGTGAAGTGGGATGATTCTTGTAACTTCCGTCAGCAAAAGGCCTTATTGGCAGTGGGGTTGGGGAGCTGGGGAAAGAGTGTGTGTGTGTGTGTGTGTGTGTGTGTGTGTGTGATTCGTTCGCGCCTACAGAGAGGACAAAACCCACAATAACATTTTGTGATTCAGCTGACACATCCTTTCTCTCTGTCTCTCAATCACCTAGGTTAATGAGGACAACAGAAAACATAGTTAATGCCTGAACCTACTCTCATCATAATCCTTTGTTTCAAAGCCCTTCCTTTCCTGAGATCACTACCTTCACTCTTCCCTGTCGTGAGGCTGTTATTGAGGAATTAAATGGGGGGAGGCCAGGCAGAGAAAGGAAGTGGGCCGCCAGAAAGTCAAGAGTTGCGTGGGTACTCTTCTAGAATGTTCCGCATTACTTCAGTGAGGGATTCTTAACTAGTGTGTTACTATGAAACAAGTCAAATAAATCTCTGACCTTGATAAAGTGCTAACGGATTAATTAATTTAAAAAGTAGCCATTACTTGTTACTTATATTCCTCCTTTTTTTCAAGTTTACTTATTTATTTTAAGAGAGAAAGCAAGCAGAAGCTGGGGAGGGGAAGAGAGAGAAGGAGAGGGAGAGAATCCCAGGCTGGCTCCGCACTGTCAGCGCAGAGCCCGACTCAGAACTCGAACTCGCAAGCTGTGAGATCGTGACCTGAGCCGAAATCAAGAGTCTGACGCTTAACCTACAGAGCCACCCAGGCGCCCCTCTGTTGGAAGCATTTTAAAGCATCGCATCAGAAAAGCTCTTACCACTGACAGATATATGCAAGATAGATATGGCTTTTCATATAAAACACAAGGCTTGAAAGTCACGTCTCCCACTGTGTACTTGGGTCAACCTCCTCTGTGATTTGGGGAGACTGGTAGGAAGGTTTGAGAGATGCTAGACTGTGAACACAGGGATCAACAGCAGATCATGAGTAAACCATTTTGACTGGAGTGAAAGATCGCCCAAAAGGAAGGTCCACGGGTTAAGGTCGCGGACTCTTCAGTGCCGCCCAGCCTGTGGGATTTGGATGCTCTCAGTTGAGGGTTGTTGAAAGTGTTTGTTTTTGTTTTTAAGAGAAAGATGCCTTGTGCAAAGCAGGATTTTCATAGAAAAACCTGGCAGCTTTACTGAAGATAGCCGAGGAAAGGAAATATCTAGATGGGGGAGGAGGAACGCGCTGGAGATCATTGGTAGGTGAAAATTTCAATGGTTTAAATGCAAGATGGGGCCTGGCCTAAGATGGAGAAGTGAGTAGAAGATGTAGCGTTATGAATAAATAACAAAGAGGGAGCATGACTGGTTGCATGGAAGCAAGGAAAGGAGAAGGAGAGTAAAAGAGAATTCTGGGTTTTGAGTCTGGGTGAGAAGAGAACCAGTCTGTAATTAAATTCCCAGAGTGCCCCTACCATATCCCAGGCCTAGGGCTAGGGGCTGGGCATCGACAGTGACAAAGAGAGACAAGATCACCCTTGAGGAACATTTATTCTAAGGGGACAGTAAGCAGCCAGAGAGGTCAAGGAATCACCCCAGCAACAGAGGTTACAGACGCGTAAGAGTGAACAGTTTTGACGTACAGTTCTGTGTAAGACATCAAGAAAAATGAAAATCAAGGGACACTGAAAAGCCACTTATGATTAGGAGAAGTAAGAATTGCTAAGCACTTAATAATAGCCATGACCATGCTTTTATTACTTTCTCACTTGTGGACTTTTGCCCCAAGGTTAAAGAGCTGGCAAGGAGCAGATCCCGGATCCAAGTTCAAGTCTATTATTCATTTATTTATTTATTTATTTATATTTTAGAGAGAGAGAGCATGGGGAGGGGGTAAAGGGAGAGAGAGAGAGAGAGAGAGAGAGAATTTTAAGCAGGTTTCACGCTCAACACAGAGCCCAACGTGGGGCTCGACCCCACGACCCTGGGATCATGACCTGAGCTGAAATCAAGAGTTCGATGTTCAAACTGACTGAGCCACCCAGGCTTCTAAGTCTACCTTTTTTTTTTTTTTTTTCAACGTTTATTTATTTTTGGGACAGAGAGAGACAGAGCATGAACGGGGGAGGGGCAGAGAGAGAGGGAGACACAGAATCGGAAACAGGCTCCAGGCTCCGAGCCATCAGCCCAGAGCCCGACGCGGGGCTCGAACTCACGGACCGCGAGATCGTGACCTGGCTGAAGTCGGACGCTTCACCGACTGCGCCACCCAGGCGCCCCTAAGTCTACCTCTTTTTAAGGTCATTGTGAACTGACCTCATCCAAAAGGTCCAACCACGACTCGTGGGTAATTTGGGGCATATAATGGCACTGGGGCATTGAAGGTGGGTGAGAGTTAGCTACGTCCTCGGCCTCATTATCTTGTTATCAAGGAGGCAATTCTCAGGCCAGATTTGGCCACAAATATAGATCTTTTATTAAACAAACCTCCCTTTAGAAAGCAGGCCTGGGACAGTTCATATAACTGCGAGCTCGGGGATTCCTCTGGTCTAAAAGCTTCTTTTGAGTCAGATGCCGTCCCTAAGGACATGGTCTCAGGCCTCACTGTATTCCTACAGCCCGTTCACACCTGGGCGGGGGAGCACCTGCCCAATATTTACCCAGTCGTCAAAATATGAATACGTTTCATTTGAACACTGAGAGCCCATTTTTGACATTCATCATGTAAACCAGCAAGCCTCTCTTTTCACCAACAGAAACTCACTTCTCATGGGGGCGCCTGGGCGGCTCAGTCAGTTAAGCCTCCAACTTTGGCTCAGATCCTGATCTCACGGTTCGTGAGTTTGAGCCCCATGTCGGGCTCTCTGCTCTCAGCACAGAGCCCGTTTTGTATCCTCTTTCCCCCTCTCTCTCTGCTCCTCCCTCTCTTGCACTGTCTCGAAAATAAATAAACAGGGGCACCTGGGTGAGCTCAGTCGGTTGACCGTCCGACTTCATCTCAGGTCGTGATCTCACACTCCGTGGGTTCCAGCCCCGCGTCGGGCTCTGGGCTGACGGCTCAGAGCCTGGAGCCTGCTTCGGATTCTGTGTCTCCCTCCCTCTCTGCCCCTCTCCTGCTCATGTTCTCTCTCTGTCTCAAAAATAAATAAATAAAAACATTTTTTAAAAAAATAAATAAACACTTAAAGAAACTCACTTCTGATACTCGCTATCCTGAGTTTTAAAGCCTCAAGTGGTGATTGAGATCAGAAGAGCTGATGGCTTTCTGATGTAATAGGCTTCGAGGCTGAATTTCTCTATTGCCCCTGAATTTCTTTCTTTTCTTTTCCTTTTTTTTTTTTTTTACATGTATTTATTTTTGAGAGACAGAGAGAGAGCACAAGCGGGAGAGGGGCAGACAGGAGGAGACAAAGAATCTGAAGCAGGTTCCAGGCTCCGAGCTGTCAGCACAGAGCCGGCTGCGGGGCTTCAACTCATGAACCATGAGATTATGACCTGAGCTGAAGTCGGACGCTTAATCGACTGAGCCATCCAGGCGCGCCACCCGCCCCTGAATTTCTAAGGGCTACTAAATGCCCCTAGAGTTGAGACTTCCAGTAATACAAACTCATGTTCTCATGCTCAATGTCCAACTATTTTAAAGTAAATTAGGAACATTGTAAAATAAACCCATACGTTGAACTGTTTGTTATTCCATAAAACTGTAATATGGATTTTTTTAAAAATGGTAGCAATAAACTGTAAAGCACCTATATTATTCTTTTTGACCAGGAAATTTTGACCTCACGGCCCAAGCATGAAAATAACACATAATAACCAGCTGTCATGATGGGCGAGACTGTGCCAAGGGCTTCAGATGTATCTACTCATTTAACCTTAGGAACAAACCGATGAGGCAGGTGTCATTATTCCATGCCCATTGTACAAAGGGGGAAAGCGAAAGTGAACCTTAAAGAGAACAAGTCATTTGACCCAGGTCGGACAGCTTGAAACTCATGGACGTGGGATGCAGGTCTGGACCTTGGGAGTGGGGAAGCTCAAAAACCCAGGATTGTGGATGTGTGGGCAGCCATATCGTACATGATGTTTCTGGGGATGGAGGGTGGGGAAGGGCTGCGGTAAGTTTCTATGACTTTCAATGGATTCTTGACGACTTTCAGCCCCACGATCTAAACCAGCACCATCAGAATCCAGACGCCTTGCCTGACAACTGCCTGTCATAAGTCCATCTTCCTAATGGATGCACGAGGTAGATGTTTCATTTTCTCTTCCGCGGATAGACATACTGAACCGGGTCTTTGAATCTAAAAACACAGCCACATTATCCTAATTTATGGAAAGCATGTCAGGTAAGAAAAATCACGTTCATAAGAAATCAGTTGATCTTTTGTATTTATAATTGACTTTTCTGAATTTTCCAATTTAGGATTGGGCTCAAAGAGAACAGGATGGCTCCACACTGTGAAAAATAAAAATATGTTTAAAATTGTTTAAAGTTGTTTCTCTGCTAAAGACAAGAGACTTTAAGGCATTTTCCTGATAATGGCCTTACAAGCCTTCCAGACTTTATAGGTAATTTCTAACTCCACGGTCCTTTGCTGTTTGAAAAGATAATCTACTCCCCGTATTTATCTGGACCAAAGTGAAATGATCGTGTTTCCTTTGGCTTTGGTGGGGTGTTGACAGAACGGATAATTGAAATATCTTACTGTTGCTAAGGCAAACTGACTTGAAAAAGAAGAGGCGGGGGGAGATAGAGGAAGTAGATATTTTCTTGAAACAATTTGTCCTTCAATCTTCCTTCTGAGCTATTTTGAGCTGTAGTGAAATAGTATTTCAGGAATTCGTACAAAAAGAGAATATACGGTTTCTCTTATCCCTTCTCTACTCTGGTCGTACACGGTTATCTTAAAAATTGTTTGAATTGATATAGAAAAAGGCATCTAACTTGTGCAGTAACTTGAAGCATATTCTGCTTACACGTGCCCAGCAATCCACTGCTTTACCGCCCAGCCCGTCTGTACTCCAGAAATGAGGCTAAAAGAGGCAAATCCTTGATTGTCCTTTGAGGCTCATCTGCCCCTTACACAAAAAGTTCCAGGGAGCACCGAAGCTCGGCTCAGTCTAATATGAGGATTGGGTTATATTATGCAGAAATTCATGAACTTCCCACTGTAATGTTTGGGTATGCAAAATTGAGAAGTATTTTGGGTTACTATATCAGACTGAGGGAGAAATTGGTGTGGAAATTGATTTTTCCAAAGCCTCAACATTTCAAATGCAAAACCTCTTTTATCTGGTTACTTCTGGGGAAGTAACAGCTGGGAGCTAATGAATGGGAAGAGACACCAAGATAGCTCCGCGTTGGTTGGCCCCGATTCCACTCACACCACCAGTCCCAGCAGATGCTTAATCATGAGGCTGAGCACCTAGAAAAAGTCTCCTCTGACTGGCAGCGGGTGGCCGGTGTGCTTTGGGGCCACTTTCTCAGAGGCTGTCATGGTCAGATGCTGATTTATTTACATCTTCTTGCCTGATGGTCGCCTTCCGTGCCACTCCCATCCCCCACGCCTATGTGAACCACCGCAAAGGGGAAGCATTTCAGGCTGGAGCTCAGGAAGAGAGGCTTTTTAATATGAATGGTTTCCTCCTTCCTCAGACACCTAGGGCATTTGCCTCTATTTCTTCTCTAAATATTTCATTTGTGTTTACCCCGGTCCCAGTTTCCTCTACTGCACTATAAATTCCGTGAGACAAATGCCTTTGTTGTACATTTCTCATTTCTCATATATAAATGTATATATATATATATACACACACAAATATACACACACACACTCATATATATGTGTGCATATATACATATATAGAGAGAGTTTATTTATTTATTTGGAGAGAGCACATGCAAGTGGGGGAAGGGCAGAAAGAGAGGGAGAGAATCCGAAGCAGGCTCCAGGCTCTGAGCTGTCAGCACAGAGCCCGGCGTGGGGCTCGAACTCACAGACCGTGAGCTCAGGACCTGAGCCGAAGTTGGATGCTTAAACTGACTGAGCCACCCGGGCGCCCCTCCTTTGTATATTTTTATTTATTTATTTATTTATTTATTTATTTATTTATTATTTTATTTAATTAATTAATTTATTTATTTTTTCCTCCCTTGTATATTTTTAACCATAAGGAGAGTGTTGAGTTTAGTAGATACCCAATGAGTACGGATGGATTAACTCCTTCTTTTGATGTGACAGAAATTTTGGGGGATGTTGTGTTTTCTCTAGCAGAAAGCTTCATGAGGACAGAAACTATGCATTTATCATTTTTGCGCCTTATGTGAGATCCAGTTTAATTTATCGGTCAGGATACACGCTCAGTAATTATCCTGGAAGAGACTAAACAGATAAGGCAAGGATGGGCGGGCCAAGTTTCGTGATGGCCTCACCAGAACAATTCATAGTGTTAGAAAATGTCAATGGGTGGTATTTAGATTTCCTTCCTTGCATGGGACCCCTTACCTTGCATGGTTTGACCACTCTCTTCTCCTGAAACACTTTCTCCCTTTGGCTTCTGACACGACTCTGCATGCCTGCTTATCTTCCTAACTCAACCTTCTTTGCTGGCTCCTTCCCAAGCTCCCCCACGGAGGAGAGTTTGGGCTTGGGGAGGGGGAGGATCTCTCGGATGTGTTCTTACATTTAAACCGAATCCCTGAGTATTCTTCTTCACATTTGCCAATTTCTAAAATTCTCTCTCTTATTTTTTTTCATCTCCAGGCCTTTTGTTTGTTTTCAAACCTCCAGACTAAAATATCCAGTTGCCCACTTGTCTACGTCATACGTCCGAAACAGAACCCCCCCTTGCTCCAGCCCCCAAATCACTTTCTCCTCCAGGGGTCGTCATTTCAACCCGTGGCAGATCTGTACTAATTGCTTGGGACAAAGCCTTGGAGTCAAGTCTGACTCTGCTTTCCGCACATCCAGTTCTGAGCAAACTCTGTCAGTGTTACCTTCGACAGACATTAAAAAAAAAAATCTGACCGTCCTTACCCCCCTGCCAATCTCTGCTCTGTTCTCAGCTTCCTCCATCACTTCAAGGGGAGCTCTGTGAGGGTGCCCACCTCGTCTGTTTTGTTCGTTGTGGTATCTTCAGTTCCCGGTGCATTGCCTGGCACATCGTAGGTGCTCGGTTCTTGCCTAGATTATTGTAGTAATTCCCTGAGTCTGGATTTCCCGACCTCAGCGCTACTGACGTTCTGGGCCGGGTAATTCTGTTGGTGGGGGCTTTGTGGGCGCTGTAGGAGGCCAGCCTGCATCCCTGGCCTCTCCCCACTGGATTCCAGTTGCACTCGCCCCTTCCGCCTCAAGTTGCGGCAGCCGAAAATGTCTCCAGACGTTGTCAAATGTCCACTAGGGGGCAGAACCACCACCATAGCTGGTCTTCTGCTTTCTGCGGGGACCCCACGGCGTCTGAGCAGCCGGAGTGCTTCTTTAAACACGATGAGTCAAATCATTGCTTCCCATCCACTCAGAGTAAAATTCAAATACCTTACAACACCCGTAAGGCCTCTCTCTTCTCCTCTGACCTCGTCCGTCACCACTGCTCTCTCCGTCTCAGATCCACTCCTTCCTCCTCTTCCAGATATGCCAGGCGTGTTCCTGCCTGAGGGCCTCTACACTTGCTGCCCCCACTGCCTCGAATACCCTGCTCCCAGACCCCTCATGGACCTGTAAAGCAGCATGGTTCTATTCCTGGGTGCTCCATATTTCTCGACCTTACTGCCTCTCGATGGACAAATGTGCCTAGAGTAGCGCCCGGCAGTGGTTAGGTGGTCAAAACACGTGTGTTGAGTCAGGGACAAACGGATGGATGGGTGAGACGCAGAAGACACTGGTTTATTGAGGCCTTCATGGCCTTCGTCCTCTTCTGTCTTTGGCTGTCTTGTAATTCTTGCCAAATCACGATTGGTTCTCCTTCTTCCTAACGTTGAATATATGACCGAAACTCTACAGATGAAACAAACCAACATGGACAACCAAAAGCTTCACGGGGAATATCTTTCAGAGACTAGCTTGGACTCCGCCCCATTTAGGTCCCAGGATTTGGGTTTATTTGGGGTTAGCAGCACAGCTCAGTGAACGGTTCCTACAGTTTGGAGGTGGACTTCCTGGGTACCTCCAGGCAACTCCTTACCCCGGTGTGGTCATGGGCAAGTTACTTTTCCCACCTGCGCTCCAGGCTTTTGTCTGTAAAATGGGATAGTGTATAACAGAATTCCTAGAGCTATGGTGAGAATTAGGGGAATTAATTATACATGTCAAGTGCTTAGGCATGTGGTAAGCCCTGGATCAATATTCACTAGCATTATCAGTCTGTGTATATGCTGTCTTCATGAGGATTTCTTCATGATGCTGCCTTCAGAAGGATCTGGTGCCTGGTGATACGACAAAGCTTTGAAAGAGTTTCTGCAAGACTCATATAGTGACAGCCTACATGCCGTTCTGGGCACTGGGGATATGGGTTGAGTAGGACAAATAAGATCTCTGTCCTCCTGGAATTTACGTTTTATTTTGAGGATACAGACAATAAACAGATAAATAACAGATCATGAGCTAGTGGTAAGTGTGATGATAAAACTAAAATAAAATAGGGTGAGGAGAGGGGGAGGGATGGGGGAGGAAATTACTTTAGGTTTCATGATCTCGAAAAGCTGCTCTCCGAGGCAATTTTAAGCTGTTACCTGAATGACAAAAGGCAGCAGTCAGCCAAACACCGAGGGCAAGAATTTTTCAAACACAGTAACCAGTTCATGCAGAGCCTTGAGCAGGGATCAGGTTTGGTGTGTTTGAGGAGAAGAAGGCGGGCCAGTGTTGGTAGGGTGGGGTGAATGCCGTTGGGGAGAGTAGGAGAAGAAAGTGAGGTCAGAGAGGTCGCGTCATGAGCATCGTAGCCCGCACCAAGCGGTGTGGATACGTTTTTTAGAGGGCTGGGAATCGTGGGAGGGCTTAAAATGGGAGAATGACATTTTACAAAGATCCCTCTGGCTGCTGCTGGGTTGAGCATGGCCTGCCGTGAGGCAAGCCTTAAAATAGGGACACCAGTAAAACACGTGGCCAATGAGGGTGATTATGATGGAGGTTCTGGCACAATGTGATGCTTAGATGCAGCTCCGAATCTTGTTACTAACACGAGGCATCGTAACACCAGCCAGCATGTGGTGTTAGCTGTCTCAGACCAAACCTCCCGACCCAGGATGGTGATTGCCTTACCCCTTCAGCCCTCTTGCCTTTTCTCTCGGAGATTTTACTGCAAACTTGTCATGTGATCAGTGTGGGGGAAAAGGGGTGAGGTTAGATTCCTTTTGCCTCTAGAATTTTCTCCCATGGCTCCTAGGAATATTAAGATAAGCTAAAATTGTGTCGAATCTAAAGGGAGAGAACAACAGTGTCTAAGTAAAGACCCACCAAGAATTCTGTGCCGACAGCGGACTATTTACTAAATATCAGCTTTTGGACAACGACAGTAGCTATATGTGAATGATATTTGTTTCGAGAATCTTGAAAAAAAAAACACAGAGAGTTCTTCTAAAGGTTGAAAACAGCGAGGCCCCTTGTACCCCCGTTCCATAAATTCTGTTATGAATGAGGTTGTATGTTTCACATTTAATAAACAGTCACTGGCTTGGAAGGATTTCTTTTCTGGATCTAATGGACTGAAGGCCAAAGTTGTTTTTTTTTCCCCCCGTTCTAATTCACACCACTATTTATAGACCTACCATTTTCCATACTTAGCATACTTTCCAGAATGCAGGAAAGAGGCCAAATGAAGTTGCTACAGGTCTTATGCCTCCTGGTTATCCGCACGAGGCAAACCGCCCTGACAGTGAGACTGAGTCCCTGAAACAATGGTCTTTGATCAGCCCATGTCAGCTCCCTCCTCCATTTGCCCAGACTAGATCAATTACTGGGCAGCCTGCTTTAGGGTTGCCAGATGAAATTACGGGACATGCAGTTAAATTTGAAGATAAGATTTTAAAAGATGAATAATGGTTTAGTACCAGTATGTCCCAAGTTTTATAGAGACAGATAGTAGTTGTTTATTTGAAATTCAAACTTAACTGGACATCCTGTGCTTTTATTTGAGGAAGTGGCAAGCCCATCCCTGGTTGGGGATGGGTGTGAAGCATTTTCAGCAGTAGGGGCCACTTAATGCGACACATTGGCTGCCTCGTTGGGCCTGTCCATCTCTGGTCACCTACTGCCCTCAACCCAGCTGGATTGCAAATGGGTATTGTCACTGGAGTGACCAGCTCTCTTTACCTACCTTCCGGTGTCTCAATTAGACTCTCAGCCCTATATTTAGGACATTGTCTCCTTTCCCTACAGTAGGAAACCTATAGAAGCTATTTTCCATCCATCCATCCATCCATCCATCCATCCAATAAGTCTTTATAGAACACCTTTTAAGTACCAGAGACCAGGCAGAAAATCCATAATCTCCCTGGGAACATGTCATGTGGACAATTCATGCTCTGTCTTGGAGCCAGCCTCTTGGAAGGCCTCCAGAGCATAGGAAGCAGCTGTTGCAATGAACAAAACAGCTCTGATCCCAGCATCTCTGGACTTGTCCAACTGAGCCTATATATCTCGGATGCCACGAGTTGCCCTGGAACTAGCCCTGACCTGTGAGACGTGGCACAGCGAAGCTGAAAGCCAGACAGGACCGTCCTGTCCTATCCGTTAGGGAAGGCTACTTGTAACAAACAGACTTCGACATGTATAATCACACTAGAAGTTTATTTTCTGTTCAAGTAATACTCTGGGCAGGTACAGAGATTTGTGGGGGAACCCACTCAGCACCCTCATTCATGGACTTGAACCGGTGGAGGCTCTGCTACCTTCACCAGGTCACTGATCATTTCCAAGGTTGCCTGGGGGTCATCATCGGCCCAGCCGGCCATAAGAGGGTCAGGGCGCGGAGGCGTGCGTGGGAGATTTGACCAAGCCTGGAAGGGGCCCACGTTGTTTCCTCTCAGATCCCTTGGACAGCCACATGGCCACTCCTAGTTGCAAGGGAGGCCATGCAACGTGTGCCCAGGAAGAAGAAACCAACACGGACTCAGCTAACTTCTCTGAGCCTCAGTTCCCTCATCTGCGAAATACTCCACCGATTGCCAGTTGGTAAAGTGACGGCTGGGACCCACCACCGGCAGGTCTGACAACGTTCCCCAACTCCCCGATTTGCCAGCATCGGACTTCCCACCCCCAGTCTGGAGATAAAGGAGGTCCGATCCCTCTTCCATTTTGCCCAACTGCCTGCTTCTTGGTTCTCACCCTTCTCAGACCAGCTGCCTAGAGCCAAGCCACTTTATCTCACAGGTTGTGTTCCAGGAGTTCGCTAACTGGAACTTTGCAACTTGGAGTGCACTCTTCCATAAGAGCAGCTGTACGGGGATCACGGCCAGGGCCCGGCCTCCATCTTCTGGCCCGAGGCAACTCTAAGGGGTGGGCTGGAGAGAGCCGCTGGCACCCGGGCCGTTCCCACGGTAGCATCTGAGAAGGCTGGGCAGCAGGGAGCACGGGTGGAGTTCGGGGCCCCAGAGGCTTTGTGAGTGGCTGGTTCCCATGGCAACCATGGGGTGGCCTCCACAGCTGCCGGGAACTGAGTAGCCCTGGTTAGAAGCTAACAGTAGGCTTGTAAGCCTGGAGCTGTCTGTGGCTGCATCCCCGAGCAAGGCGCCCTTCCGGCCGGGGTCGTTCATTACCAGCACGCCCTCTGCAGCCCTGCGTCCATGTCATTGAAACAAATACCTATCGGTCATCTGCTTCCCAAACACCGTGGTGGAGCCTGAGAACCCAGGAATAAGACACAGCCCTGGTGTGCCAGCCTCTCGAGGGGTGAGATAAACACACATCCACAACAGAGAGGGACAGTGCCATGTGACCCAGGCAGGGGACAGGTAGTCGGGAGGCTCTGGGAGGAGAGCTTTGGTCTAACCCATGGCCACGGCATGTGCAGAAGCGTGGAGTGAAGCTGCAAGGACACTTTGACGAGGTCATGCGGGGGGGGGAGTGTGTGTGTGTGTGTGTGTGTGTGTTTGTGTGCGCGCAGGGGGATGGCATGGGAGCTGTGGGCAGGCATCGGATCTGGAGCACCCTAAGGACCTTGGGTCATGCGGGCCCAGAAGCCTTCTTAGAGATGAGCATTCGAGGAGGGTGAGTCTAGTGGATCCATGAATATTTTCAAAAATTTTATCTAGTTTTAGATTCCTTGAATTCACATAAAGGGAAGAAAACCTTAGGGATGTTTCTCTAGTGTTTGGCAAATCTTACCCACTGACAAAACCCACGTCCACTATCCAAAGGATCATGACCGTGCTCTGGCCTGGAGACTTAAGTTGTAACCCTCTGCCAAGTTGGAAGACTTGTCCTTGCAGGGTCTGTCCTGCAGGGGGCGTCTCTGTGCGTAGTGGATATTCTTTCTCTTGGCTCTTCACCCCCTGGCATCTGCACTCCAACCTGAGGCCCGCCTTAAGGTCCAGATGTCCACCCTCCCTCGATGACCAACTGTCCCGGTGTTAGTACCAAAAGTCCCACGTCCCACGAAACGTCTCAGTCCCAGCGTTAACCTTCAGGCCAGAGAGGAAAGTCTGAGCCCAGACCTCAGGTTTATAGGATGTTGACCGGCAGGTGAGGAACAGAGAGGGAGTTGGCTTTGGAGCCAGGCCTGCCCAACGGAAGCTTGATTTCTCTGCCCAGTCTTTTTCTGTGTGATGTTGGAGAAGTTACTTTACCTTTTTGAACACTAGCTTCTCATCTGTTATAGGGGAAAAAAGAATACATATCTTTTTTTTTTAAATTTTTTTTAACGTTTTTATTTATTTTTGAGACAGAGAGAGACAGAGCATGAACGGGGGAGGGGCAGAGAGAGAGGGAGACACAGAATCGGAAACAGGCTCCAGGCTCCGAGCCATCAGCCCAGAGCCCGGCGCGGGGCTCGAACTCCCGGACCGCGAGATCGTGACCTGAGCTGAAGTCGGATGCTTAACCGACTGAGCCACCCAGGCGCCCCAAGAATACGTATCTTAAGGGAATGGAAATAATGTACGTTAAACACTGTCACGTAGGAAGTGCTCAGTAAATGGTGTTATTTTCTAGGGGAAGGCATATCAACATCACCATATAATGTGAAAAAGCGTGTTGAGCTTTTATACTGAAGGTTGAGGATACAAAGGAGTAGAACTGCCTCTGGGGGTCAGAGAAGTCCTTCAATTGCTACCACCTGACAAAACTCCCAGATGTGACTCTTCTGCCTCTCACACACCCACTGTGGACCGTGATTAAAAATTCGAGACAAAGGAAATGCAAAATAGTGAGAACATACTGAATAGCAAACAAAATTTGAGGAGTGAGCTAATAGACACCAAGTACAAGCAGTCTCCTAACTCCAGTTCAGTTCATGTAGGGGAAGAACCTGTAAGTGGGAGAGTGTAAAACCTGCACGTGCTCTGGAGCAGAGAACTGGGCAGGCCTAGTGGGAGAGCACAGGTATTCTAGAATTCTCAGGAAGTTCTGGAATATTCCAGTATATTCTGGAGTGCACTTCCCGTGGGTGAAGCCGGAGGGCAGGGTGAACACAATTATGTTTGTGAGGAGTGGGTTTGTTGACTTGTCTGCTTGTGGGGTGACCCGAGGAAGATCACAGCAGCCTTGTGGTAACATCTGGAGAGTTCTGCCCCTTTAAAGAGACCAGGGCTCTAGGTAGTGATGAAAACTTCCTCTGAGAGTGTAGCCAGGTCTCAACTGTACCACGATTTCTTTCCCGGAAAGCCCGAATAATATTAAATGTGGAAAATTGGCACCCCCTCCATACTTGGATGTCTCCTCTTCAAGTTCATCTTCTGGGCTGAAGCTGTTGAGAAGATACTATTCTTTCTTGTTCAGGAATTGTAGCTCCATGACACCCGAGAATGTCGTTGACAATAACATGTAGCAAGATTAGGGATGAGCACGTCTCCAGCCTTCCAGCCTCTCAAGAATCCAACCTTCCAAGAATGCTTCATTTCGTAGGACCAATGGTTCCAGTAATGGTGATGGGGAAGATGGCGCTGGAAGGAACAGCTGGGTCTCGTGTCTTTGCCTCAGATGCCATCCAAAATGGTGGACAATTAAGCATCAGCCGCATACCCTCCCCAGAGCTGTGTGAGGCGGCAGCTTATTAACAAGGGCAAGTCTGGGTCGGCTGTCCTGTGGGGACCCGAGCACATGTTCTGCCCTGACTTCTCTGTTAAACCATCTCTGTACCCTTCAGCTCTGTGAGGGACCAAACATCATTACCAGGACCCCATGCACACCTTTAACTGTTGAGCCTCTACTTGGGGGACCACTGATAGGTGACAGTGACCCGTGGGCATTTAAAATGTAAGCTCCTGGGGCGCCTGGGTGGCTCAGTCGGTTGAGCGTCCGACTTCGGCTCAGGTCATGATCTCACGGTCTGTGAGTTCGAGCCCCGCGTCGGGCTCTGTGCTGACAGCTTGGAGCCTGGAGCCTGCTTCCCATTCTGTGTCTCCCAATCTCTCTGCCCCTCCCCTACTCATGCTCTGTCTTTCTCTCTCTGTCAAAAATAAACATTAAAAAAAATTTTTTTTTTAATGTAAGCTCCTTAAGGTATAGATGTCTGTGACGGCAGCATCTCACCAGGGCTTTATCTCACCAAAGTGGCCCCAGCAGCAAGTGGAGGGACTTCTGTATGCTTGGCATTTTTCTATGCATGCTTTGGATTACTAAATAAATAGAGTAAATTCCCAAGTAGGGCCCCCGGAGCTCAGTCCCATAAAAGGTGGGCGTGTGCTGCAATGAGTTAGGCGGAATGGCCAGGGGAGGTGGGGGTAGAGGGCAGGAGCCCATCACCTTCTCTGTCTATCCATCCGATCTTCTGTTGTCGTGAGTGCCTTATCATGGGGCCTCCTTACGTATCATATAGAAACATCCTTTCCACCAAGTGCAAAGAGAGCAAGCTTTCCCTGCCTTTCCAGGTGTAGTTTTGTGGTTGTGAGAGATTTGCAGGCAGATAGGTCATGGTTTGAGCTGCGGGGGGAAGAGCTCTGTCCAGATGGGCTGACCCCAGCACCACAGCCCCTTCCTGTCACCCTGCAAGGCGTCCCTGTGCGGGATGGGGCTGACTCTGGTGCACACCTGCTGAGCCCCCGCGAGCGCTGGCAAGCAGCCCTTCAGAACAGCGCCTGGGTGCCCCCTCCCCCGAGGGCCTGCTAGCGAGCAGGGCAGGGCTTCTGGATCCCATTAGGACGCAGCTGTCTCGGTCTGGACACCGCGAGCAGAGCGTGGGCCTGGTTTCCATCACTTGGGTGTTGATTTGGCCTGTAATCATCATCAGAGGGCACATTCCAGGTTCGTGGTTTAAGAAAAAGCGCACTTTTGCCCGCAGCTGAGGAGCCGTTCCGTTCCGAGCCTTTAATGCTTCTGGCCGAGCACTGTGGCTCCTCCCATCTGAATGTGACCATGCAGCTTTGATTTCCGAGGCAGGCGGCCGTGGTGCTTGGAAAGGCACACCGGCCCCTTTTCTGGATATCCCCAAGTGCTTAAAAGTGCAAATGTGGCCAGATAAACGTGTGCCGGGTTACTGTGCCAGGGATTCCGCTGGGAGGCCTCGGGCTCTGCATCTTTACTGGAAACACCCAATAAACCACCGGCCTCAAGGCTCTGTTGTTTTCAGTGCAGGGCTTACTTACATGCAGTCTCCTTCAGGCCACCAGGGGACCTTTGGCCAGATTGCGGCTGGAAGCCCCACGCCAGTGCAGCTTCCCGGACCCCCAGCTTGCTCCAACAGAGCCAACTGGTTTGCTCTTACACGCAGGGGTGGGTTCTCCGTGCATGAACTCACTCTCCTCTGCACATCAGGATGACACTCGGGGGCAGGGGAAGTGGATGAGCTCTGCTCTCCGCCGGGCACCCATTCACCCATCTGAGACTTTCCAAGCCGGCTGGCTAAGGCCCAGGATGTACCCCGGGGGCCAAGGGACAGAGTTTGCCTCCGGGTGCAATGAACCCACCTTCTCCGTTTCTCTAAGTGATAACTAGCCCGGGCAATAGCAGTCAGCTATCTGACAATCAAGGACGGACGGAACTTCTATTGGCCAGCTAACCAGAAAATTAAGGCTTCGGTTTTAAATAGCCTCCCTTAAGAAAAACATAGCACACTTTAGCCACAGGCAGGTTCTGTCGTTGCTGAGTCCCCCAAGGAGGCTGTGGGCTTGGCTGACCCACAGTTAGAGGGTGGCCTTCGAGGCTGAGCTCAGGGTCTCACAGCAGATGACACAGCGCAGTAAAGCCAGCGCTGGCCGTGGGGGCCAGTGACAAACAAGTGGGAGCTAGATTCTGATGCTCTAGAATCTGGCTGGGGTCAACTCAGGATCAGTGGTGCGGGAGGATTTGAAACAAAAATGTAACCAGTCGGGCGGCCTCTGGTCTTAACAACAGCTGAAGGCAGGATGTGCAGATACAATTGCACTATCCCTAAGTTAAGTCAACATTTCACCCATCGCAAGGCCTTTTTCTCAGCAAGTGAGCTCGCCCACGGCTAAGGTTTCACCACCTGTCAGGGCAATGACCAATGACCCGATCGGTCACCGTGGATGTAAAATTCGTAGTCATTAGGGCCGGTGTCTGTCAACTTCTGATGAACAGTTGAGGGCAACCTAATCTGATTTCACCCACACACACCTTACATTTTTAAGCTGTAGGATGTCGTGAGTCTTTGACAAGAATGTTAGGCCGTGATATGTCTCTCTCACTGCTGTGCCTACCTGACATAATGTTAACATGATGGTAAAGCTGAATTTTTAAAAAATGTTTATTTATTTATTTTTGACAGAAAGAGAGAGAGAGAGAGAGAGAGAGAGAGAGAGAGAGAGAGAGAGAGCATGCACACAAGTCTGGGAGGGGCAGAGAGAAAGGGAGACACAGAATCCGAAGCAGGCTCCAGGCTCCGAGCTGTCAGCACAGAGCCTGACGTGGGGCTCGAACTCCTGAACCGTGAGGTCATGACCTGAGCCAAAGCCGGCCGCTTAACCGACTGAGCCACCCAGGCGTCCCCAAAGTTGAATTTTGAACTGCAGGCACCGGGAACTTCAGAGGACCCCATGCAGAGGGAAGTTGGGGAGAGAGCCGAGACTGACTCCAGTGAAGGGATAAGTGAGTTCTCCTGGATTCGCCAGGAATCAGAGGCCAGACGGGATGACCTGGGAACACAGGCTGTGATGCCCGAAAGAGAACAGAACCCTTCCAGGCCTAGCTTTGCCACAAGCTGTTGTGCGAATCCTGAAGCTGGCTTGCCGGCCCGGAATAGTGCCTTAGTGTTCTCGCTACCCAAGCCCTTCTTTGATGAAACTACCTGTTGTGTCCCCCGACGCCAGCCGCTTGGACCAAAATGCGGCTGTCATCCCTTTCTGTGACTCTGCCTCGCTGGCCTCAGTCCCCTTGAGGGAGGACGTTGGAGACGGTCCCTCCCTGACATTTATCGGAACTGCAGCTGGTGGAGGAGAGGGGTCCTCACCGGGAGGGAGAGAAGAGCCTGGACGCCGCTGGTGGTCGTGTCCCCCACGTCCTGGAGGGAAAGATCCACTACCTTTTGGTGACAGTGAAACTAACATGCAGAGAGAAGCATGTGGCAGAAGTGGCTGGAAGGTTCTGTCTGAATTTGGGTCCCTGCTCCAGCCGTTCTCGAGGCTAGGGTGCCTCGCCATCATTCGGTCGTCTGAATCGAAGTGTGCCTCGTTTCACCCAAGTTCAAGTTGTGGTCCCTGCTATTCATTCTACTTGCCAGCAGTTTGTTAGCATTCTACACGTCCTATTGTTACCATTACTTCTGGAGCACAGTTTTGGGCACTTTTTGGCAGCCAAGCACCCATTTTGCTCGGCAACTCCCCGCGTGCGGGGTTGGCGTGGGCAGGAATCATACTGTGCCAAGGCTCAGAAGACAGAGAAGGCTTTGCGTCTTACCATCAGAATCCGGTGCCGAAATCCCGTTTTCGGCTCCTGTTTCAACAACTGAGTCAATAGTCAGTTATACTCAGTTATAAGTAGCATTTAGATCAGAAACCAGATTTCCCCCCTGCCTTCCTATCCATCCTACAAATCTCCGTTCAGGTCAACAAATAAGGGAGGAGCACGTACCATGCTGGAGACAGAAAGGTAAGTCCCGTCTTGGAGGCAGACCCGTTAGTGTGTCTGATACACTGATCGCTTCCTACTACTCAAAGGACCCTTCAGCAGACTCCCCAAATACGCTCCGAATAAAGTGTTGTCTGGGACGAGCTTTCAAGGCCCCACATGACTTTCTACAGCTAGCCCGTCATCCTTGCCTTCTGGGCTCCTGTGGCTAGTCTCCACGCTCGCCCAGTGGCCTGCCTCGGGAGGACTGGCCTCCATGATGCCGAGAAGGTACTTCCCTCACCCGCCGCCCCCGACCGTCCGTATCCTACCCACCCGTAGGGTCCAACTCATGTCCTTCCCTCTTTAATTCTTCCCAAATCTGGTTCTTTTACACCTTCCTGGTGGAATTTCGCCACCATTTATTCTTAAGCTTTCTCAAGTATGGTTGTTTTACCTTGTGTCCTTATCCTGTATCCAGTCGTCTCTGGGTAGACCATGCTGTCCTTGAGGCCTGCCAGCAGCTAGGTCACGTGCATGCAGAGTATCCCCAGGGCAGCAGACAGGGCTAAGGCAGAAGGTCTGGGTTTGAGTCTCGGTTGTGGGATCTTGGGCAGCTGTCCAACCCTTCTTCTCTAGAGGGCTGACTCCGCGCACGGCTCCCCCTGGTCCCTCCGCCTGCAATATACCTAAACCCCTCCTCTTGCCGGCCCGGCAGCCTCTGCTGTCTACAGTTCTTGGCTCAAGGCTTCCTTCATTAGAGGGACCTCCCCAGTCACCCTGCTTCCCACCAGAGATTCTCCCTCTGGACTCCCAATCCTGGGCATGCCCCTAACTGAGTCTTGTCACCCCGTGCTGGCCTTCATGTTAAGCTGTCTGCCTTCCTTGCCTTCCAGGAGCCCCTGAAGTCAGAAAGGCCATTCAATTTCTCTCTGGTCCCCAGGGTTACTGAGGACCTGGGGTCTGGCGAGGACTTAATACTGGTTCGTTTTATGAATACGAAGGGGGTCTGCCTACCCCACAGCAGAAGATCTCCCAAATAAAGAACAAAAAATAAGAATTCTATCATAACGACAGCTGACTAAATGGCCACGTGCCTGGCGCTGTTCTGGACCTCCGTCACGTATCATCTAACGGCAGAGCCCACGAGGTAAGGACTATCCTTATCTCTGTTGTAAAGATGCGTGTAATAAATGACACAAACCTAAAAGTCTAAAATGGACGTATCAGCAAGACTATACTCCTTCCGGATGTTCTGGGAGAGAATGCTTTCCTCGCCCTTTTCAGTTTCTGGAGGCTGCCCATTTTCCTCGGTTCCTGGCCACATGGCTCCAACCTCCCAACCATGGGCTTCTCTTGTCTCATCCCCTATGACTGACCCTGACCCTCCTCTCTCCCCCTTATAAGGACCCTGGTGATGACACTGAGTCCACCCAGATAAGGCAGGGTGTTCTCCCCACCTCAGGACCCTCGTGTAATCACATTTGCAAGGTCCCTTTGACCATGTGAGGTCACACATTCACTGCAGGTGTTAGGACAAGGGTACCTGCCGCAGCCGCCGTTCTGCCCACCTCGTGAAGACGCCGAGAAACACAGAAGCGTTCCACGACATGTGCTGAGGGCCATAAAGCACTTTCTATGTAGAAGATCTTAATTTCCCCCATAGCTTCAAGCACTCGGGAGGTGCTCAGTGAATGCTTTTGAGTTACTGAAGTGACTCTTACAAAGTGAAGTGAATTGTCCCAGGAGCTACTGAAATACTTGCTCGGAAATCTAAAAAATAGTTTTCCAGCGCTGTTTATTGTCTTTGAATTCTAGAGGCCCTCTTCGTCTCATTTTTCAATGATCCTGTGAGCATTCGACCACTGCTTAGTTACTGGTTATTCCCTAGGAGCTCTCCACGAAGCGGCGTAACCTTGTTTACCATCTCAGGGAACAAGGTCGTCCTGATTATCTCTGAATAAGAAAGTATTGCATTCCGGCTGCAACGAAAACAGTGACCGGACAGATCCTTCTGTCTGGGAATGTGGATCGGAGGCACGCAGTTTCTATTCCCAGGCCGCCATCCCTTCGTTCAGTCTGCCATTTAGCGTGTGTTGCGTGCCTTCCGTGGGCCAACCCTTGGACGACAACCCTTGGAGCGCCTCGGCGGAGCTCACCGTTCGCAGAAGGGACGAGTGTCTACACGTGCAATTACGAGGTTGTCCAGAAGGAGTAGGACCGGGTGAGAAGAAGCAGGCTGTGCCAGTCTGGCTACATCTGAAGAGCCGAGGCGCCGACCCAGGTAAGGAGGAACTTCCGGAAGTAAATGTGGCTGCCGGCGATCCAGGGAACCGAGGGCGGAAGGGCCTGCGGTGGCCCTTCAGAGGTCTGTGTGCGAAGCAGAGGGACAGTGCCTGCGAATGGGCGGGGCTTGAAGATGAAAGGTAGAGTGGGCTTCCTCTCTCTCTGCCTGGAGGTAGCGCAGTACCTTGATCCTGCATCTATTTTCTTTTGTCTCTGATGTCTTTCCATTCCCTTGAGTCTTAATATATACATCTCTGAGATAGCACAGAACGTATTTTCCCAGTGGGCATCCACGAGGCATCAGGAAGGGGTTTAGCCTCGACCTCGTCGGGAAGCTCGGAGGCATTCCCTGGAGACAGGAGCCTTCTCCCTGGTCTCAAGGATAGCCGGTCTCCGAGAGCATGTCACCGGCAAGGCTTCAGGGTTAAAAAGAGCAGGACTGGTTCCCTTTCTCCATTGGTACAGGTCCCAACTCTGGCTTCGTCCCCTGGTTCCGGCGCTGAGTAGCTGTAAAACTCTGAGGACACTATTTAACCTCTCTGACCTCTGTTTCTCGGTGACAACCACAGTCCCTCCTCTGGCCGTTGTAAGGATTAAAACATTCAGCGTATGCGAAGTTCTTAGCCTAGCGCCTGGAGCTTAATGGGCACACAAGAAACGTGCCAATTCCCTTCACTGGGAAGCTCTGCCCAAGGAAAGCTTTAATTACCGTTGCTTTCTCTTCCTCCCAATTCAAGACCTTGTTTCCAAGACGATGAACAGACCGCAGGATTCTGCTACCTGACAGCCATCGGTAGCCAACAGACTCCCCATCTTTGGCCTCAACGCTGTCTCTCGAGGCTGGGACCCTTAGGTGCCAGCGTGTTTCTCCATGGCTCCGGGTGCACCCAGATCCATGACAGGTACACAAGACATGTGCATGAACATTTACCGCGCTCAGAGCCACCCCCAGCATGGGGGGGGCTCAGAAGAAAACATGAGAGGCAAGGCATCTCTGGCAACCTCCACCCCTAGCTTGGGGGATCCTATGTCTCGATGGGAGGTCTCATCGACAGACCGGGCAACTTGTTGCTTTGAGAATCGAGCGATAATTATCTCCGCTCAACATCAGGAGCAACTAACTATCAGGGCACGACGGATCACTGGTGGAACTTAGGCAGTTCGAATGGTTCCCTGACCCCATTTCTCTGAGTGTGCAGGTACACGCCCAAGTTCCTGGTGTGGACACCCAGCAAGGATGCTGCCGGCAGGCAGGGGAGGAACAGATCCGCTGAAGCACCAGCCAAGCACTTGGTATGAGATTTCATCTCACTGATGCCGCAGGAACATCATGACTATTATTATTTTTTCTGTTTTGCAGGTAAGGCCATCTGTGGCTCAGAGGAGGAGACTAATGTACCCAAGATCGCATATCTGTCAAAGGCAGGGCCAGGATCTGGCTCCTGGCTCCTTGCCTCTAAAGGCTTGGCACAGAGGAAAGACGAACACGAGAGGAAAATCCCAGCATCTCTGAAAGCCTCCCGAGGAGGTGGGTCCCACGTGCGTGCTACCGTGGCCAACGTGCCCCGGGTGCATCCCATAGTCAGAGGTTGCGAATTCTTTTTGCTACAGGCATCCCTGATCCCCGTGCCTGTCTGTAAATTTCTTCCACCCAATACGGCTCCCGCAGTGTCTCTCTAGGAATGTGAATAGGATAGGGCCAGGCCCACATGCCAAACAGGCAGCCCCGGGGGGACAAAGGCCATCTCCGGGGGAACTGAAATCCACACTCGTAAGCACTTTATGGAGAGACCCTAACACTCTCTTGGATTCTACCCGGGAGCACTGAGGTGAAGACACCAATGTGCGCAAGAAGATTCAGAGCCCAGAAGGCTGGCAGGCACAGCCTGCTGACTGCCCCATGGGGACAGCGTGCCTCGGGGGTCCCCTGTGGCCTTCGGGCATGCCCTCTCCCATGGGAGCCCGGTATTCCTATACCTGGGGAGAAAGCCTTCGGGGACCATCACAGGAGGCCGGGAGGCCTGCATGCCTCGGGGGCTCAGAGGCAGGTGCAGGAACCCTTCCTGGTCTTTCCTGCCATTCCCCTACCCTCCGGAGAAATTCTGAGTTTGCAGCGGGCAGTGCTGGTGGTGGTCGCGGTGGGGGAGAGTCTGTATTTTTAACAAGCTTTGCCAGTGATTTTGATGTGGGAGGTCTGTGGGCCCTATTTTGAAAACTCCCGCTTTCCCCGCCGACACAGCTTCCAGTGGATTCTCTGGCCACGGAGACACTTCTGAGAGCCATTTGGAGTCTCAGGACATTCTCTAGAAAACAAATCTACGCCGAAGTCCGTCGGAATCTTTACCGGACTCATCATCGGGGAGTTGTGGAGGGCCCTGTTAAGGCCCTGGGGGCTGGGCTGTGCAGGGAGCAGTGCCCTGACCAAGAATAGCATCCCCTCTCCTTCCCCCAGAACCCACCCAGAGATGGCCAAGCAGGGGCTCGGAACAGGAGGGCGTCCCTGCAGGGTTAAGGCCCTGGAAGGGTTAACGGTCTCCCCAGAAGCCTGGATTCCAAGGAGAGTTGGAGCACTGGGCCTTTCTGCTGGCCCTCTGGGCACACCAGCCAGCACCTCTGTTCTGGTGCCTGCCCCTCGGGGCTGAGACCCTGAGCCTCCCCCCTTCTCCCTTCCCCCATGCGGGGTGCTCCGTTCCGGACACAGTTAGCCAGAACCCTCGGGACAAAGAAGCTTCCTTTGAGAAACACATGCTTGGAGGGGGACTAGGTCTGTGTCTACACAACAACACTTCCCAATGTTCTGAAAAGGAAAACAAAATAAACAAATGTGTGAGGTAGCGATGAAGACATTCAAAATATTTCCCTCTAGAGCCGGAGAAATCTGACGGTGAAAAAAGAGAACTGATTTTGCTGCCCCCCCTCCCCCACCTTACACCCGCTTCAATTTAGGCTCCTTATTGCTTTCTGGATCTTTCAGGGTTATAACCGCTATCTCAATGACTAATAGAAAACTCCATTAGGCCCTTTCTTTATGAAGGGAATTAATGACTTCGAAAATTTAGTGCTTTGTAAACATAGGAGGGAAAGCATTTCCCCAGGCTCGCGGATTCCTTGGCAGGGAGGGAAGCTGGTTAGGAAAGTAAATGTTTCCAGCTTGCTGAGAGGCCCCCCTTCACCAAGCACTGTCTGCTTCTTGTAAAGCCCGGCCCCACAACACTGGGATGTTTCAGAGTCCTAAAAAAAGGAGTCAGAGTAAAACCAAAAAGAAGCAGGAGCCAGAGAGAATGAGACGCATCTGTGGAGTCGAAAAAAGACCAACTGGTGGAATTTTCTAACATAAATGAATTTTTTTCGGTAAAAATGTGCGTCCTCGCTACATGCACCTTTTGACCCCGAATTAGAGAAATCGGTTGTTTACCCAGCCCAAACCCACAGACTAATTACCCTCTCTGTTCTCTTAAATTTTTAGGCCTGGCCAATGACATAACACCTTCAGAAATGAAAAACCTCTCAGGAAAAAAAAAAAAAAAAAAAGAAGAAGAAAAAAATAAAAAGCCTCTCAGGACAGACATTCAGAAGCGAGCCCGGGAAAGAAGGGACTGTGGGATCAGGACGGTGGGGTGTCATTGCTGGCATTCACATGGCAAGTTGCTAACACTTGAGGGAGGGGAGGTGATGGGGGAGAGAAGGGAAAAAGCTTTCCTTGTCCACCAAGGCTTTCTCCTTCAAAGCTGCCTTTTCCAGAGACCAGCCTTTTCTGGCCCAGTCCCTTCCTCCTCAAGAAAACCGCAGCAACACCAGTTCAGCAAATGCTCACATCACTGAAAAATCAGTCAGTCCCACTCGAGGACCCGGGTAATGGAACTACCCAGGCCCGACCCAGGGGACTCATTCATTCCTCCCCTGCATCTTGGTTAGGTTGTGCTAACTCATTCGTTCATTTACCAAACAGGGTTGAGCACCTATTGTGTCCAGTTTGGGGTCAAACCTTTGAGATTCAGGAAAGGAGGCCTTCAGAAAGGCTACCAATCCTTGTAACAGCAACACCGGCAGCCAAAACGTGTATTGCTTTGGGAGTATCTGAGTTTTTGAGACAAACCGCCGTGACTTTCTCTTCGTTTCTTAATCCGTTTCAAAGGGACCGGCCGGGTTGGCGAAACGATATTGCTGGTTTGCATTACTTAGGTCTTCTGAGAGAGAGAGAGAAGAAAAAAAAAAAAGTTTAAATGTGTAAACCAAAGTGAATTTTTTTAAACAACGAATCTGTTGCTTCAGCCATCCGAGACGTTAGAATATACTTTCTGAAAATCAGAAAAGTGAGGTTGGGTATGACATACAAAAGAGAAAAGTCTAGAAGACGCGACTTGGAGGTGTCCAAGTAACAGGGTAAGCAAATTAAGGGTGATAGGAAGTGGAAAGTTATTGGAACATGTCACCAGTCAGGCAGTCTGGCAGAGAACGTTAAAAGTCTCCTTTCCTGCCTAGGATCACAGGTAACAAACATTCACGCACACTTCGGCCTGGTGCCGTGCCACAGGAACGTATCTGATGTCTGTTTTATTTTATTTGCCGTTTGCTCTGTTCCACAAAGGATTTAAGGCAGTTGACAAAAGAGACACAAGCTATAAGCTTCAGACACACTAAAAACAAGAGCAGGAGAAAAAAACAAAGAATGGAGACGTAACAAGGAGCCAGGAGTGAGGTGAGGAAAAATACAAAGTTTACCGAGCCGGTTGACAGACTTCCTTCCAAGGGGCCACAAGCCGGGCACCAGGAGTAAACAGAAAAGGGAAACGGATGAATGTTGAGATAAAAGCAGGTCAGCTGCTTAGGAAACCACTATTTTTGGAACCAAGGAAAGAGGGGCATTTCTCCTAAGCGCCTTTCCTCACCCTCTGGCTAGTTACTAAGCCACAACCTTAATGGCATCCTGTGTCTGACCCACCCCTCCGGCAGTTCAGAATTTAGAACCGTGGCTCTTGCTTGAGATTTCCGTTCACTTTTTCTTGGCGCATCGTGTGCTCCTTGAACACCCCACACCTGGGAACACATTTATTCAATGTGGACCTACTTTGGTCCGGACGATGGAACCTTCCAGAATCTGTCCTACACATTAGGTCAACAGTGTAGAAAATATCACCAGTGGCCCAATTTTTCAGCGCCCGCATTGTAACGAAGGTGCTGACAATGTGCGTACTAATAAGAAAAATCAGTACGAAGCAAGGCTACTCGACGGGTCTGGAGGATCTGGACACCATACCCAGGCAAGCCCCCCAAGCTTCAGCCTGTTTGGGGAGGGGACAGGACTCGGCGGCATATAGGCAAACTTGACACCCATCCCGGAGCTGGTCTACACGCCCTGGAGACCGAAATGGGTGGTTTGATGTTTCAAAATGGTAACAACCCTTCATTCTATCCGTTAGCTGTTTTCCCGCTCTGGTCACATTAAGCGTGTTTAATTGATGCTGTATGGAAGCTTCCTCATGTTAGAGGATAAATAAGCTGTTCCCTTGATTTATTTATTTATTTATTTATTTATTCAATATATGAAATTTATTGTCAAATTGGTTTCCATACAACACCCAGTGCTCATCCCCAAAGGTGCCCTCCTCAATACCCATCACCCACCCCCCAAGCTGTTCCCTTTAATAGAAGCCTGGAGCTTTCCTTGGGAGGAGGGCACTTTGGGAACAGCCTTCTCATTAAAGGGCCATGACAACCAAGGGGTTCCCCACCCGCGCCCTCTCGGACGCTCCCGGAGTAGGGAAGGGCGGACGCGCCCTCTAGTGGCCGCTTTCGGAACGTCCCCCTCGGGCGCGCTCTGCCGCTGCGGGCGCTCTGGGAGGAGAAGCCCGGCATCGCAGAGGTTAACCAAGAGCTTGCTGGAGGCCGCTTTGGCTCCTTCCAGCCAGGCTGAGCCTTTCCGGGAGGGTGATCGCAAAGAGGCCTGGGCTGATGGCAGGCAAGAAACCCTGTTAGTAAAGAGGCGGCGTAACCTCACTGCACAGAGCAGCGTGCCTTTGCTGCAGGACCCCCCGCCCCCCACCTGCCGCAGACCCCGGGGGTCTCCGCATCCCTGGGTTCTGTCTCTCTACAGCTAAGCCCCTCTCCCTTTACTGCGGAAGTCCTGGGATGCCCTTGCCAGCCTGGATTCCTTCAGACTGCCTCTGCCCCCTGATGCTGGCAGATTTTTCCTTTTCCTCCGCTGCTGCAGGATTCCCCGGACAACTCAGAGGTGGGATGGGGGTGGGGGTGAGGGGTCTTTCCGGCCTCCGACCTCAGGATGACCCTTCCTATTATTGAAACCTAGCTAAGAATTTAATAGGTTTTTGCAAATGAGCCCGGGGAACCGTTTCTAATAGGATTTCCGCGAGAAAATGTTCCCAAATTTTAAACAACCATCATGCATATAATCCAGTCAGGAGATAAAGACTTCCCTTGCTTCTCCTGTCCAACATCCCTCTGGCTCTCTTCCGCAGGTCAAGTTCAGGGACTCCTATTTCCTAGGTCAAGGGCGAGGGGCCCCTGGTGTGGCTTAGGCTGGGCCACTTGGATCTGGATCTACCTGGGCAAGTCTGATGGACGGTGAGGAGGACGGGCCAGAAGCTGGGTGCAGTGGCTACCCAGGGCATGTAAAGGGCACCGGGGTGTACCGCCCAGACCCCCTTCCAGGAAGGGCTCAGGCCCCGGCCACAATGAGCATGGCGGGGTGACGGGTCCTTCAGGGTAGACCTCAGCTTTCAAACCTGGCCCTACTCTGCTTAGGACTGCCGAGGCCAACATGTGGTCCAGGGGCCCAGCGCTTCTGTCCAGGGCGGGACCCTTCTGCTAGTCGTCTGTGCTCCAGAACCCCAGCGAGCAGCTCCTGGGTAGGTTTCCCTCCTGCCTGACTGCCCCCCAATTCTGTTTCTCCAACACCCCCCCCCCCCCGCACCCCCGTCTCTCCCGCAGGAGTTTCTCAGCTACCCCTTGTATGCCTAACTCCAGCTTGGGGCCTTTTCTGGAGAGCCCAGCCCAATAGATTGATGTATCCAATGGAATCAATGCCAGGGTCCCTGACGTTTGGGGGATTGCAAACCCCTTTTGAGAACAGGACACTAACTGTGGAAGTCTCCCCAAGAAATGCGTGCTCGCGTGGGCGCACACACGCTCAGTGTCGCAGACTGCAGACCCCCCAGCCTCCCAGGGGCCTTTGCGGTCACGTTGAGAACCCCGGACTCGAGGGAGGTGGGGAGGGTGTGAGGGCTGGAGGGCTGGAAGGGAGGGGGAGGGGAGAAGGGGGTGGGGAGAGCTAATGGCAGAGCTTCAAGCATTTGGAGAGGAGGCTTAATTCTAATTTCTGCCTCAGATCTGACCCTCAGCGCAGCCTCCCATGAGCTCCTGGATGTGGTGAGAAAAAATCGGAAGCCAATTCCCTTAAGTGCTCCGCAAGGCCCCGGAGGCAGGCTGCCCGGCTTGGCCCCATATGGCTCTGGCACAATGAGGGCTCAGAGAGCAGACTGGTTCGGCCTTGGAGTGCAGGGGCCCGGTCGCCCATCTGGCAGGGGTGGGGGAAGGGACCCCCAGTCTCTGGGGAGACCGCGGTAGACACACAGCACTTGCTATATCCCAGGCACAGAGAAGCACTCACGTGTAGTGAGTGGCTGATTTAATGCACACGCAACCCCATGTGGAGGCTCCTATCGTTATTCCCAGCTTATACCTAAAGTGACTGATGCACAGAGAAGCTTGGCAACCTGCTAAAATCGCACAGCTAAAGAGCAGCAGAGGTAGGATCTGAACCCACGTTGTGTGGGTCTGTGTTTTTTTATCCCTGTCTGTGCTGGCTCGGTGCTTGTCAAGAACTTAGACACTGGTGTCAGAGGGCTTTGGATACATTCCCAGCTCCTCCTCTGCCTAAGTCATGTGAGCTCACTAGGTTTCCTACCTCTTTGTGACTCAGTTCCCTCAACGCAGTAGAAAGTGATATTAATCCTACCTCATAGAGACGTGCGCAGTGTGAGTGAGCCAATCACGTCAAGGGTTTTTGCTGCCACACAGAAAAATGTTCCCAATGATGTGGCATACAGGTGAAGTCTTTGGACTTATGCCATCCACAGAGCTCGACCGACGTGCCCTCTTTCTTTCTTTCAAGTTTATTTATTTATTTTGTGTGTGTGTGTATGTGTGTGAGTGAGAGAGAGAGAGAGAGAGAGAGAGAGAGAGAGAAAACACAAGCGGGGGAGGGGCAGAGAGAGAGGGAGGGAGGCACAGAATCCGAAGCGGGCTCCGGGCTCTGAGCTGGAAGCACAGAGCCCGATGTGGGGCTCGAACCCACGAACCGGGAGGTCACGACCTGAGCCGAGATCGAAAGTCAGACACGTAACCGACTGAGCCACCCAGGCGTCCCTCAGAGTCCTTTGTGCCCCAACTCCTTAGGCCAGCCCAGGCCAGCCCAGCCCAGCCCAGCCACATAAGGCCTTGAATCCAGGTAGGAGGCCTGAATCCAGCCACAGAGTTAAGGAA
Organism: Lynx canadensis; assembly: GCF_007474595.2. Classification (NCBI taxonomy): domain Eukaryota; kingdom Metazoa; phylum Chordata; class Mammalia; order Carnivora; family Felidae; genus Lynx; species Lynx canadensis. Next base: position 9,800,782 of record NC_044303.2, read on the forward strand.
ACCAGGTGAGGTTTTTTTCCACGGATTCCTTGCCCGGCACGCGGCTCCAGCTCTCCCGATTGCCTCAGTGCTGTGTCTTCCAAGAGTTTCCGTGCCAGGAGCCTGCCCCAGCCCCTGCACATTCCTGCCAGTGCCTGAATTAATAATGTTGTCGTTGCCCTTGGAAACGAGGGACGTGTGGAAGAAGGCTGAGGGTACGCTGTCTTCCCCCCAGGCCTTCTGGAAAGCCGGAGTCGACCCGAGGGGGAAGGGAGGCGCCACGGCTGTGTAGGTGCCACCTGCCTTACATCGGCCCAGTCTCCCAGTCTGTGGACTTACAACAGAACAGTTATGGGGAGCGTTGCTTGCTTTTGTAAAAGGATTCCCTTCTAGTGAGTTTAAAGGCCTGGGATTAATACAAATTTAATCAACACGAAACTCTTCTACTACACGTTTTTTGTGTGTAAGGGCATACGCACTCACAATCGGGAGCACTGAGCACCCGTTCCACAAAAATATTTCTACAGGCAGATGAAAGAGATTCTCAGTTGTGAAGACAGTTCTAAAGGCAGGTTAGATGAAAGGTAGGGGCTGAGGGTAGGGGCTGTGTAGACAGCAGAGTGCGGGATGCAGGACCGGGAAGAAAAGAGGATTTTTTTTTTTTTGGAATGGATTTTCCCCATTTAAAAAATCATGTTTTTAAATTATGTTTTATATATTTGTTTTAAAATATGATATGAAATAATTAAACGCACAATGTAATTTCACTGTAGAATCTGAGTTCTATCAAATAGGACCTCAAATACTCAAACGCCTTCAATGGAGGCTTTTCTTAAGCGAACTAAATTTCTGTGTCTTACTTCTCATTTCAGAATTCATTAATCCCGTCTCCTTAGAGGCCTTTCTCCCCCCGGCATGTCAAGGCATTAAGAGCGAGAGAGTGTGGTTCTCACATTAGCTGGAGCAAGGAGGTACCTCTAAGCACTAAAAATAGCCAGTTCATCCTGAACTTTCTTTCTCTGTTTGCGGATTCAGAACTCAGCTCACTTAGGATCTTTCACAGGTGCGCATGTCTTCGCACGGTGAGAGGTTTTGTCCCTCTACCCCCGCAAATAAATTGGTGCGCATGTATTTTTCCTAACAAACGACGTTTAATTAAATCCGTTAATTTGACGGGAAGTGCACCAGGAAAGTTTGCTTTTTAAAACTGCCCTAAAGTTAATACTTTTCATCTGTATTCTTTTCTGTTTGCTTTTACTGCATAAATGGTCAATGCTTATGGGGCACCTGTGTGGCTCAGTAGGTTAAGCATCTGACTTCGGCTCAGGTCATGATCTCGAGGTTCTTGAGATTGAGCCCCGCATCGGGCTCTGTGCTGACAGCTCAGAGCCTGGAGCCTGCTTCGGATTCTGTGTCTCCTTTTCTCTCTCTGCCCCTCTCCTGCTCATGCTGTGTGTCTCTCTCTCAAAAATAAATAAACATTGAAAAAGAAAATTTTTTAAAAAACATTCAAAAAACTTAAAAAAAAATAAATAAAACTGCCCTAAAGTTAATACCTTTCATTTGTATTCTTTTCTGTTTACTTTTACTGCACAAATGGTCAGTGCTTATGATATGCCAAGCACTTTATGGGGAAATAACATTGAACAAAATTATGTTGAACAAAGCTTTTCTGAAGCTTTGATCTATCTATTATCTATCTATCTATCGATCTATCGGTCTATCTATCCATCCATCTATCTAAATATCTATCATCTATCAATTATCTATCTGTCTATCTATCTATCTTATATCCGTCTATCAATTATCTATCAATCATCCATCTATCTACTATATATCTATCCGTCTATCTATCATCAATCTATGTATCTATCCATCTATCTTCCTATCTATCTATCCGTCTATCTATTTATCAATCATTTATCAATTATCTGTGTATGTATTTATCTATCTATCTATCTATCTATCTATCTATCTATTTTTCTTAGTAGGCTTCAGGCCCAGCACGGAGCCCAACAAGACCTGAGATGAGACCAAGAGTCAGACTCCCAATTGACTGAGACACCGGGCACCCCTGAAGCTTTAATTTTAGGACGAGCAAACTTTTGAAATGAGTGGACTGATTTCAGAGTCTTCTAGTGGAGAGTGTATCGTTAGAGGTAGGGGGCTACCAGGATGGGTCCCCTGGGAAGACCTTCCAGTGGGGTGGGGGCGTCTGAGTTGAGATGTGAATGCCAGGGTAGAGCCAGCTGAGTAGACGTAGGGCAGGACAGCAAGGGTGAAGGCATGGAGTTGGGACAGGTTCAGTGAGTCCAGAGAACAGAAGCACCACGGTAGCTTGAGCCGAATGAGGAAATGCCCCCAGAGTGGTTAGCAGGGCTCCGAGTGTCATGCTCAGTGTAGGCTTTCACTGTCAAAGCCTCGGGAAGTTGTGGGAGACTTTTAAACTAGGAAGTGACTTGATCCAATTTATAAAGACCCTCTGTTGTCAAGGATTTGCTGCAAATTAGTGTGGGGAAAAGGGGGAAGGGGGTCGTGGTATAGTTACAACAAGACTGGCCGTGGGTTGGTAAGTACTGAGGTGAGGCGATAGCTGGGGCTGGGGGATATTATACCCTCGTTTGTTTTGTGCGTGCTTGAAAACAGCTATTACAAAATACACGAGAGAAGTCTTTAAACTGCAAAAGAAACAAACTGGGGAAAGTACCCTCTAAATGGCAAATGGGCATACCAGACAACTAGGGACAGCTTTGCCCCAGAGCCCTCTGAAGTTTATTCCGAGTAGCCAGTCCTAAGCCTGCTTCCCCTGCCTTGTCCATTCCTTCCTGTGGGAAAAACCACAATAAAGGCTCTTACCCACAGTCCCCTGTCTCTGCCACCTGCCTGACCCTGATGCTTCCCCGGGTGGCCCTCCTCTTGGGAACGGAAGGTCACAGACTCCGTTTACAATGCAGTTACCTCCTGATCTGCTGGCCTCACCATACCTGAAGAGTCATGCAGCTTATATCTTAAAGCAGAGGGCCGGGGTGCCTGGGTGGCTCAGTCCGTAAGCATCCGACTCTTGATTTCGGCTCAGGTCATGGTCTCATGGTTTTGAGATCGAGCCCCACGTCAGACACTGTGCTGGGCACGGAGCCTGCTTAGGAATCTCTCTCCCTCTCCGCCTGTCCTTCCCCTGCTCTTGTACTTGCCATCTCTCAAAAATGAATGAATGAATGAATGAATGAATGATTGAAACAGAGAACAGCTACCTGTTGCTACTTAAGAGCCCTCCTCCCCAGGCGGACGACCCTCACCGCTGGCAGCCTGACGTGCTTTCCTCCGGTTTGTCAAGCTGCCTGTGGTTCTGTCTGCACGAATCTGTCCGCCGCCAACCTCCTGCTTCAAAGGCGCGTGTCTCAGAGGGGTGTGTTGTCAGTCCTTTATATCTGAGAGTCCATCCTGGAGGACCACTCTCTTCCTGGCACCCAAGTATAAGCCAGGGCGAGAAAGGAGAGAGAGAGAGATGGAGAAAGAGAAGGATCATTTACCAAATGGAGCTCTCTTGGGGCCGACGGGGCTGGACGTCAGGATATGTCCGAATAGGACGTGTAGGATAGGGCGGGCCGCAGAGTGAGGGGTGTGGCACAGCCAGCAAGGGCCACGTCTGGGCACTATTGCCACCAGGGCCTTCCAGAGAAGGGCCAAGAGTGAAACAGAAGACAAAGGAAGCAGAAGGTACAGGTGACGTCCTACTCGTGCCCTTAAACAGGGCCACCACAGTGGACACCTCTGGGCGGCCTGGAATTTGTGGTGCACTCGGGCCTTCCAAGGGGGTGTGAGAAGTGGGTGATACGAAGACGTGGGGGTCATTCTTTCCTACGGCCCGTGGCCCACGGCTGTGGCAGGGGCCCTCGTGTTCCCCTTGTGAGAGCCATTGTTGGAAGAGGCTGCCCACCAGGGGTTCCATCTCGCATCCCCCACGCCAGACCCTGTCTCCCCATGGGACCGTGGGACTGCCTGTCCGCATGAGGGTAAGCCGTGTCTCTGCGGACCGAGCAGGTGAGGGGTCCAGGCGAGTCCGCCGTCTTCCCTCCCCACCTGTGGTGAAACAGGGAGGCCGGGTTGTTGAAGATGAAGCGTCACATGACAGGAGGATCTTTGAATGACTCTTTGGAGGGCCGTGCAATCCAGAACATTCCTATCGGCCTCTGCAGGGATTGAAGCTTGTGAGATTTGGGGGTTATTTGTACAGCCTATTCTGACCAATACAACTGCCTGCTCTGAGTGGACAGAAATCTCATGGGTCATTAAAATAGTAAATAATGCCCAAATCATAGGTTAGCCCATAACAAGAACTCTGGTCTGACCAAGGCTCGTGTGGGGTCAGTTAAAGAGAAGCAGAAGGCTCCTTGTGGTTTTGTAACCTGTTCAGGAGCTTCCCAGGTGAGATCTGAAACTGGGGGGCAGGGAGACACCGACTCCAGGTCGGTAGGGGCTGTTTCAGTAAGCAAACGGAACGGGGCTCCTGGGTGGCTCAGTCGGTTAAGCGTCCTACTTTGGCTCAGGTCACGATCTCACGGTTTGTGGGTTCGAGCCCCACGTCGGGCTCTGTGCTGACAGCTCGGAGCCTGCTCCGGCTTCTGTGTCTCCCTCTCTCTCTGCCCCTCCCCCGCTCACACTCCGTCTCTGTCTCTCTCAAAATAAATAAACATTAAAAAAAAAAAACCTAAGTAGGTAAAACAAGAAGTAAAACAGCTACGTTGTATCAAGGGCTATGGCGGAGTCCAAAAAAAAAAAAAAAAAATCTGAGACAGAATTACTGATGGAGATTGTAAGGAGGAGGCAGGGGGAACTCTCCCCCAGGGCCTCACGGAAGAAAAGGGGTGGGCTACGAGCAGAGGCAGGGTGGAGGTCAGGACTGGGAGAAAGCAGAGGATGCAGAAGGAGGGCATGAGGCATTCCGGGCAGAAGGGGCTGCTTGTGCAAAGGCCCTGAGGCCGTAAGGCTGTATATGTCTGAGCAGCTGAACCGACCAGTGTGAGACAAGGTGGGAGCGAGGGAAAGTGGCATGAAACGAGGCAGGAAGAGCCAAAGGCTGGACGAAGCAGGGCCTGGGCAATGGTGAGAATTTGGGCTTTTACTCTCCTTTCAGTGTCACGGCTTCCTGGCCTTTTTGTTTCAACGGGCCCACCTTCGTCTTCATCCAAACGTTATGGAAATCTTACAGACGGCCCCTTTCCCGTTTTGCCCTGAGTGGGTGTTCATCTGCTCCAGGCTGGGCGAATCCCCACGGAGCTTCATTTTCTCCATCTCCTCTAATTCCCAGCTGAGGGGGGCTGGCACCAGACGCAGACTATGTGGCTTCCCGACACACCAAAGGCAGGAGCCGGGCTTGTTGGGTAACCGGACCGGTCACGGCTGCTGGAGCTTTCCATCGGCGCTCCCCCAGGAGCCGAGTCAGCCGGCTGCTGCCAGGAACTCCACACCCCGTGCTTTGGGGGTCAGGAGAGGCACACGCATGCACGCACACGCCGGCACTGTCCCCCCAGAGCGCGGGCTTGAAGCCAGCATCAGTGGGGAGTAACCCACGGAGGACAAGAACGCAGCAATTCCCTGGCCGCGCTGCAGAGCGGACCTGACGACTCCCGCACACGGCCGTGGGCAGGTGGGCAGGCCCTGCCACGGGGTGACGGAGGCCACACCAGGGCATGACCGAGGCCTGCCCCGACCTGCCCTCCCACACCAGCTGGCAGCAGCCACCCTCTGCCCTTAGGAGCTCTCGCACGACAGTCCAAACCATCAGCTGCCGCGAGAGCCACATCGCTTCTGACAGGCGGGCCGCGACAGGGCCAGCGGCCGGCCAGCGGGCAGGTGCAGAGGGCTCCATCCTGCGGCTCTTCTCCGAGGGCACGGCATGTTTCTTCCCCGCCCAATTAACTCCCCAGAGACCCCATCCAGAAGGACTGGATTTGTCATGAAAACCGACACGACAGGATTCGTAGAGAGCTGGCTGCCACAGAGCGGAGGCTGGGATCCAAGGCGCTCTTTCCTAGCGGGTCATTTTGCCTGACTTCAGCAGAAATGCACAGCAGATAACCCAGAGCCGCACGAGCACCTGCGATGGAAGAATTCCGAATCATGAGTAAGGGTCTAAATTGGCAGGCTTTCACGAGAGTCCCACAAATCTCCAAGTAGGCAGCTGCCATGGGTCACGTAAAACGCACGTAGCTTAATATACAGTTTCATTTTGCTTGACTATCAGCCTGGGTGCAGAGAATCAAAGAACGGCTCGGGGTAGAGAATTCAATACGAGAATCCAGCCGGGGCTGCCAAGTTGCAGTTTCGGACACCGGACTTAAGGTCAAGATTAATTCAGTGAAAAATAATCATTTCACAATGTCATAGACACCTTCTGAGTTGCAGAGCAGAAGGCATCCAGGAGGGTAGATGCAGGCATGGAGGTGTTTTGCCCCAAATGGCACAAAGTGGGGAATTCTTTGGACGGACCAGCCATATTTTTCTTTGCCTCAACTGCTCAAGCGGCTGCTGCAGCACAAAGGCGGCCAAGGACAGTGCGTAAATGGTGACGCTGTGTTCTAATAGAACTTTATTTGTGGACGCTAACATTTGAGGTTCACATAATTTTCACATGTTGTGAAATTACTCTTCTTTTAACTTTCCCCTAACATTTAAAATGTAAAGGTCATTCTCAGCTCATCAGCAGAGCAAAAAATAGTTTGTTATTCTGACCCTTGAAATGATATTACGGATTCCCTAAGCCATTGTGAGCCCATTTTCACAAAAAACCAACTCACGGTCGACCTCGGTTTAGCTGTTCTCTTATCCCTTCTTTCTCCCTGCTGCAGTCTTGGAAGCAAACTCTAATCACCAAATTATTTCATCCGTATCCGTATTTCAGTATTTATCTCTAAAAGCGGACTCTAGCGGGCTCCCTTGGGTGACTCAGTCGGTTAAGCGGTCCGACTTCAGCTCAGGTCACGATCTCGCGGTCCGTGAGTTCGAGCCCCGCGTCGGGCTCTGGGCTGATGGCTCAGAGCCTGGAGCCTGCTTCCCATTCTGTGTCTCCCTCTCTCTCTCTCCCTCCCCCGTTCATGCTCTGTCTCTGTCTCAAAAATAAATAAACGTTAAAAAAAAAAATTAAAAATAAATAGATAAAAATAAAAGAGGACTCTAATTTTAAACATAAAACCACAGTGTCATCGTCACATCTGAAAATATCAATGATAATTCCTTAATATCAGAAAATATCGAATTAGTATTAGATTTTTCCAGCTGTTTCATGAATGTTATTTTTATTTTTTTATTTTTATTTTATTTTATTTAAAAAATGTTTTTTAATGTTTATTTATTTTTAAGAGACAGAGACAGAGCATGAACGGGGGAGGGGCAGAGAGTGAGGGAGGCACAGAATCCGAAGCTGGCTCCAGGCTCCGAGCTGTCAGCCCAGAGCCCGATGCGGGGCTCGAACCCACAGACTGTGAGATCATGACCTGAGCTGAAGTTGGACGCCCAACCGACTGAGCCACCCAGTCGCCCCTCATGAAAGTTTATTATTACAGGTTTTGTGTTTTCTTCCCCACCGTTTATTGGGGCTGGGATCTAGAGGAGATCCTTAAATGGCAATTGCACGATCTGTTCCTAAGTCTCTTCATCTGTGAGTTCCTTCTATCTCTCTGTTATTTTTCTTTACAAATGATTTGCTAAAGAAATTGTGTGTTGTTCTGCAGGGTTTCCTATAGTCTGTATTTCTGATTGCACCCCTGTGTTGTCGGACATAATGCATTGTTCTCCGTATTTCCTAGGGTACAGCGGTATTTTCTGCTATTTGGAAGTTAGAGGTAAGAGCTTGATGAGATTCGAGTTTTCTTTTGTTTTTGGTCTTGCGTTCTTCCATCAGGAGGTACGTAACGTAACGTGTGGTTATTTCTTTTTTGTGTGTGGTTGGCAGCTGTTGACAATTATTGCCTAGATCAATTCTTATTTTTTTAAAAATAGACTATTTTTTAAAAACAGTTTTAGATTTACAGAAAAATTGAGCATTAGTACAGAGAGTTTCCCAGATACCCCCTCACTGCTCCCCACAGTTTCCCCTAGATTAACATGTGGCTTTAGTGTGGTACGTTTGTTACAACTGATGAATCAGTATTGATACAGGCTTATTTTGTCCACAGTTTACATTAAGGCTCACTCTTTGTTTTGTACAATTCTATGGCTTTGACAAATGTATAAGGCCATGGACCCACCATTACAGGATTGTGCAGAATAATGTCACTGCCTTAAAAATTCTCTGTGCCCCACCTGTCTAACCACCCCACGCCTCTAAACCCTTGGCAACCACTGCTCTTTTTACTGTCTCCACAGTTTTGCCTTTTCTGGAATGTCATATAGCTCGAGCCATACCGTGTGCAGCCTTTTCAGACTGGCTTCTTTCACTTAGCAACATGCAGATGTTTTTTTCCATCTCTTTCTGTGGCTTCTTAGCTCATTCTTTTTACTGCTGAATAATATTCTGTTGTATGGATGTACCGAACTTTGTTTACCATTTCAACTACTAAACGTTCCAGTTTTGGGCAATCATGGAGGAAATTGCTATAAATATTTGTGGGCAAGTTTTTTGTGTGGACCTAAGTTTTCAACTCACTTGGGTAAAAACCAAAGAGCACTATCGTGGGATCATGTGGTGAGAATATGTTTAGTTTTCAAGAAACTGACAAGCTGTATTTCCAAGTGGTTGCATCATTTTTGCATTCCCACCAGCAATGAAAGAGAGTTGCTGTGGTCCCATATCCTGGCCAGCTTTTGATCTTGTCAGGTTGTTTGATTTGAGCCATTTTAATGGGTGCATAGTAAAATCTCACCGTTGTTGTAGTTTGTGATTCTCTAATGACGTGGGGGGAAGTAGCTTTTCATATCCTGGTTTGCCATCTTATCTCTTCTTTGGTGAGGTGTCTGTTCAGACCTTTTGCCCATTTTTAAAGTGGGTTGTTTGTTTTCTTATTCTTTTTTTTTTCTTATTCGTGAGTTGTAATGGTTCTTTAAATATTTTAGATACAAGTCCTTTGTCAATTACATGTTTTGCAAATATTTCCTCCCAGTCTGTGGCTTATGTTTTAACAATGTCTTTCGCAGAGCAGAAGTTTTTAATTTAATAAAGCCCTGCTTCTTGATTTTTTTCCCCCATGGATCATGCTTTTCATGTTGTATCTAAAAACTCATCACCAAACCCAAGGTGATTTAGATTTTCTCCTTTGTTGTCTTCTAGGAGTTTTATAATTCCGCATTTTACATTTAGGCCTAGAATCCATTTTGAGCTTGTTTCTAGGAAAGGTGTAAGTTCCGGGTGCATTCTTTTTTGCATGTGGACGTCCAGGTGTTTCAGTATGATTTGTGGAAAAGATTCCTTTCCTCGCGTAGTTGTTTTGCTTCTTTGTCAAAGATCAACTAACTGTATTTATGTGGGTCAGTTTCTGGACACTGTGTCCTGTTTTATTGATCTCTTTGTCTACTTTCTCACCAATACCATGCAATCTTGATTAGCATGGCTTTCTAGTACGTCTTGAAGTCAGGTAGCACGACTCCTCCCACTGTGTTCTCCTTCAGCACTTTGTTAGCTATCCGGGGCCTTCCGCCTTTCCATAAAAACTTTAGGATCCGTTTTTTGATATCCACAACATAACTTGCTGGAATTTTGATTGGGATTGCATTGAATCTGTAGATCAGGTTGAGAAGAATTGACTTCATAATAATATATTTTTTAAATTTTGTTTAACGTTTATTTATTTTTGAGAGAGAGAGAGAGAGAGAGAGAGAGTGTGTGAGCAGGGGAGGGGCAGAGAGAGAGGGAGACACAGACTCCAAAACAGGCGCCAGGCTCTGAGCTGTCAGCACAGAGCCCGATGCGGGGCTCAAACTCACGAACCATGAAATCCTGACCTGAGCCGAAGTCAGACGCTTAGCCGACTGAGCCACCCAGGTGCCCCGTAATAATATTGATTCTTCTTACCTGTGAACATGAAACATCTCTCATTTATTCAGATGTTCTTTGATTTCTTTCATCTGAGTTTTGTAGCTGTCCTCATATGGTTCCTGTGCGTATTATGTTAGACTTGCACCTGTTACATTTTCTTGGTGCTAATGTAAATGGCATCATGTGATTCAGTTCACATTCCAGTTTTCATTTTCCATTCATTTTTTTTTTAGGAATTGAAGAATGGTCATGCTCTTCCATTCCTTCTTCATTTATTAGCTGACACACTTTTATGTAGAAAAATTCCTCTTATCAACTCGTTGGCTACTCAGACATATGGAGCATTTAGCAAAAGAAGGATAAATGGAGTGGTTCCCTAACACCTCCAACATTTACCAATGAGTTTTTCCTTAAGCATTATCATGAAAAAACATTTTCTATATTTCAGCCTATTACATGTCATATCCATAATGGTGCTCAAAGCACCCCCTTAGCAATGGGGGCCTTTTCAATTGACATCTGACGTGATAGTTTCTCTGATAGTTTCTTTATTTCCTTAGGTGACAGGATGGTCCTGATTCTTCCTCTGACCTGTTATCAGCCATTTCTCCAAGGAGCCCAAGTGTTTAGAAGCCACCAAGATATGCCTCTGGGGCGCCTGGGTGGCTCAGTTGGTTGAGTGTCTGACTTCGGCTCAAGTCATGATCTCATGGTTTGTGAGTCGAGCCCCGCATCGGGCTCTGTGTGATAGCTCAGAGGCCTGGAGCCTGCGTCCAATTCTGTGTCTCTGGCTCTCTCTGCCCCTCCCCTGCTCACACTCTGTCCTCTCCTCTCTCGCTCTTAAAAATAAATAAATATTAAAAAAAATTGTTTTAAAGGTATGCCTTCCTACCTTTTCAGTGGGCAGAATCAGGAATCATACATTTTATTTGTTTAAGATAAAATATATCATGGGGCGCCTGGGTGGCTCAGTCGGTTAAGCGTCCGACTTCGGCTCAGGTCATGATCTCACAGTTTGTGGGTTCGAGCCCCGGTCGGGCTCTGTGCTGACAGGTCAGAGCCTGGAGCCTGCTTCAGATTCTGTGTCTCCCTCTCTCTCTGCCCCTCCCCAGCTTGCACTCTGTCTCTGTCTCTCTCTCAAAAATAAATAAACATTAAAAAAATTTTTTTAAAAGATAAAATATATCATGAGTTTATGCAGATACAATCATTTTAGAACTATGAGGTTTTTACTTAATCTTATTGGCTTTGTAGATGTCTTTTCTTTCTTCCATGCTGATATTGCTTTATCCCACCATACGCATGTATCATCTCAGAATAACAGTGTTATTGAAAACAGTTTAGGTTTTTTTTTTTTTTTCCTTTTCCAGCCCTTGTCCTTAGGGTATATCTCATTAGACATCTACAATAAAATAATGGTGTTTGAAAATTTGCTGGTATAGTTCCTCTTTGTGTGGTTATGCCACCGAGAAGGTGTGGAGTGAAGTTTACTTCAACTTGGTTTTGCTTTTTAAAAATTCACGTATTTAAAAATAGTTAACGTGCATTCGTCTCTTCATATTTTTTAGAAATATTTTTGCTAGCTTATCTTTGGAATGAATTCCTAAAAGCGGAATCACTGCTTCCAAAGGCAAGTACATGTGTGATTTTGCTCAATACTGCCAGCTCCCCCTCTATTTGGTTGTACTATTTCACATTTTACTGGAAACAAGAATCTGACGTCCCACCTTGACGTTTCTTTGTAACGTGTGTTAGGGCATGTTATGTGTTTCCTTATATTTTGTTTTATCCTGGAAACAGCCCCAGGAGTTAGGTATTGTTCTCACCCTGACTTTATAGATGGGGGAACTGAGGCTCCAGAGGGCTGAAATGTCCTGCACACAACAAGAAAGGAGTTGATTATGGCCCTGATTGTATGCGTAGCCGCAGAGGACCCTTGGGTGGGACTCAATATCCTGCCTCTACGCCCAGTGGTTGTCTACCTGCCAGCTTCCTGGAGGCTATGGGAATTTGCCAAGTATTTTTCCAGTGCAGGTTAGAAGTGTGAGATAGCCGGGCGCCTGGGTGGCTCAGTCGGTTGAGCGTCCGACTTCGGCTCAGGTCATGATCTCGCAGTTTGTGGGTTCGAGCCCCGCGTCGGGCTCTGTGCGGACGGCTCGGAGCCTGGAGCCTGCTTCAGATTCTGTGTCTTCCTCTCTCTCTGCCCCTCCCCCACTGGTGCTCTCTGTCTCTCTGTCTTTCTCTCTCTCTCTCTCAAAAATAAATAAACATTTTTAAAAATAATAAAAAAAAAAAGAAGTGTGAAATAGTTGACGCGCCCTGGGGCGTGCCTCAGCCAATGGGAACAGGGGCCCTGCATGTGAAGGCACAATTGCGAGACCCTTCTACATCATTCCTCAGGAGACTCCAGTAGGATTGAGCCCCCTGTCACAGCGGTAACCTGCTCAGTAACTCAGCTTTAGTGGCTTTGCCTTCCTTCCTGTCTCCCTCCTTCCTTCTTCCTGGGATCACTTTCCAAATAAGTGAACTGGACCCGAGTCTCTGATGTAGGCTTTGTTTCTGGGGAAACCCAAACTAGACGAACAGAAAGAGCATCTATCCAGCTCTGAGCCATGCTGAGCCGTGACTCTGGCACCTGGAGGGCCTGGTGTGTAGAACGTAGCATGTGGACTTTGGCTTCCCCGGAATGCAGCCCCCCAGTCCTCTGGGGCCATCCCATAGCCAAGCCATGGTCCTCTCCCCTATAACTATGGTCACATCGCACTCCTGGAGCAGATGTGCCGGGAAGTTCGGTTTTATCAAGGACCACTCTGTGATGTTTGCTCTAGAGAGTCTCCAGCCCTATCCCACCCCCAACTGTCCCAACTATTGCTTTGTAGGAGCTAAAAGGCTGTGTCTGGAAGAGGACCATAGGTTCTTGATCACTGGTGTGGGGATAGGGCTGTGGCTCTGGACTGGCCTCAGTATTCCTTGGTTAAGAAGGTATTTGCTCATGATGCTATGGTCTTTCTTTGATGTCTGGAAGGGAGCCATTGGACACGGGGTCTTCTAGGTACAAAGCCTAGGAGAAGGGAAGGAGACCCCAGGATCTATTGGTAATGCCAATGCGGTTGCCTAGGTGCCTTGATCGTCTAGATGCCCTCTGCAAAGGCTGAGTGACCCATGAGGTATGTACTTGAAATTGTACTTGAATTGAGATTGCTTAATTCAGAGAGGGACCACTTCTCAGAGACAGAGTCACTCTCACCTTACGTGCCCTGGCCTGGTTGGTTCCCTTTGGGGCCATATACCCAGAGCCCTTCACGCTCATGGGACAGCTCCTCACCTGAACCTCATGGGGCATTTCCCACCTCTACCCATGTAAACCATTGACACAGAGACCAAAGTGCTCCTCTGGAGGGTTGCAGACTCAGTCCTCTCTGCCCTGAGGTAAGAGAAGGAGAGAAATAGGCTAGATGAGGTGTAGGATTTGTACTCAATAAACAGCTCTTTGTGTTTCTTTGTTTTGTTTTTGGTTGGATTCTCCTCTCCCACATAGAATCTGAGGGTGAGGGCATGGCCCTGGCAGGGACGGTTGACAATGAATTTGTTCATTCATGTATTTACCAAATGGCTCCAGGCAAGAGGCCCACAACAGTGACAAGGATGGTCCTGTGGGGACTGACCCAGTCCTTTTGGTGGAGAGGGGATACACTTAAGTAAGAACACATTCACGAGGGAGTGTCAGTTAGGATGAGGGGAGTGGAGGGTACCATGGAAACAATGTGACAGGTGCTTTAAAGGATGAGAGGGGACCAGGGGATTCCCAGAAGGGAGAGCTAAGCCGAGGCTGGAGGTATGAGTTCCATCAAGGGGCAGGACTGGGGAAAAGAAGATCCTGGACAGGAGCAGATAACACATCCGGAGGCAAGAGAGGAAACACAAGGCATTGAAGAAATGGAAAGGATTGCCGAAGGCTGTGAATTGTAGTCCGTGTGAATATAGTTATCAGAGTTGCAGATGGCTTCCTCTGAAGTCTGGCATCAGCTTCTGGGCCACCAGGTTCTGAAAATTCACATCCATGGTATGATGGTACATATCTTACATTCTACCACTTTCTGAGGCGTGGCGCTGCCCGCTGAGACATTCTGACTTAGGAAGAAATACCTATCTCTTCACATCTTTTTATCTCCCAGCCTGGCGTGAGCCATGATGGGCCAAAATGTGGGAGTGACTGGGTCCCCTGGGAAATTGGGAATGCTGGCCTCCCAGTGAAAAGCAACATAAAAAAAATGCAGGCTAAACAGCGGTTTGATTATAGAAAACTCTATCTGGGAAGAGAGAGGAAGGAAGGCCTACTTTTCAAGAGTGTTCAAGAACCCGAATTTGCATTTGTTTACGAGAACAAAAAGTTGGCTGGTGAGCTAAAGGACTGGTAATTATGCTGTACCTCCGTCAACATGTTCTCAGGGGGCTGCTAAATAAAAATAAAGATCTTTGCCCCAAGATCATATGTATCCTGGACCTGCCTGATAGAGGTTAATAAAATTAGTGAGCAAGATAAATGTGCAGAGAGACTGGAGCGCGCTTCTTTGATTTTGTAGAAGAGAGCCACGAAAATAAAACTCTGGGGCCCATTCCATCTTAATCACGACAGACACTGAGCCGGCCTCCTGCTTCGCTGAGTCAGCCTGATCTCTCGGAACGGACCAAGGCACAAGTAAGCACATTTGACCGAACCTTTGTGATAAATGACTTTAAAAAAAATTGGAATCCTTTGTTATTAGTGGTTCGCCATAATTAAGCCTACTTCTGAAGGCTTCTCTTACGAAGAAATAGCAATGACCCTTTAATTTAGCTGTTAAAATCATAGATGGATTGCATAGAACAATGAACTGGTGCGCATATTAAATTTAGGAACGTTGATTTCAAGTTCCGTGACTCATACCATTTCTACATGGCAGAATTATTTTCCAGAAACCCGAGTTTCCTTCTATTCTCTCTCTCTCTCTCTTTCTTTTTTTTTTTAGTGTTTATTTATTTTGAGCATGAGAGAGAGAGAGAGAGAGAGAGAGAGAGAGTGCAAATGGGGGAGGGGCAGAAAGAGAGGGAGAGAGAATCCCATGCAGGCCTGAGCTGTCAGTGCAGAGCCTTACTCCGGGGCCCGACTCAAGGCCCGACCCGGGGCCAGCGCAGACCTTGAACCCACAAACCTTGAGATCATGACCTGAGCCGAAACCAAGAGTTGGATGCTTAACCAACGGAGCCACCCAGGCGCCCCATCGGGGTCGTATGGCCGTGGACCTATTCTCTCTTTTGTCTTACTCGTTTATGCCCGTGACGTCAATGACCAGCTAGACAATGATGAATTCCAAACGTCTTCTGGTTCACATCTCTCATCCACATATCTCCAAATGGCTGCTCAGCATCACCATTCAGATGCTTCACGGCCACCTCATCCAGCAAGTCTGGTCCGCTTCTAGCCAAGGACACCATGTCCGTCACATTATGCAAGTCAAAAGTCTAGAAGTTCTTTATTGACACCCACCCTCCCACCCAGAAATCCAATCATTCCCAATGCCTGCCTCTCCTACCTCCTATTTAACTCTTGCATCGGTCCCTTTTTTCCAGCTGCCCTTCACCCACTTTCCTAGTCTGATGCCAGCTACTCACGGCCCAGCTGGCTTCCTGACTGGTCTCCGTGTCTACCTCTGCTTTTGCACCTCCTTCATCGTGTTCCCAGGTTGCTACCTGAACATTTCTCCTGGGTGAACGTCTGATTGCGTCGCTCTTTCTTCGAAACCTTCGAAAGGTCCCGGTTGCACTGGGGATAAAGACGGCGTTCTCAAGAGGGGCTCCCCAAGGCTCCCATCACACCAGGTCCTACCTGCACCTGTCCCTGGAAGCTCCTGTTCAGACCACACCTGTCTTCTTTGCACATCGCATCACAGGGCCGTGTCTTCTGCCCGTTCTTTGCACATGCTGCCCTGTGGCCTTCCTGATCCTGCCCATCCCTCGTGTCTGAGCTCAGGCACACCCCTTTCTCACTCACACCCTCTGTGACCTCCAGCCCGGGCCAGGTGTCTTGTCATGTGTCTCAGAGAGCCGCTCGTCTGTGCTAACACTGGGCGCAGCCTCTGGATATACATCGATCTGTCATTACTTGAGTCTCCCTTGCTAGCCCGGGCCTTCATGAGACTAGGAACTATGTCTGTTCTTAACCAGTGTATGCTCAGCCACTTGCAAGGTGCCGGGCACGATGTGCCTGCTCTGTACATGCCCGTTGAGTGAATAAAGCCACCAAGTTGCCTCCAGAAAGGGCCTTTGATGTCTGTGCCAACCCATCAGAATAATGGCAGCTCTGGAAAAAAAGTACATATTTGATGTCACAGAGAAGAATCCTAACAGAAAAGAATGCTCTGAACCTTCTAAGGCACATATACGAGGGAACGGAGTCTAGCGTCTCAGCTTAATGACGAGTTTGAATGCTTCTTTTCCCATAGGATTGGGACGAATGTAACATGACCGTAGATATAATTAGCCCTGGTGTTCGTGCCTTACCTTCGCACTTATCAGTTGTTGTGGAGGTAAATCTTGAGTCCTAATGTATCATTAAAGTAGATGTTAAAATTGCCATGACATCATAGCAATAATGATGGGAATATTTATGACTGAGCTTTCTGACGTGTGCACTTGCAACGTCTCCTCTGTTAAGCGTTACTCTAACTCCGGGATAATTGTTGGGCTGGTTATCTGTTAAAACAATGCGGAGACACATTTCAGGCAGGAACTGGAAGCCATTGCACGATCGCCTGCTCTAAGCGGAAAATAATGAATACATTGAGATTTGCTCCCAGCGGTTCAGAACTAATCCTGAACGAATAATAAACTAGGCATACAGGTTAGGTCTACAGAGACTAAGTACATCCTCTGAGCCATTAAGACCCTCTGAAAGCAGTAGTGCTTCAGAATGGGAGAAGCTAGTTAATTTCCACGTAGGCGGATGACCTCAGGGAACCTCAGTCAGATTTTCGAAATGTCACAAAGAACTTGAACGCTGGTGTCTTGGATTAAGCAAGGGTCAAGAGTACGGTGGGAAGAGGAGGAACTCCGTGTGTTGTGTGTGTGTGTGTGTGTGTGTGTGGTGCATATACGCGTGGTTGGCCAAGAAAAAATTTGTGGGTATATGTTTGGGCACATAACTCCCGTTGATAGTCATAGGAATTGAACACCCAGACAAAGAGAGAAATGCAAACTCATCCCCAGGGCAGAGTGTGTATTAGCTACATAAAAGAAGATAGAACCAGGGACTTGCCAGGTGAGTCCAAGAGGAGGAACATATCTTGAAACATTAATAAGCATCGCCTCCTACAAAATGGAGAGACGGAGACGTGGAACATGGCACACAAGACCCATCCGTTCAACAATCTTAATGCTGATGGATGTGGTATTATTCTCCCAGCAGTGTGTGTGGCCCGAGAGATACGCTGTTCCCCGCTTTTTGCGCTTGGAACACCTTACACACCAATGGACATTTTCTGGAACTGGAGACACAAACCTGACATAGCTAAATAAGAAAAGTGAGGGCCTTAATCTGGCTTTGCTCCAGTTTGCTCACAGCTTCATCTTCCTAATATTTTAAATAAAAAGAAATCTCTCATTTTCATTCATCAGGCTGGCCTCTGCCGTAAAAGCAAAATCTAATTCATTTAGCCAATTTTGACCATTTTGACTCATTTAGGGGGTCAAGGAAGTAGAATGTGTTGGATTGATTTCTTTCCCCTGGGACTTCTCCAGGGGGCCCGTTGTACAGGGATTCGCAGGTAGAAGTCATATCTATTTTCTTGGTTATTGGACGCCTTCCCTTTCATCCTGAAAGGGAATGTCTTTGGGCCAGGAAAGATTGTCCCCAGGAGATTGTCGTGCAATCAGCCTGGGCCAGCAATTGGCGGAGGCCTCCGGCTTCTCCCCCAGCAGAGTGACCTGAAGGAAATAACCCTAGGGTCACGTCCTGGCCTTTTAGAGGAAGAGAAATTAGCCTCTGAGGCAGCAGGTGGCTATTATCTCCAAGTCTTTAGAGCATTTAGAGCATCTCTAAGTCTTTAGAGCATTTTTCCGGCTGTTTAATTGGGAGCGATTCTGGTCCAGTGTATAACTGGATGTTCAAGGCTTCAGCTTTCCTTGGGTGGCTCCCAGGTAGCTGCCGCCTAATAGGTTCGTTCCACGCCAGCCCCTGTGCTCTGCTTCCCAAATCCAGAGCGTTCTTCAAGGCCCCGCCAAAGATCCACCTCCTCCATGAAAACAGCAATGACTGCGTTAGCATCTTCTCCCTCTGAGAATACCCTGGGCTAGTCAGAGGCATATAATTTAACACTTAATTGTTTTCTAATTGCTTCTGATCTGTTCTGTTCCCTCACCCTATTATAAGCAGCTCAAGGGTGGAGACCACGGTTCTCAGTGACTTTAACAAGGCTGGTTGCCTGCTTGGCTCACCACCCTGGCCCCAGAGTCCCAAATTGGCATGAAGCTGGTTCTCCATGAATATTTGTTGAATTAATGGAGTTGGTGGTGGAATGACTACCGGAACATTTAGTAAGAAAACCAACGCCTGTTAACAAATTACCCATAATGTGCTCTATTCTATTTCATTAAATCACCTTGTGATAGATACGCACCAAATGCCTCTGCTGTGCCTGGCACTGTCCTAGGTGCTGGGGATACAGCCATGAATGTCTTTTATCGTGCAGTATGTGCTAACCTTTTCAAACAGGGCAAATTAAAAGCTTACGAAAGTGGAAGTGCTCTTCCAAGTTCTGGAAGCTATGAAAAACAGGGCTGAGATCGGCTCAATAATAATCATAACCCAGAGAAACATAGGATGACAATCCAGTGCCTGTGATTAGATTTCGCAAAATTCTAGCCCAAAGTAGCCCGATGTACTAGAACAGAGCCACAGAGAAGACTGGTTTTCTTCCCTCCAGAGCCTTCTTCACCACACTTTCGGAGCGATAGAGGCCTCTACAAACTAGCATTGTGGCTCATTTTCAGTTTGGTGTGTTTTCTGTTAAACGTTCAGCTCTGGGGCAGCATGCGCTGGACAAGGCCAAGTCGTGCCCACAGGCCATTGGCGTCCTCTGATGTCTTGTCCCTATGTGGCAGAGTTCTAGAGCCGAGATGTCATGACCTCCCTCTGGGCAAGTTGATTTAAAACCAACCAAGACTGGATGATTTGGCCTAAACAAAGCATAGTATTGGTTTTGCAGAAATGAATTCCCTTTTTCTATAAATTGACTTTGGTTTTGAAAATGTGTGGAATCTGTGGGCCCTTCCTGCTCCACATTTCACCTTTCTGTTACCTTTCTGTGCACACATAAGTCAGCGGCAGGCATGTCAGGGACCCAATGCCATGCTTTTCTCAGCACATGGCTTCAGCCACTCGGGCTTGTGGTAATTACGGGACGAACTGATTGCAGGAGAAGCAGCCCACAGACATTTCTACTGCCAAGTAATTAGGGCCAGAGAGGTTCCACAGGCCATTAGTGTCACTTTCGGGAACAGGGATTTTACAAAACATTGTGGCAGGCACTTGATCCAAAATCCTATGTCTTTTCAAGTAGGAATGAATATCAAAGAGAGAGAGAGAGAGAGAGATGAACAAAGGGAGAGAAATTAATCCAAGCAGAGATCAGGAGGAAAGACAGGGAGAAGCAGAGAAAGCCTTAGGTTTGGGTGGTTGTCCATTTATCAAAGACGACAACCAATGTATGTATTCATGTAAAGAATCGCTTAGTTGTTTTGACCTCATGGTTGTCCCTGAGAAAGGGGTGATTGTCACACGGAAGGCAAACTTTGCTAGGCAAATTGCTATCCAAATGACAGCACTTTGTTTCACATTGGCTTCTCTTCTATTGGGAGTCGATTGTTCTAATGCGATCCCTGGAGTCCTAGGCACGGGACTTGCGTGTCACCGAGCCCTCTGGTGGTTCACTAAGTCATCCTCAAGATTCAAGTCATTCTTCCCTGCAAAGGTTGGTCTTGGTGAAGTTTGGTCATTATTTTGAAGCATTAGTAAATGGATTCAGTTTCAACAAATGGTGTATCCTCTGACGTCCGGGGGGGATAGGGCTGGGAGAGGCAGGGAAAGGACATGTCCTCCACTATCACATTCCAAGTATTTTCAGATATATTGACGCTCTGATTTCCTTTCAACAGAGATGCCACCACATTCTACCATGGCGAAAGTCAGACCTGTCCCTGGGTGGAGCCCAGCGTGGATTTCTGGCCACCCGTACACTGGAATTCCTGATCTGATGTCACTAAATATTTTCAGTAAAGGCAACTATATGTGACAAAATAAAAAAACCCTAATTTTCATACCTTTGTAAACTTGATGATGAACAGATCAGAAAAAAGATGGCAGCCTGTGCTGACATTTTTGTTTTAGAAACTGGGTCACCCCAGGGGACCCCAGAAATCTTAGGCTACGTACTCTCACCTTGGTTATCTATCTACCTATCTATCCATAGCTAATGTATCAATTATCTATCACTTATCTGTCAGCAATCTATCATCTACCTATCTTTTGACCTATTCATCTATTCTACTTATCATTTATTTATCCATCACCTATTTATCTTGTCTGTCGATCACAATATATTATCTATCATCTATCTATCTATCTTTGTGGCATTCATTCCTGCACAGCAAACTCTCCCCAGGTTCTGGGAAACTCTGCATCATGTCCTCATATACATCTCAGAGTGCAGCATTGGGTCTGTAATCCTTACGTTATTCCTCCAGACTGGCTGGTTCCTCGGCGTTTAGGCCTCCTGAAAATACTGAAAGCTGAGGCCCAGCCAATCAACACCTCAGTAGGGGTTGTGCTAAAATTGACTCTGTTGATACGGTCAATGAAGCTTGTCTTGGGAACAACCTGTTAGTTCCCCAGCTTGAAAACGATTCCTCCTTGTGAAGTTCCTGTGGACAGGCTGTTCTCTGGCACAGCTAACATTAGCCAGCCGATGACCTCCAGGGGCCAGAGGCCTGCTCTGTCAGACGAGGCTGGGCCCTGGGCTCACACAGAAGTCACAGGTGGGACCAGACCCTGTGAAAGCTAATGGATTCCTACTCTGTATACATCTCAGGCTTCCCACAAAGCCCTCCGCAAAGCCCACAAAGCTGCCTGAGGGCAGAAGGTCACTCTTCTCTGGTGCTCCCCTTGGCGCTTTGTCTTTGGGTCTCCAATAACACTTGCATAGTGACCATTTATTTTCACGCCTGTCACCCGTGTCACCCAGCCCACGCAGACCCTGGGCTTCCCCAGGACGGAGGCTGTGTCGATTCATCCTTGTTTTTTCAAGACTAGAAGAACTCTCAGGTCTGCATGGCATCGCTTTTATTTCATGTTTGTTGCACAAACGAATGAAGCATAAATGAGAGGACGCGGGTGCTGGTGGCGTGGGACTCCTCTCTGACAGTTGTCGCATCTGATTTTCAATCTCCCTGTCTCACCAGTCCTCCACCGAGCTCATACGGAGTCTTTCCCTAACCTTCAGATCTCTCCCAGTCCTCCTTAGTTCCAGGAAAATGTGACAGGGCGGGCGAGAGGGCCAGCGACGTACCCTGCATCAGTGGCAGAGACCACATGATGCTGGGGTGACAAGCCCCCCGCCGCCACCCCCCCGACTCGTTGCTTAAAAACAGCAAAGCGTTGTGGGTTTTTATTTTTATTTTTTAAATTTTTGAAATTTAGTTTCTCGCTCTAAATGTGTATCACTGATTGTCTGGACCTCTCCCTGGGACCCGCGTGAGGGGAGAAGCTGCTCCGATCAATAAGACAGGTAAAAACACGGCAGCGAATCTCTCACTGGCTCGTGAATCTTCTCACAGAAGTGTGAGGAGTGTTTACCGTTTCATTGTTGAAACCAAATCACACAGCCACACAAGATTTCTGGGGCGGGAGGCGGCGCTAGGGAAATGCAATTCTGTCTTGTGCCTAAGAGGAAAACCGAAAATATTTGGTAGAAGGTACTCGTGAGTACCACAGCTCGAACAAGTGTGCCTGTGTGTGTGTGCACACGTGGTGGCGCGTGTGTGCGTGTAAGGGGGGAAGGATGGGACTCAACTGCCTTGCTTCCTGTTTTGCGGAATGTCACCTTACTACGCTGGGGCTTCCTTTGCTCCAAGTTTTCTGACCCCTTAACACCTCCTGCTACAAAAGGAACCCCCAAAATGAAGGCTACACCTAGGATTCTCCTTACCCTCTGTCCAAATACTCAGACCTTGAGAACCACCCTCTACGAGGGGCGCTATCCCTGGACTTTCCTTTATCATTTATATGTATCAACGCCACCCCCAGATCTACTGTGGTGACAGAGGAGGGAACAGGAGGGAGGGCTGACAGCCTGGTGGAACGCAGGTCGGCAGGGCCGAGGGCCCCCAGGAGCTGGGGCTTTAAGGCTCAGGCGGGTCTCTACAAATGGTCTGTTGCCCTGTCCCCGTCCTGTGAGCTGGAACCCACTCCTCTCCTGTTTGTTCCTGCCTCCCTGACGATTTCAGCCACGGGGTTGAGAGTCTCCTGTGTCCTGACTCTTACCTTTTGTTCTCTTCCCGGCTTGCCCTCTCCCCTTTCCGACCCTGGGCTGATAGTCACCCCCATTCCAAAGACAGCTCTCAGAGGTGGCTTGGACTTTAGCTCCCCTGTCATAGTCTTCCTCAACTCTATCCTTCACCACCAAACCCCTCCAAGTAAAATAGAATCTCAATAAGACTAGTGCACCTGCTAAGAAGTCAACGCCTCAAGACAGGCCTTCCAGACCCCCATTCCACCTCTGTTAAGGCCTCTTGTACAGGTAGTGTTGTGGTCACATCTGTTCCTGGACTCAGTTACTTGACACTTTGGTTTGATGGCCTGACAGAGCTGTGACCTGCCCCCGTCAACCTGGCCAGGACAGACTTGCGGTAGTTCAGGTCCCTGATGGTTGTGCCGTGTGGGAAAGCTCCGGAGAATTAAACATAATATGATCACTCTTTCCCAGTAAAGGTAGGATTGAGAGGGGAGAGGAGTGAATTTCTTTTAAATTTTTTTTTTTCAACGTTTTTTATTTTATTTTTGGGACAGAGAGAGACAGAGCATGAACGGGGGAGGGGCAGAGAGAGAGGGAGACACAGAATCGGAAACAGGCTCCAGGCTCCGAGCCATCAGCCCAGAGCCCGACGCGGGGCTCGAACTCCCGGACCGCGAGATCGTGACCTGGCTGAAGTCGGACGCTTAACCAACTGCGCCACCCAGGCGCCCCAAGAATCTCCATTTTAATAAATGCCCCTGGGGAGCCTATGGTCATTAAAGTTTGCAGAAACACTGATGGAAAGCCTAGGGAGTCAGGGCCTGGAAGGCTTGGGAAAATCGGAGTTATTCCAACCACAGGAAACAAGACCAAAAAAACCAGACAAGTATTGGGCAGTCAAGTAGCATAAATGCGGTCAGTTTTTGACCATCTGGTTGGAGGATTTAGGGGCCCTTGAACTCCCGTACGTTTCTGTTTAACCTCAGTTATGATATCACAAGCTCCCAATGGCTTTCTGGCTGGACATTGGTATCTCTTGAACATTTGCCTTAGTTCTTTCTGAGAGCTGGCCTTAAGGAGAGGTCCCAGGGCCCCCGGCCCAATTCCTCAACCTGCCACCATGCAGGTGGAGGCCCCTTGGGGGACCTGTTCCGTGGGCACCGCTGTTACCTTACTCTGACCACAGGGCGGGAGGGGACGTCGCTCTCCTGGGTGTAGAGCGGTTCCCTCCTTGATGCCTCTTTGTAGAGCAGAGACCAGGCTGAATTACAAACAGGGCTCTACCGAAGGTTCTGGGGCAAATGGAAGGGAAGCATATCACAGAAAATGTCCCCTGTCCCGTAGACCCAGACCCACCACGGCATATCTCACAGGACAGGCCTCCTGCATTCTTCCAGACTTGCATAAATGTTTCCCAGATCTCTGTGCCTCAGAATGAGGACTAACATGGACCTTGGGCTTGGAAGTGAGCTGGACGTTTCCTTTCCTGTCCAGGGTTGGCTGCCTCCGGGCACGGCTGGCTGGAGGGGCATTAGTTCCTTTCAAGGAAAGGTCCGCTTTCACCCTCGGTCCCTTTTAGGTGTTCTGAGAAGCGGATGCCAGGACAGGATGACACATGAGAGACGGGTTGGGGGAAATGTGTGGAAAGCACAAAGGGGGAAAGAGTCAAAGCGGGCAGAGCCTGCGGACGGGGAGGCAGGGCTGACATCCGCGGAGGGACAGGGAAGGAAGATTGGCTGGGCAGGGTCTCCAAACGCTGTACAGTTTGGAGAGGGTCTTTCCGAGCTTCTGGGGAGACCTCAAGCAAAGGACGTCTGTTGGAAGAGTCCGTGACGAGCAACAATGTCCCGGCCCTAGAACACACGAGGCTTAGTCATTGGCTGGAAGCATCCAGGGGAAGTGAAGGCTCTGGAGGGGCCAGAGGTGCGGCAGCTGGAGACCCTCGTCAGCTACGCCCGCTGCAGCAGTCGCTCTTGGAGGCAGAGCTGAAAGGCACCGTCCGTGGCCGCCACGGCACCCCCTCCTTGTGCCAGGCTGAATTCCTTCTCCAGGCACGTGTGGGGAATATGGTTCTTGTGGGCCTTTCTTCCCAAGGAGAAACGTAGGAGGAGGAGGCTAGAGGGAAGAACTCCCTCTTTTACCAGTGCAAGCAACACTACAACTATCAACGTCTTTTTTTCTTTGCTTTGCTTTTTAAATTCCCTCCTCCCAGGGCGCCTGGGTGGCCCAGTCGGGTAAGTGTTTGACGTCGCCCAGGTCATGATCTCACGGTTTGTGAGTCTGAGCCCCGCAAATCCTGGAGCCTGTTCCGGATTCTGTGTCTCCCTCTCTCTCTCTCTGCCCCTTCCTGGCTCGCGCTCTGTCTCTCTGTCTCTCTCAAAAAATGAATGGACGTGAAAAAAACTAAAAAATAATAATAATAAATTCCCCTCTCCCTAAGCTATCAGCTCAACAGGTCACCCCCTCATTCCTGAGGCTCTGGGTTCTTTTTTTTTTTTTTTTTTTTTTTTTTTAATTTTTTTTTTTTTTTTTAACGTTTTATTTATTCTTGAGACAGAGAGAGACAGAGCACGAATGGGGGAGGGGCAGAGAGAGAGGGAGACACAGAATCGGAAGCAGGCTCCAGGCTCTGAGCCATCAGCCCAGAGCCCGACGCGGGGCTCGAACTCACGGACCGCGAGATCGTGACCTGGCTGAAGTTGGACGCTCAACCGACTGAGCCACCCAGGCGCCCCCTGAGGCTCTGGGTTCTTGAGGACCCCATCCTTGTTGGGGCCAGGACAGATGCTACATGTGTTCATCCACAGTTGCAATTGGGCGAGGGCATGCCGAGAGACATGCCAAGGCCCATCTGGGCTCCCCACATATTCCAGCCCACCCTTGCTGAAGAAAGGCAGTCCCGCCTCCTCCTGCCGACCAGCGTCAATCACCCCTGCCAAGATGGCGGTTCTTCTTCCTATTGGCCACTGGACACAAGGTGTCCAAAGTGCCCCGGCTGCAGCCATAACTTGTACTTCAAAGGGACCCTTGTGGTGTCCCCTGGGAAGAGTGTATCCCCTTTGGGGGCCAGGGTCTCTAACCCTGCAGAGCCCAGAGTTGTGGGGACAGAAAGCACAGAGTCTCTTCTGTGGCCTGAATGTGTCCCCTAAAAATTCATGTGCTGAGGTCTGCTAGGGAAAGCCACACTCCTGTGCCTCTCAGCCCTCCCCCACAGTGATACTTCACCTCTGACATCAGACACGTGGGGTCTCCCACACGTTAAGCAACCCTGCACCACCCGCTGGGTGTCCTCCAATTTAACTCAATTCAGACGCTCTCCCCCTGGAGCAAGCTTCAGATCCCACAGGTTGTGGGCTCAGTCCCACAAGACTGCCCCCTGCCTTCAGACGCCAATCCAAGTCGTTACCTGTCCTTCTGACCGGTGAACTGAAAGACTCCCTTCTTGGGTGTGATTAATTTGCTAGAGCAGCTCACAGAACTCAGAAAAAACTACAATTTATTTACTAGATTACCAGCCTATTACAAAGGATATTAAAGAATACAAATGCACCATGGACGGGCCAGGCTGCCCCCAAATGTGTCGC
Source organism: Lynx canadensis (assembly GCF_007474595.2). Taxonomy (NCBI): domain Eukaryota; kingdom Metazoa; phylum Chordata; class Mammalia; order Carnivora; family Felidae; genus Lynx; species Lynx canadensis. The sequence continues at coordinate 9,826,860 of NC_044303.2, forward strand.
TTTGGCATATTGACTATTTTTCTTTAATTTTTTTTAATGTTTATTTATTTTTGAGAGAGAGAGACAGAGACAGAGACAGAGCGTGAGCAGGGGAGGGGCAGAGAGAGGGGGACACACAGAATCTGAAGCAGGCTCCAGGTTCCGAGCTGTCAGCACAGAGCCAGATGCGGGGCTCGAACTCACCGCAAGGTCATGACCTGAGCCAAAGTCGGACGCCCAGCTGACTGAGCCACTCAGGCGCCCTGGCATATTGACAACTTTAAATAAAAATTACTTAAGAGCCAGCCTGTGCAAAAAGGACACTCTCCCTCCTCTGTCTCCCTGGAAGCAGGAAATAAATCTCCTTTGTGAAAGGTACCTTCCCTGCACCAGGAGGTAAGAGACATCCTTATCACTAGAGGTGAGAAATTCAGAGCAGAGGAGGCTATATAAACACTGCTTGTTACTTTTACTAATTTACTCCCCCAGTCCAAATGCTGTTTAGAAGTCCTTACTAAACGAAGTTCCCCAAGTTAAATTTTCTCTGTCCTGTCAACTCCTCACACATTTACTGTCTTGTCTAAAAGGTAGAAAAACTGCCTACTTTGGTCATTTCTTTGAGTCTCAGTTTCATTCTATTGGGGCTCCTTGCACACATAATAAAACTGTTTTGTTTTGTTTTTTTTCTCCAGTTACTCTGTCTCAAGTCAATTTAATTCTTAGTCCTGCTGGAAGACCTGGAAGGCGGAGGAAGAATTTTTCCTTCCTTCAACACCCAGGTGAAGGGACACACAGGGCAAGGTCCAGAAGGGTCCAAAGCTCAGGAGCTTGTGAGTTTGGGATGTACCCCCTCCTGACAGGTAGATGCATCCTTGTTTACCAGCCCAGAAACTTTCTGAGCCCCGTTCTTTGGGGTTTTTTTCCTGGAAGGTTCATTGCATTGATGTAATTGATTAAATCATTGCTGTTGGTTGTTGATCTCAATTTTTAACCCTCTAATTGCATAGTTGGGTTCCCTGGCACCTTTCCCAAAGTCACTGCATTAACATAAACTCAGGTGTGGAGGAAAAGGGCTTGTTATGAATATCAAAGACACCCATTTCAGCTTTATCTCTTTGGACTATTTTATTGTCTTTTTTTTTTTTTTCTTTTTTAGTGGGGAGGCAGGTGCATGCACGCCAGCAAGAGAGGGGCAGAGGGAGAAGGAGAGAGAATCTCAAGCAGTGTAGAGTCTGACTCAAGGCTCGATCCCACGAACCGTGAGATCATGACCTGAGCCCAAATCGAGTTGGATGCTTAACCAACTGAGCCACCCAGGCATAGGACCTGGGAACAAAGATGTCCCTATAGCTCTTATCACTCAGGGCATTACAAAGTGCCAGGAACCATGGAGGAAGACCACATATAATAAATTTCAACATCAGATCCTAATGCCCATCATAGGTATTCGGAGGTGAGGTCTTTGGGGGGCGGTGAGTAGGTCATGAGGGTGGAGACTCATAACTGAGATCAATGCCCCAATAAAAAAGGCTCTAGAGAAATCCTTGGCCCTTCTGCCACATAGGAACATAACAAGAACTCTGTGATGCAGAAGAGGGCCCTCACCTGAGCACGCTGGCACCCTGACCATGGACTTGCAGCCTCCAGAGCCAAGAGAAAGAAGTCTCTGTTGTTCATAAGCCACCCAGTCTCTGGTATTTAGTTACTGCCCTGAAAGGACTAAGGCAGTCCCCAAGTGGGTCATTGGGAGTCATGGGAAGTGGGTTTTCTATTTGCTATAACCAATTACCTTAAACTTAGTGGCCGAAAGCAACACAAATTCATTATCTTATAGTTCTGTCGATCGGCAGCTACCATAGGTCTCACTGGGCTGAGATCTAAATGCTGGCCGGGCCACAAATCTCTCTGGAGGTCCTAGGGGAGAATCTGTTTTCTTAACTTCTTCACCTTCTAGAGGCTACTCACGTCCCTTGGCTCGTGGCCTCTTCCTCCGCCTTTAAAGCAAGTGACATTGATCTCTCAGACCATTCTTTCACAGTCACACGGCCCTCTGACCTTAGCTAGGAACGATCATTCAACAGTAAGGACCCACATGACCATGGGATTACTGGATAATCCTGGACAATCTCCCCATCTCAAGGTCCTTGACTTAATCCCATCTGCAAAGTCCCTTTTGCTATCTCAGGTAACCTATTCACAGGTCTGGAGACTGGGCCATGGACATCTTTGGGGGGCCCTTTCTCCACCTGCTATAGGGGGGTGGGTGCAAGGTCTGTGCAGCATCTTGCCACTCAGGAGAAGTGCCAGTTCTGAACCACCTCTGTAGGTGCTGAGCATTCAGGGGGTCTGCAGAGCTGAAATCCTAGAGGACATCCCAAGTTTCAAGATCCCCGATTTTTTCCAACCATTGCCCCCCAATTAGCATAAAGAACCCACTTTGACTGAGCAGGCTGACCTCACTCTGTCCTCTAATCTGCTAGGGCTCCCGCTGACCACACCCAACCAAAGACCAGAGGGTAAGGCAGCCCCTCATGTGGTCGGACAGGTGAGTTTCCTAGGACAGGGAGCAGATACTGAGCAGCCGGGGCCAGGGGGTGGGGACGGCAGCCACATATCCCCTGCTTGTGTAGGTCAGGTGCAGCCCAAGGTCACGCAAACAGCTGAATAAAGAAGATAAATAACAATTCATCTTTCATTGGTTGACTCAGCAAATATTTTTTGGAGTCAGTGTAGTGCTAGGTGCTGGAGATAGAAAGATGAGCAAGTAGGTAACTTTGTTCCTTGTTGGGCGTTCTGAACAGTTAAAGCCACTGAATGAAGTAAGGCTTGGGAGCTGCCGCAGTGTTTATCCGGGCCTCCGATTGCTGACAGATAATTGAGCTAGAAGACACAGGTGCTATTCTGAGTAAGAACCTGCCTATGGGTAATGATTGAGAGATGCTAGAAGGATCCACTAACCCACTGGAGACCGAATCCCATAATTTGAGTTCAGAGATGGGTCTTAAAAGATTTCTCGCTTTTTAAAAAAATTTTTTTAAATGCTTATTTATTTTTGAGAGAGAGATAGAGCATGAGCAGGGGAGGGGCAGAGAGAGAGGGAGGGCCCAACGCTGGGCTCAAACCCATGAATCGTGAGATCGTGACCTGAGCCGAAAGCAAGAGTTGGACGCTCAGGAGACTGAGCCACCCAGGTGACCCCAGGATATTCTGCTTTTAAGGGTCCGCTATGAAAATGCAAATCCAGCCCTAGGAATGAGTAATTCCTTCCGTCTTAGGCTCTTAACCCTGGCTGCACTTGGTAATCACCAGGAGAGCCTTAGAACACAGACACCTGGGCCACCCCTAGAGCTCCTGTTCAGTTGGCCAATGGCAGTCGGGGCTGAGAGCCATGAGCGCCACGGCTGAATCTGTTCTCCGAGAGCCAGCTATGAGCAACACTGGGGCCAGGGGCAGAGGCAGACATAAGGATCGAGAGGGGAAACCAGAACGCCAAAGACCTTTATGGTTCTGTCCAGTGCTGCCCACACGAGTAGAGACGGCTCCAGAACCTGCAAAGGGTCTTGGGATCTAACTGGCATGCCAGGCGGGGGCAAGGGATCCTGTCTGTTGGGATGAAGATGTTTCGGTGGATGTATATCCGAGGGTGCACATTGTTCCACAGGGCGGGGGGCAGGGGGGCCCCCTCTGGGGCAGGGCCAGTGCAGGGTGACATGAGGGGGGGGGTCCCTCAGGACCCACAGACGCGGGCTGGGTCCTGTCTTTATTCACAATTTCGATATTTTTGTTCATCATGGATGCTTTGCATTAATTTTGGTGTTTTAAAACATTGCATTAAAATATTATTTACTCTGATCGCTAAATTCTTTGGCGGGTGCTCAGTTTTGCACCAGACGCCAGGGAGACCCAGGCTCCTTTCTCCCCGGGCCCTGCTCTGGGAAGGGGAGCACCGTTCACTGCAGCATTAGTGGGGGCGGCTTACGGCTGTGGGACCCGGCTTTCCCGTAGGGAGGTCTTGGATATGAACCGCGGCCTCAGCTGGGTGACCTTGGACAGGTCCTTAACCTCTCTGAACCTCAGTTTCATGCCCTGTCACTTGGGGCGAATAAATCCTCTACTGGTAGGGTTGGCCGTGAGGGCGAAAGGAACGAAGGTGGTCTAAGGGCAGTGGGTACCCCGGGGCCTGGTACGCGGTGAGCGGTCAATAAAGGGCCGCTGTTTCTGGACCCGGCCCAGCGCCAGCCGCGTTGGCTCCAAGGGCGGAGGACGGGGCTCCGCCGCTAGGGTCCCCGCGCCGGGCCTTCCCTGCGGCTTGGGGTCTGCTTCTCCTCTTTTCGGGTGTGAACGATCCTTGGCAGCCCAAGGACGGCCCCAGGTTTCCCCCTTCTGGGCCAGGGGTGCCCGAGGGGGAGGGGGAGGGGGAGGGGGAGGGGGAGGGCGAAGGTGCGGCCTCCCCCGGCTCCCCCGGGGCTGCCTCCCCCAGGCTCCTGCCTGCTCACCATTGTCTGGCTCCTTCGGCGTCCTCTGCTCACAGAAGGCCCCTTTGTCCCGGCCGCACCTGACTGCTGGCGGAGGTGGCGACTGGTGAGGCGCTCCTGGCACGCAGCCAGGGCGCTTTCAGCAATAACAGCATTAGTCATGCCTCTTCCAGAAACCGCCTCGTAAACCGCTTCTGGGTCTGGGTGGCCCTGCGCGAGTGCTTTTCATTTCCTCTCCGTGTTGATTTTTAAAGGCAGGCTGCTTTTTTGGTGCCAGAGCCAGTGCGGGTCAGGCTTGGGCCCGCTCCCTGATGGTCCTCGGGAGGGTCGCCCCCCCCCCTCCCCCGGGGGCCCCTGCGGAGCTGAACCTTTTGCTGCCACAGCCGCCCTGGGGGCCTGAGGGCTCCAAATGTGCGTCTCCAGGGTCGCCCTTGGGTTCTGAGGATCACCTTGGAGCCAGCTCCTTGGTTCCAGCAGCGGGACGCTGCCTCAGGGGGGACACTGCTCAGGGCTACTGGGATTCCTGGTCATCGCCAGCCTACCATCCCGAGGGAGAGGGCATCATGTGAGTCTTTAGAACAGTCACGATGGGAGTAAAGCTATTTGCCCTGCGTGTGAGAATGTGACAGCCCTGAACTAGATGGGGGGTGGGGGGGTTGCTTAGGGGTGGGGGCAGGAACATTTGAAGCAAGGTCGTCGGTGCAACTAGAAATGGGAGCAGGGTGGCTGAGGGCGTCTTTAGGGTTGTTCACAGAGACCTGCGTTTTCCTCTTCTCCCGAGCATGAGGTGGGATGGCATTTTCTTGTCTTGGTGAGCTCGGGCATTTGCATGGGAGTGACTGTAAGTTTTCAAAGCCTCTGCTTTGCTTTGCAACATTCTTTCCCTTTGCCATGGCAACTGGAGATGTCCTAGATAGTGGCCTCCCCCTCCCGCACCCCCCCCCCCCCATCAGCCTGGGTCCTGGAGCGAGGACCCGAGAGGCAGAAGGCTGGCTGGCTGACGCTGGGGGTTATTTGCTATCTCAGCGTGACCCAGCCCTTGGGGACTGCGGCACTGACCCGCCCCTCCCAGCAGCTCGCCGGCCTCGGTGACAGGCCGCAGAAATAAAATTTCCTGTCCTCCTGTTAAACCTGCAGAGTTTCCCTTTGCGACTGTGCAGAAGGAAGTCTCTGCAGGGGGCCGGAGGGCATCTTGACCCTGTGGCAGACCACGGCTCTCTAAACGTCCCCGTCCTGCCCATGTTTGGAAACTCAGATGGAATATTATTTACACCATGAAGTCTTCTGCAAATAGGGGAGACAGGTTGGGCGCGTAAAAACCCAGGACCCACAGTTAAATTTTATTTTCAGATAAACAGTGCAAAACAATGCGTAATGTTTTAGTGCAGTATGTCCCAAGCAGTGTTTGTGTTGTACTTATATTAAAAAACAAAACAGAACAAAACAAGAAACCAGCGTTGTTAATCTGGAATGCAAGTTTAACTGGGCATCTTGATTTTTATCTGACAGTCTTACCCGTAAACCTTCCTTTCCTCTAAATACAGAACATTTTAGTTCTATTTATCGATTTCTATCAGACACTGTGACAACCGCGGTCCCGTTTTATCTGTCCCGTTGGACTTTGGGCGTCTGGAGGGCACAACCATACGTGAGGTGCTGTCGTCTCCTCCACGGCACCAAACCCAAACCCCTCACACAGCATGGGGATTAACTCAGGGGATTGGAGGTGACAAAAGGCTCCTTGAGGTCCCGAAAGAAAAAAAACATCAAAAGTAGAGAGGGTTAGACGTTTGTGCCCTGTCCCATTTTCCTGCCTCCTTCCGAAGGTTAGCAGGATCTAGCATTTTAAATTTTTTTTTTTTTCAACGTTTATTTATTTTTGGACAGAGAGAGACAGAGCATGAATGGGGGAGGGGCAGAGAGAGAGGGAGACACAGAATCGGAAACAGGCTCCAGGCTCCGAGCCATCAGCCCAGAGCCCGACGCGGGGCTCGAACTCACGGACCGCGAGATCGTGACCTGGCTGAAGTCGGACGCTTAACTGACTGCGCCACCCAGGCGCCCCTAGCATTTTATCCCTTGCTGCAGCCGCGGTCCCAGCCCCTGGAACAGAAGGCCTAATTTTGTTTTAGGTTGCCCTCATCATTTCCAAGCAGACCCATTTCCGACCGCTTTGCTTCAGGTCCCCCCGCCGCTCTGGGGAGGGCATGTCCCTGGGCACAGGAGGCACTCTGTTTGGGAGGGTGAGAGGTCCTGGGGCCTTCCAGAGCCTCCAGCTGCTACACTGACTCCCAAGGCACCCCTGCTGGTGCGGGGCTGTGGCAGTGACCCTAGGGATGACCCCCATGGCGGGCTCCGCCTGAGCAGCAGGGCCTCTGGTGGGGCGCACGCCTCCCCCTTCAACCTTGCAAAGCGGCGTGGGAGCCCTTGAGGTCCTGCAGGCTGGACTCCTGCTGGCACCTGCCATTTAGCAGTCGGAGAAGTGTCAACATCCTGAGAGCAGACGTTTCTCACCTCTCAGGGCCAAGACGCGGCTGAACGTTTACCTCGCTCTTCCTTCTCAGGGTGAGAAAGTGCATATGCCTCTCCCAAGCTGTTTCTGTTCCTCCTCCGTCACAGAAGCTTGGATGGGACGGAGCTCCCCCCGCCCCCCTTGCTAGCCATGTTTGCCCCCAGTTCCTGGGATATTGTGGGGGAAGGAGAAGACTAACCCGATTTATAGAATGGTGTGGAACCTTAGACTACTACCTAGTACCTCGAGTTGGGATCCTTCTAATCCGACTCGGAAGAGTAAACGTTCATGAAAGCTTATCCAACCAATGAATTTCTCTGCATTGCATTATTTCCCCCCAGATTCATTCCAGTTTACATTTCCTGCCATCTTCATAACAGCCTGTACCCCCAGAATGAGCACGGGGAGCCATGATCAACAGAACTGGAACGGGAATGCTCTTGGTACTTCCGCGTGTGGGTCTCTTATCTTCTTCTTGTAAGCCCTTGAAGTATGACACTTGCATTTGGCCCCGAAAATGGGCCGAGGTGGATCTCCTACGGGCCCCCAGCACTCTTGGTACTTACGTCCCTGTGACGACATCCCAACAGCTAGGTCCCAACAGCCAGTGTCCGTGCATCACGCACGCACAAGGTGCACGCGAGGATACACAGCCCTGCAAAGAGAACATGGCGACACTGAAATGAGGAAATGAGTGTGAAGACGAGCACCGGGTTCCAGACCTCCTCCGACTCCCGTTCCCAGTTTCTTCCGAATTTTCCTTCTCCTCCCTGAATCTTACAGGTGTTCCTTGACTTCTGCCCCAGAACAGCCCAAGCATGGGACAGACTCCTCCCTCTTTTTTTTTTTCAATTGGGGAGAGAGAGAGAGAGAGAGAGAGAGAGCAAGAGCCAGTGGGGGACAGGCGGAGAGAGAAGGAGACACAGAATCTGAAACAGGTTCCGGGCTCTGAGCTGTCAGCACAGAGCCTGACGTGGGGCTCGAACTCACGAAGCTGACACAGCAGATCATTGAAATACAAATACTAGGCTTTCTGTGCTTAAAAATCCTCTTGGCCATTTCCACCACCGCCTGCCTTAGCCTCCCGTGGTGCTGGGGTGTCCTCCCCTCCAGTTTCTTCCTGCCCCAGGCCCCCCACTCACAGGAAGTTGTGACCAGGAAGGGAGGGCTTTTGAGATCCTGCTCATGTTCCGTCTTGACTTTGGTGATGGTTACGCAGAGATTTGCTTTATAATTATTTTTAAAATGTCTGTTTATTTATTTTGGGCGGGGGAGGGGTAGAGAGAGAGGGAGAGAGAGAATCCCAAGCAGGGCCCGAGCTGCCAACACAGAGCCAGATGAAGGGCTCAATCCCACGGACCGCGAGGTCACGACCTGAGCCGAGATCAAGAATCCGACGCTGAACCACCTGGGCGCCCCAAATAACTGTTTTTGAAACGGGACATATGTGACTCGCTCACTCTCCTGTATGTACAATAAATACACCTTAACTCTTCAATACGTACAATAAACACGGCTTACATTAAAAAAAAAAAAGGAGGAAAAACATTCCCATTCATTTCTTATCATGGTTCGGCTATCTCTTGTTTACTTCCTTCTAACCACATCTTAGGGCCTAATCTTCGAAAAAGAGCAGTTTATCTGGGTATTTTGCTAAGTGGAGGCAGCTCTTCCCCGAAGAGGCATGTCTTAACATGAGATAAAACCCAGCAGGACGGTTACCACACAATCCTGACAGCAGCCTCGGTCCAGGATGGCCACAGTGTTGGGTGTGAGGGGCAAAAGGCAGGGGACAAAGAGAGAGAGAGGGCAGCTGGGCTCAGTCTGAAGGGCCTGGCAGGCCGGGCTGCGGCATGTGCCTCTTACCTTAGGGGCAGAAAAGGGCCACGGGTCTGAGCGGGGGTTAGTTCAGACTGCATCAGAGGCCTCGATGGGGGTACTTTAGAGCCTGGGGGGCCAGCCGGGAGGGGCTGCAATGAGTTCAGGTGGGAGGGTGGGCAGGAGCTGGCTCAGCGGGGTGCAGAGAAAGGGACGGACAGGATCTGGGCTTCGGGGATAGAGCGTGCAGGGCTGAGCGGCCCCTTCAGTGTGGCGCGGTGGCGGGGAGAGCCCGAGATGCTGTCAGGTTTCTCGCTGGTCCCGTCACCCTGTGAGATGGAGAAGGTAGAGGGGGGCAGCCTGAAGGTGGGCGCGCACAGGCAGATGGCAAGGAAACGGGGATTGGAGACTCAGAGCCCCGAGGCGGGCGCAGCAACAGGCTGCTAGCTCTTTTCCTTTTCGCTCCTCCGGGGATCAGAATCTACCTCCCGGTTAGTTCAGATGGCACAGAGCCAATTGTGCCCCTCCGTCTCTGTCACCATCCTGGGCGGGGACGAAAGTGGAGAACAGGCAAGAAAGAGAAGAAGAAAAAAGAAAGGAGCCCGAGGCAGTACAGGCAGAGGAAGGCAGGAGGCAGGAGGGGAAGAGGGAAAGGGGGGGTGTGGGAAGGATGGAGCGGGGTACGAGCGGCTGTGCCTGCCGTAGGCAGTAATTCTTTCCACAGAGGCTTCGTTCATTCATTCACTCATCCGTCCGCTCCTCCATTCGTTCAGGAAGTGTTGTTTGCGTACCTACTACGTGCAGGCTCTGTGCACAGGCTCCGTGGAGGCTCCCCGACAAACGGATCAGACGTGCTCTTGATCCAGGTGGAGTTCATAATCTGATCGGCGAGGCAGCTAGTGAGCAAATAAACACAAAAATTAAACATACAATTACAAATTTCGATAAAGCTATCTACGAAGGAAGAGTAGAGGAGGCTATGGGAGAATACCGGGGGCGCTGAGCTTCCGGAAGCGCGTGTGATGCTCTAAGGCAGAGTCTGGGAAGGCCTGTCAGTGGAAGGATGAAAACTTCCCGGCCAGGCTGTGATAGTCAAAACAGCTGGTAACCACCAACCCCAGATCTCTACGGCTTAACATTAAAAGTTGACTTTTCACTCGCATTAAATTGGCCGAGGATCCGGGTAACCCTTCAGAGCAGCTGTCCTCCACATGTGGCTCGGCGGGTCTACGGGGCTTTGATCTTACGGCAACTCCACGTTCACTTGTCTTCCAAGAGCGCTGCGGTGGGGAACGGAGCGTGGAGACGTGCGCCCCAGCTCTGAATGCCGCTGAAGGGACACGAGTCCGCTGACATTTCACTGCCAAAGCAAATCTCATGGCCGCCCCTAATTTCAGGGAGACGTGAGCCCGGAAGGAGAGAGACCCAGAAATCTTGGCGAGTGCCAGGAACGTCTACCGCCTAGGCCAGGAATGGGGAGAAGGGCATTCCAGGGGGCAAGGGGCTCAGAAAACACACGGTGGGTGGAGTGGAGTGAGCAAAGGGGGGGTAGTGAGAGTTGATTGAAGAGGTGGTCAGGCTTAGCTCGTATACAGAAAGGATTACATGTTCTAAGTACAAATGAATGTTTTAAAGCAAGGGATTCTGGGCCTATGATTCATTGTTTAAGAAGGTGGCTTGGGCGATTGTATGGAGACGTGGAGAAAGAGGCTCTTTGACACAGGCCAGGCTCGAAACCATAGTGGCTCACAGGAGGCTGGTAGAAGGGGAGACATGGTAGGATGGAGACCAGCTTGGTGGTGGAACTGGTGAAGTTGGGTGGCAGATTGGAATGGAGGGAGAAGAAGAGTCCAGGAAGACAGTACGTTTGGGGGCTTAAGCAACTTAAAGAATGGAGATGCCATGTACGAAGACAGGGAGGCTGGGGGAGGCAGAGGCTGGGAGCGTGTGTGTGAGAGGTGTGTGTGTGTTCATGTGCACCTGTTTAGGGGGGAGCTTTGGGGTTTAGTTTTATACAGTGCAGGTGGCGCTACCTATGGAACACCCAACAGAAATGCCAGGTGGGCAGCTGGATACAAGTTCTGGATCTCTGTGATATCAAGACCAGGTGAGCGAAACCTCCCTGTTGCGCCTATAGAGAAGCAGGGGACTCAACACAACACCGGATTCTCTTCTCTCACTCCAAGGCCAACTACGAATGTTGCTGCCTGTTTTAAAATGTGGGGTATTGGGACACTTGGGCGGCTCAACCGGTTACACGTCCGACTTCGGCTCGGGTCACGATCTCGCGGTTCGTGAGTTTGAGCCCCACGTCGGGCTCTGTGCTGACAGCTCGGAGCCTGGAGCCTGCTTCAGCTTCTGTGTCTCCCTCTCTCTCCGCCCCTCCCCTGCTTACACTCTGTCTCTCTCTCTCTCTCTCTCTCTCAAAAATAAACATTAAAAAAATTTAAGTATAGAAATTTGGGGCATGGGAAGGCCAACAGAACAGGAGATGATTGCCATGGAAAGATGATGAATCAAACCCAGTTTCCAGGAAAAGCAGGCCTGTCTTAGCACACAGGGCCACACAGGGAATCACCAGCGTCAGTCAGGAGACAGAGGGAGGAGGGGAGAGCTGTGAGCTGGGGTCTTCATTGTAGTTTCCATGGGAAGGAATGGATGAGGCAGGGTCAGCAGATTTAGGGTCGGCTAGTTTGAGTAATGCCAGCAGGCTCTGGGACACAGGGCTGACCCCAGTTGTCCGGTCCTTGGCTCTGGGGTCATTAGTGCAGATGGATAGGGGCCCAGGGTGTGAGACCCCAGTGGAGGAGGTGGAGTGTGTGTGAGCTCTGGTTTGCCTTTGAAGAGCCTGTTCCTGGGCCGGTTATTTACCAACTCGAGGACTCGATTCAACCTGGAGAGGTGGGGGTCAGTCCCTCTGGGGCAGCAAGGCCCCACATGTCAAAGCGTCAGAACGCAAGCCGATAAAAGACACGGTTAATGACCTGCCACCTGGGTACCACATCTCCCCACCGTGCACCTAAAGGTGACCTAACGTGCAGCCACGCTTCGAGGAAGGATGTTTAATGACATTTGAAAAAGCACTTGCGAGCTGTGTTGTCAAGAGATATATCCCCACACACTTACCACCCACACCTTGGCCAGTCACCTGCTCTAAGAGCTGCATGTCACAGCAGGGCCTACATAGCTGCCCCCTCCCTCCCAACCCCCACCGCACCGCCGCAGAACAAGTTCGTCTCTTGGCCTCAGTGACCCTGTAAATGAGGCTGGCGTAGGCCAAACATCTGAATACGATGCAAAAGCCTCGGTTTTATATTTAATTCTAATTTGCTCTTCTGAGAAGTGTTATATTCTCGAGAGAGAGATGGGTTGCCTGGGAGATGTGGTTCTCAGGCCAGAATCTCTGTTGTCTACGAAGCGGTGTGGACATTATTTAAAGCCCCCCATACAATGGGACGACTGGAGAAGAGATCACTCGAATAGATGAAGGTGTTGGGGAGGCAGAGGCATGGGCGTGAGCCTCCCTGCACGTTCTTGTCCTGTGTGCCAGACTGCAGGGCTTCTGAGCTCGTCGCAGACGCCTAAGTAGGTCAAGGTGCCCACGGTGTGACTTCCACACAACCGCAACCGTTCGCTCCCCGGGAGGAGGGGGAGAGGCTTGTCAGTCGCTTGCTACGAGGTTTTCTGCTCGCTCAAAAATGCCGGCCCTTGACCCTGAGTCCCTCTGCTGCCCTGCTATCCAGTGGGCGCCCAGCACCCATCCGGGCCCGTCGTGTGGCTCTGCAGAGTCGGGGCGGGGAGCTGGTGCAAACATACCGACCCTCCGTGAGGTGAGGCTGCTGTGAGTAACAGAGTGTCTCCATCTCTGACCCAGGAGACCCATGTCTTCTGTCGGCATCCATGAAAGGTCTTTGCTCTCACGGAGGCAAGATCTCAGCCACTCCCCGGGTCTTGACGTAAGAACGCAGCCCTTGTTTTCAAGTGTCACTAGCTAGCGTGTGCAACAAAGCAATCATCAGCCCCCTAACAAGGGAACTTGTGGCTTTGGTGAGAAGGACACCTGGTGATGAACGCTAATGGCTCTTTTAACAAAGAACAGCAGCTTCGACTTCATTTGGATCTTGGGCTGTCGGGCATAAATAAGATGACATTAATCTGAAAGAAGGAACCAAAATGTAGTCAGAACGCTCTGGGTTTTCTTTTCTTTTCTTTTCTTTTCTTTTCTTTTTTTTAAAGCATTTCTTGTGATTACAATGTTCCTGGCAAATTAATGATGCTTTGTGTTAAAAAATGAAAACTCCTGTGGCAAGAAGGCTGGCGGGAGAGGAAGAGCTTAAGCTCGGGGTCGATCCGCCGAAGCCAGGGGCCACAGCTTCGTGCCGTCAGCGCTCCCCCACCCCCGGGGCGGCCCCCTGCGCGTCAGGGCAGGTTGTTGGAGCAGGTGCTGGCGGTGGGAGGGTGGTGGGCTAGCCCAGCGCGGCCCTGCACCCTCCCTGTCTGAAGTGGCTGTCAGTTAACAGTGACACTCTCCTCCTTCCCCCGGGGGCCTGGACGACGCCCCCTTGGGTACAGTGAGGGGAACAACACGACTCCTCATTTTCCTGCGTCTCTTTCAATCGCTTCTCCCTTGCACCCGGGTTCAGTTGGAGACTCAACAACTGTCCTCAGCCCCCAGCGCCTCTCATTGCTGTGGCAGTTTGACGAGTGTGAGAGGAAGGCGAACCCCCTGCTAAGGGATAGCGGACACCCTCTCCTTTGTCAGTCTCCGTCTCTGACCCGCCAGTAAGTGAGCCTTGATGTGGCCGGTCTTCCCCAAGTGCAGAGTGAGGGCAGCTAGGCAGGTGTCTTAGCCTATTTGGGCTGTGCTGACGTCGTGCCACAGGCTGGGTGGCTTGGGAAGAGTCCTGGAGGCCGGAAGTCCAAGATCAGGGTGCAGCATGGTGGTGGGAGCCCTGGCATCCGGCTGTGTCCCCGTATGCATACGGTGGCGAAGGAGAGCCGGAGCTCTCGGAGCCCGATCCCGTTCCCGTAGCCTCTACCTTCATGACTTAAGCAGCACCCAAAGGTCTCACCTTTGAATACCATTACCTTTCGGGCTTAGGATTTCAACGTACGAATTTAGAGGGACACGAACATTTCGGCCGCGGCAGCAGGTGACTGAAGGTTTATAGTCCTTCTAGCCATCTTTGCCAGGGCACAAACGAACAACAAACCCCTAAGTCCCCAGAACCCTGTCCGCCTGCACGGTGGCCCCGATTGCCAGGGAAACCGGAGCCGCAGAATAAAAAGAGGGCAGTCCTTGCGGCTCTGGCGGGGCTCCTGAGACATGAGGACAGTGGCACACGGTAGGACAGGCCTCGCGTGGGCTGCGAACGCCAGGCGCGCTCTGCTGGTGGGTGCCTGTGCTCGGCGTGGTCCGTCCCTGCTGCTCAGTCATGCCTGCCCCACCTTCCTGAGTGTCTGCGTCCCCATCCTGGGACTCCTGCCTGCTGTCTTGCCCAGGGCCTCCTTCTCTGATTCCTTCTTAGTCACATCATGGCTCTATTTCTGTCCTTTGGTTCTTCCTATTTTTTTTTTTTTTAACGGTCTGGTTTGAGTTCTTTGTGCACCGTGTGTATGTGTGAATCATTCGTTGAAACAATTTTTTTCTTTTTTCTTTTTTTGTTCCATGCGATTAGGCAAAAAAGCCCCCAAGTAGCTTGGAAACACCCAAGCCTACTCGGCTCCTTGCCCACTCGGTGCCTTACCCGATCCTGCAACAGTCCTCTGAAATACCAGCAGACTCATTTTACTGAGAAGCTGGGGCTCACAGAGGTCAAGTAAGTGGCCCAGGGCTGCACGGTGGTGTGGAGCTGTGACTGGCTCCCATGCTCGCACTCCTCATCCCTGTAGAGTGGCGCCCCGTTAAGTGTGGCCGAAGGGGCGTGAGCCGGGAGTGGAGGGAAGAACTTGACGTTGGGGCCGCCCGCTGGCGCGCGTGGGTCTCGACCCCTTCCCCTACCGGCTCTGTGACTTAGCTCCCCCTGGGGTTCACAACGGGGGATCTCAGAGGGTCGTTGCAAGGTCCTCCTATGCGGCAGCCAGTGCCCGCACGACCCGCACCCCACGCCCCCCGCATCTCCTCTGCTCTTCCCCTTGCGAAGCCCACCCACCTTCGTCACTGGCGCCACCTTCTGCTGCAGCACACCGAGGGGGCCTTACCTGAGGACCCTCGCTTGTCCCGTCTCTCTGTATCCGGGACCTCATTTCTCCAGATGCACGGTTGGCTCACTCCTCGGCACGGTTGGCTCACTCCTCGTCTGCTCTAGGGTTTTACTCAAAGGTCGCCCTCTTGGCGAAGGGTTCCCTGGCCTCTGTTCTTGAAATCTCAAACCTTCCCCCCAACCACACTCTCAGCCTTCCTCCTCTGCTTTATCTGCTCCCCAGGACGCCCGGCTTTCCGACATGGTACACACCATGCTAATTCTGCCTGCAAATCTTTCCCAGCTGGAAAGTAAATTCCGTGAGGTCACACAATTTTGTCTTTTTGTTCACCGCTGTCGCCTCAACTCCTAGAACACCACAGACGACAAACACTTGTCAAGGAAATCAGTATTATTATTATTACCTCTTTCTTTCTTTTTGGATAGTTCTGGATCAAGAGCCCTCAAAACAACAGAAACAAAACCAAAACTATCTTCAGTGGCCGGCAGGTCCTCGGCCCATCTCACAAGGGGTTCACTGGCTTCTCTGTGAGTAGAATGTCTGCAATTTCATTCTTTTTTTTTTTTTTAATGTTTATTTATTTTGTGAGGGGGGAGAGAGAGAGAGAGAGAGTTAGCAGGAGAAGGGCAGAGAGAGAGAGAGGGAGAGAGAATCCCAAGCAGGCTGCATGCTGTCAACACAGAGCCCAATGCGGGGTTCGAACTCACTAACCATGAGATCACGACCTGAGCCGAGTGGGGCTGAGCCACCCAGATGCACCTAAAGATTTTATTTTTAAGTAATCCCTACACCCAGCGTGGGGCTCTAACTTACAACCCCAGGGTTAAGAGTTGCACGCTCTGCTGACTGAGCCAGCCAGGAGTCCCATCGTGAATCGGCTTTCTTATTTCTTTTTATCCGTGTTCCATCTGAAATATGTGTGTGTGCTTACATATATATATATATTTTGTTTTGACAAAAATCTCCCCCTAGAAAACACACATAGGGTTCTTCTTAACTTCCCTTTTGTTGGGAGGTATCCCCCCTTCCACAATCCCCCCTTCTCCCCATATGGTCCAACTAAGGGGGTCTCTTTTCAATGACACTTGTGGTAGACTGTTTGACTCTTCTTCCGCTGGCGATGCCCCTCCTTCGGAAGGATGAAGCATTTCCACATTATTGCTCTCAGGCTGGGCCATGAAACCAAGGAGCAAAAGTGACGGGTGCCACTTTTTTTGAGCAGCAGCCCTCAGGACCACTGACCGGTCTGCTGCACTTCCTTTTTTCTTTGGCCACGAGGGCTGCTCCTTGAACTTGACTCCGTGGGTGAAGTGGGTGTGGAGCTGAGCCACAGCGAGTGGTGATGAACACGTAGCATGAAAGGGAAAAAACCTGTATTTTTATCATGAGAACAATAGAGAGAGAAGGGCAGAGAGGAGGAGGATGAGAGCATCTTGGGCACTGTTTTCCCTGAGGCCACTGGAGGTGTCCCGGCTCGTGCCTTCCTAAAGCCCAATTCTTGGATTCTGTAAAGTAATCCTTTGTTTTTCTAATATACTTCCTGTGTGATTGTTGTTGTTGTTTATGGTTGCTTGAGTTGGGTTCTACTAAGAATATATAAGAATATATCATCTGTTCCCCCCACATATCTTTGGGTTCTAGATCAAAACATAGAAAAGGAAAGAAATTCCATGGAAAGGACTTGTAGTCACATGACTGTGCCTGTTGTTCTAGATGCATATGTTTTTTGGTGATAGGATACTAGTTTACCACCAAATCCTATGAAAGGCAAATCCATAAGTAAAGTAAACTTTAATTGTATTTCTGGTTTTTCATTCCTCTGCTTTTCTAGTTCCCACCCCTCCTCCATCGGCCAAAAGTTTTTGTAGCATTGAAAAGAAGAGGAGAGGGGCCCCAGGGTGGCTCAGTTGGATGAGTGTCTGACACTTGATTTTGGCTCAGGTCATGATCTCATGGTTCGTGGGATCGAGCCCCAAGTCTGGTTCCACGCTGACCGCGTGGTATTCTCTCTCTCCCTCTCCCTCTGTCCCTCCCCAGCTCGTGTTCTCTCTCTGTCTCAAATAAATAAATAAAACTTAAAAAAAAAAAAGAGGATAAAAGGAATTTCATCCAACAAGACGAAACAAGATTCAGCTTTCCTTTAAGATATTGAAGAATTACATCTCATAAAAATGCTCATAAAGGTCTTGGTTAAAAATAAAAACACTCATATTGGCTCTAATATAGACAGACATCGTGCTGAGCTCCCCTAAATGAGAGTGGAGATTAGAATTCTGGCAGCATTTACGGAGTTCTTTATTAATAGCTCTCGGTGGCAGCAAAGTTTGTCATGAAGAGATACCCTTTGGCCAGTACAGAGAGAGGTTTTCGGAGGCAGAGACGGTCAGGAGCCGGCTCAGAGTGGACCAGGGTACGGGCCTAAGTAGCATTTGGGTGCGCTGTTATTCTCTCATGATATGTGAGAAATCAGATGTACTTTCAGCTGCCACAGCGCGTGCCCAAATGTTTCTGAATAAATTAAACGTAAGAACCTCTTGGGGTGCCTGGGTGGCTTAGGTAAGAGTCTGACTCTTGATTTCGGCTCAGGTCACGATCTCACGGTTCCTGAGTTCGAGCCCTGCCTAGGGCTCTGCGCCGACAGCAGAGAGGCTGTTTGAGATTCTCTCTCTCCCTCTCTCTCCGCCCCTCTCCCCCTCAAAATAAAGACATAAACATGAAAAAAATTACGAATCTCTTCAACATATTGAACACTCTCTGTGGCAGGGTAAGTGTTACACTTACCTTACCTCATTTTAATGCTCTGTGACGGTTCGTTTTATGTCTTGACTTGGCGAGGCTATAATACCCAGCTATTTAATCAAAGACAAATGTAGGTGTTGCTGTGAAGGTATTTGGTAAATATGGCTAACATCTGCTATCGGTTGATTTTAGTTTATCTTTTCCCCTCTTTTCTCAAGTTTTTATTTAAATCCCAGTTGGTTACCGTACAGAATAATATTAGTTGCAGGTGTAGAATTTAGCAATTCATTACTTATAATAGCCAGTGCTCATCACAACGTCGGTTGATCTTAAGCAAAGGGAGATGACCCTCCATCACATGGGTGGGTCTCACCCAATCAGTTGAAAGGCCTTATGGGCAAACACTGAGGTTTCCCGGAGGAGAAGAAATTCTCCCTCAAGACTGCAGCATCAACACCTGCCTGAGTTTCCAGCCTGCCCTACGGGTTTCTGAGTTGCCAACCACCACAGTGGATGAGCCAAACATCTTCAAATAAATCTCTTGATACACATGAAGGAGATAGAGATAGAGATAGATTGCTTTTCTGGAGAACCCTGACTGACATATCTCCTGTCAATCTTACCATTATCTCCATTTTTGTGGTTGAGGAATTTGAGCCTCAGAGGCCTGGTCATTAGGGAACCTGCCCAGTCATCCAGCTCGCAAGAGGCCGACCTGGGGTTGTTTTCAGAATACGGCTTCAATACAGCGATGCGTGGAGAGAGAGAGACAGACAGACGGAGTGCGAGCAGGGGAGGGGCAGAGAGAGAGGGAAACACAGAATCCGAAGCGGGCTCCAGGCTCCGAGCTGTCAGCACAGAGCCCGACGCGGGGCTCAAACTCACGGACCGCGAGATCGTGACCTGAGCCGAAGTTGGAGGCTTCACCGACTGAGCCACCCGCAGGCGCCCCAAGAATATGCCATTTCTGTAGCCATTTGCCGAAGGGTTCCCCGGAGTTAGGGTCGAAGACTGACTCTTGATTCTCAGAGAACCAGCTTCTTCACAGCCTGACATTGCCAACAAACCAATTGCTGGCCACTGTGTTGGCACCTTCAACTTTTCCTGCCACGGCTAACTGTCGCCAGCCTGGTCCCCCAGCCCCACCCTCGGTACCCGGGCTGCGTGCCTCCCCCACACTTGCTATAACCGCTACTTGTCTGTCTTCCCCACATTCTTGCCTGGAGACGAGACCATGTGTCAATCTTGTTCACCATGAGTTCCAGGCATGTAACTCAGTGCTTGGCACATGCTTCTGCCTGATAAGCTTGTGATACGGGAAGTCACGAATAGCTGCTGTGAATGCTTCCACTTTGCAGGGTGATTTAAACTTGTCTCCAGCCTCCCTTTGGGAGGAAGTGCTGTAAAGGGTCCAAGAAGGGCCCCACGACCTGCAGTTCTGGATCCGGACGGACCTCTGATCTCCGCCCTTGGATTAGCTGTTTGTGAATGAACGAGCAACCCGCTGTCCATGATCACTGGAGCTCTGCTCTGGGCCTGCCTGCTCTGGGCAGGAAGGGGCAGCCGGAGAGCACCGAGGGTGCTCCTGGGTGGTCCTTACACGGGGGACCCACGCTCACTGCGCGCCCCTTGGAGCATGCTGTCAGAATCAATAAGTTAGGGGTGGATTTGCCAAGTCCTGCCACTGACTATATAATGAGAGCGAACCTTTCGAAAATGAGCGCTCCCTTAGACTGAGGCGACAGGCACAGGACAGACAGGCAGAAAGTGGCACTCAGGATAGAGAGGGCCGGGCCAGACAAGGATGGGGAGAGCTGGATATTTATCATGTGACTGTCAGGCTGTCACCCAGAGTTGGCTGGGGAAACCCTACAGAGTCGAGTGACCTGGAGGTGTCACGTAAATTCATGATGTAGCGAAGAGAGTACTGGCTTGGGAGTTTGATGATCTGGGCAAGTCCTTAAACCCTCCAGGCCTTAATTTTCATCATCAAGGTAATCGGTCACCAGGGCCTCCCTGAACGTTGAGATAAGATTGCCTCAAACGGCCACCTGGACAGCTGGGGTGTCCAAAGTCCCCCACTGAGTTTGCACAAAGCCCCGGACCTCCGCTCCTGGTTCTCTCCCTCTCTCCCTTCCCGAGAGGGCCGCCTCCCTCTCACCAAACCTGGACCCCGAGCTCAGCGTCTCCAGTCGCCTTCCTGTGCCTTCCACTCTCGCAAAGATCTGCAGACCACGAGGTGATGGGCATGCGGGGTCCACAGCTGTGTCCCTTTCCTCCTGGTCCTGCTCTCAGAACTACCGAGGTGGGGTCTGTGAGCCCAGCAGCCTCGCACCAATGCCGTTTTCACCTCCACTCACCGCCGTGGCCGCACCTGTGGACCTGGAACGCCAACGCTGTTGGGTGCCCTGCGATCCTCACTGCCCTTTTCATGTTGCACCCCGCATGGGGCACCTGGGCCCTACTCCGTGTGATCACGTCGTCCAGAGAGTTAGGCTACACAATCAGCCCCCCGGGATGCTGGCCTGAGAGAGAGGTCTGGTGTCTGTCACCACCACATGCAGGAGCACACCTCCCTTTCTGCCCTGCGACCACAGAGCCATGCAGGCCAGCGCGCCTCCCTCTTATCCGAGGCGGATCCTCGGTGCTTCGGCGAACACGGTCATGGTTACGGTCCTGTTCTCCCAAGGTGGTGGGTGAATCCCAGGGTGGACGCAGCCACAGGTCACGCTGGGCGTCCCCTGCAGAGGAACGGGGGACTCTCTGGCTTAGGTGTCAGGAAACTTGATTCGAGAGCAGGTTCCAGAACGGACAAGCTATATGACCTTAAGGCAAGTCTCTGACTCTGCTGAGCAGCAGTTTCCACTTAAAATGGCAATGAAGTCATGATTTCCATTTCTTCCACAGCTTGTATGAGGCTCAAACGAGTGAGCATATGTGAAAGAACACACTCTATTTCACAAGCACTCTCCATATAAGGTGTTAGAAAAACACAAACTGTACAGAGGGAGCTTATCTCGAAATTTTCAGATTTCGGCTTCCCCCCCCCCCCCCCCCCCCCCCCCCCCCGTCTCTGCCTGGAATGGAGGTGTGCTGGAGCTGAGCTCGATTTTTGCCATTTTTTTTTTTTTTTTTTTTTTTTATGGAGGGAAACTTGGCATCGCATTTCAAAATTGCTCACATAAGAGGGAAGTTGAAAACATGACTTCCCTGGAGTTAGTGCTTAGTTAGAGTCTTATCTTGCAACGCATTGAAACGTCGTGACGGAGTTGGGGTGGAGTTTTTGAAATGCCCAAGTGACACGCCCTTGGCGTTGAGTGTGGGTTTTAGCACAGCGCTGAGGTCCGTCCTTCTGAGGCCAGGCTGTCTGGATGTCCACTGGACAGTGTCAGTGCAGGCCGTGTCAAAGTTAGCCGCTTCGGCCAACCCACGTGACTTAGCAGGATCATCGGCGGAAGGTTTGACCGAACGCTCCCCCGCGTCGGGGTGCCCACGCTGTGTCTGTGAGCCAACTGTTGCTTTCTGATCTCACAGGCATGCTACTTCCTGCCGGGAGATTTCTCCTGCGGGTCCGTCACCTGACCCTCAACGCTTTCCGCAGCATGGCCGGTCTACCTGTCTGTGCTGCTTTAGCGTTGGTATATCCTGGTCTCTCTCCTCTGAGGACAGGAAATCGAGGTTCGGTTCGGGTGTTAAGTTTGAGAGGTCCTTTTGACATCCGAGTAGATAGTTATATATAATACTGGTTATCCATGGCTGTATAACGAATTATGCTTAAACTTACTGGCTTAAAACAAACCAAACATTTGGTATCTCACAGTTTCTATGGGTCAGGTGTCTGGGTGTGGCTCAGCCGGGGCCTCTGCTTTGGGGTTTGGGGTCTCTTGTGGGACTGTAATCAAGGAGCTGTGTTTTCATCTGAAGGTTCTACTGGGGAGGACCCGCTTCTGCGCTCACTCACGTGGCCATTGGCAGATTCGGTTCCTTCCAGCTATCGGACTAAGGGCTTCAGATCCTCACCGGTTGATGGCTAGAAGCAGCTCCCAGTTCCTGGCCATCAGGGCCACATAGGGTAGCTCACAGCAAGGCAGCTGGCCTCCATTGTGGTGAGCAGGTGAGAGAGGAAGAGAGGGTCAGCAGGATGGACACCTAATCTCAGATACCCACATCCTGTCACGTTGGCCGTCTCCTATTTGTCAGAAGTCACTAGATCCAGCCTACAATCAATGGGAGTCGTGAACACCAGCAAGTGGGGATCACCGGGGTCATCCCAGAGGCTGCCTTGCACGAGATGCAGGCCTGGTGTTCTGGGGAGAGGACTGGGCCGCACACAGCTTTTTTGCGACCTGCCAGGCCAGTTAGAGACGAGATAGCACCAGTGAGGTCAGATAGGTGGCATGGGCTGGGATTGATTAGAAATGTACACGAAGAAGTGGAAAACCACACCGGCATACCGTTCAGGAGGTCAGGGGGGAAGGGGAGTGAGCCACGATACCCAAATCCGACTCCCGGTGCTTTGTTCTTAAAGAGGTTGTTTATTGAAATGAGGATCCCTTTCCCAATCCTTGGCGCTCGGCAACCCTCCCTTCACCCTCTCGATCCTGAGCAAATTAAATAATGGAGCAATGACATGGCCATGTCCTCACAGGTCCGTCCGCCCTCCACCCCTCAATGGGAGGCTTTGGCTTTCCAGAAGCCCCTGGAGAACGGGGAAGGAAGGAGAGGCAGAGGGCAGGCTGCACACGCTATCTGTGCAACAGACTAAGGTTAGCTGCTTCCCAGTCTTTGATCAGTGTGTTTAGGCCCCAGCAGGCAGAGCGGGTTGAGTCAGCATCAGCGAGCTGCGGGAGCAAACAGTTTGACTTTGCTCCGAGTCCCCCTAGAGCTGAATTCCCAGCCAGGCAGTCAAATGAGAAAAGGTGCAATTAAAGCAAATAGAAACAAGGAAGGGAAATAACGACAGGCTGGCAGTGGATTAGCTGCAGTGTGTGGACAAGCGTTTCCTGCCTCCTAGGGCATTCATTCGGCTGAATATCCCGGGCATTCATTCATTCATTCATTCAGGAAATAGGTACTGGGCACCTTCTATGCTTCAAGTTCAGCGTGGGCACTGGGGTGGGACAGTAAGGCGGGAGCCGACAACGGTCTGGTCGTCAGGGGGGTCTAGCAGAGGAGGCAGATGTGAATGAGACGGCCGCACCAACGCGTAAACATTGGAGGGTTGGAAACCGACAGCAAGTCTCTCCTTGACCTGAATTTCGCCAGGCTCTCTGAGCCCTCGTCTTAAGTAAGCTTCGACCTTGGCCCTCTTCCTGTCCTTGCAGGCCCTGCATCGTCCAGTCCTAGCAAGAATCCTGCTAAATAAGTTTAGCAAGAATACACCCCCCCCCCCCCCCCTTGAGATCTGATCTCCCTGGCCTGCCTTCAGCTCGGATCCTGTTAAGTCTGTTTGGTAAGAATGGCCCTGCCCTTGATGTGTCCTCTTAGTAATGTGCCTTCTCCTGCCCCCTCACTCTGCTCATTGGCTGTAAACTCCTACTTCTCCTGGTCTTGGGCGCTGAGCCCCATCGTTCTTTCCTATTGTGAAAGTCTTGACACCTATTTCAATAGTCCTCAGTAAGTCTTCATTACCATTGTGACAAGTGTCAGGATAAGTTTTTCTTTACCCTAGCTGCTGTGAAGGTGAAATACTTTGTGCTGTGGAAGCGAATGAATGGGGGAATCTGACCTTATCAGGGAAGTCAAGGAAGGCTTATCGGAGGAAATGGTGCTTAGATCTTAGATCCTAAGGCAGGATAGAAGCTGAACCTTAAGAATCTCCCAAAACTTGGAAATAACGCGAGAGGATGATGGCCTGACCTTTCAGTGCCAAACTGGAACACTGCGGAAAAGGCTCTCTAGAGCCAGATACCAAGTCTGACCTACTATTCACTGTCGACCAAAGCCGAAGCTTTGTGAAGTTAGAAGTTATCATTGCTAGGTCGTGAATGACTTTCTGTCTTAGCAGAGATGCAAACATTTCCGTCCCCTCGAAAACACAGCCTAACAGGTTACAGCTGTATGGCCCCGGAGGACGTAAACTTGCTCTGTATCTAACTTCCCAAACTTATTGTAACATTCCTTTCCTGAGAGAGCATATAGACGTCTGTTGCACAAATGCTCTTGGAATCGGTTTTACCATCCTGCTGGGTTCCTCATTAGTGACGAAAAGAACTTTAAGCACGTGTTCGGTATAGATTTGTATGGAAGTCATGCTTTTAATGATTTAAACATCATTTAAGACATCACTCGGGCAGGGGTGGGTAGAGGATGTCAGAGAAGCATGGTCGGTACTGAGTTACTGGGGACCCAGGACCTGGCCTTCGAGGACTCTGAGAAAACTTGGGAAAATGGAGGAGGTGGTAACTGTGTTCTTGGAGTTGCCGGACTTGTGAGTTGAAAAGTACATCATTGGGGCACCTGGGAGGCTCCGCTGGTTAAATGTCCCACTCTTGATTTCAGCTCAGCCACGACCTCACGCTTCGTGGGATAGAGCCCCGCGTCGGGCTGTGCGCTGACAGCATGGAGCTTCTTGGGATTCTGCCTCCCTCTCTCTCTGCCCCTCCCCTGCTTAAGCTTTCTCTCTTTTAAAATAAATAAATAAACATTTAAAAAAATTTTTTTTTAACGTTTATTTATTTTTGAGACAGAGAGAGACAGAGCATGAATGGGGGAGGGGCAGAGAGAGAGGGAGACACAGAATCGGAAGCAGGCTCCAGGCTCTGAGCCATCAGCCCAGAGCCCGACTCGAGGCTCGAAATCACGGACCGCGAGATCGTGACCTGAGTTGAAGTCGGATGCTTAACTGACTGAGCCACCCAGGCGCCCCAACATTTTTTAAAAAGTATGTTACTAAACAGCGAGGTGACACTTTGCGAGGGCCATGCTGTCTCCCACTCGGCCATTCCTTTTTTTATTTGCTGTTTCTGTTAGTTATGCATTTTCTCCCCCCCCCCCCCCCCCCCCCCCCCCGTTTGACAGCCTCCGTGTTGGTCTTGGGTCGCCTTTCTCCCTTTCCTTCTTTGGCTACTTCTCAGCTCCTCAGTTCCATCAATGCTTCCTCCAGCGGGTCTCTGGGAACTGCCCCTTCCTCCCTGTCCCCGTGGTCACCACCCACTCCAGGTGCCCGGAGCCATGAGGACTTATTGCAAGATCCTCATGATTCTTCCAGTTTCCAGGCTCTTCCCTCTCCAATGCGTTTCTCATTATACTTTTGCCAGATTCATCCTTTTCTTTTTCTTTTTCTTTAAATAAAAATACCGCTTTCCCTTGTCCCATCCTGTTTGAAATTCTCCGGTGCATCTGCAGTTGTAACTCAGATTCATTTCTGGCCTTCCAGAAGCTTTATGCGGAAAAGGCCGAGTGAGGGGCTGGCTGCTTGTATCTTCTCCTTCCGGGAATCCTCAGGATGTCGCTCCCCCTCTCCCTCCCCCTCCCCCTCCCCCTCCCCCTCCCCCTCCCCTTCCAGGTTTCCCCAGCCAGTGGGCTCTAAGCATAGCTCCCCGAGGCGTGAGACCCACCCGTGATTTTTGGTGCAGCCAGTGTGGGTGGCCTGTCCTTAAGGTCTGACCCGCTCCCACAGCTGCTGATGGATGGAAGCGACTGGACCAATCCGGTCCTCTCCTGGGAGCCCAGCTGCGGCCAGGACGGTCCAGGAGAGTCAGCAAGGGGCGGGGGGATGAGTCACCCGATCTGCACTGGAGTGACAGCCGTAGGGACAAGATGACAGCAGTGCTGGAGCCACACTCTGTCCTCTTGGTGTCCCAACCGTGTCTTTTGATTTTCTGTATTCTGAGGCTTGGCCATCTGGGGCCTTGCACACCCTGCAGGGACCGCCCTTCCCACGGTGAGGCCCAGAGCTTCTAAACAGCTCACCCAGGACTGCGCTTTCCGAAGACGAACCAGCCCACACCCCCGCTCTCTCCTCTCTCTGCTCGCACACCCTGGGCCCCTATCCACCTCCACTCACCACCCCAGCGCCAGGGAGCTGAGATGACTGCCTGCTGAAGTTCCTCCCTCAAGCCAATCCTCAGCTTGCTTACCCTGCCTCACCCCTTCCTTCTCACATACAGGCGTCTCCACAGTGAAGGCTCTTACCCCCAGTTCTCCCCTCCTCCTCCCTCCCGGCGCCCCCACTGGCCCCGCTGCGTCCCTGCGTGGCCCTGGGTGGTGTATTATGCCCCCTTCTCTTGGGAACTCTGAGTAACAAACCGTCTTTTCAGTAACAATCATCTTCTGACTGGCTGGCCTTACAAACCTCAAGGTTTCTATTAATATGCTATGTTTTCAGACACTCGATTTCCACACCACGCTCCTGTGTCTAGGGAGCTTGGTGGTGTGGCCAGCCCTGCTTTTCTTTGAAGCAGGGCCATGGGCGCTTCCCCACCTCTCATATCTTGGATTCAACCCCCTTCACTTAAGGTAATTTCGGGGGCTCTCTTCCTTGCAATCAAAAAAAAGAGGCAACTATAGTGAAACTCAACGGATGAACACAGGGGAAGGGAAGGAAAAATAAGGTATAAATAGAGAGGGACGCAAACCATAAGACACTCTTGAATACAGAGAACAAACACGGTTGCTGGAGGGGAGGTGGGTAGGGGGGATGGGCTGGATGGTGGATGGGCATTAAGGAGGGCCCTTTTTGGGATGAGCACTGGGTGTCCGATGTAAGAGGTGAATCACTGGGCTCTACTCCTGAAGCCAAGACTCCACTGTAGGTCAACTAACTTAAATTTAACAAAACAAAACAAAACAAAACCCTGCCACACACACACACACATACACACACACACACACACACATAAGCCAACTACAGGGAATCCAGATGTGACCTGTACTTACTTCTCCCACCTTCCCTGCTGTGTTTCTCAGACCCTTCAGCTTCAGCCACACGTGACAGCTTTTTACTCAGAAATGTTCCTGTCTCCTGAACCTTGCTCCCGAACCAAGCTCTTCCTGCAGGAACACCCTCCCTCCGGCCTCCGTCGTAGGCTCTTTTGGCTAATCTACTCCTCCCCCAAGTTCCAGTGCGAATCTCACTTCTCCTCTGAGGCTTACATGACTTCGCCACCATAGCAACCGTGCCTCTCTCTGGACACCTGCATCATCTACTGCTGGGGACGTTTCTGGGACAGCCTCTGCCACCTTACATCCTTCAGGATTCGCCTCTCAGTATTCAGGAGCGCTATCTCCCGGAGCCTTCACATTCTCTTGGTCCGGGGACCGAATGTTTGGTTTCGTGTGACGATAGGACGAACTGATGCCGAATGCGTCCTCAGCATCGTCCTTGTCATGGAGCTGGGGCATACAATCTGCAGATGTGACGTCTTGGGTTGCCCTGCTCGAGCCAGGGGCTGGCCAGGAGGGGAAGCCAGAGATCTACTCACCTCTCTGTCTCGGCTTAACCCCTTCTGGGAGGGGAGGTCTGCCGGCCTCCAGCTCTTCTGAGTGGGTACCTACATTCATTTCCCGATACAGGCTTCCCCCGCTATCCGAAAGTAGACAGTTCCTATGACATCTTCTGTAAGCCGAAATAGCGAAAAGCAAAGACACAATCGCCATTAATTTATATGGAAAAGAAAATCTGAGCACTCTCAGTTCCCCCCGAAAAAACCCCTCTGAGGCTTTCCTGATATCTTAGGACACAGCTTGCCAGTGGATGCACAGAATAACTCCAGAGAAAGCACAGGTGCCCCTCGACACAGTTCAAAGCTGGGGCGGCTTGAGGCCGAGAGGCTGCATGTTCTTCCCGGGGATGGAGCTTGGGGGGGGGCCGCTCTCACCTCTTGGGGTCCCCGCTGCCTCTATAAGGTTCACGGCAAACATGCCGAATGCTGTTTTTGCCTCCGCCTTTTTTCGTAAAAGCAAAACTTCTCCTCTGGTTTCTTGTGGTTAGCGAAACAGGTACTCCTGTAAGGTCTTTCCGGAAAGCCAGGCGGCTTAGCACGAACTTCCGAAAAGCGAGGGACCCCTGTCCTTCCCGATCCTGGGGAAGATCTCACTTTGTTTCCCTGCCAGGCCTGGAAGGGAAGGTATGCTACAACTTAAAGCAACGAGAGAGGACCGGGAGAGGGGGCCGGCCCCCGGTCGGACACAGAGGACTATTTCCTGTGTGGAGGCTGGCGCTGGGGTGGGAGGCTTGGAAAGCAAACTGGTGTTTCACAGTTTGGTCTTGGGCTGACTTGTTTATAATAAAAACATTTGGTTTGACTTCCCCAGAATCCAAGCCATGATGTAAATGCTGAAGCGTTCAGGCCACATTCCTTTTAGTCTCCAGAGAAGTTCTTTTCAGCAAAGGATGAGGGTGGGAACAAATAGTTCCTGGGACCGTCTCCAGTCTGAAACATTGCATTTAGAGTTCGGGCCGTGCAAATAATTCACATACTAAAATTCAAGTTCTAAATAAACCTCGTAAATGACAGGCAAATTATTTGTGTCCGAGTAATGGACAGTGTCTCTTTAAATGTTTTTTTCCATTCCTCATGCATGCTGTAATCAGCAGACGGCCCTACATTTCCCCACCACCCCACCCCCGCCCCCCGCCCCGTAAACAGACCCTTCTAATAGCTAATATCCTGCAGTGACCAAAGCCATTAGAAGGATTAGGCCATTACTATCCTGTCCAGCAAACACATAATGCTCACGAGGATTGCCTTTTTTTTTTTCCCTTCGGTTGTTGTTTTTATGGATGAATCGGGGCCCAATGGTCGGTTAAAAAATCAAAACGAGGAGGGCAGAGGGTTATGGCCATTTTCTCCAAGGACACCTCCCAAACAGCATTAGGATTTGAGATTCCTTTGTCAGAATGATGGCAGATGTCAGCTTTGTGACTAGAGCGAGCTCTGAGCATACACAGACAGTACGCAGACCTCTGTCCCTCGTTACCATCGTGTCTAATACTCGCTTTCCCCGGCACCGCGCGTCTGTCCCTTTTCTCTGCCTGTTCCCACAGCCCTGTTTGTGCTGGAAAAGACAAACCACCAGCCCAACCCAGCCCAAGGCCACGTCGCACGGCTCGGGAATGTTCTGAAACACTGCCACCCAGTGGCACTTCCCAGGCATTACAGCACACCGGCAAGGGAGCCAGGAACCCAGTGTCCTATGCAGAAGGGTAAAGAGGGAGAAGGGTGTGCAAGCTGGGCATCGACGGTGAGGCCAGCCGCAGAGAAGCACCTGTATGGCACAAGGACAGGTAGCTGGTTTGGAACGGGCTAAATAGGACAGGTGACAGAAACCCGGAGAAAGGCGGCTGGATTATAAAGAGAAGGATAAAGAAGGTAATGGCGTAGTCCGTGTGGGCAGTCCTTTCTAGATGGAAGAAACACACAGTTTCTGTAAGAGAGAGCAGGAGAAAGATGACGGGAAGATGAGTCAATGGCACTCTTTTTGGAGTCGCCGCAATTTGGATGACTCAGTCTCACATGTCTGGATTCTTAAGGATCCTTGGGCTCTACTGATTTGGGGGACGCCACTGGACCTGAAGGGGCTGCACTAGGCCTCTGGATCTCCTTTCTGCCCTAACGTTGTGTGGCTTTATAATCCGAAACGCTGAATGAGCAAGCAATGCAGAAAGGCAGCAGTGTAAGCTGTGGGCAATCCTTAAATCATCTGCATTTGACTTCCAGATGCTGTAAAGGAGGGCATAAAAGACATACCCATTTTCAGCCCCTGGAGGTTCGGTGCTGGGACAGTAGGCCCGTGGGACGTGCGTGATTCTCAGAAAGAGCCTGCGTTCTCACCTTCCAGCATCAGCAGAGAAGGGCCAGCTCCCTGGGATCTGGAACCTTCCAGCACTTTCCTGTGGGGGTGGGGTGGGGTGTGGGGGGGGTGTTGAGAGGAAATCGGCACAGAAGGGAGGTTGTGCCCATTAAAATTGAAGTTAAACCAGAAGCTAATGGGTTAGTAATTGAATAGGTCAGCCTTTCCAGTAATATTTTTCGTTTTTAAAAGAGGCAAGTTATTCCAAAGAAATTAGATTCTGCTGGCTGCAATGTAAGAATCCAGGCAGGCGGTAAGTGACTCCTCCTCCAATCTTACCTGCTGGTTCCCGTCCTACCTCCATCACCAGTATTTGTTGGGAAACAGCCTATGTGATCACGATTTTAAAGACTGCTAGAATCACTTTCCTAGCCAAGGTCTGAAAGATTTGGGTTCAGGCTCCATTTGAAGAAACCCGGGTGGTACGTCCCCCCAGCACTTAGGGTGTGATGGTTTCTGCTTATCTAAAGTGCTCACATTGCAAATATGAGCAGCGGAGCTGGGGATTTAAATTCCGTCTTGATGGGAATTTGAACTGAAATACTCTGCCCACTGCCACTTTATAAGCCGGGAATCATCAAGCTAGCTACAAATACCTCGAGGGGTCCTTGCAGTTTGCTCAACATAAATCAGCAAAATGACAGGCAATTGACTTTGAAGACAGCTCTCACATGGCTGAGTGGCTGGAGCCACTGCAAGCAGATGAAGGCATTTTCCTGTAAACATGATTGTGATTAGCACCAGAGTAAACAGCCGATTGGGCTCTATCTGTCAGACTCCAGCCTGCTCTGGATTTTTCGCGAGGCGGAAATCAACAGGCGACTCCGTCGCGACGGAGTCGGCCATTCTGAGAAGTGAGTTTGTATTTCTACACCTGGTAAGCGCTTCTGATCTCCTCAGAAGGTTGGGCGGGAAGACACCTTGATCCGGCTCTGTTTTCGTGGAGACGGTGGGCGTCGGGCCCTCCCAGCACAGAAGCGGTTCAGCTTGCCGTGTGTGCTCCAGTGCTGTCTAACAAAGTTTGGCACAGCCCAGATTTTGGCTACGTGGCCAGGTGCACATTGGCAAGGCCGACCTTACCCGTGTCATCTGAGGCCGTCACCCCCGCATGCTAACGAGGCCAGGAAGGTAACACCAGTAGCTAAGCTGGCCGGGGCGTGCGGGCCCTGTCCAAGGAGACAAGCTGGCCTTGCTCCACCAGGGGCTGATGCCAACTGGGACAGAGAGCCCAGGGTTGTCATACCAACTGATCTTTCTGGAGAAGCCAGAGATTGGGATTTTCATGAAACACTACGCGTGCCAAATCAAATACGTG
The DNA here is from genome assembly GCF_007474595.2 of Lynx canadensis. NCBI lineage: Eukaryota > Metazoa > Chordata > Mammalia > Carnivora > Felidae > Lynx > Lynx canadensis. The sequence goes on from NC_044303.2 coordinate 9,857,698, forward strand.
TGCGGGCCAAAAGCAACGGCGGGGACACAGCAGCAGTGTGACCCTCGTTTTGGATTCTTCCAAACTCATTCCACCTATCCTTGGTCTCCGAGCCACTGGAAAGGATTTCCCGAAACAGTGAGGGAGAGCTTTCGTGGACACCCTCAGCAAGGGAGTGCAGAGTCTATTGGCTCTCCAGACCTGGAAAGGACTTTTCAATACCTAGCTTAGATCTTTCATGCGGCAGCTTGGACCACTTCTTTTTTTTCGCAGTCAGCGGGAACTCAGAGGGACTGTTCGTCATCGCCGCAGTAATCTTCCCACAAGAATTATAAACTCGGGTAGCATTTGGCGGAAGAAAGCGCCGCCGAAGGCTCTGGAATCCCATTCCCTCAAAGGCTCGAGGGGTGTCGCTCTGGTGAGCCCGGGCCTGGTCTCCGAATGGCTTTGAACCTCAGTTTTCTCCTTTACGGAATGGCTTCTTTTTTCCTCACGGGTCCTCGACTGTGCACAGCAGCCTGTGGCTGAGTCGGGGAGGCGTGTGCCTCTCTTCCGGGTTCAGCTCATCTGAGTGTGGTTCTCAAGGCCACCACTCACCGCTTGTGGGATTTGGGGCTCGTTGGGTAGTCTTTCGGACCCTTGCCGCTCTCATCGTTAAGATAGGGGTTAAACGAGTGTTTCCTCTAGAGTGTGGTGGGGATGTTCTGTGTGCCCAGCTCAGGGCCTGGCATGTGGTAGTTTGGAAGGTGCAATTCGGGGGACGGGCTGGGCACAGTGATGATGATGGGAAGGAGGGTCCGGGGTGACTCCAGGTGTCTGGGTGACTGGGTGCACGGGGGCCCAGTTCAAGACAGGTGATCCCAGACAAAGAACAGGGTACTCGTAAAGACAGGTGCTCTGTTTCATTCACTACATACCGAATTTCAGTCGCCTTAAAACTTTGAGGTCCGGAGGTCCAGCCGGAAGTCGCTGTGGGTGTTTGGACTCCTGGCCAGAGAGTCTCTGCCCGGAAGCATTAGTGGTAACTGAACGTGGGTGAGGATGCCCAGAGGGAGGGTAGTGTCAGGGGACAAGGGACCACAAGAGGGCTGCGACCTGAACCCGGAGGTTCAGCGGTGAGATGGGCCAGGGAGAAAGGTGAGGTGACGCATCAAGAGAGGCGGAGGGAGGAACCCGCAGAACGGGGAGGATGCCGTTAGGCTAGGCGCTGCTCGAGGTTGTGGACAAGAACACCGTATGAAGTCACGTCGGGGAAGTCCTTAGGGAGCAGGGAACAGTGACAGCGGAGGACTGGCGAATCCACACGGCGCGTGCCCCCGGGAGCAGGTGGGGCTCTGTGGAGTCGGGGGCTTGCCTCTTGTCTCTGGCTGGTGCACTCCAGGCTGGCGTCTGCCCGCTCGCTGCTGAGGTTCTGGTGCCTTCGACGGGAAGGCAAGCGCCAGGCTGCTGTCTCCCAGGGGGGCAGTGGCTCGTCTCTGCCTGTTTCGTGCCAACAGCACAGGCTACAGAGAGTGGGGAAGAGGGAGTGGGGGAAGCCCCCAGTACCGGGAGGAGAGCCACAGTCTTGGCATCATGGCATGGTGCTCCTTGAAAGTGAGGGGACCAGAGAAGGGGCCCAAGAGGCAGAAGCATGGTGGGTGCTAAGGGACCCTGGCGGACGGACGGAGGGAAATGAGACAGGAAATCCTGGAAAATGAAGACAGAGATGTATCAGAGGGGAAACATCACTGTGTCCTAGGGGCCTGAAAGGGAAGGGCACCCCCAGGTAGCGCTGGGGGCGCAGGTGGTCACTGAAGGCTGGCGAGCACGTGCCTGGAGCCCTGAGCCTGCTCTTGGCCGTGCCCTTCCTCCCTGGGGAAGCAGTCAGCAGGCATCCCGCTGTCCCCCAAACCCCGGTGCCTGTTTGTGGGCCCTGAGCACAGGGATGGGGACATGGGGCAGGGCCACGTGGTAGGACCCAACGGCGCCAGGGACAGCCAGGCCCACGGAGGCCTCCGCCAGACAGCCCCGTCCTTCCCAGGCTGCAGGGCGGCCCCAGCCAGGGATGCATCTGCTTCTCACCTCCCGCGGCTCCCTTTGAACTGCAACCCTGCAAAGCACAGGCAGCAATAAAACAGCAAAGGAAGCAGGGGCCTCGGCCAAGGGCAGGGGACAGGCCTGTGGCTCTTCTTCCCAGGCTGGCCTGGGACCTCGGGAGCTGCCGCCTGTGTTTTACGCCTTCGGTCTCCCTTTTCCCACATAAAACTGCTCAAGACCCACGTCAGTTCCAAGTTCCAGCACGGAAAATATAGCAGCACACAATATGTTGTTTTGGCAGAAAGCTATGAATTTTAGTATGGAATGTCTGTCACGGGGGCCCATCCAATTAACTCACTTGTCGAGAAATCAGAATAAATAGTTGAGAGGAGACGTCTGCGGCTTCTGCTCAGACCTTTATTTCTTATTTGTTTTCCTGCCTAAGCAGGTCTGCAGTCACCAGCATGTAGATTTAGGGTTGAGGAGGAAGGAAGACACAGCTTCCAGGGAAGAAAGGGGGTCGCTTCCCTGCATTTTGGACTCGAGTTCTGGTCGTAGGAAAGTGTTGGGGAGGCAAACCTGGCATGTTCCCTTCGAGTCTCAGACTCGGTGCTTTTGTTCAGTTTGAGACAAGGCTCAGCCCCAGAAGCTTCTCTCCATCCTTAGGCTTTTCCACTGCGGCTGGCGGGCGCGGCTGAGTCCATCCATCCAGTGGACAGCCCAGCCTGACATGGCTGTCCCCAGAGCCAGCCGCGATGCCTCAGGCAAGCTCTGTGACAAGGGAGGGCCACGGCATGAGTGGCAACCCCCCCCCCAAGTTGGGGCGCTGACATGGGCCCTGGAACAAGAGGACCCTGTGGCATCAGTGAGGCCCTTAAGAAAGACGCATCCCCGGGGACACCTGGGTGGCTCAGTCGGTTGAGCATCCGACTTCGGCTCAGGTCATGATCTCGCGATTTGTGGGTTCGAGCCCCGCGTCGGGCTCTGTGGTGACAGCTCAGAGCCTGGAGCCTGCTTCCGACTCTGTGTCTCCCCCTCTCTCTGCCCCTCCCCCACTCATGCTCTGTCTCTGTCTCTCTCTCAAAAATAAATAAACGTTAAAAAAAAATTAACAAAGAAAGAAAGACGCACCCTGAATGTGTGGCAGGGGAGTTTCCTCAGGAAGATCCTGGTCATGCCCACGTTTCTCCTGCCCAGATTCCCCGGGGGAGGCACAGGCCGCAGCCCTGGGCAGGGCACTTTCCCAGGACCCCCGATTCCCCGGGGTTGCTCTCAGGGGTGTTCAGCAGATAAAACTCTGGGCAGAGGACGAGTCCCTACTTTGAGCTTTTTTCTGTGGCTCTCTGCCTTTACATCCTTGGTCAGGTGGCGAGGGTGGGGGCCCAGGCCGGCTTCCCCGGGGCCTGCATTCATGAGTTCCGCAGGAGCCCAGTGTGAGAGCTCACACAGCCAGAGGGACTGTTGGGGGGGTGGGGGGTAGCGGGCAGTAAGCTCCAGACGCCCAGGAAAACACCTGGCCCATAGCGCCTGCCTACCCGCACAGGTTCCCCAGCCCTGTGCTTCTGGAAGCCTCCTTCCCCAGCCTCTGAGACCCAGCCCTCCCCACTCCCAGCCTCCCGGGCAACCTCGACAACCTCTCCTTTCCAGCCTTTGCACTCCCGGGGGGGGGGGGGGGTTGACATCAATATCTCTCCAGCAGTGGTGGGAGAGCCCGCTCCAAAGCCAAAGTGTTTTCCGACCTTTGCTCTCTGGAGCGAGTATCCCTAATAACGAGGACCTGGAAGGAGGAAAGGCCATTCTGGGGGCCCGGCCACAGCCCGGATTCCACATCCAGGGCCTTCAGTCAGGAGTCAAAGGCTCATTCTTCAAGGGCTGCAGTCTAACTTTGTCTTTGTGCTCGGTGCTGCTTCCATTTCAAAGGCTTCGCCAGCGAATCGCGTGAGTCATTCCTGGAACCTTCAGGAGTCTCCATGGTGACGGGCTTGAGTGGGCCGGAGGGAAGCCAGCATTCACTCCAGTCTGCAACAAGTTCCTCTCTTCTGATTTTTTTTTTTTCCCTTTTCAATAGAGACTAGGGCTGAGGCTTTAGCTTTTTTGTTTTTTAAGCAAATCACAAAATGGAAACTCCCTAAGCTCCTTTTCTATTTTATCAAAACAACATTCTGTATAAATATATTGTCTAGCCTTTACCTGTCTCTGTTGAGACCATGAAAACAAAGCAAGACGAAAACTATGCATTTGGGGTTTTTGTTTTTTGGGTTTTTTTTTTTTTTTTTTTTTTTTGGCAAGTGTTTGGAGAAGAGATCCTATTTTCTTGTTTACCTCGGTGAAAAGGCTCCGGGTTGTCATCTGGAACAGAGATGCTCACGGCATCAGCCCAGGAGGGTAGAAGGCCTCACTAGCCTACCATCACACGCAGCGGAAGTCTACCAGGAGTCTGAAAATATTGTGCGGTCACGATCCATGGAGACGCGAATGTTCTTATCACCCCCAGTGCGCTCCCCATGCCCAGAGGTTCTTCACTGTGTGATGTTCAGGGAACAGCACAGTCTTCTGGGCACGTCACGCAACGAGCGTTACCACGTCCCTTTTGGTCACGAGAATCCGCGTAGGAATCTAGCAGGAGGTTTTCAAGCGGGACTAAATCTTAAAATCTGTCACCAGTGTGATGAGCATCGATGGACATAAGTACATTTGTATGTGATCTTTTGAGGGTACCGATCCTGTGTCATAGTCATGTGGTACCCAAATGTTCCCATGTCTGGGGGAGGAAATGAGTTTATAAAACATTACGACCTGAGTTCTGCTGGGCTCCGCGATCCCCTCGGGCTGCAGCAGGATGTTTAGCCTCCTGAACCTTTGCCTGCAGATTTCTGGGTGCCTGCAGGGGCATCTCGTGAGTGCTCTGCTCTGCAGGGGTCAGCCATTCTCCACTGGTGGCTATGAAACCGCTCAGTGTGCCAACCCTTTGCGGGGTGCTGGGCGGAGGGATGGAGAATGCCTTTCTCTGCTGCGTTAGTCCCTCCTGGGACCCCCAAAGCAAGGCTATATGGTGTACCAGCCTTTCGATTGCTGCTCACGTCTTCTGTCATTGTCTCAGACCTAGCCTTGGCCACCACCACCCCTCCCCCCAGGTAAAAGCCACACCTTTGTACCCGGAAAGGTTATTCTTCTCTGACAACGGAGGCTTTTCCAGTGGGTCCTGCTCTTCCTCTGGGTTCTTAGGACACAAGTCCTAACTTCTGGGGCGGGGGGGGGGGTGGTTGGGCGGTCACAGAGCCTTTGGAAAAGGTGATAAAAGCCTGGAAACCTCTCACGGCAAACTACATGCACACACGCCAGCATTTCAGAGACAAACTCAGAAGCTTATGGACCTTGGAAGCCGATGCCTGGGCCTCTGGGTAAGAATCCTGCTAGACATGGACTTTCTTGCAAGAATTTTCCTAGTACTGCTTTCTCAACACTTTGATCCGGTCCAACTCGCCAATGTGTCAGACATACCCGGTCAAGGCTGAAGCCCCTCAGGGGGTACAGCCCATGCCCACCACAGCATGCACATTACTCATCAAATCCTTCAACCCACTAATACAGATGGTGTGTGCATTAGTTTCCTGTGGCTGCTGTAACAGGTTGCCACAAACTCGGTCGCTTAAAACAACAGAGATTTCTTCTCCCACAGTTGTGGAGGCCGGAGATCCAAAATGAAGGTGTTTCTCTTTCTTTTTTTTTTTTTTTTTTTTTTTTTTTTAAAACTTTCCACGTTTATTTATTTTTGGGACAGAGAGAGACAGAGCATGAACGGGGGAGGGGCAGAGAGAGAGGGAGACACAGAATCGGAAACAGGCTCCAGGCTCCGAGCCATCAGCCCAGAGCCCGACGCGGGGCTCGAACTCACGGACCGTGAGATCGTGACCTGGCTGAAGTCGGACGCTCAACCGACTGCGCCACCCAGGCGCCCCAAGGTGTTTCTCTTTCTCTTCTCCCTGTGCGTCTCTTATAAAGACACTTGTCATTGAACTTAGGGACCACACAGCTAATCCAGGATGAACCCATCTAAAAGATCCTTCATTTTATTACATCTGGCAAGACCCTTTTTCCAAATAAAATCATAATCGCAGTTTCCAGGGATTAGGCTGTGGACGTATCTTTTCCCCAAAAGATACTATCACCTCAGCCCACTACAGTATTTCTCATTTATGTCTCAGGAGCTAATAGTACCTACCACACAGTCAAGAGTTCAGTAGACATTCGTGTATTTTTGTTTGAGGGTTTGGAACAGAGACTTGCACCCAGGCGCTCTGTCCACTCGATTCTGAATAAAGGCGGTATGTGTTTGCAATAAACTCAATGTCTTTAGCATTCCTCCGCTATGAAAGTAGCTCCCCCGCTAATTAGAGTAAATAGTTTCTTGCTTTCCCTCAGGAATTTGTTACAGTAGTTTATGCCGTTTTTCAACTTATCACATTTTACGTATGCAAGAGTTCTCTAAGAGTGAAGCAAGCATGTTTGAAGGCTTCTTCTTTCAACCCCACCGTGAGGTCTTTTCAGACCGTCAGCATCTGCAAATGACTTGGATTTTATTTATGAGATAACCTTTTAGGGAGATGTGTCATAATATTTATCAGGATAAAAAGATGTGCATTTATGAGTACAACCGTATATTTTTATGTAGGCGATCTTATTTCTGTCATATGGCATTTCACTGACACCTGATACTTCCAAATGTTCATTTATACTATACGTGTACAAAGGAAATGCCATGCTTTTTCTCTCTTTAAAAATATAGCTGGATGTGACGCCCCTAATAGAAAGTAAATGAATATAATCAGATTTTCCCCCACTCTGGAGTGCAGATTTTGAGCTTTCATATTAAAATGTACCACGCAGTCTCTCCAACCTCCCTATCTGGAATGATTTTATTTGACAAGGTTAAAAGTGGCAACGAGAAGTCTGGCTTTGCCAGCAGGAACTTTTTAAAACAACCTCTCCCTGTGTATATAATTCACACGGTACATACCTTGCAATTTCATGCAGCTAGTCATATTTTATTTATGAAATGTTTGGAAGCTGGAATCCAAAATTAGGGAAGGTCCAAACTCCTTATTCCCTATTCATAGTGTAAATTAGTTCAAGTTGCTTTATTTTCATTGTTTTCTTTCCATATTCTTAAAAAAAATTTTTTTTCATGTTTATTCATTTTTTGCGAGAGAGAAACAGAGCGTGAGTGGGAGAGGGGCAGAGAAAGCAGGAGACACAGAATCAGAAGCAGTCTCCAGGCTCCAGGCTCCAGATTCCAGTCTCCAGGGTCTGAGCTGTCATCACAGAGCCCGACACGGGGCTCAAACTCATGAACCAGGAGATCATGACCTGGCCAAGTTCGGACGCTTAATCGACTGAGCCACCCCGAAGCCCCATCTTTCCATATTCTTTTAAATGTAAGGCTTCGGCAGGGGAGGGCAGGACGCTTTATTAATATTTATTATTTGTCCATTTTCCAACGAACAAAACCCACCGAACAATCCCAAGAGAGCCAGAGAAAAAGCGGGCTCGCCCTCTCAATGCTCAGCACATACCTGGCACATTGGGGAAAGGCGGAAACACACAAGCTGAACATGTAGCCAAATTCGCTGACCAAACCCAGGCAAGTTTAAATGGGAGCGCGCAGAGCCAGACTTGAAGTCAGAGATGCGTTAACATCAGGCCTTTCAACTTCACCGAGTAATAAAAGCCAGCAACAACACAGCATCAATCAACTAAAGACTTCCCTAAAAGAGTCTGCACTCGCCCCTGGGGGAGCCCTGCAGACAGATTCCACTTCCAAGTTGAAAGGAGGGCTAGAAGGGCTCTATCCCCCACCCTACCTCCCTGCACTCAGAGCTCTCTGTTCTGCAAACACTTTGCAATTTACTCTCTTTCCTGAAAGTATGTTAGCCCATGGATACAAATAGGCTGATTCCTCCGCAGAAACTCGCTGGCTGGTCTACCGGGGAGCTAGTCAGTCTCATTGTTTCAAAGTCCGATGTGTTTGATTTTCAAACTCCCTGACAACTCGACCTGGTTTTAATTAAGTGCTTTGAATTCAGTTATTTTAAACTCAAAAGTGTGCCTGGATAAAGATTAGGATGATCAGTTTGTGTCAGAGTGTGTTTTCAACCTGTGGTAAGCTTTCTCCTTGCTAGAAATGGCTGTGGATAGAGGGTTTTTGTTTGTTTTGTTTTGTGTTTAATCAAAGGGGCTGGCTTTCCCTGCATATCTTTGTGATAGACACCGGCTGGGGTTATTCTGTGAAAAATTGGGCCCGGACCAAGTGGGGGGGGGGGGGGGGGGAACAAGGGATTCTGGCTTTCAAAACTCACTGTGCTTGCAAATTGTTTGGAAGCACAAATGTCCATGATCCCACCTTCCGCATAAGCCTTAGCTAGCATTGTGATGCAGGCTTTTAAAGACGTAACTTCTTAAGCATCTTCAATACACCTAAGTGCTGGGCCCTCCCTGTTGGTTCTTTCAATTGGCCACGTATAGGATAGCCGCATCATTTACTGTCCATGCAAGGACCCTCTTGAGGGTGGACAGAGGTACTAAGTGGATGGGATGCTAGGACAGCAGGTATAAACCAGGACATCCTGCCGAACAGGCACCTAGGTTCCCCCAGGCAGATGGAGTTCTTCTGCCCTCTGGGCCAATTACCCAAGGGTTTTTCAGTGACCCTGAGTATGCTGGGAATGTCGCCAGCTTCACCTGCCGATGGTTCTCATAAATCCTGGCATCTTTTCTTTTGGAATCATCTCTTCTTTGTCCTTGGGACACCAATCCCAGCAACTCACTATTTCTGGACCCTAGAGCACTTTTGCCACAAAGTTGTTTTTTGTTTTTTGTTTTTTTTGTTTCTGCCTACGATGCTCCTGTCTTTCCCACGTCCGTCCATGGAGATCCTAGTGACTATACAAGACCCAGTTCAATGGTGCCTCTTCTGTGAAGAAGGAGCGGGTGGGGAGCCTTTTTGTCACCTAAGCTCGCACAGGGCTGTGTTTGTGTCCTTCTTGGGGCACTTGCTTCTTTGTATTTTGTGACACTTTTATGTGTAGTATCATGTTCATTGCTGAACTGAGAGGAGGGACCAGGCCAAAGCCTGGACTCCACAGCACTCCTTTGGTCTTGAGCCCTTGTTTTAAGTACTTCTCACGTCTTATTTGAATTTTGGTGTTTTGGGTGGGTTCTTTTCTAAAGTGTGATGAGAAACAAAGATTGAAAGCTTTGCTGCATCTGGCATTTGCAGGGAACAGGCTCACACTATTGTTGGATTTGAATGCTGGCCTCTCCACTTAAGAGCTGTGCAATCTCGGGCGCCTGCGTGGCTCAGTCGCTTAAGCATCTGACTTCGGCTCAGGTCGTGATCTCACAGTCCATGAGTTCGAGCCCCGCGTCGGGCTCTGTGCGGACAGCTCAGAGCCTGGAGCCTGCTTCGGATTCTGTGTCTCCCTCTCTCTCTGCCCCTCCCCTGCCTGCCATCCGTCTCTCAAAAATAAATAAAACATTAAAAAAAAAAAAAAGAGCTGTGCACTCTTGCGCAAGTCGCTTAACTTCTCTGTGCCTAGAAAATGGGGATAATAATAGTCCCTATTTCCTAGGGTTGTTATGAAGACCGGGTCCTCACTGAACACAGCACAGTAATAGTACATACTCAATATCTTAGCCTTTGTCATTCTTCGGGCTGCACTTCCTGTTTCTGGAGCCTTTATTTGCATTTTTGAACTGCGCTGTAACCAAAAGAAAACCAAGAGCTATCGGTGCATGTAACGTGGTGAGGCCTAATGTCCACCTACGCGTCAGGCGGTGCCAGCGATGTCTCCTGGAAGGCCACTGCCTCGATGAACCCCAAGGACACTTGACAGGCAGAAGGATGAAAATGAGCGTTGGTCACTGCAACACAGTGAAAATTCCTCTTGAACATGAAGAACAGATGGGCTGCCCCTGCCCCCTCAACATGAGAGATCAGGGTCTCCACACATCTGCGTCCTCATCTGTGAAACAGGAATCCTAATGGCACCCACCCCGTGTGGCCGAAGCAAAGATCAAATGAGCTCATACATGGAGAGCATTTCGCCAATTCCTGGGTATAGATTTCCTGTTCTCAGCATCTGTCCCAGAGCACGAGTTGAGTGTTGTTGAGGGAGGCGTGTTGGGCGTCCTGGGGACGGTCCCCTCGTATTTCCTTCAACTGCGGGAAATCTTGTGGTTAGCTCCACCAGCGGAAATTCAACAACAATCTGAGAACGCAGGGGCCCCTCTTTTTACTAGAAACCCTGGTGGGGAGACCCCGCTCCCCCCCGTCTGTGAGCTTCTGGCGCAGGAAGGCCAACACCAACAGCTGGAAGAACAATTAGGCTGATGCAGACACCAGAGTGACCATTAGCAACAGAAATGGTGGCAAATTAAGGCCATTAAGTCACAAGCTGGAAAGAGACCAGAAATCTTTATTAATCGCCAAGAAGAGGACATGACTTCCCAGAGACCCTGACAGGAGAAAGGAGGTCAGAACACCCACGGTCTTTCTGGGTGGAGGCCAATGGGTTTGCATGAGTGCATGAGCATGATGATTGCATCCTGCATTCTAGAATGACTCACCCCGGCCAGGGGGGAGCATGAGAACTAAGGCTTACACACAGCAGACTTCACAGCCCCGGGGAAAGAAGTTCGTTCATTTCCAGGAGCATTTGCACCTAGCTCGCACATCTGGTTTGTTCGGGGACTCCACAAGGAAAGTCATTCCACAAAATTTTCTTGCCATTTTGCACCAATAATTAGCATTTTTTTAAATGTTTATTTATTTGGCGGGGAGAGGAGAAGAGAGAGAGGGAGAGGGAGAATCCCTAGCAGGCTCTGCCTGACGTGGGGCTCCATCCCATGAAACGTAAGATCGTGACCTGAGCAGAAATCAAGAGTCGGTCGGGACGCTCAGCCGACTGAGCCACTGAGGTGCCCCAGCATTTTTTCTTTAGCTTTTATCCTTATTCATGCCTACTCTTTCCTCGGCGCCGCTCATGGAAGGGGCGCGAAGGTGGTTTGCATTCTGATACAGCGCACACCTTCTCAGAGTCCGCACGGCAGAGCTAGCCTCAGTTAATTTTCACTCAGATCTTAACCTTCTCAGCTTGCTTCACTCGGACTCTGGATTTTAAGCAGAAATAATGGTTTGTGACTTTAAGCAGGGCACCGGCTGCTTCCCCACCCTTTCCCCTGTGGTTTCGTGAACCACACAGTCCCATTCTGCAATATCCTTATTTCTGAATTTCCAACTTCTTTCCCATCAGGGAGATGACTAATGCTAAAAGCCATGTATTACAGCGAGGTTTACTAGGAACGCCAAATGCTCATTTGAGACATCCTTTCAAATGGTAACAGCTGTCCTTGCAGCCAAGGTGACATTTATTAAAAAAAAAAAAAAAAGAAGTCCCAGCTTGGCCCCCACCTCTCTTCAGTTCTGTCCCCTCTACCCCCCTGAGGTTGTAATGAGAAAGATTGCAGAAATGAGCACAGTGGGGCAGAACCACCCAGTGGCGCTCCGTGGGAGGCATGCCCTTGGGGTGGGCTTACGATAAACCCCTCTGTGGCAGGAGCTGTCCCCATCGCCATTTTTCAGGCTGGGAAAAGTTGATTCCAAAAGGCAGCGTAGGGAGGGGCTGCCGTGGCGGTGGGGAGGGGAGGGGGCGAGGAGCAATTTCTTTAGCGTTCTCCAGATCTTTCCAACCAGGCTTTCCTTGGTGCGGCCACTTCCTCTGGACATCCTGGCGGGAGCTCAGGCTTTGGGTGGCTCGGAGGAGGCCAAGGAACGGAAGCTCTGAAGGCTGGTAGAAGAGTGTACCCAGTGTTCCCAGCCCCCACCCACCCACCCCCTTGTGCAGGAACAGTGTTCCCAGCCCCCATCCACCCACTCAGCCCACCAGACACTCCCGTGAGAGCCAAGCCCAGTCACTGCCCGTGCCCTCCTCCAAAGAGTGAGAAACCTAGTGGGGTGGACGCTTGGTCCAGCTACAGGAATAAACACTGGAGGGAGAGGAGAGGAAAGAGGCAAGGGGGCTGGGTGTTTGGACGAGCTTCGGGTACAGTCGTGGGGTGAGAAGCTGTGGGGTGGGCGGAAATACATCAGGATACTTCCCTGAGGAACGCTGTGGATGATGACCATGGGTCCCCTTTGGTTTTTGGGAAAATGAGTACAAGATTGGAGTCATTTTGAAATTGCTTTGGGTTGCGGGTCCAGGCTGGGTGAAGATCGCACGTGGGAGCAGATGGCAGAACTGCTCGTCTCAGTAGGGCAAGCCTGGGGAAGATTTTCTATTTCCTGGGCACTGGAGTACAAGAATACCCACGGAAGAAGAGCCGAAGGCTGAGGGCGACCCCCCAGGTTCGGGGTGAACAGCGATAGAGCTAGTGAGGGGGCGGCATTGGCTTATGTGCAGACATACTTGCCGTGAACTTCCCATTCTTCTGCAAGGGGCGCTGGGGGCCTGGTCACCTGGCCAGCGGGCTGTGGGGTGGGTCCCTTCAGTGCCCTGTGTCCTCTGGTTGTCTCTGCTGCTGGCATTTGGAGGTGATAGAGGACAATGAAGAGAAGGCTAAGGTTTCATGTCCTTTTTATAACCAACGTTTGTTGCTGGCACCTTCCTTTTGGAAAAAAGACACTGATTCATGACTGAACAATCCCTCTGCGCAGAGAAAAAAAAAAAAAAAAAAAACACCCTTGGAGTCTCTTAGTGGATTTCTGTTTAAAGTAATGGACGGCTTCCATAGGCTATTCAGAAAATGGCTGAAAGAAATCAGAGCAACAGAGTTGATGTTTTTATTTCTGTCTCTTTCTCCCCGCAGATGAGTTTGAAATTCTTGCTCTGGGCCATATGGAGTGGATATTCCAGAAGGAAATTATATACTGCTCTCTGTTTCTACTCAACTGCTTTCCACTTTGTCAAGTGGACCCTTTGAAGCAGCCCTCTCCTTACCTCACATTCTGACATGAATAATTGTTTAATTGCCTCTCAGTCTACACAAGATAAGGAACCGTGTCTCGAAATTGTGTAATTCTCTTAACTAAACAATAGCGGAACCACCCAGAGCAGTTTTCAAAGACAGAAAAGAATTTCTTACATATGTTAAGCATTTTATTATTTTCGAAGTGCGTTGCTCTGCGGTATTTTTTAAATTGGATAATGCAGACGAAGCCCTGTGTAAATTGTATCATATAACAAACGAGTAAGATTTATAACAATTATTGATTTGATTTTCCATTCACGAAACTGAGGCTCAGGGCGGGGAGGGGCAGCCCCGAATCATGACAGTTGCTCGGGGCCCGGACAGCTGTCTGTCTCCTTATTCCCCTGTGCTCTCTCTTCTGTGTCAGGTGGCCTCACCCAGAGAAGGCCAAGGACGACCTTGGACCCAAACCAGAGGCTTCCCAGAGGGGGTGGGGCCTAGAGTGGAGCCCACGGGTGTGTTTCCTGACCTGGGTTACCTCACGCTGTCCCCCCTGTCTCCCTCACAGGCTTCGGGCACACACTTGCCTTGTTCTCTTGTTCAGCTGCTGCCAATCACTCTTCAGCAGAGCCTTTCCCTCAGGCTGGGACCCAGGAGTTGTTACATTCCCTAGGTTTTCAAAAATACGGGTTGCTTTTTCTTAAAAAAAAAAAAAAAGTGTCCCTAAAATAAGCTCACAAGCCATTTCCACGTTTTAAAAAAGCTGTTAGCAATTCCTGATGGTAGGCTATTATCTTGATCTTTAAGTGCTTGGGCAGCTGGCCTGGGGCAGCCCCGCTGGGGGGCTGAAATCACAGCCAGTAAAGCTGAAGCACCCATCGTTCTCCCACCCACCACCAAGATGGAGCCCAGGAAGCCCCAACACCAGCTAACTGGGTGGGGGGTGCGGGGTAGCCTGAGCAAAGGGGCTCCATGCAGGTGGTGGGGGCGACCAGAGAGGGTTTCCTGTGCATCGGAGGACACAATCCAAAGAGTGCCAAGGTAACCGTTGGACTCTGAGACGATATTTGCAAAGAATATGGCTACTAAGGGATTTATAACCAGGATATGTGAAGAACTTTTACAACTCAACAGCAACAAAAGAAAACCTCCATAAAAAACGGGCAAAGGACTTGAACAGACATTTCTCCAGAAAAGACATACATACAGGTGGCCAACATGCATGTAAAAAGGGACTCAACCTCACTAATCAGGGAAATGTAAATCAAAACCACAGTGAGATCGCACTTCACCTCCATTCATGTGGCTATCATAAAAAAACACCCCACCCCTCCCAATAAGCCAGAGCATAACAAGTGTTCGGGGGGATAAGGAGAAACTGGAGTCTTCGTGCGCTGCTGGTGGGACTGTAAAATGGTCCAGCTGCCGTGGAAAACAAGATGGCAGTTCCTCAAACAATTAAACAGTTACCACATGATCCAGCAACTCTATTTCTGAGTATATACGCAAAAGGATTGAAAGCAGGAACTCAAACCGATATTTGGATACCGATGTTCTCAGTAGCATGATTCACAGTAGCTAAAAGGTGGAGACAACCCAAATGTCCATTGATGATGAATGGGTAAATAAAATGTGGTACATCCCTCCAATGGAATATTACCTAGCTTTGAAAAGGAAGGAACTTCTGTCCTGTGCTACAACATAGATTAACCTTATAAACATCTATCAATCAACCCAAATGAATCCATCCAAAGCAAACAAACAAATAATGTAAACAAGAATAGAGATGGTGATTAAGAGTACACTTGTCATGATGAGCACTGAGAAATGTATAGATTTGGTGAATCATTATACTGACCTGAAACTAATATAATACTGTATGTTAATTATACTTGAACATTTTTTTTTCAAAAATTAAAAAGTAAAATAAAATAGCAATGAAAATATATTTAAAAAATAAATAAATAAATAAACATCTATCAAGTGAAATCAGCCAGACGCAAAAAGGCAAATGCTGTATGGTTTCACTCATATGAGGTATCTCAAGGAGTCAAATTAATAGAGACAGGAAGTAATCCCTATTGCCAGGGATTTGGCGGGGTGGGGGGGGATGGGGAGTTGTGTTTAATGGGGACAGAGTTTCAGTTTGGGATGGTGGAAAAGTTCTGGAGATGGATGGCGGTGATGGCGACACACGAGCACGAATGTACTGAAGGCCACTGAATCGCACACTTAAAAATGGTTACATGGTCAATTTTATGTTATGGTTGTTTTCCCCAAATTAAAAACTCGCAAAGACTGGTAATGGTTAAAATGGAAGTTTTATGTTCTGTATATTTCACTGCAGCTTTGTAAAAGTTGTTAAAAAGTTAACAGAGAGAGAGAAAGAGACAGAGAGAGGATTTCCGGGTAAAGGTTGAGTTGAGAACTGGTGGGGAGAGAGGGAGGCAATGAGGTGTTCTCCATCGAGGAGAGTTCACTTCTGCAGTGTGTGAGGACGCCTTGAGGACCCTTCCTAGCAGATGCTTGGTCTGAAGAGGTCAAAGGGGCAGGTGTCTGGCCCCTTCCCCGTGACCATCTATCTGATGGATGATCCTTTCTGCCTCATCATGGATGGCAGAGAGGACAGACAGTGCCTATTAGGGGATGGTCAGGGCCACTCCCTAGACTGACTTTGCTCATCAGAGAGTAAGTGAAGACACACGCTGTGGACAGAGAGTTGGCCGCGGGGACATTGGCCAGAGGTAACATAGAGCAGAAACTTGCCCCCATCCCTTTTTCTTTTTAACAACTCCTGGTTGATTTTTCTTCTGGTTGGACTACATCTTTGGGTAATTCTTTCAGGTAAGTCTGTGGGTAGGACACTTTCTCAGCTCTCACACGTCCCCAAATTTCTTACTTTTGCCCTCACACTGGAAAGATAGCTTGATAGGTTGGTTGCATAGAGAATTCTAGAACAAGGTCACTTTTCCTTAGCATTTCATGAAGTTACTACCCCATTGTATTCTTGTTCTGGGTGCTGCTGATGAAGTGTGATGTCAGACTGTTTCACATGCTGAAGCACATGATCTGCTTTTTCTCTGGAAGATTCTAGCAGTTTTTCTTTATGCTGAATATTCTGACGTTTTACTCCAATGTCAGTAGGGGTGGATTTGTTTCATTTTGTTTTTAAGTCCATCCTGTTTTCGGGTACCTGGGTGGTGGCTCACTCAGCTGAGCATCTGACTCCTGATTTCAACTCAGGTCATGATCCCAGGGTCGTCGGATCAAACCCCAAGTCTGGCCCCGCACTGAGTGTGGAGTCTGCTTAAGATTCTCTCTCTCTCCCCTTCTGCCCCTCTCCTCACTCATGCTCTATAAATAAATAATTTAAATTTATTATTTAAATATATGAATAAATAAATAAATAAATAAGCCCTGTTATGTCCTTCCAGATACATTCATTTTGAGGACTTAAGTTTTAGGAAATTCTTCTCTCTCATTTCTTTAATCTAACCATTTAAAAATGTTTTTAATGTTTATTTATTTTTGAGAGAGGGACAGAGAGTGAGCAGGTAAGGGCAGAGAGAGAGAGAGGGAGACACAGAGTCTGAAGCAGGCTCCAGGCTTTGAGCCGTCAGCACAGAGCCTGACACGGGGCTCGAACTCAGGAACTGTGAGATCATGACCTGAGTTAAAGTCAGTCAGACGCTTGACCAACTGAGCTACCCAGGCGCCCCTCCCTCGTTTCTTTAAATGTCACTTCTGCTCCCTTCTCTCAGTTTTTTTCCTCCTGGAACTGTTAAAGATCCCCAGAGTTTATAACGTGTATTTCTCACTTGTCCTTTCTTACGTTCCGTTTCTTTATCCCTATGTGCTGCTCTCTGGAGGACTTTCCTCCTTCACTCACCTGCATCTGTTTGGGTATTTGGTTCATCCACTGGGTTTTATTTATTAACAGGATGTACTCGAACACTGCCCAGACTGCCGACAGGAAGAGGCCGCTCTACTCTGCTCATAGTGACGGTGGGGAGAAATGGGTCCAGCCGGGCTCTGGTCTTCCTTCCCCATAAGCACCACACCCTTGTGTCTAAACCATCCCGGCTCCTTGCTTCCACCCACCAGGCGAGACACATACTCACCGCTGTACCTCTGTTGCAGGCCCCTCTTGTCCTGCAACACATCTTAGGCTGTTCCTTTTCCCTTGCATGTGGTCCTTTCCATCTTTGAGGGATTTTCACAGTTTCTGGGTCACTAAACCCCCCCCTTCTGAGTTTTCTGAGTGTTGTTACATCACATCCATTTTCTATCATCTCTGAAAACCTGATCCTGGAGGGGAGGCAGTTGTACGTGTTTCGGCCACCATCTTGAAAAAGCAAGGCTTCGAGTCAAATCTTGACGAAGTTCGAGATGTAAAAGATAAAATGAAGCCCTGTGATTGAAGCAAGGGCGGGGACTCCAGAATCTTCTTCCCTTCTCCCTCACGCCTGGGAGGAGGCTGCAGGGAACACTCTGTGGAGTGTGGTGTGAAAACCACTCACCAACATTTATGTCATGGTTATGGCAGTTGCCTTGACGGTTGGTACCACAATCCCAATAGCCCGTTCCCTCAAATAGTGACAGATCACTTTTCTCCCACTGAGAAACCTGGAACCCCCTTGGGACCTCGCTTGGAATGTCTGCGTTTGGTCTTAAGAGAAAGGATCTCGGCTCGTTGGCGAAGAACTGACATTTTCTGAGCTTGGCAAGGTATTGATGCCATTAGTGGGTCTGTTTAGCAAGCCACCTGCTTCCCTGAGTTCTCTCTGATGACTTAGTCAGGTGGGTGTCACATCTCAAGCATGTAGCGAATATAATGGCTGTAAGTTCCACCGATGAAGAGATGCTTCGTAACCACTTGATGTGGATCTCTCCTGCTGCTGGATGTGACCCAGATGCAAGAGGCACATGGGGTGAGGAACCCCATTTGTCTCCTGCCCATGTAGCGGGGAATGGTCGACTACGAAGAATTGTTCGTTTGGGTGTGTTGCTGTGTGTAGGGCCTCCCTTAGGGCCTCTGCGATACCTTCAGCGAAGATTCCTATCACTTCACAGGTTTTACAGGTTTAGACTTCCTTTTCTTTCGTGTATACGTATAAGGCTGACCTAGGGGTTGGCACAACCGTATCCAGATAAATCATTCGGAGGTGAAATGTATTTTATCTCTTTAAGGAAATGAGCAATCTGACTGTATTAAACTGACTAACCGACTTTATATCTCACTAACTAGTGATTTGGATAAGAGATTTAAACAGGAAAATCTTTTAAAAAAGATCCTCGAAAGTTGTCTATTACCAGACGTACAGGCCCTTATTTTTCTCTAATAATTTTAATAAATGTCAAAAAGTCCCTTAAACTATACGGCCACACATTAAGAGTAAAATAGTGGGTTATGTAAATGATTCTCTTTATTATCTTACTTTTCAGAGCATATATATGTCAATAACATTTATGCACATCATAGTATATCTCTTCATGTCTCCAATTTTTCCAAAGATTGAGTTTTTTCTCAGTTTACCTGGGACCATAAAACGGATTTCCAGCATTATAACTGGCTCTTTTTTCAAATGCAGCTAATTGGTCAGTTCGTTGGTCACATATTTATTGTCTATTCTCTTCCACCCTCACTCTCTTACCAGCAGCCAACCAGTTTCCCCTGGGGGGGTCCATGAGGTTCCAGGACCTGGTTTCACCCCCATCTCCAGGGATGGGGCATATAGTGTAAGCTAAGCCAATAAGTGCCTTCCATTTTTCTGGACATAGACATTGGTTGCAGAGTGGACATGTGACCTAAGGGGGCCCAATCAGAATGAATCTTCAGGTTTTTCTTGGAAGGCCTGGGCAGGGGTGCTCTCTTCCCTTCCGGATGAGAATGAGGAAATACCAGCTCTGAGAGCTACTGGATGCCATAGGGGGGCCTTAAGGGAGTAAGCCTGAGAATTTGACACCAAAAAGGGCAAAGTGAAGAACCGGAAAGATTCTTGGTTGACATTGTTGTGGTACTGGATCAAGCCTTACCTGAAGCCATTTTTGGTCACTTGAGCTAGCCAACTCACTTAACGGTTTAAACCATTTTGAGGGAGGCTTTCTGTTACTTGCATTCCACCTGATATAGTTTATAGATGATGTATTAGTACACAACTTAATAGTTTACAAATCACATTATGTTACTTCATTTTCACAACATCCCCACAGGGATATTCAGGAAGGCTGTTGTTCCTCTCATTTTACATGAAGAAAGGGACTGTGAAGGCATCGCCCTAGGTTACACAGATGGTTAAGTAGAAAAGTTACATAAGGATAGGAATTACATACATATTTTAAAGTTGTATTCTCAGTGTCTTTGATGTGCTTGTCAAGTGGGTATAATGTTTGTTGAATAAATAATAAATTGAAGAACAGAGCTGAATAGTAAAAAAGTAATAGGCTTTGTTTTCATTATTTTAATTATGGCTTTAATTATTCACTTTTCCAGCAAATATCTACCAAATGTTTACCACATAGACACGAAACTAAGTGTTCAAATTAAACATTCTTTGTCTTTAGGGGTGTCTGCGTGGCTTTGTTGGTTAAGCGTCCAACTCTTGATTTCAGCTCAGGTCACGATCTCGCGGTTTGTGGGTTCAAGCCCCGTGTCAGGCCCTGCGTCAGGCTCTGTGCTGACAGCTCAGAGCCTGCTTGAGAGTCTCTCCTTTCTCTGCCCCTCCACCGCTCATGCTGTCTCTCTAAAAATAAACTTTAAAATTAAATAAATGAATAAATAAATACTCTTTGTATTTGTGTTTGTGCCAGCACCTCTAGTGCAAAAGAAAAAAAGAAAAGAAAAATTGTTGCTGTTTTTAATATAACATTGTTTATATATATATTTATTATTATATATTTTATATTTATGTTATATATTATATATTTTTATATATTTATTTATATCTTTTATTTATTGATATATTATCTATTATATTTATATTTAACATTTAATAGAACATTGTTATACTCTTTTAAAAGTTTCAAACAGTTAAGAGATTATGTATAGTTAAAGTCCTGCAATGATTTGCTAGGGAGGATCCCTGTGTTTTAAAATCTCTTTTCTGGGGTTGCCTGGGTGGCTCAGTCAGTTGAGCGATGGACTTCAGCCCGGGTCATGATCTCGCCTTTGTGAGTTGGAGCCCCGTGTCGGGCTCTCTGCTATCAGCCCAGAGCCTTGTTGGGATCCTCTGTCCATCCCCCCCCACCCCGCCGCCCCCCGCCACCCCTCCCCTGCTTGCGTGTGTGTGATCTCTCTCTCAAAAATAAAATTTTAAAAGGATAGAAAAATAAATAAAACCTCTTTTCTGTTGCACGTATGCATGGTTTCTGCCTGGTTTACCTTGAGAATGGACTTCTCAGGTAGAAAGCCATGTCAACAGTTGTTAAGTGCTTGATGCAGTCTGAATACTTCACAGATACTGAATTATATACTCTTCTTAACGTTAAGTTTCTCTCTGGCAGTATGTGAAGATGTCCGCTCATTCGAATCTCTGGGGGACCATTAAGGATGAATTTTACTATTTTAGTTTGTATCATAGTAGATCAAAAATCCATACTTCACGGGCAAAGGCAACATACAGATTTGAGACTCTGTCAGAGTTTAGAGTGACAAGAAAGTAGAAGGAAGATCACCCTGTGGGGATGAGGCACTAGTCAGGTAGTTAGGAAAATAGCCTGAATTGTAATTCCCCAGGATGGAATGCAGAATGGAAGGAAGTCACGACCAAGCATTGCAACTCCTGAGATCTCATAGAAACCTCAAAGAATTAAATGCACAGAGTCAATGGCTGAAAATGTTTTCGAGATTTAAAAACTCAGCAAGGGTCTGTTTCCTTTCTTCGTGTCCCGAAGAAGAGGAGAGAAAAAGAGGGAAAGGTCTGTTGGCTGCATTTTGAAGGTCAAGTTTGGGAAAATCAGCCCTGGGTAGTGGAGAAAGGAAAAGCTCTGGACTGAGACTGAGCGGGATTCAAATCTCACCTCTGACCCTTCAGGCAGGTTATTTAGTTCTTCTGAGGTTCCTTTCCTCACCTGGAAAGATGGACCTTATCAGACTGTTACAGCAATTGGATACATGTGTCAAGGGCCTGGCATACACCAGCCACAAATGGCGGCTGTTACTTTGTACTTTTTATATAAGTAGGACAAACTTGGACTCGTTAAAAAAGTGTTGTCACGCTTATTTCTTGCTTTTCTTGAAAGAAAGAAAGAAAAAAAAAAAAGACGTATCTTCAGAAGTGTCCAATAGCACAGAAAGGAAAAAGCACGAAAGGAAAGAACACATGTTACTTTCCGGAGAATCAACATTTCTTACTCAAATTCAATCACGGCTGCATAATGAGGGTGGAACAGTGCCCTCTTGTATCTCTTATGGCTAAATTTACTCACGTTCATCTGAAAGAATGAGGGAGGCTTTAGTTCACATCCTTGAATACCATTCGAAATGTCTCATGTTTCTGATAATGTCCTGCAGGGCCTTGAGCAAGCTAACAATAAAAGAAATGGATGAATGTGGATTATTCAGCAGGTTCCCGGCATCCTTTCAGAGACTTTTAAAAGCGGTGCCTTAACTGTTCGCTCATAAACTTGCTGCTGTTTCCCCTTAAGGAATGTCTCTCGTCTTTGAAACTGAGTCCATGACAGCTGTCACTGGCACGATTTATCCCTGGTAGAGGACCAAAGGAGGAAGCAAAATGGTGGGTGGTTGTTGGTTCTTGCCGTTTGCCCCCTGGGGTGATGGATTCCGAGCACAGAGAAAGTGTGCAAGGCTAGGGTGTGGGTGGAGGCAGCTCTGAGCAGAGCCCAGAACCTCAAGGGCAGTGAAGCAGCTTGGCTGACCTATTCCTAGCTGCATTATTCTGCTTAGAGAAAATAACAAGGTGAAAGTTTGCTAATATCCTGCAAAGACGTGTCAGTCTTGCACGATACCAGTATATTTGGGGCTAGGTTTATGGAGGATCAAAGCAATTTAGGAAATACAAGTCCTTTGCCGCTGAAACGTGTGATAATTATCCACTTCTAATTTTTAAGTTAGACAATTTTGTGCTTTATTTTTGATCGTATATGAAGTCAATTCTGTGATATTCTACAGGTATGAAGTGTCATCGACATGTTTAGACAATCCCAAATGCCTCCCCGGACCCAGCTTAGGAAACCTGAGTGAGCTTATGAGTCATTCAGAATCAGGGAAACAGATAGCTGAAATTCTCACTTCTCGTCAAGGTCTTAGAAGAAATTCTCAAACCTTGCACATCTATGTCTGACTCCTTTCACATCCTAAAGTTGAATTTGGCAATAATTATATGCACTGCTATATCACTTAATACTTTTCAAACACGTGTTTGTTTACAACATAACAAGCAGAAGAGGTTTCCTATTTTTCACTTTTTTGAGGAAAGTATTGATGTTCAAAGAAATTAACCAATTTGGATGATGATCAGCTTATAGAATCATTGAGTCTGGAGGTGAAACCACACATATTAGATACAAATTGAAAAATAAGTTTGATATAAACCCAATTTTTAAATGTCAAAAAGAAATTGTAAATATTTTTGAAGCAAATGAAAAGAATATTGTTATTATTTGAGGGGTGGTGGTAGAGAAGGACTTTGTGACCCCCCCCAGGATGAAAGTTATGATGGAAAGTGTTGCTAGGCTTGAGTACTTAAAAACACACATGTGTGAAATTTCTGAATGGTGAAAAATATACCCTGATATACATTGTAATTTAACAAACTTAAGGCAAATAATGAAATAGAAAAAGTAAAGAACATCTTTAATATATAAAGAGCTCTTACAAACCAATAAAGAAAACATGAATCCATATGCTAATAATGGGACACAAACAGCAAATTCCCAGTGGAAAAAAATTTAAATGGCCAATAAACATAAAGAAAAATTTTTAACTTTCCTCATAACAAAATAAATAAAAACAAAAACAATAAAAGTCTCTAATGATGGGGAGAAAAGAGGAATAAAATAGAGAATATCCATTGTTGGCAGGGATTTGGGGGAATAGACACCTTCATGCCGTGCTGTTGGGAACTTAAAGTGGTACACCTTGGGGCACCCGGGTGGCTTAGTCGGCTGAGCATCCGACCTCGGCCCAGATCACGATCTCGCGGTTCGTGAGTTCGAGCCCTACATCTGGATCGCTGCTGTCAGCCTGTCAGCTTGTCAGCACAGGGATCCTGCTTCAGATCCTCTGTTCCCCTCTCTCTGCCCCTTCCCCGCTTGTGCTCTCCCCCAAATAAATAAATATTTAAAAAATAACTTAAAAATTTTAATAGTGAAAAATAAGAAACATCTTAAAATACTTACAATATAGAGTCGCACATATTATAATTAACCCATTAAAAGAAAGGTTACCAAATACCATGAATAGCTTGATGTAATTTTATTTTTAAAAATGCGTGTATTAATAAATACATGCACAGCACAGAACACACACACACACACACACACACACACACACACACACACAGAACAATGCCAGCCACTCTTCTCAGTACTTTACTTATAATTCACTTGATCCTCATTACAACCTTGGGGAGCGGGTGCCATAAAGAACCCCATTTCACAAATGACGACACTGAGGCAGAAAGAGGGAAGCGCTTACCCCAAAAGTCACACAGCTGGCCAGGCAGAGCCGGGATTCAAAGCCAGGTCCCGAGGCTCCAGACCCCAGAGTCTTAGCGACTAACCCGGCTACACTAGGGGCAAAAGTGTGCTTTGTGTGCTCGCTTTACGCGGTGAGGGAAAGACCTGGGGGGTGCACGTTGGCCAGCCCTCAGTGCTTACCTCTGGGTGGGAGGATGCTGGGGACAAGCTTCTGTTTATTAATTAAAAAAAGTAAACCCAATACATTCTGATTTTTCTACCCTTAACACCTATCACTGGGCGGTAATGAATTGCAAGGTTTTCAAGGTTGCAAAATTGTCACAAGTGGTGAGCAAGGGCTCATTCGTCCCCTTGTTCCGCTGCTTTGGTAATTTACCGACCAAAACAGGATTAAGGAGGACCAGCTCAGCTTTCGTAACCCTGGGCTCTGCTAAACCCTGCACTGTAAGGCCTCACAAAGGCAAAAATGTGTTTTTGTGTGTCTTTTTTTTTTTTTTTTTTTCTAATTTTCTTTCTTTCTGAACATTCTGTGCCTGTCATTTTTTTCTTCTGAAAGGATTACTGAGCTGGGCCCAGCATTCCAAAGTCCTGACGTTCAGACCAGGATTTCGGCCCCTCTTCCTGCTGCTGTCAGCCCAGCATTGCCAAGATCCTGGTTATTTCTGCTCTGTGTTTTCTCACAATCCCAGAGGATCTTGGTGACAGGAAAAGTCTCTCTCTCTTTTTTTTTTTTTTCTGATTCAAATCATTTTGGCTCTTGAGATCGTGACAAATATCAAGGGGTCTAGAGATAATACAGTGGTTCCCGGTATGAAATCTGTAAAAAAAAAAGACAGAACACGTCAGAGGTGGCTTTTTCTAAATCTGTGTCAGCTTTACCAACTCAGAGGTAGGCCTGATGAGATTCTTCAAAAACACGGGTAATGTTGATGGTGACTCTGAGGGTGGATACAGTTCTCTGGGGCTGGTCCGATGCCCCGCCCTGTGCCAAGTGCTTTGCCCACCACCCCTAACAGAAATGGGAGGGAGGTGAAAATATCCTCCCTTCTTGCAGGGTTTGGGGCCTTCGTCCCTTGTGTGCAGTCAGAGCTCAGAAGTGGGAGAACCAGGATCTTAACACTGGCTTGTCCAAGTTCAAAGTCGGTGCCTGACCGTCAAGGTCAGGGTCCCAGACTAGAGGAAACTGTTGACTATGTGAGATTGTGGGTCCACTTCCCATTCCTTCACCCACCCTAGAAAGCACCAAGGCCACAGGGCTCAGCCAACGTGGAATGAATGGATGACTGGGAGAATGAACGCATGAACTGAGCCACCGCCATCTTGCCAGAGAATGTGAACAATGGCCATTAAGTCTAGTACCTTGTTTTAATTGTTATTATTTGAGAGGGCCTAGGGGGATTGAGGGTCTGGGTTTGGGGATGGCTTTTGTTCTCTTGTGATCCAGAGTCTCTTACTTGGGGCCGGAGGGTACTCTAAGCTCTGGAGAGGTCTAGGTGCCAGACTGGACCACAGAGCAGGGACGGACACTTTTTCTCAGTAAAGGGCCAGACGGTAAATATTTTAGGTTTGAGGGCCAGACAGTCTCGGTTGCAACTGTCCAATTCTGCCACCGTAGCACACATGAAGTGATATGTCAACAAATGAGTGTGGCTGTGTTCAATAAACCTTCATTTACAGACACTGAACTTTGAACCTCATGTAATTTGTACGTGTCATGAAGCATTCCTTTTCTTATGGTTTTTGCCAACTATTAAAAAAATATTCTTACTCACAACTGTACAGAAACAGGTGTCAGGCAGGACTTGGCCTGTGGATGGGAGTTTGCCCACCCTGCTCTGGAGTCAAGGCCAATGGGAGGAGTGACCCTTTCCATCCAGGATGTGAGCTCAGCCACCTGGGGTAGAACGGGGTTTATGAAAAGTGCTTCTCTGTTGGACCACCTGTATACCTTTGGGCGTATTGCTGGAGTTCTTTATGTGCCTCTGTTTCTCCTTCCATAAAGTATGAATATGGAATATGAGTATGAATAGTCCCTAGCTGGGAGGATTAAATGAGATAATCCTCTGAAGGCGCTTAGAGCAGAGAAGTCCTCGCCGACTGTCAGCCATCGTCACGATGGTTACTGTCATGGCTGATGCTGTTACAGACGCAGGAGGAGGCAAAATCCCAACAACGGTCTGGCACATTTGCCTCCTCCAGGGAGCAGTGATCTGGAGGGTATTATGGAGGAAGTTCCCTGGGTCCATCTCCTGGCCCTTCCCATCTGCTCACCTTAGAGTAGAAGCCTTTAGAGTGGGGTGGGCTATCTCAGGCCTTCTAATGCAACCTCCCGTCCAAGGTGGGAATCGTCTCCACCACCATTACAGAGTCAGCCCCCTCAAATGAGATTAAAATTGCGTGGAACCCCCTTTCAAAGTTCTGGAGATGCCCTTGGTTGCCTCCTGTGACTAGCCAGCCCTTCTGTTCCTGGGCTGCAAGACTCTCCCTCCCGACACTGCCTCCCATATCTGGCTGCCCTCATGTCCCCCTTCTTCCTTCTCTGTGTCTTCTTCCTTCTCCAACACTTACTGAACACTTGTAGCCGGCTTGATTTGAGGTCCTTGGAGACAAGGAACAGGTTTTCAGCATCTTCACACCCCAGGCACCCGGGCCACGCAAGCACCCGACCAGACGTAGAATGGCATTGCTCCTTTGTTCTCCTATGTGGTTCTCCAGTCATTTGCACTAAACTCTCCATGTGCTAGAGGTTTCCAGCGGCTACAACATCCTAACCCACATTCTCCTCCGTGCCCTGCCAGCAAAGAGGTTTAACCAAAGTGCCAAAGAATGTAGCAGGACTGGCCTGGGTAGGCTTCCACATGAACTCTGCTACCAAGAGGGAGTGTTTATTTGGGCGGACAGGAAGCAGTGAACTCAGAGAATAACACGGCCAGGGCCCAATGAGGTAAGCACAGAGGGAAAGAAGTAAAATTTTCCATTCTCGTTTAGCCATGACTAAAGTTGTCAGGAATCGGTACAATAACGACGAATTTGAACTGATTTGCATGGGTAAATCTCTCTGCAAATCTGGGCTTTTATTTTCCCATATGTTCCTACTTTAGCTTTCGTAAGACTTCAACAGATATCATCGCAAAAAAAAAAAAAACTGATCTGAAGCATGTTCAGTGTATTTTTGTTCATTTATTTAACAAACACTCAATAGTGCGTATTATGTGTCAGGTACCATTCTAAGAACTTTATATATAACCACAACACGATGCTGCCTTTCATTCATTTATTCATTCTTCAATAAAAATAAATTGGATATATTCTGCGGGACCCACATTGCACTAGGAATAAAAAGACACAAGACACAGTGTGGTTTTTTTCCCCCTCTCGGTTTTAGTGGGAGAGACAAACAAGTAAATCAATAGCACAGGGCCCATAATAAGGGCATGCACCTTATATATCATTTGTCCTGGGGTCTGGGAGCAAGGGCGTGTCACTTAGCTCCGAGTGGATGATGTCCAAACTGTGTCTTCAAGAGCGACGGAGGGCCTGCAAGCGAGGAGGGGGCTGTGAAGTGGAAACAGCCTGTGCACAGCCTTGAGGGAAGTCAGTCTGCATCTTTAGGGAGCCATGGGCCGTATTCCATCAGCTTGGAGCAAAGTATCTGAGGACAAGGGGTATCTGAGGGGTCTCGGTCTGCTCAGGCAGCCATAACAAAACACCACAGACTGGAGGCTTGAATAGAAATGTATTTTCTCACAGCCCCGGAGGCTGGAAGCCCAAGGGCAAGGGGTCAGCAGTTTAAGTTTCTCCTGAGGCTTACAGATGGCTGTCTTCTAGCCACGTCCCCACATGGTCGTCCTTTTGTGCAAGCGTGTCTGGTGTCTCCCCTTCTACTTATAGGGACACCAGTCGTATTGGATCAGGGCCCACGCCGACGGCCTCCATTTTAACGTACTCACCTCTTTAAGGGTCCTGTCTCCAAACACGGTCACCTTCTGTGGTGCTTGGGGGGCAGGGGAGGCAGAATTCATCCGCCGGCCATGAGGAGGAGGGACTGCGGGGGCCGAGGCTGGGACGGCGGCTGCTGAAATGGTCCGGGGGTAAAGCGAGGGAGGGCGAAGTGGACAACGGCCGTGAGGATGGGAAGAGAACGACAGGTTCCTGAGGAAGGTTCCCCTGTACCTGGATGTGCTAGCTGGCTGGGGCGGAGGGCAGTGGAGGAGGGCGCGGGTGGAGGCAGGAAGCGAGAGGATGAGTCTAGGACGACGTCACAACTCTGAAGAGAAGGACGGCGATGCCTCCCTGGAATGAGGAACGTGGGAAGGGGGGCACATCTGGAGGCCAGAGCAAGAGGGTGAGTTAAAGGTGCCAGTGGAAAATCACAGGGAGAGGTCAGCAGGCTGTCGGGCACGTTGGTGTAAGAATCTGAAGAGAGGCCTGGCCTGGAGATCTGAGGTCATGGGAGCCAAGGATTTAAACAAAGCCACCCAGGGAAAGGGAAAGTAGTTAAGGACATAGCTCTGGGACTCGGGGAGGGGGGGGGGGCGGCAGGGGAGACCAGGAGAAGATAGGGAGCTGGCACTGATTTAATAAAGGCCCATGGACCAGGGGTCATTCTACTCTTGCAGAAGTCCCCTGATGTAGGCATAAGGCAGAAACTGAAATAGCGCTTACTATGTGCCAGGCACTGCTCGGAGTACTCTGCAATAGTTCATTAAATCCTCACAAAGCCCTGCTGTTTATACACAGGAAGACTGGAGCACGGAGGAGTGATGTGCTCAAGATCCCAAAGCAGACTGGCCCTTGGACCCGGGTGATAAGGGACTCAAGTCCGAGCGCCCAACCGAGGAGCTATTCTGCCTCACTCGGTCCCGAACTGATTTTAGAGATGAGAAAGCAAAGGGTCGGAGAGGTTCAGAAATTTGCTCAAGATGACATCGCTAGAAAGCGTCCGAGTCGGGTTTTAAACTAAAGCTTTTGCACTTTCTGCTACACCGTGCACCTTGCTCACAAACTAAGGGAATAGGGAATTGCAGGGACAAGTGTCATCTAGTGAGAATGGAACAGAAGGTGTCTTACATTTGGCCACATGGAGGCAGTGGGGACTTAGTAAGGTCAGGGTCGTGATGGGGCAGAAGTCGGGTTTGTAAAGTCTTGAAGAGTGAATGACAGGCAAGGAATTTAGATGATTCTTTCAGGGACGATAGAGATAAGAAGGGAGCTGGGAAGGCAGCTAAAAAGAAAAACGGGATGTAAAAATGTTAAAAATTTGTTTGTTTTTTTTTTTAATCAAGAGGGAGAAACCTGCAGATGTTTGTATGCTGACAGGAAATTCAAGAACAGGGGCAGGGGTGGTGGGGCTTTGGTTTTCAGTCTGCTGTGAGTTTGGTTAATTTGAATCAAGGTCTCTAACTTTGAACTTCCACTGAGGAACTGAGCCTATAAGCTGGTGACGTTGCCAAAGAGCAGTCACCCCAGTGGGGGCACACGGGGATGGCCCCCGTCTTTATTTTGCCTGGTTCTAACTGTGGACATAGCCACAGACTCATCAATGGGTAATTGTTCTGCTATAAACAGTGTCCCAAGCTGAAGAGTAACATCGCAGCTAAACTGTTAGTTTCACTGGTAAAATCTAAGACACACGACTGTCAATAGCCAGGGGGTACCATACACCCACTACCAAAAAATTTAAAGCCATGAGAATTCCCTGCTCCCGAAAAGACAAATCGGTGTTCTTTTAGTAAACAATGGCGTGTGTTTCAACAACCTTTCGCATGGTGGTATCATTTATCTCAATAATTCCGTGTCTGCGGGTTTGGATACAGAAAGAAGCCGAAGTACAAAGATGTCCATTGCAGCATTGTTTACAATAAGGAAAAACCGGCAACAGTTTGAGTCGTCCTGAGTAAAGGCATGTCTACACCAGCAGTGGAGAATCCTCTTGACGGAAAATAATGCAGTGGCTTCAGATACTACTTACAGAGATAATTTTTGATACTTGTCCTACATACGATGTTAAGTGAGAAAAGCAGAATAACAATTCTACAGTATGAACACAACGGTGTGAACAAGCCAGCAGTATAAAACAGACCGGAAATATCTTCTCTTGAGGTGATTATGTTTGCTTGGTTGGTTCTTTGGCAATGAAAAAGACACTAACCAGGAGAAGATCTCTCTAGCTCTCCACTGATTAGCAATGGCTGGCATTACAACAAACGCAATTGTTTTTTTTTTTTTTTTTTCTTTTCTTCAGTTCACTTTTTTCATACCGTTCTCTGGCATTTTGGTAGTGCATAAATTATCCATAAAAATGCAGGTGTGTTACTGAAAACGCATCAAATGAAACCTCTAGATGACACAGTAGGAAAGAATCTTTTTAGCATGTTTTTATTGTGCTTAACACCATTTTTCTGCACAAAACAATATACACCCATTTGGAAAATGTAGAAGAATTGTAAATCAGAGAACTATGGAGAAGCAAAGAAAAATTTCCTTTAATCCTATTCAGACAACAGATGTTGATATTTTACTGCAAAGGAAACAGATTTTGGTGGGAGAGATTGCTATACCCATTTGAACCAATTGCATGTAACTTGACATAAATCTTTTATGCTACACTGTATCCCTCAACGAAGTCAAATCATCCATAGTGTAGGTTTAAGGGTGATCAACAATGTTGAGCTCAGTCTAGCGGGGCTGGGTGGGCCTCTGCAGTGGACCTGCCCCTGTTGACCTTCCTAACTGGGAAAGCAACATTTGTAGCTGTTGCTGCTGTTGCCGTTGCTGAGGCGATCAGAGGCCTGCTATAAGCAAAATATAGCTAGACTTCATCAATAAGTCTGGACGCGATGCCAGAAACTGGCTGTGCTGATCCCTGCCTTCTTCCCCGTTACTTGAGGACAGGACCAGCCTCTTGTAAACCTTAACAATTAAGCCGCCAAGGTTATCAAGCAGCAAATGAGTTTATTCTGGAATAGCAGAGGAATTGCAGCTAGGGAAATGCAAACGGTGGCAAACCGCGGGCAAGCACAGACAGCAAAGGAGAGAGACTTGTGTCTATAGATTGGGAGGGGTGGTTTTGAATGAAAGTTCATTGGAGGAGCGTAAGAGTTTGGGGTTGTGGTGGCTTCTCATTGGTTGAGTTGTGGCAGTTTCTCATTGGCTGAGTTTGGAAGCTTCTCATTGGCTGGGTTTGTTGCTGGGCGAGGAGAAAATCTTCCTTCCTCCCGCCAGGGTATGGAAAGTAAGCGTGTTCCTGATAGGGAATGTAAAGTAATGAGTGGGATGAGGGGTGCCTGTATGACAGCACCCCCAGCCTTCCAGTCTTTCTGACCCCGTTTTGAATGCGGTTTTCCTTTACTCCTTTTCATGGTCTATTCATCTCTTAATCTTCGGCGAACCAGCGGTCCTAGAATACAGCAGTGCTCAATAAACATGGTGGAAGCAAACTACAGGCTTACGCTCAAATTCCCACCCGACCGCTGATCAGCTAGATGCTCCCATCCATTTCTTTGGTTTTTACCACTGTCTTTGAGCTAGCCACTTTCAAATTTCAATGATTAATCCTGTCTTTTCTCCAAAACTCCAGACCCACCTAATGAGCTGCCTCCTGCGCTTTTCCACTTGGCTGTTCCTTAAGTGGCTCAAAATCTACACCATCTGTGTAGGTACCCCAGTGAGAGTCTGAATGTCTCTCTCTACTCCTTTGTCTTTCTCTTCCCGCTTCCATTTATTTGTTCATAAAATCCTGCTGAATCCTGGTTCAAAAATGCCCCAAGTTCATCCTGTCATCTCCATTCCTACAGCTGCTGTGTGAACTAGCAGAAGACTCTCATTATATCTTACCTGGATTGTTACATCGGTCTCCTTTCTAGTCTCTTTGCCTTCAATCTCCCAGTTTTAAAACATCTTCTACGTGACCATAACCAAAGGTGTCTATCCAAGCTCAGACATAATTATGTCACTTCCTTCCTTCAAAACATTCAAAGGCATCCCATTGCCTCAAGAATCTAAATTCTCAGACGATTCAGACAGCTTATCATAATTTGGCTCCAACTTCTCTTTCTGGCCTCATCTCTTTTTTTTTTTTTTTTTTTAATTTTTTTTTTCAACGTTTTTTATTTATTTTTGGGACAGAGAGAGACAGAGCATGAACGGGGGAGGGGCAGAGAGAGAGGGAGACACAGAATCGGAAGCAGGCTCCAGGCTCCGAGCCATCAGCCCAGAGCCTGACGCGGGGCTCGAACTCACGGACCGCAAGATCGTGACCTGGCTGAAGTCGGACACTTAACCGACTGCGCCACCCAGGCGCCCCTGGCCTCATCTCTTATAAAACTCACCCCCTCACCCTAAACAGGCCTTGTCTGTTTTAGCCATACAGAATTCCCATTCTTCCCCCAATAGACCATACTTTCTCTCTTTGCATGAGTTATTCCAGCATCTTCTCTCCCAACTTCTCATCCATGGTGCTCCTGCACCTGGGAGCTCCTATCTTGTATTCAAAGTCCAGCCCACTCATCACCTCTTCTGAGAACTCTTCCTGGGGCCTCCCAGGCAGAACCAACCACCCCTTTGACCCTGATCTCATAGTACTGAGTCAATACATCTATTATAGCACTCATTGTGATCTCTTTTGGGGCAAGAATGAATGCCCCAGTAGGGTGCGATGGGTATATACCTGGTGCCACATCCCTCCCTGTGAACACAACCCCAGCCTCTGGGTATTGCCTACAACCAGCCCACTCCACACCTATTCTCTGTGCAGTGTTCCTCAGGCTTCACTTTGTGAAAGAATCCCACTGGCTGCTTGCTTCACAGGCGGAGTCCCCCTTCCTCCCCACAAAAGCTTGATTCAGTAGTGGCCAATGTATCGGGTGAATTAGATTTGTTCAGAGAGACTCAGCAATGGGGATTGATCCTGGGGCAAAACGACCCATGTCTGGAGAAAGGAGTGAATGGCGTTCATTTATATTCTGGGATCGCAATGAGATGTGAGCGAAAGGCCCTTCATTCGACTTGATTAAACCTACGCAGGGGTCCATGCTGGGTTGCACACAAAGACAAACTAAAAATATTCTCTAAGTTCTAGTCAGCTTTTAAAAAGATCCAGTTTAGTGTTCTAAATTACCTACTTCAGGAAGCCTCCCCAGCTCCTCAAAACGGGGCTGAATTGCCCCCCCCCCCCCATAACTCCAGGTTTACCCTCAGCCGCGCGTTTTATTCAGTGCAACGCAGCTGTTGAAATGCTTGCCTACCCTCTGTAACCACACGGACAGCTAGGCAAGGGCAGGGCTGGTGCTTACACATCCTCTTCTGCTCAGAATTGACCTATTGTCGGGCTCCTAGTGGGTATTTCGGAAACAGGTGTTTAATTAAAGTGAACGAGAGAGTCCTTTCATACTTCAGGTCAAGCACATTCATTATGTCTACAGAATGAGCACATAGCTGGCACTCCACTATCTATAGACTGACTCAACATATAAATAGATTCCGGGACTCAGAGAGCTTAGCCTACTACGGACGGACGCTGGGGAGGAGGCAGGACTGCTAGGTCCTGTCCATCCCCACTACCCCGCGCACCGAGAGGCCTGTGGGCCGCGTGCAGGAGAAGCAAGCCGAAGCAAAGCCATGAACTCCAAGGCGGACTCAAGAAGGCCTTGTGGAAAAGTGATCATCACATGATGATCAGTGGAGTTTCCACGTGGTGGGGGTCCAGGGGGAGGAATCAGGGAGAGGAGCGGAGATGCGGGGTATGATGTGCTGGGGAAAAGGGCAGCAAACAGGCTGGGAGACAGTGATTGGTAACTGACTCCAACTCGGGGCCCGACCTGGGAGCGGAGGGCGGAGGGCCGGCGGATCCCCAGACCCCAGGCGGGGAGAGCCGGGGAGAGCCAGGAGAGCGCCACGCCTCCCTCCCACCCGTCCGCAGGGGCGCGGGGTCCCGCGGGCGGATGGATGCTCCCCTCTCCCCCGAGGCCCGACCCGCACCGCGGGCCGACTGTCGCCACCCCCCCCCCCCGCCCCGGCCGTGTCGGCCAGGCGGGGGCGGGCCGGGCCGCGGGTGTGGAGCGGCGGACCCGAGGGGGATGAGTAACCCCCGGCGGCGAGCAGGCGCGGCCGGGAGCGTGTGCCAAGTTCCAACCCGACGCGCGCTCGGCCCGGAGCGTCCGGGGTCGTGCCCGGGGCCTGGGAGGGGCGGGCGGCCGCGCCCGGGGCGGATAAAAGGGCGGCGCGGCGCGGGGCCCGCTTTCTCCGCGCCGGGCCCGCAGAGCGCCGCTCGCCGGCCGGCACCCGACGCCGGAGCCGGGCGCGGGAGGCACCGCCGGGCAGCGGCATGGCGGGGGTGGCGTGCGCGCCGGCCAGGCCGAGCCTGACCTCCATCTCGTCGGGGGAGCTGCGCAGCCTGTGGACGTGCGACTGCGAGCTGGCCCTGCTGCCGCTGGCACAGCTGCTGCGCCTGCAGCCCGGCGCCTTCCAGCTGCGCGGCGACCAGCTCGTGGTGCCCGGCCCGGGGGGGCCCGCGGCGGCGGCGGCGGCGCGCGGGGGCTTCAACGTCTTCGGCGACGGCCGCGTGCGCCTCGACGGGCAGCCCTACCGCCTCAGCAGCTACATCAAGAGGTGGGTGGCCCCGCCGGGTCCCCGCAGAGGCCTCCACCCCGCTGCGGTGCCGGGAGCCCCGGCCGGCCCGGCTTGCCGCCAACCCCGTCCCCACCAGGACTCCCCCTCTTTCGTGCCACTTGTGCGATCGCCTCCCTACTAACGTCACCTGGAGGTGCACATTCCCCCCCCCCCCCGCCTTTTCCGCCCCTAGTGATGACATTTTTTCAGCTGCCACTTGAAGCCGCCCACGAGGGCATCAGGACAGGCGCGTGGCGTAGGGCTGGGTGGAGAGCGCATAACTGGAGGGTGATTTTTCCCTTTCTGGCTCCTTAACTGGGTCATGTGAGCTCAAATCGAGGCACGCCCTTTAGGGGTGTTTGCGGGGGACAGACTCAGGCCCTGGCTTTGCATTTGTGGGGAGGGGAGAGGATGCTCGATTCTGTGTATTTACTGGCTTTAGCCGGTGAGGAGACCCAGTGGAAAAGGTGCAGAAGTTCAGAGTTTCCCATCTTTGGCCTGCCTCGGTTTTCAAAAAATACAGAAGCGCGGCCGAGAAAGGAACAAAGCCCTGTGAAGTCCAAACGAGGGCCCAGTGGGCTGTGGTGTGGGCAGGTAGGTTCTGGGAAAATCGATGCAATGCCTAGAGCTTCCAGGATCCCGGGGCAGAGCTGGGCCCAAACCTAACTTGGTGGAGGGGGCCCGGGATGCCTCACTGTGGTGGCCAAAGTGTCTGAAGCGCTTCTTAGCAAACTTGCAGCCAGGAGGCTGTAGTCTGTTCGAAGCAGACTTTGATCATCATGGAGTAAAGGAGGAGGGAGGGTCATGCTTGATTCTACATGGCTTCATGCCTTCCAGAGGTCACCCTGTGCTTTTGTGTGTGTGTGTGTGGGGGGTGTCTTATATTTGCGGTGTGGAACGGAGTATCGGGAAGCAGGCAGTGCAGTCTAGAGTCTGAATCAGAGATCAGTAAGCTGGCCACCTATTAAGATTCAAAGCCTTTGCTATTGGGAAAGACAGGAGCACCGTGGTACCTTGTAAGTGGGATCGAGCCAAGAAGGGCAAGCAAACAAAATGAGATGTTTAAAATACTGGCTTCAAAGCTGCTGGGAAAAATGTTGCTTTTCCACACAAAGAGAGTGGGGACTTTGAATGCCTGAAAAGCCATTCTGCAGCAAGAATTTCACCCTTTCTTTTTGCACCAAAAAAAAAAAAAAAAAAATTCTCTCTTTCTGATGAATGGAGACTTCCCACCCATACGCAGGGGACTATGGGAGGAACTGAGTTAGAAATTATATTTACAAAGATTATTTTAAAAAGGTAACCATTGTATCTGAGAATAGAATATGAAACATTACAATGTCCAGAATTAATTGAAGCTAGAGGTTAGCATTTTGACATAGCCAGCTTCCTCAGTCTTAGCAAACAGTGCCGCAAAATTTAAAACGACGTCGAAGTGTGCACTCTTGCTTTGAGCACCTCCCACACAAAAGACTCTTAAAGGGCAGTGCTCCCCTGGAGTATAGAGTCCAAAGTAAACAATGGCCAGGTGACACAGACCAGAGTGCCGTCAGGATGCAACTACAGGGTTCTCATTGTCAAAGCAGTTGAGTGAGGGCCTTTGAACCCTGGGAAATACTAAGGAGCATCTGAGAATAATCTGGGTGAGAGAATGAACAATCTGTCTTCCTCTCAGGGGACATACTATGGCAGGGGAGATAGGCTTTTATAGGTGGGTGTGCGGTCCTGAAGGATGAACCTGATCTGGATGGAGATAGCCTTCTAGAAAGGGAGGGAAGACTGAGTTGTGGGCAGCAGTGAGAAGTTTTGTCTTCATGGACTACAAAGTGGGCAGACAGTCCGAATGGAGACATCCGAAGTTGTCTCCTCAGATCTGCCAAATTTACCCGGTTGTCTTTGGTTTTGGGGATAGCATAGAGCTTCCTCTCTCAGAATATTTATCACTCCAAAGCAGTGATTCATTTCCTCCATCCATCTCTCCCTTCTCTTCCTTCCTTCCTCCCTCCCTTCCTTCCTTCCTTCCTTCCTTCCTTCCTTCCTCCCTCCCTTCCTTCCTTCCTTCCTCCCTTCCTTCCTCCCTTCCTTCCGTAAGCTTTGGCCCATTTTACTAAAGACAAACAGCATGATTTACTTTTAAACAGCCCATTACAGCACAATTCTAAAGATCACAGACTCATCTGGATCGATGATAGCTAGCGTGCATTATTTATTATCGGCATGGCATACCCAAGTCAACATTATTGCCACTGTCGTGTTGGACAGCGGCCTTGGCCAGTGTGGTACAGTGCTCTATGTCAGACTTCCTCGAGTTGCTGGCGAGGATGACCAGTCTGACTTTGCTTTGTCAGCCATCTTCACAGTGGGCTTATACCCCAGCACATACTTCCTCCTTTTCATGACCAGTTAAGACCTAGAGTTGATGGAATCCAACAACTTTGTCATCTTTCCTGCGGCCACCATATTCCTCCCTCAGATGCAGGATGGCCCCCAACCAAGAAGAGCCCCCCAAATGGCCAGGGAACGAAAAAGCCAAGCGACGGTCATGAATCATTTCAGACTATTGGGTTTTCGAGAATTTGTGTAGACCACCTCCCCAGATGTGTATATATACACTAACATTGCTGACCATCCAGGTAATTTATGAGCTACTTGGATCCAAGTTAAGGATCCTTGCTCTATCAATGAATTCAGTTATTTTTGTCACTCAACAACTATTTTTGGTGTGAGTCGGCTTACAGCGTAAGCAGGATTTCCTTGTTGAGGCCTCGGAAACGTGTGCCGTGTCTTTTACGAAAACGCTTAGGGCTACTGACCCTGACATTCATATGAGTCACTCATTCAGACAAGAGGATGATTGGGGCGCCTGGGTGGCGCAGTCGGTGAAGCGTCCGACTTCAGCCAGGTCACGATCTCGCGGTCCGTGAGTTCGAGCCCCGCGTCGGGCTCTGGGCTGATGGCTCAGAGCCTGGAGCCTGTTTCCGATTCTGTGTCTCCCTCTCTCTCTGCCCCTCCCCCGTTCATGTTCTGTCTCTCTCTGTCCCAAAAATAAATAAACGTTGAAAAAAAAAATTTAAAAAGAGGATGATTTGGTGGCCCAACTTACTGGGGTGTGTTTTTTGATACTTGAACGTTTTTCCAAATCTATGCCTACTAAATAAGCCGAAGGGAACTCGGGGTGAAGGGGAGGTTGAGGGATGGCCACCAGGGCTGCAGAACTCCTGAGAGCCTTCTTTAAAAATTTGTCCTAATTTTGGGAGATTCATGGCAAGCTCTTTCCTGTTATTTTTTTCTTTCAAGCTCAGAATTTGAAGCCGTATTATACACACAACCTGCTCAGGATTCCAGGTGAAAGTAACCATTAACTCGCACACACACTCGCACACACGCACGTGTGCACGCACACACACACATGCACACACGTTTTTCCTGTAATTAGATGCAACCCCTTAGTGAGATGTAGTGGCATGCAAATAGGAGCTCCAGCCTCCTTTTCGGAGATTCCCTAGCATCAAAGAGGCTATTCGGGTGATAAAAATAAGTATGACAATAATTACGGGCGGCTGCTCATGTTTACTTGAGTACCAGGAATGGTACAAAGTATTTTACAGCCGCTACCTCGCAAGAGACTTCAAAGTCGGCTCTGTTGGTATTTCCCTTTTTTTTACAGGTGAGGAAATTAGGACGCAGAGATTAAATAACCTGCCTAAGTAAGGTGCTGGTGAGTCGTGGCACGGGGGCTTCTGTGTAGCATTGTCTAACTGTCAGCCTCCGCTCTCAGCCAGCTGCCTGGAAGCCGGAAGAATTCTGGCTTGCTGTACACGGCAGCAGCTTTCCCAGAGGTCTCCCGAATCCACAAGGAAGTAACTGGACTTCTATCAGACAGGACGCACTGTAGATAATCAGCCTAGAAGAGAAGGTAAATCCAGCGGCCTTGAGGAAGCCACTAAAAGCAGAGACGCATATGACACCATATGCGCCCATATGAGACCAGCCGTTAGATGGTGACAGTCACACCCACCTCGAGGTCAGCAACCGGGGGTGGGGGGGGGCAGAGGGTGCAGGGGGCAGCGGGGAGACAGGTGGGCGAGGTGAGGGTGGAGTCAGGGCTGGAGCCTAGGTAGATTTGCAGGGGCAAGTCTCACCTCCACCTGCCGTGGGAAGCATGGGGCTCTGTCTGCTGGCCCCGGGCCCACCTCCCTGGAGGAACCCCGACGAGAGACGGAGGCGTAGACGCGATTGCAGCATTGCGGCCCCCGTCAGTCAGTGTGGGTCCTCAGCCTTGGCCCCCGTGTCTGAGTCTCGGATATGGTGACATCGGATATGGTGACATATTGACCACTTGACAAATGCTCGCAGCCCCGTAAGCCAAGTGCCTCACACGCAGTATTTAATCTGTTAGCCGCCTCATGGGGGTCCTTTTGGTTAGCCAGGGTTTACAGGTGAGGAAATTAATCTCAGCGAAGCTAAAATAACCTTGCTGAGGTCGCCGAGACAGAAATCAACCCCAGATCTGATGATTCAAAAGCTTCGTGCCATTGCTGCCTTCTTTCCTCAGGAGCCTTGCTGTGGGCTTCCGGCCACACTCCGGGCTGCTTCCTGCTCTCAGCTCACCTGGTCCTTGCCAGACGCCCGCCTGCAGGCCTGAGCACAGTCACCCCACAGTCCCCAAGGCTTGGCTAACCCGTGATTCCTGCTGGGGACACCTCCCTGCCGCTCTGGCCCACCCAGTGGTGGCACGTCGGGTCCCTCTCGTCTGTCTCAGCTCAGTCCACGGTTCTAACTCCAGACCCCTCCTGCTTTGCTCTTTCTTACTTATTTATTTTTTTTTAAAATTTTTTTTCAACGTTTTTATTTATTTTTTGGGACAGAGAGAGACAGAGCATGAACGGGGGAGGGGCAGAGAGAGAGGGAGACACAGAATCGGAAACAGGCTCCAGGCTCCGAGCCATCAGCCCAGAGCCCGACGCGGGGCTCGAACTCCCGGACCGCGAGATCGTGACCTGGCTGAAGTCGGACGCTTAACCGACTGCGCCACCCAGGCGCCCCTCTTTCTTATTTAAATACCTAGAACGTAAGTCAGTGGAGGCTGGACACACGAAGGCAGAGAGCTATGCATTTCTCTGGCATTTGCGTGTTTGAGTCATCACATTCGTTTGTGAGCCTCTCGATGGCAGGGACCGTGTCTTCGATCCGGTGCTTCTCAAACTGTAATAAACCTACAGGCCTCCTGGGGATCTTATTAAAACACCATTGTTTAGGTTGAACAAAACTGGGGAGGAGCCCAGGACTCTGCAGTTTTACTAGCTCGTAGGTGATGCCGGTGCTGATGGTCCAGCGGTCATGCCTTAAGCAACACGGCTTTACCTGTCTATCGTTTGATATCGAAGTGGTGCATTTTGTTATGCCTTCCTAGTAGACTAGATGCTTCTTGCGAGCCAGACTATTTCCTTTTGCTTCTTTGTGCCCCCACCACGCAGTGCATGTGCTCAGTACGTATTTGTTGCACGAATAAATGGACGTACGAATGTGTCATTCTCTGTGCCATGACAGCGCTTCGCATGAACTGAGCATCAGGAATGAATGAATGAATGAATGAATGAGTAGATGAACATGTGCATCCTTGATTCGAATCAGCGGACAGCGGAGTGATAAATCTGAAGCCATTGCTTAATTTCCCTGGAGTTGGGGCAGAAGGAGGGGAGGAAGTGAAAGAGAAGACGCTGTCTGACAGCTTAGGCTGAGGCCTCACATAAAGCTGTCAAGTTAACACTGGAAACACGGCAGGGCCATCCTGCTTGCTCCCAAGGGCAGAACGCTTGAGCTCAGTGTCGTAGGAAAGGATTATGAAAGCTCTAAGCAACTTCTGGGACTTCTACACAAGGCCTGTTTTCAATATGCGTTCCTCTTTTTCCGTGCTCCACTCTCCATATTTTTTTAAATGAACCCATGCAGGGACACACACGCACACCCCCCCCCCACCCCTCCTCAGATGGAAAAGCCATAGGGTTGAGTTCTTATTCGCCTTTGAGCACTCAATTGCTGGAGCCGAGGGAAATTTGGGGCAGCTTTTCAGATTGTGCTAGAAATGATGTAACGCCTGAAGGAATCCCCAGAGAAAGGTAGGCAGCTCAGAGGGGAGTGATCTGTCGGCCACTCCTGGTTTGCTAGGAGCAAAAATACAGTGTTCTTTCTTGGTCTCGTCTTTCTGGCATTGCCTTCATTAAACGTTAGCTTTAGCTTCCAGACTGAAAAACCGAGGAAAGAAATTGGAGCAAAGAAGGAGAAACTCTTGCTCACTTGTTTCTCAGATGCTTGCGTTGTCCTTTTTCCCGGTCACTCAGATGAACACAGCCTTGATTGTGCGGCACAAGTTTATAGAACTTCACCCTCTGGCCAGCAGAGTTGGCTCAGATTAAAGATCCTGACGGTGTTTGTTGAGCATCTATTATGGGCCCAAGTGCATACACTGTGTTACTTGCACTGCATTGAATCCTCGCCCAGAAAGAAATACTGTTATACCCCTTTTATAGACGAGGGCACAGGTTCAGATGGGTTAAGTCACTCACCCAAGGTCACAGTGAGATGTGGCTCTGCAGCTGAGTTCACACTGCCTGTCAATTAGGGCATGACTTCGATCTTCTCATTTCGAATCACTGTGCATTCGAAAGGCCGTCACATTGGTCTGCCTTTCAATCTTTGGATTGAAGCCAGGCATAGAAAGTTTCAGCCTGGAAGCATTTTGGGGCCAGGGTAAAAGCCATGAAGAAATAAGAGTTTGTTTTTTTTTTAATTTTTTTTTCAACGTTTATTTATTTTTGGGACAGAGAGAGACAGAGCATGAACGGGGGAGGGGCAGAGAGAGAGGGAGACACAGAATCGGAAACAGGCTCCAGGCTCTGAGCCATCAGCCCAGAGCCTGACGCGGGGCTCGAACTCACGGACCGCGAGATCGTGACCTGGCTGATGTCGGACGCTTAACCGACTGCGCCACCCAGGCGCCCCAAGAAATAAGAGTTTAAAGAGAGCTATCTTAAACCATTTGCTTTTCATCCTTAATAATTTCAGCTAATACAACAAGCATCCAGTACACAAGAAGCAACATTTGCATTAGTAATTCAGAAATATGCACGATTAAAGATGAAATCACTATTCCCTAATGTAGTCTGGTAAGGCTCATCTTAAAATAAAGCCAGTGATTGAATGCCAGATACTTAAATACCTGTGAGACTTCACAGCCAGGTCCTCAATCTTTTTGTATTTTAGTGGCTTACATATCCAAATTTTGTAACAGTGAATTCCAAAGGAGTGCTCACATTTATTAATTTCTCTGGAATTTCAAGGTGTTTAACAATTGTACCGTACCTGGGAGGCTGGGAATGATGAATTAAGGAGGTATTTCTTATTTGTGACCTGGTTTAAATAGAGAGTTCATTAAGCAGGGATCTTGCTACAATCTCTTGTCTGTAAATTCTGTTACAGAGCTCTCATATAAATAGCAGCATTTTCACACATCTGTGGCATAGTGATAACTGACATGCTCTGTGGTGATGTTTACAGCCCCGTTAAGATCCTAAAAGTGCCTCTAAATCATCAAAGGAAAATTAAATTATGTTGAGCATAGTTTTATTATTCAGGGCATCTTATGAAATTCAGACTCCAGAAAGGATGACACATGTATAGGTTATGCATTAAACTCAGTGAGCGTGCGACTATCCGGAAGCCCCCACCACTCCCTGCCCGGTCCCCCTTCTCTGATCATGACAGACAACAGCTCTTTGAGCCCCCTCGCATTCCAAAAAAACCTTCCAGAGAATTCGGGGGGGAAACTGATTATGTTCCCAACCAGTGATCATTTCTAAGTTGAGATTTTCATCTTTTTCCTATACGCTGCGGATTCATCGGAATAAAATCGAGGGTCCCTTCGACTGGATGTTGATGGGCCTCGCACAGAGGCGAGTGTTGCACTGTTAACGTGCAACATCAGAATAGTAATCGGGACGTCAGATTTTCCAGACGCGTTGTACACAAATGCTGTGCTCACGCCCTAGAGAACGACACTCAGACCACGGATATTGAGAGAGCAGAGGAGTCACCTTGAGAAAAAGATGAAATGCTTAAGTGACTGTAAATTAGCTCCACGGCAAACAAGGCAGGAGAATATGAAAATCTGCCTTGGATGGGTCACAAGTGACATCCGACTCTGCCCCAGCTTCACGCATCTGCCTTGTTGATGTTTACTCCAATTGGACTTGTCCTTTCCTTTCCATGACGCCAGATAAGAGTTTTCTTCCTTTCTTCTTCCTCTGCGCCTCTCCCCACGCCCCCTACGACTATAGACCTTACACAGCCTGTCCGAGGGCACTCTTGTGTGGTCGTCCTGGGTCCTGGACAGTTAAGAGATGATGGCGGAGGGGCTGGGAGGGCACCCGAGTACTGCCACCCTCTATCCCAGCCCCACCTCGCAGGCCCTGAGCCCC
This sequence comes from Lynx canadensis, assembly GCF_007474595.2. Classification (NCBI taxonomy): domain Eukaryota; kingdom Metazoa; phylum Chordata; class Mammalia; order Carnivora; family Felidae; genus Lynx; species Lynx canadensis. The sequence continues at coordinate 9,900,402 of NC_044303.2, forward strand.
TCAGGTGTGATGAGGCACGTGCGATGCCTGCCTGGTGCCCAGCACCCAGTCGGCGCCCAGTGAATGCTGTTGAATGAATGAATGAGAGCAAATGAACTCGGCAAATTGCGGTTCCCTTTCTCCCTTCTGCTTCCTTTCTTCAGTGCCTTTTGGCAGTTGGCCAATTGGGACAAAAGGGAACAGGAACATTCTCTCCTTGCTGATTATGGGACACAAGGGCCACTCCCCCTCAGTCCCCCGCCTCCCCTTTCCCCATTCTCGCTGGGCACTGTGCTGCTCAGGTGAGGATAAGGGCAGGAGAGGGATGACAGAAGAACCATACAAAATCCCTGGGCTGCATTATCTTCCGCAGTCTGTTCCCTTGTTGTTCCCCCTGGCCCCCCACCCCTTCTCCCCTACTCCTGCCCTCCCCACCCCACCCCTGAATGTCAACACCTGTCCCCGCTTCCCTTCCCCGGAATACACCAGCCCTGTTGCCCCTTCCCCACCCCTGGACAAGCCCCCTGACCACCCTGTGTCCCTGGAGTGGGAAGCAGAGACTACATTAAAAGCCTGATGAAATACAAGGCAGGAAGCATTTTAGAGACTCCATCAGGGGTCAGGTTTTAAAAGCTCTCGAAATCAGGTCTGACAATCCCCAGAAAAGAGAGAATGATACAGATTTCTAAGAAACCAAGCTGGGAGACAGACAAGCCAAAGCTGTGTTTTTCTGCCTTGGGGGTAGATATTCTCCCACGTGTTCCCAACCCATGCCCAGGTCTGGGTCTCGTGCGCTGGCCCCCCTAAGCGGGTTATGGGAAGTGGGGTGGGGCGGGAGGCTAATAGGGCTGGGTGGTCACAGCTCCCTGCAGTGGGGCTCTCTCCAAGGCTGTGATTTTCACATCAGGCACTGGACGGACAACAAGCCAGAAAGAACACTCGAGCTGTCTCTGCCAGCGACTAGATGTAGGAAGCAAACACATCACAGCGTAGCAAAATCGCCCTGTGCTGTCAGCCAGGGCGGCCATTCATTCCATGCACATGCACACAGCTGGGCCGGTCAATGGGGAACCAGTTCTGTGCTGAAGATGGACGGTGGCAGACACATCCTCCAGCCTGTTGGATGCCATTCAGCCTGCCTGTGCCCATGTGGCATCTGAGCTGAGGTATGGATAGAAAATTAGCCATCGTCTTGAGGGAAGCCAGTTTGCACTTTGATCCGTCTTTCGATCAACAATACAGGTAGAAACATAGAAACTACCTGGAAAATCTGTAGAATAGGGGGAGAAAGCTGACATCCTGGATGACAGAGTCAACGTGTGAAGAAGAACTTCCCAGGCTGGGGTAATGAATGAAAATCAAAGAGGCTAGTCTGAATAGGGTCATGGGCAAAAGTCCAACATTAGTGGTATTTTTTTGTTTTTCTTCATTGCACAAAGCTCAGGATTGGGGACACATGAATTAGTTCATATGACTGTTGGTTGATTGCATAATCTATAGGGGGGCTGGGATCTAGGGATCAGAGAAGGCAAGACAGGAGGAGGAGAAGAGGGAAATTTCAGACCCACCCTAGCTTATCCCACTAATTGGGTGTAATTCATTCTCAGTCCGGAGAGACAGAGCACTTCTAGCTTCCAGTGAACTCTTAAGAGCCCAAAAGATAGATGGTGTTGGCCATCACATAGCGAAGGCTGCCTCTGAGAGCCCAGGATTGGTGCCAGGCCACGCCAAAGACCAGGGCCGCCCTCAGGTTGTGTCCTGATGTCTCAGCTGACTAGGGAGGAGATTTATTTATATCGTACAAAAGATAACTGCCTCCAGAGGGCACACGTTAGGCTATTTCCCTCACAAGTTCTGTGGATGTGGCCGGCGCCTGTCCAGAACATCCCCTTCCTGACCTAGATGGAAGGGTATATTACGTTCGCAATTATCTCTGCTTTTTTCGTAGGTATGTGGAACTGACCAACTACTGCGATTATAAAGACTACAGGGAAACTATATTGAGCAAGCCAATGCTGTTCTTTGTTAATGTACAGACCAAAAAAGACACCTCAAAAGGTAAGTATATAAATATTTTGGGTTTGATGCTGCTTCCTGGGGCTGTGGACTGTGGCATGCTAATGAGGTACAAGTTGTGCACGGAGTAGGCAGGGTAGATGTCAGCTTGTGACAACGCTGGGGGCAAGGAGCCTGGTGCGTTAGACCATCTGAAGCACAGCACCAACCTGCAGAACCTCTACATGATCCTAGGGCAGAAGCCATCTGTCTCTGGGCTTTTGTCTTGTACTTCCTGTCTAGGCAGGAAGTGCTATCAGGTTCTGAGTCTACGAGGGTTGCAAAAATGACTGGAACGCTGCTGATGATATATAGTACTGTCTGCCACATTCCAGAAACTCACGTGCGTGAGGCATAGGCTCATGTCCTTGATGGACGCAACAGCCCCATACGACTTTCATGCAAACGGGAACCTTTTCGAGCATGAAAGTATGTCCTGTTAATAATTATGCTGGGACTAAGGTCTAACCCAGGGGGACTAGGATGTATAGTCATCCTACCTATAAGGTGCTTATACCCACTTAACAGATAAGAAAACTAAGATAAAGAGCTGTTGTAGAGGCTTTTATGTTTCATGCTGTGGCCTTCAAATCTCAACTGGAGGGATATCTCTTTACCGTTTCTTCCAAGAAATCAGATTTACTGATAACAACTCCATTAACTTCCCGTTCCGATAGGAAAATATCTCCATCTTCCCTGCTTCCTGCACAGTGTTCTGTGGGGAAAGCCATGGGCATAATGCTCGGTGATAGAGGCAGAATTTCTTAATCCTGCTTCTCAATAGCGTTCTTAAAATGAGCCCAAAGTAATAAGAAGTGATCTGCAAATTCCAAATAGACTCTCTCAAACATTCATTCTCATTCAGATTCGTAGAGCTGCTGCTCTGTTCATTTCCTTCGGAATCATTCAGATTCTCCGCTCACTTGACAATTCAGCCACAATGCTCTCTCGGCAGGAGGGGCTGGGAACGGAACACAAGGTAGCAAGTAGCGCTTGTTAGAGCATCTGAGCCCCTGATGTTATTTGGCTTGATGATGACCAGAAAGCTGGAGAGTTCTCGGGGAATGTAATTCACAGACCTATCAAGTACACCTCCTGCGTCGATCTCTCAGGAGGAATCTTAAGAAAGAATAAGAGACCTCTCCATTTTTACATTCTAATGAAAGTAGCAGGGAGTGGTGCAGGAAATGTTTGTGGATTTGCGGGTGGCCTGTAAAAGGTATACGGTTGTGTGACAACTATCCCGGAAGGAGGTACAGAAACCCAGTGCTGTGCGATTGTAAGGAAAGCCATGAAAAAAAGAGCTTCTGTGATACAGAAGCTTGAGATGGTCAAGTTTAAATTATGAAAGTTATAAGTAAGGTAACACATCTAACCTTGGTGCTAAGCTGCACTTTTGTGCAAACTAGAAAATGCCACCAGTAACTCAACATCATTTACTAATCCTTTCCAGAAGTTTGTCATAATAACTGTACAAATAGACAATGTCTATGAATGTGAATGGCACCCTCTAGAGTTGTGCAGTGCGCAACCTGCCCAGCCAGCACGACTGTGGAGTGCGGTAGCCCTTAGCATCTAACGAACCTAAAGATCTTAGTTTGGTTTGTGTGAAAGTTAGTTCAAGGTCTCAAATAGCTTGCTTGCTTTCTTTATCTCTTGTCTCAAAGAGGATATAAGGTCATTTGTATTTAAAGTGCCCCCCCAAGATGGCAATTTGGGAGAAAGGAAACAGGGGTAAAAAAAAAAAAATAAGATGAACAAAATCAGTGCAAAAGTTAGCTCAAATGATATTCCTGAGGGATGTAAGACTAATTATTGAGGGACCGTAGGTTTGACTCCCAAAGCCAATGCAAAATACTCAGTTCTCAAACTCACATAATGGCTGGTCCGTGGCCTTGAACAGAGAGTGGGAATCCATGTAACGTGTCTGTCTAGAAAACAACACTTGACTGTTAAGGCCGAGGAGCTTGATTCTGGGGACTGGAAAAGTTACGAGATCGTTGGTTCATAATATTTCAAATTTCCTAATGAAGAAACAACTTTCTCTTTGCTTAGATTGTGTAGGATTGGGCAGAAGTGGACATAAGGAAAGAAAGAAAGAAAGAAAGAAAGAAAGAAAGAAAGAAAGAAAGAACCCCAAAACAAACCAGCACCACACCACCAAGGATACACCTGCCGGGGGCAGAGACATCGTATTATTTAAACAGTGGGAGGGATTTTCTTCCTAGTGACGTGAGCTCCCCATGCCGGATGCACACAGTGGGAGTCAGTTCTCATCTGTGATAATCGGGGAAAGGGACTTATTTTTTGTATTTTTTATTTTTTTGAGACAAGAGTGACAGAGTAGACTTGGAGCTGATTTTTCTAACTGGCTTTTACGGTTACCCAGAGCTTCCTTTGCATCCCCAAGGTTCTCAGGAATAACATTTCTAGAAATCTGGTTAGGCCTTACAGTGAGGGTCTGAGGGAGCTGCAGAGGAGGCCAAAAATGAATAAAATCTCCAAATAAGGTGGGAGTCACTGCTTTATCAAATGCTGAGAAGTATGTTGATGTCGCACGTGCGCACCTCAGTCTGAATCGTGCCTCCTAATTCCCAGAAAGAACGTACGCGTTTCTCGTGAACACAAGGCACCCCAAGATAAGAAGACAGATAGAGCATGGAATGGACATGGTCATTTCCTCAGTGATCGGGGAAAGCTACCGGCTTCAGGTAAGCTTGCGTCAGTCGGATTCCAGGGCTGCTAACCACATAGAGAGGGGTCGGTGGCATTTCATGCGAGGCTGAGTCCCTAGAGCTGCGTTATAACCAGACCCATACGTTTTCTGTGGTTTCATTATCACTACCAATAAAATGAGCTTGGTTTTGAGCAACCGATTAGAAACGGGGTAACAGTAAAGGTCAATGTGACCAAGCGGTTCAAGGGCTTCAGATGGATAAGGTATAAGTGCGAAGGTCTGTTTTCAAAAACAAAAGTCAACGGTTGAAAAATATGTCAGAATGAAAAAGAAAGAAGATAGGTGATACTTTGGATATTTGGGCAGTCGTTAGTTCAATAATAGAATTCTATAGTAATATACGGTTCTGTAATATAACATTATAGCCATGACATTAATTAAACGCTTCTCTCTCTCTTTCAGTTTGATTTTCAAGAGGCGGTACAAAATTTTTTCCCTCCAGGAAACAAGGTGGTTAATGGAGAACATTTGAGCTTTGCGTATGAATTCAAAGCTGATGCATTATTTGATTTCTTCTATTGGTTTGGGCTCAGCAATTCTACTGTAAAGGTAGAAGGAAAAGTTCTGAATTTGTCAAGCACAAGTCCAGAAAAGAAGGAGACAATCAAATTATTTCTGGAAAAAATGAGTGAACCTTTAATCCGAAGGAGCAGTTTCTCTGACCGAAAATTCAGTGTAACTTCCAGAGGTATGTTACAAATTCTCAAGTACCTGAGGAAGCTAAATAAGAGGGTAGAATAATATCACGGGAGTGGACAATTAATTGAAAAAAAAAAAAAGGCCTCGGGGCTCTTGGGCAGCTGAGTCGGTTAATAGTTGGACTTCAGCTCAGGTCATGATCTCCTGGTTCGTGGGTTCGAGCCCCGCGTTGGGCTCTGTGCTGACAGCTCGGAGCCTGGAGCCTGCTTTGAATTCTGTGTCTCCCTCTCTGCCCCTTCTCCCTTGTGTATTGTCTCTGTCTGTCTCTCTCTCTCAAAAGATAAATAAACATTTAAAAAAAGGAAGAAAGAAAACGGCCTCTTGATAAAAGGGAAATATAACATCACGGACTTCAGAAAGTAAGAAGTGAGAAATGTTTACTACCAAGAAAAAAATGCGGTGGCTCTTCTTAGGCTCCTTAACGTTTTCTGACGTAGCAGTTATAGTGTGCAGCATGTCCAGAATACAATTTTTATTTAAAAAAAAATTTTTTTTTAACGTTTATTTCTTTTTGAGACAGAGAGAGACAGAGCATGAACGGGGGAGGGTCAGAGAGAGAGGGAGACACAGAATCTAAAACAGGCTCCAGGCTCTGAGCCGTCAGCACGGAGCCCGACGCGGGGCTCGAACTCACGGACCACGGGATCGTGACCTGAGCCGAAGTCGGACGCTCAACCGACTGAGCCACCCAGGCGCCCCCAGAATACAATTTTTAAATACATTGTTCATGTAAGTCCATCTTACTGCTCATTTAAATATTAACAACAATTTAACTGTTATGAAAGCGTGATGCTTTCCTGATGTGCATATTCAAGGCAACAGAATGTTAACAACCAGGAGCAGCTGGGGGAAGACTAACCGTGGGCGATATGTAGCTTTAAAAACTTTTGAAAGGGTTTGTAAGACCACGAAAGAATAGCTTTGGAGAAGGCTTCGCCTACCAGATTTTACTCTAGATCCTAGTATCCAGTGCTTCCCCCTCAGGAGCTGGTGCGACTTTTCAGTCTGGTTGTGGCTTAGGCAGAGGACATCCGTCCAGTCTCGTCTGGGTTTGTCTTCCGCTGAGCCCATTCTCCTGTCCCACGTGAGTCTGGGCCCGAAGGCAACTTCCTCGAACCAGGACTCTTGCTGCTAATTGCAAGAAGAAAGAGCCCGAACACAAACACACGAAAAAACACCAATCTCTATGAACCTGCAGGTTAAAAAATACTCAGATATAAAAAAACAAGAGTCTCAATTATGTTTAACGAGGGTTGCTTTCTTCCGATGTTTATAGCAAAAATGCTTACTTCTGAGGATTTCTTGTCTTGGAGATAGCCCCTCCCCTCCCGTGTGTGCGTGTGTTTGTGTGTGTGTGTGTGCACGCACGCACGTTCTCTCTCTCTCTCTGTCTCTCACTCTCCTCCTCCTCCTTCCTCTTTCCTTGCTTCCCCCAGCCCTGATCTCTCTCTCCCTCTTCCTCCTCCCTTTCTCCTCCCCCACCTTTCTCCCTTTCCCTCTCTTTCTCCCCCTAACTCCCTCCCTCCCTCCACATTGCTTTAGCTTTCTCTATCTGGGTGTTCCTTACAAAATCACTTTGTGCTTCGCTCCATTGCAGCCCTGTGGGGGATCATACACGGATTCTTGGGGGGAGGGATTAACTTGCCCAGTGGTGGCTGCAGTCCCAGGTGCCTGGTCCCTCCTGTGACATCTCTCCAGCCCCACCCACTGGCCTTGGCTCCCGTGAGTGCGGCTGCCTGGGATGACCATTGCCATCCAGGGGACACCAAGGGGCTTGTGAAGTTGGCCAGTGCCTCCTTGCAAGTTGACTAGGAGTCCAGCTGGGGCCACTTCCAGGACAGAGCTGTGGGGAGGGACTCTTGGAGCCCCGCCTGAGGCCTGAGCCATCATTATGCACCGCAGGTCGCAGGTCACACAGCCAGAGATGCATCAGCTGCCTGCAACCCCCTGCAGGCAGGCCAGCCTGGCCTCTACTGGCTCTGCCCTGGTGAATCAACCTAGTGCCATCCCCTTCTCGCCTTTGCAAAAACTGACCTTTGTCCTAGGCATCTATTCGCCAACTGGGGGCCTTTTGTCACAAGTGGGAAAACTCTGCACATCTACTCCGGCCCTTGGAAAAGCAAATGATCCATATCCTACTGGTAGACAAACAACCATAAAAAGCTGCTTGGGTTTTTGAGTTCTTCTGAGGAAGTCAAGGTTCTCTACTAATTATTGAAATGGTTACATTGTATGTTGTATGGGTTTTAAGGCACTGTTGGGTTTTTGGCTTTGTTTTTCCAGTGACGATAATAACGTGCCTTGTTACTTTTCTCAGGTTCAATAGATGACGTTTTCAACTGCAGTCTGTCACCCAGATCATCTCTGACGGAGGTTCTTCTGGCAGAATTGCCATTTCCAAGTGTTCTGGAATCGGAAGAGACACCCAATCAATTTATCTAATTGATTGAACACTTTGTGGTCCCTGCTACCTGCCAGGCCTGTGCCAAGACAGAAGGCTGGGGGGAGGCAAGAGGTGGTGGGAGGCGGGCACTTCCCCCTGCTTGTCCGTCCCTGTGCTCCCTCGGGAGGCTCCTGTCTTCCGTTTCCCTGGGGATGCCCTGGCCAGCCCGATGCAGCTGACTCCAGGAAGGGCGGGCTTTGGCCCAGTGGCCCAGAGGGGTATCTTCCCCTTTGAACACTTCTCCAAAGAGGCAGAGGGAGCACCCTGAATGCTTTGCTTAGAACCCCAGCATCCTGGGAGCTCCCCAGGCAGCCTTTGAGGGGCCAGTCTGACTTGGGCGTTGACTGTGGATACTGCATAAATCAGCGGTCCTCTGCTCGGGATCTCCTCCTTGTCTGAACCCAACCCCAGCAAGTGGATGGTTAGCAGTGCTATTTTCTTGCAAACGTGGCTGGACAAAAAGCCTAGGACACCTTTCACTGGAAGACAAGTATGTTTCCCATCCTTAGGAGAAACATTCTGGGGAGGGGTCACTGGAGGATTGGCCAGGTCGAGAGGACGGTAACCTGCCACCCGCTGCCTGAAACTTGAGCTCCCTTGGCCTCTCTCTCTCATCAAAATGACCTGTGTAGAAAGAGGCCGGATAATGGGGAACCAAATAGTGACGGGGGAAGGATAACGTACTTGGCAGTGTCCTCTGGTGAAAGCAGGTTATGTCAGTTGGGTGTTTTAAATAAGCTTTTAGCAATCCTAACACTAAAAGCAAAAAAGAAGGAAGCTATAACATTACCATAATACGTTGTTACATCAGTACATTTTTCATCTCATAGCTACAATGGAGTTCTTCAAAAAGAAAAAAATTCCTATTTACATATAAAACCTGCATTGAAGGAATCGCTACATATGCTTATAAAGAGGAAGATTTATGGGTCCTTAGTATAATTTTTCTATTCTTTTTAAACAACTTCCTGTATTATACATTTTGATAGCGCTCCTGATTGTCCCTTCATTTATATTTGATATGTTGGGTACTCTGTACAATTAAAACTTTTCTTAGCATTCAACATGGAATCGATTAAATTTGTGACCGTGTGTGTGTGTGTGTGTGTGTGTGATATTTCCATCATGCTTTGCAGGTGGTAGATTTGCCTTGTAACTTACCAAATTACAATAAGAATTGTGGTTTTCACAGCTACTTTCTCAAGAAGAGCTTTTTGAGGAACAGGTCTATGAAGTATTTGGAGAATAGAAACAATTTGATAACCCATCTTCCAGAAAAGAAAAAATGTTCCTTAATAACAGAAGAGGCTAAACATTTGTTATTCAACTCAGTACAAGATGAAGAGTGTTCACAGTAAAATAAGTGTCAGTGCAAACAAACCTTAGGCAGATCTCAAATATTAAATGTTTCCTGAAGGAAATAGAAACTCTATTCACAAAAATTGACAAAGATTTTTTTTTTAAAGTAGCTGAATTGAGAAAAACCATCAGTAATCACTCCAGGAATGGACTAGAAATCTGGAAGATTTCTTTTATAATTAAAAACAGTGTTTTCATTGAATTAAAAGCGGTTTTTATTGGATGCATTCACTCGGTCCTTATTCACTCAGCAAAGTTTCATGAACTGCTTCTAAGGGGATATACACTGTGCTAATGTATTTATTAGCAAATGTCACAACGAAGTAATGTCGGGCAGCCTTTAAATTGGTGAAAAGTGTATTGGAACAGATCTTTCTGGGCAAAAGAGGCTTCAATCTGGGTATAAGTGCAGCCTTATTCAGATATTTTAACAGTTTAAGATCGATCCTAGTCTATAGGGCAACAACGACCTAAGCAATTCATCCATTCATTCAGTCATCCATTCATTCAGTTCATGCATGCAACACATATGATCGAGTGCCTACTCTGCGGTGCACTGAGGTGGGTGCTGGTATATAAAGTTCAGCCCTTGCTTTCAAGGAGCGTCCAGTCTTATAAAAGAAGACAGGTGTGTGGGGCGCTTGGGTGGCTCAGTGGATTAAACGTCTGACTTCGGCTCAGGTCATGATCTCACAGTTCATGGGTTAGAGCCCCTCATCAGGCTCTGTGCTGACAGCTCAGAGCCTGCAGCCTGGTTCGGATTCTGTGTCTCCCTCTCTCTGCCCCTCCCTCCCTCACTCTCTCTCTCTCTCTCAAAAATAAAATTAAAAAAACAAAAATTTTTTTAAAAAGATAGGTGTGCAAACTAAGAAGAATAATAAAATGAGTGCTATGAGAGACGTTCAAAAAAGGGAATGTCTAAAACACTTAGAATCCAGTTTCCGGAGTGAAACTAATGACATAAAACTGTAAAATCGAGTTTTAAAATAAATATGTGAGGATTGATTTATCCAAGTGATTGATTTGTTGAAGCTCTCAGAACAAGAGTCACCTTGGAGGCTATTAATTTATTCCAACAAGAATGCAAATCCAGACATTATCTACAGAAGGAGGGAGGTTTTTTTTCTCATTACCTCATGGTTATAGTTGATTTTTGGCTAAAGGATAATATTGCCCAACTTGATTGCCTACCTTAATTATCAGCTCAAATGTGGATGTCTTTTTACTGTTTCAAATCCCAATCTATCTTCAAAGAGCCAAGTTATGCCCCTATTTAAGAAATTCAAAAGAATATTGCATCTAGTTCTGAAGGGAGTTTCTAAAGAATTTCAAAAATGCTTTAAGCAATGGCAGTGTCATTAGAATGAATTATTACTTTGAAGAAGAGAACATTCATTTGGATGGGTAAATGCTGGTATAACAGATTTAAAAGGAGTGTTCACACTTGATATTCACTACTTGAATACACTTGAAAGGACTGACAGTGTGGAGCATTAGTAATTACCCAATGACTGGCCTGGCCCACTTAACCTCTTCAGAGTTCAGAGGAGAGGAAAACACAAGAATCAGGGACAGCAGAGCTGGCCCAGGAGGGAGGTGACGTCCACACTGGACTGACAAGGTTTTGATAGAATCAACAGTCTGAAATCGCTGCTCTGGCTCTATGTGAATAAAATGTCAGTAAGTTTGTTGAGTGGCACATTAGAAGCAGAGTTTAGAATCTGCTCCCTTAGGTTGGACTGTCTTAATAAAATCGAGAACATTATAGAATTTTCTTTTCTGGATCTTTCAATAAAGTGATAGCTATCATTCTCGACCGCTTAACAACACCCCCTCTGAGTGACAGATATGAATTAAGTAGACGTCAGAAAGATCTAGGTCAGTGAGGGCTAATTTTATGTGTCAATTTGGCTGGGCCATGGTGTCCAGATATTTGGTCTGAACATTATTCTGGATATTTCTAGTTAAGTATTTTTGATGAGACCAACATTGAAATCGGTGGACTTTAAGTAAAGCAGAATGCCCTCTACAATGTCAGTGGGGCTCTCCCATCAGTGGAAGTCCTGAGTGGAACAAAAGACTGACCTCCCTTGAGCAAGAGAGGGGTCTGCACAGGTGGCCTTCAAACTTGAATGGCAACATGGGCTCTGCCCTGGGCCACCCACCTGCCAGCTTCCTTTGCAGATTTTGGACTTGTTAGGCTGCACAGCTCTGTGAGCCAATTCCTTAAAATAAATCTCTTTCTCTATCCACACGTGCGCGTGCACACACACACACACACACACACACACACATTCTATTGGTTTTTTTCTTTTGAGAACCTGAATCACATAGACTCCATCACAGACACTGAGAAAATGTTTTATGAGTTAATCGATAAGCTAAAACAAAGGAGCAAAAGCAATATTCTTTTTTTTTTTTTAAAGTTTACTTACTTATTTTGAGAGAGAGAGAGAGCACAAGTGAAGGAGGGGCAGAGAGAGAGAGAGAGAGAGAGAGAGAGAGAGAGAATCCCAAGTAGGCTGTCAGTGCAGAGCCCAACTCGGGGCTCAAACTCATGAACCATGAGATCATGACCTGAGCTGAAACCAAGAGTCAAACATTTAACCCACTGAGCTACTCAGCCACTTTAGTCTCTTTTCTTCTTTCTTTTTTTAACATGAAGACCCTTGACTAAAAGCATTGCAAACTACATAACAGAAAGAGTTTTGCCCAAATATATCAACCCGGGCGAGGAACTTCACTCAGTGTATCCATATCCAAAGTACTTGGGTAACACTGGAGATCATCTGTGACCTCTTCTGGGCTTTTGGAAGCAGCCCCCTGTCAAATCTTTTACACATCCTTTGCTGGCTTGCTCTTTGAATTCTCCCATCAACTATTTCCCATCGTCTGTCTTGTTCAGGAGACACCACTGTGACCGCTGTCACGTTTCCTGGAGCAGAGCTTCTCAAACTTGAATGTGCCTGGGAATCTCTTGGAGGTCTTGTCAAGCTGTGGACTCATTCAGGAGGTCTACATGTTTTAATTTCTTTTTTTTTTCAGTTTATGTATTTATTTTGAGAGAGAGAGAGAGAGAGAAGCTCATGTGCACTGGACACGCTGATGCTTGTGGGGGGTGGGGGAGCGAGGGGCAAGGGGAGAGGGAGAGAATCCCAAGCAGGCTCCAAACTATGAGCATGGAGCCCAACTCGGGGCTCCGTCTCACAGACCCGTGAGATCATGACCTGAGCTGAAACCAAGAGTCGGAAGGAAGCTTAACCAACTGAGCCACCCCGGCGCCCTGGTCTGCGTTTCTAACAAGCTCCTGGGTGATGCAGAGTCTGCTGGGTTTAGGACTCGGCTCTAGCTCTGCCCATCTCAAACTTTATGAATCATCCGGGGGTCTTGTTAGAAAAGCAGAACCTCAGGCCCCGCCTGACTGACTTACTCAGAATCCGTGTTCTCGCAAGATGCCCAGCTGTAGGTGGGCACGCTCAGTTCGAGGAGGGGCATAGACATCTTCTCCAGGTCTGAGCCCATGCGCTCTCTCCACAGCGGCAAGTGCCATCTCTCTCCCTGCTTCTTACCCACGGCCCGTGAACTTGGTTACTCATCTCTCGTTGGAACGTTAACTGTCCACCTGACACACTCCCTCTCCTCCAGCTGGAGACTTCCTTCTCCTTCACAGCCCAAAGCTGGGTGTTCTATACTTGCTGTCCCCTCCCTCTGCCACCCACCCGTCTCTCTGCTGCTTTAACAGCAGGTTCCTCTGTGTGTGTGTGTGTGTGTGTGTGCTCATTCGTGCACAGAAAGAAATTCATTATAATAATTTGAATTGGAAACAACCGCGTAACATTTAACCCATTCAATATAATATTGTTTTAGATCAATTTGAAACTCTGTAAAAGGCGTATTAGTAACCTGGATGTCTTAATTTCCGAATGATGAACTTATTCTGGTAGGTGATATGGATAATCTTCCCTCTTCTTCAGGATTTATGTAAACTTCTGATCTGATCTCTTCACCCTGTTGCTTTAACTTAACTCCAATGAATTCTTCTCATGTTTCGGGGGGGCGGGGGGAAGCCCAAGCACAGCCCTTGCCTTCTTCCTTTTTCTTTTTTTAAATTTTTAAAAAATATTTATTTTTGAGAGACAGAGACAGAGCAAAAGCGGGGGAGGGGCAGAGAGAGAGGGAGACACAGACTCCCAAGCAGGTTCCAGGCTCCCAGCACTGATCCGGATGCCAGGCTTGAACTCACAAACCGTCAGACGTTTAACCGACTGAGCCACCCAGGCACTCCCGAAGCCCTTGCTTTCAAGGGGCATCCAGTTTTATAAAAGAAGACAGGTGTGCAAGCTAAGAAGAACAATAAATTCATGACGGAAAACTGTAGAAGGCCTGCAGGGCCTTGTCCTCCAGTGTCTCTTAGCTCTCTCTTCACTCTTTACTGTGTGACAATCCCACGCTGTCCCCTGCCTCCTGGGCCCCTTCTCCCCCTTGTGGCAGCTCTCCTCCCTCTCCCGTCTCCTGTCTCCCATTGAGCTGAGAACCCAGCTCAGGCATTTCCAGTTCTAGGACAAGCTCCCTAAGCTCCCATGGTATCCAGGGCCCCTTAATGTCACCCTCCAGCTCATTTTCAGTGCACAGTCCGTGTTTGTGAAGGGAAAGAGGCCAAGGAAAAAAGAATCAACTTAATCATTGAAAGGGGTTACCTCAAGCAACCCGAATTCAAGGGCAGGAATAGTGCTATACTGCTCGCGATAAAATGGACTTGTACCAAAAATCCATTCTGAAGCAGAACCGCAAGACCAAAAAAGAAGGCAGCTCAGAATAGCAGTGAGACAAAAGAGCAGTACCTTAGGTTTACACGGCTTTAGAACTTATAAATTATTGTTGGAGTTACTCATCTTTCCATCCCAGTGAGGTAGGTACTGCTATACTCATTTTAAAGATAAACTGGGGCTCAGAGAAGAATCTGCTTGATCCCAAAGCCCCCCAGGTAGAAAGTGCAAAGATTTCTTCCAGCTCTTGATTCGGTGCGTAGGCCACAATTTCACAGCTTGCCTAAGATGAGACAAATGTAAGATATTAATACGAATTCACTTTCAAAATTCTATAGACTCCCTGCTCTGTTTAAAAAAAATATATTTTTCTTAAATTATGCTATGCTAATTAACTCTGCCATTTTCAGACAGTAATCTGTTATTGGGTGTTATTTTCTTCATTTAGATGCCACTACTAAATCCTAATTTAGACTCATTCCTTTTAATAACATCGACAGAACTCTATACCTTCTATGTGTTCCCACCACCATTCATTGATGTAAAATTTGAAAGTGTAAAATGCATTAGGAATGCAAAACGGATAGGAATCCTCTCCGAAAATTCTACTTGGGATCTTGATTTTTAAGCAATACCTCGCATATGCACTTGGGATGCTTACTTTGATGCTTTTTCTGTGTCCTTTGATAATTTCCCTTTTTGTAGATATCACCGCCAACAGAGGTCTGACTTTTGAATAACCCCTTTGCAGAGAAGGGATTGTTGTAGATTGCCTTCTAAATATGTTGCCAACAGTCTCCAATGTGCACTTCCTGTCTTTTCTTTGCAGCCAGGTGGCTAATAGCTGTGTCCTAGCCTGGAGGCATTCAGTTTTACTAAGCCCCTACTATGTGTCAAACTACCAAGGTGGTTGCCAAGAACATGAGGATAAAAGTCCCTCCACATTCTGGGAAAACTCTGGGGTGAGAGACACAGTTTTGTCTTGTGGGGATAGAAGGACAATTAAATTGGCAATCACAAAGTGCAAAGTTTTGTGCCAGGAACCCCAGTGAGGAGAAAGGTGTCAGCTCACATCCTTCCCCACTCTTGTTTCCTACTTAATGCAAAGATCTATGACAATTTTGCCCACAGTCACTTAAGTTGACAGTTATGCGTGGATGAAAATTTGCAGTTGGGGCGCCTGGGTGGCTCAGTTGGTTGAGCATCAGACTTGGGCTCAGGTCGTGATCTCCCAGTTCATGGGTTCAAGCCCCGTGTCGGGCGGGCTCTGTGCTGACAGCTCAGAGCCTGGAGCCTGCTTCGGATTCTGTGTCTCCCTCTCTCTCTGCCCCTGCCCCGCTCATGCTCTGTCTCTGTCTCTCTCTCAAAAATAAATAAACTAACAAAAAATTAAAAACTTAAAAAAAGAAAATTTGCAGTTGAAAATCTTCAGCTTACTCCTCTTTTGGCTCCACTCCCCAAATAAGACCATGCTCAGGAAAGCTCATTGCAAGAACTATACAAATACACAAAAGTAAGTAGCCACATTACTGGAAACACATCTCCTTGCTTTCCCCGCCCGGTGCCCCGGCCCTCCTGATGAAGAGCCCAGCCTCCCTCCAGCACCTGTCGGCCCCCAGCTGAGCTGCAGGAAGTGACCCATGTCTCCATGGCGACGCGTCACAATGCAGCCTAGCTCCAACCACAGCACCCAGTCCAGCTGGAACAGAGGGCATCGCGGTGGCCTCTTTCCAGCAAGAATGGCACCGCCTGGGCTGGAGGCTGCGTGCCCCTTTCAAGGAGGCCACCAGGTTCAGCCAAGTAAGGCTGCGGACCCTACCGGCGGGGGGGGGGGGGCGAGGCTTTTCCCTGGGAATGGGGTACACCGAGCAAAGGCTGCTTTGGTCTGCAGGGGTCTTTGCCTCCCTCTTACGGGTGGGACTCCCTTCATGGAGAGTCTGGGAGTCAGAGAGAATGAGATGTTCATGATCTTGCCCTTTTACAGCCCTTGGTCCCGTTTCTGCCAAACCTCTCCCTAAACCTCTCAGGTGCTTTCAAACACTCCCCCAAAGTGCCTAGGAGGGGACAGCAAAAAGAAGGAATAGTGCCTTTCCAGGATCCCAAAGTCAAAGACAAAGAAGGAACGGAGGTCGGACGCTCTGAAGACAGGGGACCCAGCGGAGACCTGACCCCCGTGCAGGATGTGGGGAAGTGCACAGAACGCGGGGAGGTGCCCGAAGGCAGGGAAAGGACCCCGCAAGTAGATGTGCAGAGGCACCTTACCCCTGCGTGGTCGTAGCCAGGCTGGCACCTGGGCGTTTAGCTGCCACTTCTCCGCGACCTTTGCTGATTTTTCTTTCAAAGCGATTCCGCATGAACCCGGGTAGAGCTTTTAATGCTAATTGTGCGTGCAAATGCAGCAGGTTTACAAAGCCCGCCTCTGTGTCAGTGGAGGGAGAGTGATTCCCAGGTACTCAGCCGCATCCTGGCCTTTTTCATGGCAATAATAACCCACCGTAGCCGCCTCGCTGGGTAATTGCGGTTCCACAGTGGCTACAGAGCAGTGGGAACTGTTCAATGGCGCATTCCCTGGAATCGTAGACCCACCAGAATGAATGAAATGCGTATTTTCATTCCATTCCATTCATCCCTTTGTAAATTAAGGACGGAAAATGAAAATACTTAACCTGTAAAAAACATATTGAGAACATTCTGTTTCTATATGATGACAAGGCAAAAAAAAAAAAAAAAAAAAGAGAGAGACAGGAACCGCATTCCTTTTGAATCTCTCTTTCTAGTCACTCCTCTTGGTTTCTTTCGCTGTCTCCCCTCCCCCTTCCAGTCTGGGGAATGTGGGAATCCTCCAAGATTCTCTCCTCCTTGGTTCACATCCTCTGTCGTGGCCGTGTCCTGCCAAGGGCTTCAAGTCTACAGAAATGCCCCACCGGCTTTCTAATCTTACCTCTCACTCCAGTGTTCCCCCTAATTTTCAAACCAAAGTATGCAACTGTCTACCGGATAGTTCATTTGGGTGTCACAGAAGGGCCTTGATCTAACACGTAGAAAATTACACTCGTTGTCCACTCGACTTTGCAGGCTCAGTTAGGAGGGTGCCAGCTGCCCACGGTACATGGGAGGGCGGCTTGGCTGACACCTCAGTTTGATCACGGGGGCTCATTGATTCTGCCCCCCAAGTTCCCCTTCCTGTGGGTGAGTTTCATTCTTCACGCCCAGTCTTGGGGCTCTAACGGGCACTCTGTGCCACTCGATCTTCCACTGCTAAAAGTGTCACGCTCCAAAAGGTGGGGGACTGATGTGTCACACTGCCTGGCTTTGGTCCAAAAATAAGATGAGAGGTTGACAATGACTGCCACGGACTACTTGCTGTTGAACTGTTACTCTATGTGGGCTTGTAAGTGCTGCATCACTTTGAGGGACTGCCATAAATAACCAGGAACTGGTGGCTTGAAACCAAGGAGATTTATTCTGGAGGCCCGAAGCCCCAAATCAAGGGCTGTGCTGCGCCGGTAGCTCTGGGGCAGAAGCCTTCCTTGCTTCTTGTGTTTTCTGGGAGCTGGTGGCATTCTCGACTCGTGGCCTCATCACCGCGGCGTGCGCCTCCACGGTCACATCCCCGCCTCTTCCGGGTCGAGTCTCCCTCTGCCTCCCATAAGGATGATGAAATTGCACCTGGGGCCCACTGATAATCCAGCACGATCTCCTCATCCCAAGATCCTTAACTGCACCTGCAAAGGCCCTTTACCCTTATGTGGTACCACTCGCGGGTTCTGGGGGTTAGGACGTGGACCTATCTTTTGGGTCTCTGTTCAGCCTACGTTAAATGCTTGAATTTACCCTCCCCTTTAATCCTCCCGACAACTAGGAAAACGTTGAATCACCAGGTACTGTTCATACTTGCCCACCCAGCAGGCTATGGTAAGGATGAAACAAGATTCCACCCGTGGAAACACTTTGTAAAGCGTAACAGAATACGCACATGTTCGTTACTGTTTTATACTGTTTTCAAAACCTCCTAATGCATTTTCGTCATTGTGAATACCTCCAGGGGTGGTGAGTTCAAGGGGGCAGCAAGGCAAACAAGGCCTCGCTGGCCTGGCGTTGACCATTTCTTCCCCTGCTTCACTCACATCGGGCCGCTTCAGACTTTTCATACCTCGCGCTGCTTTCTCTGAAGAATGCTTCCCTCCGCGTCCTCCTGTAATCGCGGTCAAACCCCTGCTTTAAGTCCCGGCTCAGATGCCACCTGTTCTATGAAGTCTCTCCCCGATCCACCCTCGATGCCCCTTCTCTCATCCAACCAGAAAGAACTGCGCCTTCCTGGGGGCTCCCACGGCACACAGCACAGCACCCCACTTAAAGTGCTCGTTGGCTATTTTCTCTTTCCTCTCCTCACCTGTGAGCTCCCCAAGGCCAGGACAGGGTCTCTGTGGCCTAGAGCCTGTGGTCTCCATGGTCCATGGGAGGGGCTCAAGCCTTGCCTGTAGGATGAACAGAAAATGAGAGAGGTAGAAAGAGGAAGACAGAATCATGGGACGGGTGGACACAGAGAGGGAAAGACACTGGGATACTTAGCAAGAATAAGCGTAAAAGAAAGCAGTGGCACATGGCTTGCAAAGACGTTTTTAGAACATTCGGATTATAGATTTTTAAGTTACTGCTGCTGTTAACAAAGAGGGTTAATTCTAATAGCATTTTATTTCCAGGAGCTTTGTCAATGGAAATAAAAAGCGTCGACGCAGACCTGACCTAGAGACTTTTAGTACGGAAAACCGTTAGACAAAAAGAATTGAAGAAAGATGTCCTGGAAATTGAGTGCACATCTCGTCATGTTGGTCATCCAGGCGGATTAGCATTAGGGAGTGGGGGGTCCGCTCGGTCTCAGGTCCTAGAGGCAGCCAGGCATGGCCTCTCCTGCCCCCGATGCCTCCCAGAATAGGATCTTGGCGACAGAAGGCGGCCAGCACCCAGCCTGTCCTCAGAAAGAGGAAAGGCCGCAGACAGCGGCAGCCAGAGGTGTTCTGGCCTGCCCGTGTGATCAGTTGGGAGATGTTACCCCGGCGCTGTGTTGTCAGGGTGTTTGAGGTATATTTGGGCTTAACAGGAAATTGGTCTGGCCTGGGTCAGTGTTGTTTGCTTTAGGAAAAAGAGGGGGAAATGGTGCGTGGGCTCTGTGCAGAGAGGATCCTTCCTGAGCCCTGCAAGCGTCACACTCCGAAGTTCAAATCAGGTTCCATGGAGGTTTCTTTTAAGAGCCGCACTGCCTCCCAATTTCTTCCCACTTACTTGTCCATACTTGGAACTCCCTGAACAAAGAACATTTAATGCCGCAGTTGGAACAAAATGCTTCGAAGCATGAAGTGACTCCCACTAACGAGCCGGTGTCAGAGCATGACGTCATTTCTCGGAGGCGCGTGGGCTCGGGGCGCGCACACCCGCAGCGTGTGTGTAAACGGAGGCACAGAGCGTAGCCTGCGGGGCTCAGGCTTTTGTGAGATCCGGGGGAGCGGGCGGAGGGGAGTCTCAACCCGTGGGAGGGCAGTGGGGAACAGTCACGGAGGAGCAGGTCCAGCTGCCTGGCTCCCCCAAAGGGCCTGTTAAATTAGAAACAAGACCTGCCTGGGAGATGGGAGAGGAAACAGAAGTATAGAGGCAGCACGAATGAAATGTTCCGTCAGGGCCCTACAGGCCAGGCGGTGCATATAGATTGTAAAGCTATTTGGAAACTGCAGACGTATTTGAGAAAAGCATAGCGATTGTATTCGGGATACAGGAGTGGGAAGATACACAGGCAGTTAGGTGGCTACAGGTTTCCTGCCGTGAGGCCCTAGACCCCGGACAGCAGGTTATTCAAATAGTAAAGGGGACCCTTTGGACCCAGGTTCTAGTGAGATGTAACCAGGTTAATTGCCTAGATAGGAAGAATGAGAAAATGTCGGAGTTAAATTTAAAATCTGTATTCCCAAGAAAGGTCGTGGTGCTTTGTGGACAGTGGGAGGCTGGGGCAGTCAAAGCCTGTTGCTAGCAGGTGCCTGATGGTTAATTCTCTATCCTCAGTCGTCTGGACCCAGCCGACAGCAGTTGCCATAGGCGATCCCTCCCCCACCGCCTCGTGGAAAGCCCTCCTTCCTGTGGCCCCTGATGTCCTCTGCCCTCACTGACTGCTTTTCTCAGTCTTCCCCAACCTCTTGACATTGGTGTGCCCCAGGCTTTATTTAGCCTTTGGGCTGGTCTCCTCCAGCTATGCTCCCTCTCTTGTTGAATCCACCTGCTTATGCAGATTGAAATATCACGCATGCTGCAGAATCCTGCACAGTCGCGGCAGAGAACGCATCAGAGCTGCCCCAGATGACACTGTTCAGTGACAGACAGAAGAAAAGGACACTTTGTGTAGTATGAGCCCAGTTTGGTAAAACAAGATGGTGGAAACTAAAACCCAATATGTCAACGTCCTTATATATGCATATATAAATCTCTGTATCATTGTATCAGCAGACGTAAAAGCGTGGAAAGAAACCAGCACAATTGTTAACATGGTCTGGGAGGAGGGCTGAGGAGGAGGAGGGAGCACGGGGAAGGCGCCCAGAATAAAACCGGAGGTGAGCCCCTTTGTGCAAAATCATTTCGTGTGCATATAGGTTTATCTAATAGGGTTCATGAGAAGTTGGTCACTAAAGTCACAGTGGGCATCTTAAGGGGATAGAACTTCCATCGAACTTTCTGTTTTATATTTTTACGCATTGCTTAAATTCTTTTTTTTTCTCAACGTTTATTTATTTTTGAGACAGAGAGAGACAGAGCATGAACAGGGGAGGGGGAGAGAGAGAGGGAGACACAGAATCCGAAACAGGCTGCAGGCTCTGAGCGGTCAGCACAGAGCCTGACGCGGGGCTCAAACTCACGGGCCGTGAGATCATGACCTGAGCCGAAGTCGGATGCTTAACCGACTGAGCCACCCAGGCGCCCCTATTCCTTTAGACTTTAAATTACTATCCCCAATTTTTTTCTCCTGAAAAATTATTTTAATTATGAAGATGGCACATGATGGAAGTATTCAGGTTTGCCACATTTCAAACCGTTTTGTCATCCCTTTGCCAGGCGAGGCCACCTGGGATTCCTACGCGACCACAACGAGGACTGCATTCACGCCCAAGACGGGAGCGGTGCCTGCTTTAATTCGGTAGATCCCGATTTGTGTCAGGTTGATGGACTCACCTTCGTCTGTTCACCTGTGTTCTATTATTCGGAGTCCCAAACCAACAGAAAGCAGTCATCAGAGAAGGTTTAGAAAGGTGCACTCAGGTAGAACCTGTTGCGCGCACAGTGCTCCTCCAAGCACCAGACAGGCTTTCCCCCCTTCGGACCATATCCAGACCTCCTACAGGAGAACTAAGGAGAGAGACACATGGATCCTTCATAAAGTCACTGCGGGTCAGGGCAATAGAGCCAGTGTGTAGGTTAACAGAATTGTGCTACTCAAAAACACGGAGCAGGCATTGCATTCATTACCTGGTATGTAGTAGGCAATGACGATTCAGTAACTGGATGGATGAAGAATTGTTAGCACTTGATCATCAACACTCATCTTGGAAGCTGGAAGGCCGTGACCCACTCACCCTTACCTTCACTCCTCCACTCACTGCTTCCTAAGTGGCCTTTCAGCGTCTCCCATTTCCACCTGAATTGTGCGGGGTGGGAATTTCTGTCCGCCGGCTGCCTCTTTAAACTCATTGGTGGGTGAGTGAGAGCGGGATCGGGAAAGCCTCGTTACCGTTCATTGCATCCCGGGTGGGTGGGAAACCAGCATGGAGACGCTTCACCGGCCTGTGTTTACTCTGTGAATTGTTTCCAATAAAGAGGATCCTGGCACCTTACAAGTTCAAGTTGCTGAGAAGTCAAATGGATCGTGGGCAAGACCACGGCTGAGGAGTCAGGCAGAAATGGGCTCTGACCTCCGCTCTTTGCTCTACCCCTTCTTATCTCTGCTACCTTCGGCAGGTGACAAGCTGTGGCTCAGCTTTATGGTTGGCAAAGTAGGAATAATGATTCCTGCCTCAGGTGGTGGTTCTGATGACAGAAGAAAACACTAGTACAGTGACCAGCATGGAGAAGTAACTCAAAATTTTTCATTCATTCCCGCCCCCCAGGGTAATCTCTGATAGACTTTCACAAACTACAGGGCTGTAAGACTCCTCAGTGGCTATCCCACTGAGTTACATTATGTCCCCTAACTGGGAGATTTATCATCTGATGGTAATGATCATGCCAGCTTCCCAGACAGTAACAGTTGTCTGAGGAAGAAACATTTGGGATAAGAGCCAAAAAACAAATGGGTACTAATGGAGTCTAGGTCAGTGGTCTTCAAATTCGCATATTTTTAAAGTTCACAGGAAAGTTTTCATCGTAAATTAAAATAATTGAAGAAGATAAAATGTATAGCCCATCCTAGACATTGACATTTTAAGATAAAACTATTAAGTCATTAAAAAATATAGCCAATGAGTAATCTAAACACCTTAGCAAATTGATACTTTCTATGATCTTTTTAAAAAATACACCAGACAGTAGACAATTTATTTCATTCCTTTTGCTTCTTGAACTTTTATTCCTCTCCACTTCCTCCGTAGAATTTTACCCTGCTATCATATATTTTGTGTTTGAAAGCAATTTATTGATCGCCCCATTATGCTTCTTTGAAACTATTTTAGTATATTAATTGAAATTAATTTTTAAACATATTATGTGACCCTAAGTACTGAGTTATAACAATTATTTTTAGTACACGATGGCTCAAAGCAATAAATACTTTACCGGTGTTAATAGTCACTAAACACAAGAAGGAAATTTTTTGGAATTGTATCTTAACGAGATAAACGTGACTGTTCTGTTTGCAATTAGTTTATGTATCCTGTTTGAAGTGTTACTATTTTGGGAGTGAGACTGCATTCAGCGTCCATTTTTTTTTTCTGCTTCTGCTGTTTATTTTTCAATTTATAGATGCTAATGTTAACCAGTCTTGTTCACGTGAATAAGTAGCCGTGAACGAAAGGAGTTGGGTGTGGCACTGCCATTCAAGACTTTGAACTCTCTCTGAGTTAAGTGCCAGAAATGACAAGGTGATTTTTGTTAACGATTGAGCAGCTGACAACCTGGCTGGGAACTCCTTGGAGTTTATTGAAAGCAAATGATTAGATGATATGTCTTCCAGTTACTGAGTTTTTCCCCATCTCATTTTCTAAGTATCCTGAAAGTCTATGTCTTAACAAATGGCTATTAAATCACATCAGTTACTCTTTCACATGGAAGGAACTTGTTTAATATTTTTTCCAGTTCTATTGAGGAATAATGAACACACATCACTGTATAGATTGAACCCGTGCGGCACACCACGGGTGATGGCTTGGCTTCCATACGTTGTGAAATGATCGCCACAATAGATTCAGCTAACATCCATCTTCTCCTATAGATACAAATCAAACATCCACTATGCATTTAATGAAGGAGAAAGTTCTATATGCTGAAAATCAATTGGTCTGGCCAGCCAGCCTATATTTCCGTGTATCGTTAAATATTTTACAATGTAGAATGAGACGAGGACTGGCTGGACTGGATTAAATATTTCATCGCATGTTTGGCTTAAAAAAAAAAAACAAGACTTGGGGCGCCTGGGTGGCGCAGTCGGTTAAGCGTCCGACTTCAGCCAGGTCAGGATCTCGCGGTCCGTGAGTTCGAGCCCCGCGTCGGGCTCTGGGCTGATGGCTCAGAGCCTGGACCCTGTTTCCGATTCTGTGTCTCCCTCTCTCTCTGCCCCTCCCCCGTTCATGCTGTGTCTCTCTCTGTCCCAAAAATAAATAAACGTTGAAAAAAAAAATTAAAAAAAAAAAAAAAACAAAAAAAACCCCAAGATTTGAGTACCTTATTGAATGATGGAAATCTGAAGGAAAACGTGACAACATTTTTATGTGCATCCTTAAAAATTTGGTAGTCTCAGAAAAGATTCCAGTTGTGTTTAAAAGAATCAGCATCATCACCCTGTCCTGCTTCCCCTGCTCAGAGATGCTTTTCTTTCTAGCTAATGACATGTCTTCGGGATTTTTTTTTTTAAAAACCTGAAAAAAAAAATGTTTAAATAGGTGGGGAGAAGAACCATTCAAAGCATTCTATATTCTCTGCTCTCTCCTCAGAGGCTTCTCCCCAAAGGGACGAACGTTTTGTAATTATTAGGAAATGAGAAGCTAGACACTGCTCTTAGCCAAAGCAGGGCACAATGTACCTAAAACCAGAACCCCCCCCCCCCCAACAGAGCATTTGCCCTGGTTAGAGCACCCCCAACCTCCACCCCTTCAGAAATCCTCGTGAGCCCAAGGTAAGGGCATGGAACTTGGATTACAAGGTGGCTTCCTTGGAACCACACCCCTCTCACTGTTGAAGGCTTAGACCCAGAGGCATACCGAACCTTCCTAAGATCCTGCCATGACCTAGGGGAGAGAGAAAGGTGTGGGACAGAAGCACTTGGGTAGCGACGCGGGTTTGCTTTCAGGCAGAGACACGTTAAGGAAGATTACACTGGGAGATGGAGATCTGAAAATCAATTCCTTTCAAGCCGATTGTGCTGTGTTGCCTTTGGAAAATCGTCATGCCTTTGATTACTTCATTAGGACCACAGTCCTACCTGAGCCCACCCATCTTAATAACTAGTAAACTGGTTCGTCATCCAGATGTATCCCACTTCCCAGACGTTTGGTTTCTTATAGATAGGACCTGAATCTAACCCAGTCTTCTTTTTTTAAAAAGCCAATATGAGACATTTTAGACGTACACAAAAGAACATACAACGAATCCCCAGCCAGTATCCAGCTACAATAATCAATACCCAGACAATACCTTCCACCCAGCCTTCATAATGTTGAAGCAAATTCCAGGCATTCTATCATTTTAATTCTAAGTATTATTCTTATATATCTCCAAAAGATAAGGACTCTTTAAAAGTATGCTACGATATAGGGGCGCTGGGGTGGGTCAGTCGGTTAACTATCTGACTTCGGCTCAGGTCATGATCTCGTGGTCCGTGAGTTCGAGCCCCGCGTCGGGCTCTGTGCCGACAGCTCGGAGCCTGGAGTCTGCTTCGGATTCTGTGTCTCCCTCTCTCTGACCCTCCCCCACTTTCTCTCTCTCTCTCTCTCTCTCTCTCTCTAAAATAAAATAAAACATTAAAAAATAATAATAAAATCATATGCTACAATACCATTGTGTCGGCTAAAAAATAATTCCTTAATATCAAATGGCCAATCGGCAATCAAATTTCCCCCTGATGTCTCACAATTAAAAAAAAAAAAACAAGTTGGTTAGAAATTAAATTCAAATAAGTTCTACACATTGCACTTGGTTATTATGTTTTTTGCCTCGTTTAATCTATAGGTTCCTTTCTTTTTTTTTTTTCCGAGAATTTCATTTTTTTTTTTTCCTGAGAATTCTGGATTTTTCTGATTTCATCTCCACAGTGTTATTTAAAATATTCCTCTTTTTATGCATTTCCTATAATCTAATATACCAAAGACTTCATCTAATTCAAGCTGGGTATTTCGGCAAAAATATTTAATAGGTGTTGTGTATGTCCATCTAGGGAACATGATAGCTGGTGGACCCTCTTCTTGAACTGTGAGTACAAATGCTGATCGTTGCCTGGATGCTTGGTTTCATTACAGCCTTGCAGACCAGTGATGTCCCGTTCTTATCTACCTTCCTTTTATTAACCGGAAGGAATACATGCATAGAGAGAAACATTTCTTCAACAAGTATTTGATTACATTGAAGTGTTATTTATACAGGAGAGTACCTAGCTCTTTAAGAAGTATTTTTAATTAAAAAAATTAATGAATTTCAGATTGATCTTTTAAATTCCATTTTAGGCCTCCAGTACTTTTGTGAAGAGCCGTCCTAAGATATGGGATTGTTTCCTTTCAAGGGAATCTGGAAATTAAATTCTTTCTGGCATCAAGTCTTCCTTGAGCCAATCTTTAAAAAAAAAAAAAATGTAATAAGGAAAATTATTTGACCTGTGCATTGCTGTGTGATTTGGCATTTAATCCCTTATTCTGATTTTCGCTATCTTTTCTTGTAGTCGAAAGGGTATCAGAAGACTAGGATATACCTATTCTCTTAGTGACCCTATTCCCAATCAGACACAGTACAACGATGAGTATGTTTGGAAATCATGTTCTAAAGAAGACTGGATCAAAACCGGGACTTCAAGAGGAGTCAGGAGCCAAATACCTCGCCCCAGTCAAGTAAGATGATATCTACATAACTGTTGAATTTAATGCTGTATCAGTACTCCGTAAGAACAAGAGTTTGAATATTTCCAAAGATCCTCATCTACAGTCATGGTCCTTCTTATACTATTTTTTCCCCCACCTTCTCTCATTTATAACTCCTTCTCCCTTATCTCTCCAAGTTTTCAAAACATTTTTTAAAATTTAGGGATGTCTGGGTGGCTTAGTTGGTTGAGCGTCTGACTTTAGCTCAGGTCATGATCTTACGGTTCATGACTTCGAGCCCCGCGTCAGGCTCTGTGCTGACAGCTCAGAGCCTGGAGCCTGCTTCAGACCCTGTGTCTTCCTCCCTCTCTGCCTCTCTACTGCTTGCACTCTGTCTCTTTCTGTCTCTCAAAGATGAATAAACCTTGAAAAAAAATTGTTTTAATTAAAAAAAATTTTTTTTAATTGAAACGAAATTCACAGGGCATACCATTAACTTTTTAAAAATGAACAATTCATTGACAATACATTCATAATGTCCTGCAACTACCACCTTTATCTTATTCCAAAACATTTTCATCGTCTCAAAAGGAAACCCCCTACCCTTTAAGAAATTAATTCCTGGGGCGCCTGGGTGGTTAGGTCGGTTAAGCGTCTGGTTCTTGATTTCGGGTCAGGTCATGATCTTACAGTTCGTGAGATCAAGCCCTGTTATCAGACTCTGCGCTGGCAGTCTGGAGCCTGCTTGGGATTCTCTCTGCCCCCCGTCTCTCTCTCTCTCTCTCTCTCTCTCTCTGCCCCTCTCCCTCTTGTGCTCTTTCTCTCTCTTAAAATACATAAACATTAAAAACAAATAAAATTATTTCCTGTTTCCCTCTTCCCTAGCCTCTGGTAAGTAACAATCTACTTTCTATCTCTGTGGATGACGTATTCTGGATACTTTTTATTGGGAATCAGAGAACATGTGACCTTTCACATCTGGCTTCTTCATTTCGTGTAATGCTTTCAAGGTTCATCCGCATTGTAGCATCAATCGGTACTTCATTCCTTTTTATGGTTCCCTTTTATGGTTGAATAGTATTCTATAGTATGTGTATACCACAGTTTCTTCATTCATTTAGCCATTGCTGGACATTGGGCTGTTTCCACCTTTTGCCTATTGTCAATAGTGCTATCAACTGGCACTCGCAAACATTTGTGTTTCGTATTATGCGTCCTCAAACTGCCAGATCTTTTGTCATTTTGTTTACTCTACCTAGAATCCCTTCTCGTGTCCACCAAGGACATTCATACATTCACCAAGGCTCAGCTTAAAGAGAGCTATCTCTAATTCCCTTCTCCTATAGGTGGAAGTAACTGACCCTCCCTCTGTCTTCTGGGCACTGGGTACCCTTCTCCCACCATATGCTCAGTTGTAGTAAAGAGTTTCATTTATTTGGATGCCCCCCGGAATGGTACCCCCCGGGATGTATTCATTAGGTAATAAGGTGGTGGAAAGGGTAGGATTTGATGACTGAAAGAATATAAATGGCAAGGAAGGGGAAAGAATGAAGGATGATGTTTCTGGTTTTGAGTTGCATGGCTGAGTGGACACTCCTGCTGTTTACTGAGCAGGCATGGGTGAGGACCAGGTTGGGTGGGAAAGGGCATAGGGGAAATGTGAACTCGGTTGAAGACACGTTGGTTGAAAATATGTCCAACAGGCAGTTGAATGTATCGGTCTGGGGTTCGTGTGGAAGAGGTGAGCTATAGATGTAGACTTGGGAATCATCAGGACATACACACATCCCATTTAACACCCCATTTCCTCCTGGAACCCATTCATTATAATGAATTTACCTCTTAAATATTTGCCGTAAGATTTTAAAATTAATGTAAAGCAGTCAGTTACAATATTATACTGTGTATGTATACATATATACACACACAAAGCATTTGTTTTCTTTAGGTGTTATTGAAGGCTCCCAGCCAATGAGAGCTAGAGCGGTAGGTGGTCCTGGGCACTCGGAGCCAATGAGCTGTAGTGGGGGCGGCTGCCCTGTACGCTTTCAACCAATGAGGTTTCACACCGGGCGTAGCCCCTCCAGCCATCAAGTCTCTTCCAATCGACCTGAATGAGGGTGTGCTGCATTATTTACTCTGCGGAGGCCTCTCTATCTGCCATTTATTTGTTTCTGTTGAACAGTTGCGACTGTGGCTCAGGACCTGAACTAGGATGAGACTGGCAAGGTGCTCCCTCTCTGCCAACAGAGAGGATCTGCCACAAAAGCGATTGCCCTGGGAGTTAAAATACAGATTGGTGGGTTGGAGCTCCTTCAAGGAAACCGTGGTGGGAAACAGGGGCCTGATGATATATTGGCAGCAATTGTGATGCATCCGGGTGTGGGCAGTCAGGCAGAACACGGGCTGGAGGTGGGTCAGGGCTTGACTAGTGATCACAGGACCCTGCAGCCGTTTCTGTCGCTGGCCCCTTTTGCGGGCAAGGCTTGCATGTGTATAGTGATGCGTCAGAGTGACTAGTATTATGAGGATGAACGTGTGGAGCATAAAGATATGTCCGGCTGATGAAGCCCTGGGGAATCCCCAGGTTTGAGGTGCAGGTCAAAGAAAGAAGCCGTAAATGGAGACCAAGGAGCAGCCCCAGAGGAAAGCCTGAAGGAGGTGGTATCATCAATGCCTGGGAAAGAGATACAAGAGAGATCCATCACCGTGTAAATTATCTCTGCTATCTATGGAGTGTCCCACCGGAGGTCAAGGGTGACTGCAGTTCCCATTCAGGATATTGGAAAAAACCAGTTTACCTGGGTTTAGCAATGACTGGCAGGGCAAAGACCTCAGGCAGTGGATGGTTATATGTGCCACCTTTTATTCATTCATTTAAGAAACGAATATTTCCCGAGTGCCTTATATGTCAGGCACTCTTCCAGGTCTGGGATGTAGCAGTGAAGAAAATGAGAAAAAAAACCCCTGTCTTCATGGAGCTTACACTTTAGTAGGGGGAGACGGACAGCTGATGATAAATATAACACTCAGGCAAACTGTAATGCACCATAAAAGTTTAGAAAGTGATAATTCTATGGGGAAAAAATTGATCAGGGTAAGGCGGATCCAGAGTGGAGTGGTGGGGGAAGGGTTTGCAATTTTATGTGGGGGTAATTTAGGGAGGTGTCATTTAGATGGTGACATGCAAATTGAGATTTGAGGGAGGTGAGAGAAAAAGTCATGCTGAAATCTCGGGTGAGAACCTCTCACCCTTTCAAAGGCAAAGCCTTGAGGCAGGAGCGTGGCTGATGTTCAGGAATTCAAGGCAATCCAGGCAGCTGGAGAGAAGAAGGAAGTGAGGACAGAAAACAAAGGGGAGGTGCGTTGGAAGGGGGTGAGGGGTAGATGTGTGTGGGGGGGTTGTAAATTGTGTAGAGTCCTATAGGCCATTGCAGAGTATAACTATTACTCTGAAATAAGGAGGAGCCACTGCTGAGTTTTGAGAAGAGGGGGTCACATGATTATGCTTTAACAGGTCGCCCTGGCCAAGAGTAGACTATAAGAGAGTAAAGGTGGAAGCCGAGATACTGGCTAAGAGGCTACTGCAATAATCCAGGAGATAAACGATGATGGCTCAGACTAGGGTGTTATGTGTGATTGGAAGAACTGGTCTGCTTCTAAATATATTTCATAGGTAAATAAGGTTTCCCGATGCAAAGAATGTGGGGTGTGAAGCAAAGAGATGCACCAAGAATGACTCCAGGGATTTAGATTGAAACAGTGGCAAGGATAGAGTGGCCATTAACTGAAAGGTAGAATATTCAAGACTCAGGGGGACGCTCAGGGGTTCGGTTGTGGGAATGTGAAATTAGAAGTGTCCTAGCAAGCTTCCAACTGGAGATCGACAGAAGAAGGACGTTGGACCATAGGGATCTGTGTTGAGGGAGAGGGTCTAAGCCAAAGATAAATGGGAGTCATCCTATGTATTTGAAACAAATGAGACTGGATGAGATGATCAAGCTAGAAAAGAGAAGAGGTTCAAGGACTGAGTCTTGGGGCATTTCACTAACAAGCAGTCAGTGGAAGAAGCAGCAAAATGGACTGAGAAGGGGCAGTCAGTTGTGAAGGAGAAAGCCCAACAGAGCGTGTTGTGCTGAAAACCAAGTGAAGAAAATGAAGGAAAAAGGACTGATCACTGTCAAGGTCAAGGAAGTCGAGGATAGACTTGGTCGTTGGCATGCATGGAATGGAGTTCGTGGGTTGCCTTGACAGGAGTAGTTGTGGTTAGAAGAATGCTTGATCAGTGTGAGACAGAGGGCTCCTGGGAGAACTGGCCGAGTCCAGATCTGGGGTGGGAAATGTGCAAGATGAGTCTGGAACTACATAGAAAGAAAAAAAAAAAAAAAGACTAGAGCTATATCAAAATTAAAGAGGTGCCCACAGGCTCAAAGGTAATTTGAGCTTCAATAAGGATAACATATGCAATAGATTGAGACACATCAAATATGCTTAAATCTGTGAGTTCTGTTAAAAAAAAATGGGGCCACTTTAAGAGGATGATAAGAGATCAATTCATTATTTTAGAAACTGATGGAAGGAAAATGATCAAGCTCCCCCACCCCGTGCCTTCCCTATATGAACTATGCCCCTGGTAAGCTAAATGGTAGATGAGGGAAAATGTCTCGTTATAAACATATTCTAGCTTACACATGAAAAAGAACTGATAGACTATCACCCCCTTTCATCCATTAATCTAGGCATTGAGCATCAACAGCTGGTAACCTCACACAAAGAGAAACAACTATATGTTGTAATCCTCCTTGTCACATACCACTTGCAGTCTCGTCAGAGGGATCTATCCTGAGAGTAAGTCAGTCTCTGCCAATTGTAGGAAATACAGGGGACAGAGGAACTTGTTAAACTGCACAATGAGTATGCATTCAACAAAATCCAGAGCGTGGGAATCTCTCTACATCAAATGGCTTGGTTTCTTCAATAGATTATAAGGGAAAGAAGGGGATGGAGAGGGACCCTGAAGATGAAAAGACACGTAAAAGACAAATTTGGGGACGGTCAATGTATGTAATTATTTTGGGGGGTTTCCTGCGAAGGGAAATTGGGAAATATCTAAGTAACTAGAAGGGAAGTAGAGTGAAGGGGGCGTTTTTAAGATAAGAGAAATGAAGGCAAGCTTGGACAGCCATGTCCCCAAAGAGAGGGAGAAATGGAAGTTGCAAGAGACAAGTGAGAATTGGGGGGGAGGGGAGGGTCACGTGCCAGAGTAGGCTAAACACAGTGGTCTCCCATCACAGCGTAATGAGTGCAGATGTGGTGACGTGCCGGGCAGTGTTTGGAGGTTCTCATCAGATGGCTTCAGTTTTCTCAAGGAAATAGGAAGCAAGGCCATGAGAGTGGGTAGATGGAAAGAGGTGCTGGAGGCTTCAAGTTTCATAATCATAAAATCTCTTTGGGGGCAAAGAGGAGAGAGCGCCTGCCCTCCCCCTCTTACAGGCTGCTTCTGAGAACTCTGCATGGGAGGCAGGGTGTCTCTTGAAGCCTGAGACTGTCTGCTCCTTGGGCATTTAAAGCCAGGTCAAGAACTCACGTGGGTCTCTCCTCTGGTCTCAGCTGGAGATTTCTGGTTGGAGGCACACTCTTTGGACTCTGCACACACTGCAGTGTGGTAAGTGGGTGTAGAGGACCCAGAAGAATATATACCCACAAACACACATAATCTTCATTCCATTAGGTGAACCTATATCGCTTTTCTTGAAAATTGTGTTTGTATTAATAGGATTTCTTTCTCTGGACGTTGCCTCAGGGCCAATCAACAGCATCAATAAAGAGCCACCTCCCTTGGAAAATCGCTGCTACAAAGGAAGAGGTTAGGAAGGCGATAGCAAATCAGTTTATTTCTAGTACTAGAAGAGACTTTGTAGACACAGCAAAAGGTAAACATGTTCATTTTCTCTCTGGTGATATGTTGTGCCCTGGAGTTGCAGTGGGGAACAGCACAGATGCAGTCTCTTTCCTTAAGGAACTCACAATACAGACACAGAAAGAGGCAATTTAGCAAACAAAAGGTCACATATGAAAAGGTGTATCATATGGGAAATTCTGGGTGCCATGGGTGCACACAGTGGGACATCTAGCCTGAAGTTGGGAAGGGGAAGCCAGGAAAGGCTTTCTGGGCCTGGAAAGCGAGGATGAAACAGCCCTGCAAAGATGAAGAGGTCAAGTTCAACATGCCATTTCCAATTATTGCTATTTTGAAAAATTAAAACTTTTATTAAACTAATGCATGCGTACATCTAAATCAAATAGTAACCTAATGGCTTATTACAAAGTAATAGCAGTTCTTTGACCCTACTCCCCATTGGTGATCAATTCAATCCTTTCAGTGGTTCTTATGTGATACTCCATATTTTAAAATAATATGCATATACCTTTATCTTTGGTTCATCAATTTTAGACCTTGTTATTGACTTCCTGTTATAGTGGTTGAGGATTTGGCTCTCCTGTAACTCTTTCTCACTCCCCTTCCATCCATTCTCTCTATAATTATATTACAAATTCTTGTTTGATTCAATTGCTAATGTTTATATTGTGATACTGATATGATATATTATGATTATGTAAACATTCATTGCTGAGCTAGGTAGTATTTTATAATTGTTTCCTTTCCTTTTTGTTTTCTTTTTTTTTTTTTTTTTTTTTACCAGAGTTAATAATTGACTTTTTATTCATATGCTTAGTTTTCTATGGACCTGTCACTAATTTTTGCCAAATTCTTTATCACATACATTTCAAGACTTTTTTCCAAACACAGTTTCAAACACTCTATCACTTCTGTTTTTCCCAGAGATGTTCTGCTTGACACCCTTCATCATTCTCTTCTAATCCAGACTGGTTGTTGTGTAGCTTTGCTGCCCCACCTTGCACTGCGACTTCCTTTCTCATCATTCTAGGAATGACTTTGGCCTCTGCCTGCATTGAATCTTGTTTCCTCTTCCTCTTTCTTATCCCTTCTCCCTAGTTTTGCCGAAGGACATCTTTCAGTACGTTCCTAAGAAAGAGTGCACGGGAGGAAGTTTTTTGAGTGCGTTCTGCCCTATTTGGAAATGTCCTTTTTAATTCCTTAAACTTGTCTGATAGTTTGGCTGGATATAAAATTTTAGGTTGATAATCATTTTCCCTCAGAAAGCATTCCTCCAAATATCTTCTAGCATCCAGGATTTCTTTGTACAAGACTGATGCCATTTTGATTCCTGACCCTCTCATATATATTTTTTTTCCTGGCAGCTCTTAAGATCTTTTCTTTATTCCTGACATTCTGAATTTCACAACTGTATGCATTAGTGAGAATCTTTTGTCATTGATTATATTGGACAATTAGGGGCCCTAGAAGCTAGAGTCATGTCCTTCAATTCTGGACATTGTTTCCTGCATGTCTCTTCCCACATTTCTCCCATCTCTTTTCTCTGTTCTCTTCTGGGACTCCTATTAGTTGGACTGATCCTCCAATTTTCTCATCTTTTCTCTCCTAGTATCTTTGTATTTTTGTTTTGCTAACTTGAAAATTTCTTTAGTTTTTAATCTAGCTCTTCTATTGGATTTTTAATTCACTAGCTTTCTTCTTCTCTCTGATTTTTTTATTTGAATAGTAAAATTAATAAGTTTTATTTACTGCAATATATAGAACTCTGATTATTATGGTCTATTATGGTCTGATTGTTATGATTATTTTTTAAAACAGCATTCTGTTCTTGTTTTATATATGCAGTAATTCTCTTATAAATTTTAGGATGTTTGTGATACACTTAATTTTCAACCTTTTCGTCTATTCCTTGCATTGTCTCTATTTTCTGAGTGTTTTAATGGTCTAATGAAAATTTGGTTTTCTGTTCATACTTACAAGAGGGCAGAGGCAGATTTACTATGATGCTAATAAAAGTTCTTTTAATTCTTTGGACTCTCTTTTTAAGTGAGTGTAGGCAAAACATTAATCTCTAAGGTTCGCAAAACCTACAAGGGAGATACACAAATCTGATTGGAAACTGCATACAGAGATGGGGCTTATTAGCAGGTACTTGATTTAGGTGGTTAGGTGATAAGCTCTCTTTCTGTTGGGAAACCCCCAAATACCCATATTTATAGGTCAGTTTCTCCAGAGAGAGAAACCCTTGGCTGTTGGCCTTCTGAGAGCAGGATTGGGGAGGAAACTGGGATCTTCCTGCTTCCCATGCAACACTTACTGAGCCCTTCTTTTTCCTGTTCATCTCACTACCCCACCTTCTACTGTGCCTCGTGTCCTGGAATCTCCTGAGCTTCTCTCATTCAGTTTTACACCTAATAAATTTCTGGTTAGGAAAGGATCACCAAATGACTGCATGAGGTTAAGAAGATTGTGCAGGAACTCAACCATGCTGTATACAAGCTTTCACCCAAGCTGCTTGTTTTCAGCCTGAGCCTCAGTACCTGCCTTACCCTGTTCCTGTTACAGAAGCCTATTGGGGGTCTACAATGTGGATTAGCTCACTGATTTGTTATTCCTTTCGGCAATCACTTAGTTTTAGCTTCCTCTACTTTGCTAATTCAGTTGCCACATCTGTATTTGGTCTCCAGCTTCTAAAAATATGGTAACCTCTAATCTGCTATCATTCTGGTGAAGTTTGGGGAGGGAGGAGTCAAGTATGATATATGATAATTTTTATGAATCTAAATTGGATATTATTCCACTGCTTTATTTCACTGGCTTTGCATTGTATTTTGTTTTGATTTTGTTTTTGAGAGAGAGAGAGAGAGAGAGAGAGAGAGAAGGCACAAGTGAGTGAGGGGCAGAGAGAGAGAGAGAGAGACAGGGAGAGAGAGAAAGAGAGAAACAGGACTCACCTGAAGTGGGGCTCATGTTCACGGGAAGTGGGGCTTGTGTTCACCCAAAGTGGGGCTCGTGTTCACCCGAAGCAGGGCTGGAGCTCACGAGAAGGGGGGCATGAGTTCACTTGATGTGGGACTTGAACTCCCATCCAAGTACTAACCAGGCCCGACCCTGCTTAGCTTCCGAGATCAGACGAGATCGGGCGCGTTCAGGGTGGTAGGGACTTGAACTCATGAACCGTGAGATCATGACCTGCGCTGAAGTCAGATGCTTAATCCACTGAGCCACCCAGGCTCCCTGCATTGCACTTGGAATGAAATCCAAGTTTCAGTTCCTTCTCTTTGCTCACAAGGTCCTGCAAGACTGCCATAGCCCTTGCTTACCTCCTCACTGTTCCTCCTCCCTCCATCCCCTCGTTCATCAGGCTCCAGCCACATGGGCCTTTTTAAAATTCCTATAGGATACCGTTTCTCCCCACCCCCAGCCTTCAACCAGTGCACAGGCTGTCCCCTTTGCCTGCATTGTTCTTCTCCCAGCTCTTTCTGTGATTTTACTGTGTCATTCTGTAGACTCCAGAATGTCCCCTTGCCTGTGAGACCTTTCCTTACTGTTTTAGCTGAAGAAGTGTGCCACCATATCATTTGTTGCCTTCTAGCACCTGGCGTTTTGCAGTCATTTGTTTACTGATTCTTGTTTTTTGTTGTTTTTGCTTTATTCTTTCTTCCACTATTCGGCAGGTGCCCCAAAGGCCTTTATTCACTCAGAATCTGGCACGGTCGGTATAGTCTAGTCTGGGTATGGGAGGTGCTCTGTAAATTTGTGGAATGATGGAAAAAATATACGGGAAGTACACTTTTTGAAATTAGATGAGTATAGAATCAAAAGACCTCCCTACTTCAGGTAAATATTAAGGGTGATGGGAAAAGATTTGAAATGTCAGCCTTCTTAAAAGATGTCTTCGAGCTTCTAAGCAAAGGCCTTTCTGCGTGTACAAATTACCATCTCCCTATGTGTAGATAAATACCCAAGACCTGCCAAGAGTCTCTCCTAAATCTCTTAGCTCCGTCTGTTCCTCTTCCTCCAGACCCACGGCGCCCCCGGCGGCCTTGTGCCTTGCGCACACACTGCCCCCCTCCCGTGGGCCACCGGCCGCTCCCTTCTTGCAGCCTATGTCTGTCCATAAATGAAGTCCAAAGACAGGCTTCGTGTCTCTCCTGGGAGTCTTCTCTGATCCCCCATGTTTGGATTGCTGGCCCTCCCATATGTTTTTATAGATCTTATTCTTATCTTTTTCACATTATTTATCACCCAATATTGTCATTCTCTCTTTTTTGTTCTGTTTCTCTAGTATTTGAAGCTTCTAAAGCGCAGGGGCCATGTCTTATCTTTGTATCTTCATCATTGTATTAAGGCCCATGAGTGAGAAGCACGAAAAGGTGCTTGTTTTCACATTGAGGCCTGGGGAACTTGGCTTCGATGAATTAGAACAGCAGACGGAGACAGCAGAACTGGTTCTTGCTTGGCTGTAGATTATGCGCATGGTCCCAGTGGTTTTGAACGTGCTGTAGATGCACGTTTGACTGGGGACTTTCTGCAAGTGCCATGCTAATCTTAAATGGGCCAGTTTCTCTCCTTGGGCTATAGGTACACTAGTGCGGCATCAACCGTTCTCAAGTGAAAAAGAAAGAGTGGGAGCTGAGCCCCTGAGGAGCAGGGATGGCTCCCCGCGAGGAGTCCAGGGCTTGGAGGTGTGGTTACCATTGGGTCACGTTAGCTCTGAGTCATGGTTATCCCATCAGGGCAAACTTCAGTTCCACTACGGGGACTTCAGGCATAAGTTGGGTCCCTTGGGATCAAGAACTTCTCTTCTTGATGATACTGAAGGAACTCATTAACCTGAAATTTTGTAAAGACAATAAAAGCGTGCGTTGAGAAGAACGAGGTCGATTACTGTGATAACGGCTAAGGATCAATGAAGAGTAAGACTTAATCTTTATCTTCAAAGGAACGCAGAGTAAGTCTAGGCTCTAACTTTGTCTTTTCTGGGTCTTCACGTCCAATTGCTCCACTACGCTGCTTGATCCTGGTCTACACGGACCAGCCCCTCAAAACCCTTCACAACCTGGTTTCTA
The DNA here is from genome assembly GCF_007474595.2 of Lynx canadensis. Classification (NCBI taxonomy): domain Eukaryota; kingdom Metazoa; phylum Chordata; class Mammalia; order Carnivora; family Felidae; genus Lynx; species Lynx canadensis. Next base: position 9,937,686 of record NC_044303.2, read on the forward strand.
ACTTACCTCTCCTGATTCACCCTCAGCTACTCCCTGCCCTGCATACCTCACACTCATGCCAGCGAGATCATACTTAATGAACACAGTGCACAACTTTTGCTGTCCTGTTGATCCATCACCGAAGCACATCCTTCGCTGTGTCTGCCATTTAACTCTTGTCTTCCTTCCCTTCCCCTAACAGAGCTCATTATACCCTCTCTGGGCTTCTATAGCACCTGTTGAAGGCTATGAGTCAGTGATTCTTAAGCCTAGGGGAAGCTTGTTTACAATGTAAGTGCCTGGGGCCCCACTTCTAGAGATTCTCAATGTCTGGGATGAGGTTCAGCAACTGTGTTTTGGAAGAAGTTTCCTAGGTAAGTGTGATGTATTATCTCCATGTGAGAACCACGGTTCCAAGTGTTACGGTTACAAGATGTCACATTCCGTATCTGTTTGTCGTGTGTACATCTTTCTAATCACGCTAGTTTGAGGTCGTGCAAGGTAGAACGATGACTAGGTTATTTTTAGCTTTGGCACGGAGCACTTCAAGGACTTCACCAAGAATTTATTTTCCTCCTATAAAGCTACTAGTGATATACAAAAACCAAGGTATAGATGGTGCTTACTAGGAACCATACCAGATGGTTTCCCAAAATATCTTCAGGGATATCCTGTTTTTAAGCCCTAGAGTTGCATCTTCTCTATAACTTTGTCTTCTCCTTGGACAGGTTATGAGGTCATTATGAGGGCCATTGAGTACCCACATCCTCTTTTCCTGACTCATCTAAATGAAGAGGCAGCACGTAGTGAAGCTTTCTCTCACTGTGCTGGTCTAGACGTAAATCATTTCTAAACAGATCATTAAAATGCTCTTGGGTGCCAGTAGATGCCATCACATATTGTTGGATGTACCTTTGAATTAAATATCCATAAAAACTACGGAAAAATGAATTCAGGACAAGACTCGAGTTTAGTTTCAATAGATCGTGGCACCATTCGGATATTGCTCAAGATGGCCATGTTAACATTCTTGTCCTGAATAAAATTGGTGGTGTGTGACGTGCCTCTGAACCACCTTGGTAGCCAGAATTAGGGATGAACTCCCTCTAAGTGAGGTAGCTTGTGCCTCCTCTGTGATCTGGTAGCGCTTGTGGAAGCTGGCGTTTAGTCAGTGCCTCGTAGGTATTTACTGATTATTTATCATCATATCATCGGTATTTGATGAATATTCGTTAGCAGAGTTATTACAACGAAATAATGGCGCCGTTGTCCGCCAGTGACAACGATGTTACCTAACCCTCCATCAGAAAGGGATGAGCTTCAGGTGGTTCTTTCCCAGGTGACGGGGATGGTATGCACTTCTAGGGTTGCCAGATTTAACAAATGAAAATACAGGATGCCCCGTTACGTTAGAATAACAGTATTGAGTAGATAAGCGAGTATTTTACAAAAATTCTTCGTTATTTATCTGAAATTCAAAGTTAACGGCGTCTTATGTCTTCCATGTCAATCGTAGCCTTACCTGAGATCTCTCTCTCCACTCCCCACCCTGCCCCAGGGACGAGGCATCCCTACTGGAATGAGGGATGCCTTCTGTGTCCATTGAGCAGAACGGAAGAGCGTTCCAGACTGACATGTGATATATTCATTAAAACCCACTTCTAATCATTGGAGCATATACTTCCCATGCCTGATAAAGCAGAAAATTATTTCTTGGTTGAAATATCCATAAAAACGACATTGATTGTACCTCTAAATACGAGAAGAGTGGGTTTAGTGTGATAAAATTGGAAGCGACTGCCGGAAATAAAAATGGAATGAAAATACGATGCTATTTTAAGTAGCTTACAAGGGGTTACTGCCTTGTGTCTGTGCCTCCATTCCAGCTCAGGAGATTCAGGAAAGTTCTCAGATGTCGCTGGGACAGAAAAAGTTACTTCCTCGACCTGTGGACACTGAGTTTCGACGGAATTACCAAGTTCCAGCTAAAATTCCTGAGCTTCAGGACTTTAGCTTCAGTTATGGATGCTACTCAAGCCTCCCAGTTGCTTCTCAGGGTCTAGGTAAGTACACCTATAGCTTTTAAAGCAACTTTATAGATTCTGTCCTTGTTCCAAGATTCTTCAGCACATTGGGCCCTGGCGGGTAATCTTGGTGACAGTCACAAAGAATGCCAGTGATCCCTGTAAGCCTCCAAGGGATCAAAACTAGGCGTAGCTTCAAACCCAGGGAATGAGTAAGTCCTGGGAAAGAACTGATTGCTTTTGCTGTGAAATGAGTGCACGCTCTGCCTGGGGGCAGCGGTGGGGATTGAGGGACACTTCCTCCTTGTAAAACAAAAGGAAGAATTTAGTTACTATAAAATGACTAAAAAAAGAGACTGAGTGGGACTGAAATTAGATTTGTCAATCATCCACTGGAAGCTTGACCGTATGGTATGTCCATCAAGTCTCTTCAGATTCAGCAACCATTCCATTCACGTATTCTTTTACGATCCTGATTCCTACTGTTTTCAACAGAAAAGCTCTTAAAAGTTCCATGATCAAGCCACCTCCAAGCTACTGGTTAAGAGGATAATTTGCTGTCAGTCTGAGATGGTGATATATTCCTGGTGTGGAGTTGGGATCGAGTAGTACTCTAGACAAAAATCACAGCATAGAAGCTTAGCCTCTCGGGATTAGAAGACAGCGTAGAAATTACCTCATCTGGATCTCACACCCTGTGGGAATCCCCTCTACCCCATCCTTGCCAAGGGCTGATGTTGTCACTCTTTGGAGGATACCCCCCACCCCCAGGGCAACTCTTTCATTCTTAGATACTCCAACTGTTGGAAAGTTCTCAACGGCTGGAACCTTCCTTGCTACACTTTGGCTTTGGTTCTACGTCTTCCTACAGAGGTTAACTAGTGTGAGTTATTCTATGAAAACCTTCCTTTATACCTTCCACGCTCTCTACCGAAAGCATTTCCAGACCCTCCAAATGCTCTTCTTAGGATGTAGCATGACAGTGCCCTCTTCCTCCCCCTGCTTCCTTCCCCTGGCCAGTGGTCCCTATAAAGGCACAAGCTGGGACTGAAAGCAGTATTTAAGGTGTCCTTAAGGTTCAAAGATTGGGCATGCTGTAGAAGTTAGGTTCTCACCTCATGTTTTCATTGCTTTTTTTTTTTTTCTGTGATAATTCCATGACCATCGGAACCCACATTAAATGAGCAATATTCAGAATCAAACGTCAGTGATTTTGGTTTTGCTTGCACCTGATGCCTTTACTAGTCTGAACGTGTAATGAGTGCCAGCTGGAGATGTCATCACCGCTCACCTGAACACACCTGGGGCCCTGAGGGACTCCTCTTAGTGTGTCAGCCCATGTCTGCACAGGGGATGGCACAAAAGGGAAAGAAGCTTCCGTGAAGGCAGTAGTTTACTAACGAGGAAGTGGATGCTACCATCCCAACACGCTGAGCAGCAGAAGAGTCGATTTCAGGGAGCATTTTTCTGAAAACGGAGGTCAAACTTGAGTCTCCGGCCATCAGCCCCAGTCACCACCACTGCCAACAGCAACGGTCCTGAGTCGGAGCAGCTCTGCTCAGCCCGAGCCCCGGGAGGAGTCACTCATGTACAGCGCCTCCCTTTCCAGCACCTTAAGGGTGATGATTAAGCTCCGAGTTGGGTTCAGGGCTGTTGGGGGCTTGCTAGACAAATAAGGGCAGGAATTCTTTCCTCAGTGACAGCCTCCGTGTCTTTCCCTCCCGTATGTCCCTCTCGTCCCTTCCGTGCTGTACAGCCACATGAGGAATCAAGAACGCACAAAGAAGCGGACTACGTACCAAAGCGATTATGGGAAAACCTACCCGGATTTCTTAGTGATTTTAAACTCAGTTACTCCCTCTCAAATCACAGAGTACCTTCAGAGTCTTTCCTACAAAGGTAAGAGGAGGTCTTGAGTTACTGTTTAATGGATTTACAGATCATCATACACTGCTTTTTGCAAATAGAAACTGTTGCAACTTTCAGCCACTGGAGTTAAATGTTCACGAAAAGATAGATATTGCCTCATAGAAATCCCATAGTTTTGTGTAAGCCTCAGCCCATTGAAAGTAACGTTTTCTTTTTCTTTTTTGTTTTTAACTTTTTAGTGTTTATTTTTATTTTTGAGAGAGAGAGAGAGAGAGTGAGCGGGGGACGGGCAGAGAGAGAGGGAGACGCAGAATCTGAAGCAGGCTCCAGACTCTGAGCTGTCAGCAAGGAGCCCGATATGGGCCTCGAACTCACGAACCGTGAGATACTGACCTGAGCTGAAGTCGGATGCTTAATCGACTGAGCCACCCAGGCGCCCCGGAAAAAAAGCTTTCTTAAAAGAGGCCCCAGTGACTCTAGCCCCACTTATTACAAAAGAAACACCTAGCTTTTCACTCATTCCTGATCTCGCTCATTTCGCTCATTCAGCCCGTGGTTGAATTGCTCCCATACGACTTCTGTTTTTATTACAGTTAAGTGATTTCTTCTGTGGGTGTTTATACTGTCTCACGATTTCGTTTTCTCTTATGTGATCTTTATTTCCTGTTTGGTGGTACTTTTTGTGACAGCCTTTTAGAGTACATGAGAATCTCTGTGTATAATGCCCTCAAAAAGAGCGAAGGCTGTGCTCAGGACAGTGTTAGTTCATTCTGCATGACAAAGACTTATCCCAGCTCAGGGCCTGGGGACTGGAATCTCCTCGAGAGCATCTCAGGGGCCGCTGGTCATTCTGTGCCTGTGTAAAATGTCAACTCAGAGCAGTTGGAGTGAAGGAAACTCAACTCCTCCAACAGCTGTGCTCAACACCCACTGCTAGTGACTGCCCTGTCACTCCTCATCTTTGAGCACATGCCCCAGTGCAGACATTTATTTTTTTGAAGTATATTCATACGCCACTAAACTAACGTATTAGGTAAGTTACAAAACACACTAAATGCTAAAGGAAGAAGTGCTTCGGGCTGTGTGGGGGTCACTGCCTTGTTTTGTGCCCTGTGCTCGAGCATAAGCTTAGGTCTTCCGCCATCTCCTCAGTAATCCTCCCACTGCTCCCTGTCGCCTACCTGCCTTGGTCCCCAATCTCCGTCCTTTGCCTGTCCCCAGCTACGATCGGAAGAGCTTGATCTTCTGAAATCTTCACTGAAACCCTTTTATCCTGAGATCTCCTACCCCACACAAAACTGAAACCCTACTGTGGGCAAGACAGAAAAGGGAGTGTGTGTGTGTGTGTGTGTGTGTGTGTATAGGGGGGAAAAGAGGATACTTCCCATGATTGCAGACTGAGGGCTGATGGCCCAAAGGCCTTTAAAAGAGCTTAAATGTTGGGTTTTAAGAGGAACAAGAAGCAGGTGTTTTGCCTCACTCTAAGGCAGAAGCAGAAGTCTGTCTTCTCCATCGGGAGCCTCATTCCTCTCAGCAGGTGCCTCTCGGCCCGTTTGGCACGTCAAAAGGAAACCAAAAGGCTCTTTGAGGTCGGCTGGTCAGATCTTCCAGGGAGTCATCCCATCAAGCTCAAGCCTGCTTTCTGTTCCTTTTCCTAGCTTGGTTCACCTATATAAAACTGTAGTCAGCGTCCCGTAAGGTGCTCTTTTCACCTTGGAGCCACGTCTGTTTGACCCTATAGAGTGCTCCCAAAGCAGATGCTCCCGTCTGCCCAGGGACTTGAAATACAGATGCAGCTGTCGCTTCTCCGCCTGCGTGGAAAAACCGTGGTGGCTGCTGGCACTTCTGTCCTTGGTTGTCTGTGTGTGTGATTTGTAACTGAGCCCTAGTGGTGCCCCCCAGGGGTGAACTGAGGACTCTTTAGATGCTTTGCAGCCTCTGCTCCACTCAGATGTACCTTCTCCAGGATTCCTAGCATAAACCGATTCCGTTGGACTTCTCCAGTTGGGCTTTTCTCTCCAGACAAGTGAGACATGGCCTATTACTTAACAAAGTAGCTTTGGGGCCAAGCTAGGCTTCGGTAGCTTTTCAGATCTCCTCTCTTCCTGGTGCCCTCAGGATGGGTGCTGGGGCAGGTACAAGATGCTTGTGCCCCAGAGCCTTGCCATTTTGCACTGACTTGGTGGCTTGTAGGATCTGCTTGCTCTGGGGTCTTGGTTTCTCTTCCCTAGTTTTGCTTTAGAATGACCTACCCATCAGCCAGCTATGCTACAGGCTGACAAGCAAGTAGGAGGTTCCCTTTGAATTCTCATGCCCAAAACCTGCTGTCATTTTCTAGTGTCTGGGACGACGCTTATGCTTTTTGGATGGCGAGTGTCTCAGCAGAGCCCATGTGTGGTAGGGCTGAGCCAGGATGCAAGAGAATAACAATCTTGGCAGGCATATTAGGCTGAATGAATGATTACCACCTCAGCTTAAAGTATTTTACTGGATTATCCCTCTTAGACAGTCTCAGAGCCCAGAACAGGTACATTTTGAAAGAGAGAGGGGAAGGGGAGGGATGAAGGATATGGCCCAGGGCTGGGGCTAGGGAGGTGGTGGGGGGAGGTAGGATAGAGAAGACTCCAGGAAGACACAAAATGAAGCTGGGGAAGAAGAAAGGGGGAGCAGCTGAAGGCAAATCTTTTGTTTCCAACAATTCTGAGGATCGCTACTTGGTATTGAGTTTCTCTATGAGAACTTGAGGGGTTTGAACTAGATGTCTTTAGTGGGCATTCTGTTTTCAAAATTGCTTTAATCTCTGAGTGATTCAGACCACCAACAGCTCTGACTCTTGGGGCCTCTGTTATCTATTGATAAGGACTGTCATCTCCCCAGGTAGTCCCCCCTCGAACGACAAAATTACCTGAAATCTGGCTTCTGATGCTTTCAACTATTACTCCCTCTCTATCTCTCCCAATCAACACTCCCAGGAATATTCCTTCCTAGGGTGTGATTCAATGTTGTGACGAACATATTCACGGACTCGAGAAACTTCACCGATTGAATACCTATAATGCCTACTTGAGACCAAGATAAATAAAAAACAAATCCCTCTTTTTTCAAGGAACTCATCGTCAGGGGTGGGAGACAGGCACACAGTGGTAATGTCATGAGCTCTGTAATCGAAGTAGTTTTTGGGTATGTTCCAACCCTGTGGATTGACATTGCCTGAGGGAAGGCTGCTTCTGGGAGGGAGGCTTCCTTTGAAGGTTAAGGATGAATCACCCTGACAAGAACCAGGGCCTTTCAGAGGGAGCAGAGGGAGGAGCATAAATGAAATCACGGAGACATGAGTCTGAATCTGTACGTACTAAATACAGTAGCATCTGGATTACAACCAGTAGCCTGTCTGACATTAATTTATTTAAATTGATATTAAATTGGACACAATCTCATCTTTTTTTATTAATTCACGCCAAATTTGATTCACCCTCTATGTTTACCTTTGGTATAAGAAGGATTTTTGGTTCATTTGCTTGCTTATTTAAAATTAACTCTTTGCTGTAAGGTTTAAAATGGAGCCATTTGGGGCTTGCAATGACAAGGACTCAAACTAGCAAATGTTGAGAGTTTGGAGCAAAAAGTTGCTGGTGGGTATATCAAATGGTAGGATCACTGTAACACTTGTAACAGATCTGGCAGTTTCCCACAAAGTGAAACCAAATCTACTCCATGACCCAGAAATTCTACTTCTGGGTATTCACCCAAGAGACAAGAAAACACATGCCCATGGAAGGACTTGTCCAAAAACGTTCATGGCCATTTTATTCTTCACAGTCCCACACCGGATACAACCCAAATTACCACCAATAGCAGAAGGTAAACAGACTGGTATGTTCACAAGATACTACTAGATCTTAAAAAGCCCCAGTGATTGGTGTATTCAACGACAAGAACTTCAAACACATTATGCCGAGTGAGAGGAGCGGGACACAAAATCATACGTTTTGTATGTGGGCCTTTATTCAAAGGGCTACAACAGGCAACATTTATCTGTGATGAAGGAAATCAGACGAGTGAGCGTCTTGAGGGAGGAGGCGTTGACGGGGAAGGAGCCTGACAAGCCTTTCTGGAGTGGTGGCAGTGATCTCTATTATATGGGTATGGGTTACATACACCCAAGTGTCAACCCATCGAACTGCACGCGAAGGATCAGCGCGTTTCACTTCATGAAAAGGATACCAAAATTCAAAAAACGCTGAGGTCAGAAAAGATATGGAGCAGGGTGGGGATGGCTTACAATTAAATGTTAGGTCGTAAAAACAAAGAACCACAGAGAATTGGAGAGTAAACCTGGTGCACACACGTGCACTCCTGACCTTTAGACCTCGGCTGACATTTGTAACATGGGCATTGAACTCGATGACATGGTCCCACTTGCATTTTTCCTTTCTTTTGGTCTTTGCTACATAGATGACAATTGCTGGGAGTAAGAAAAATTTTACAGCTCCTCTCTGATGTATATAATACACACACGCGCGCGCGCGCGCACACGTATATGTAATGACGATTAGGGAACCATGGATGTTCCGACTCAGACAAGGCTCCTTTACTTTCCAGATGAGGAAATGGAGGCCAGAAGGTTGAAGGGCCCTCTCATGGTCAGTTATTACTCAAAGATAGCAAAGCGTACCAAGGTTTGTTGGCAGAAGAAATAGCCCTGGCTTCAAGAAGCTCTTGAACAGTAGCCTCTATGGTTTTATGTCATCACGGTTTATTACTGTGTTGTCAGTAGTAAAGGACAAGGCTATCCTATTTATTGTCTTTTATGGACCAGGCCCTGCCCAGGTGCTTCTCACATAGCATTCCTAACCCAGTCCAGCAAAGGTGCAAGGTAAGCGCTATTATATATATTCAAAGACAAGGAAGTGAAGAGATGGAGAGGCCATGTGACTTGCCAAAGATCGTGAGCGCGGAACGGAAACTGAAGTCAGTTTCATTCCAAACTCCATGCTCTTTCCAGGAAGACTTGCTGATCCTTTGAATCTGAAGTGTACTCTTTTTAATCCATACTTATACAATTGTGCCTTTCTAGGTATTAGACATATGCCCTTTGATATTTTGGTCCCATCAAATTTGTATATAGAGCGCTATTCTCAGATATTTTTCCTCCTTCCTAGAATTTCTCTGTTTAGTGCTTAAGTAGTTAAATGGAAGATTTCATCCTGTTTTTCTTCATAATTTTCAGACAGACAAATTCTTGATCGCTTTATTCGCTCTCACTGTGGCGTTGACATGGGACAGGAAAATAACGGAAACGGTTCAAATGAAGAAAATTGAAAATCAATGAAAGCACCGGGTCAGAGGGCCTACTGAGTCATTTTTTCAATAATGAAAAAATAATAAGATCCAAATTGTTCTAAATAATTTATTCGTGACTCTGTGTAATTTTGTTTTATTTTGTTTTTAAACAATAAAATCATTTAAGGTCATAAATCCTTCCCACCACCATAGCTTTAAGTGTATCTAATAGATTTTGCTGTAATGTTTTGTCCTATTATCTTCTGGATACTTAATTTGTGGTTTCAGTTTTGATATCCTCTTAGACCCAGAAATTATGCCAAAGAGGTTTCTTAATTTTCCAATAATTAGAGGATTTTAAAAAAAAGTTTAATTGTTGATTGCCTGTTTGAAAATTAAAAATACAGGGGCGCCTGGGTGGCGCAGTCGGTGAAGCGTCCGACTTCAGCCAGGTCACCATCTCGCGGTCCGGGAGTTCGAGCCCCGCGTCAGGCTCTGGGCTGATGGCTCCGAGCCTGGAGCCTGTTTCCGATTCTGTGTCTCCCTCTCTCTCTGCCCCTCCCCCATTCATGCTCTGTCTCTCTCTGTCCCAAAAATAAATAAACGTTGAAAAAAAAAAAATTTAAGAAAGTTAAAAATATATATATTTGCTTTGGAAAATATACCAAAGTTTTTCTTTCATTGTGCATATGATTAATTTGTAAATTACATGAATATAAGAGGAGAAAAAAACGTGTAGGTTATTGTGTTTCTCACATCGTGTCTATCTTTGCTTGTATACTTGAACTGTCAAATTCTGAAAGAATAATATTAAAAACAGCCCACAGTAAAAATGTTTTCATTAATGTCTCCTTGGATTTCATATATTTATATTTATATACGTAAATATATAATATATAGCTGTTATGTTGTTTGTCAATGTTCATGACTTATAGAGCTTTTTCAGTGATTAGTTTCCTGCTCATTACATACTCTTCCTCTTTGATGTCATTAATAGTTTTGGCCATGAATTACCTTGAAGCTGATATTAGTGTTGCCATCCATGTTGGGGTTGCTTTTCTTTGCCTTTTCTTGGTATATCTTTGCCTTCCCTTAATTTCCAATCTTTCCTTGTAGCATTGTTTCAATATGCTTCCAGAAATACCTTATGCCTGGGTTTTATATTATAACTAATGAGAGTCTTTATCTTTCGTCAGGAGAATTTAGTCAGTAATTATGATGCTTGACATACTTGCTTTTATGATTGCCATATTAGTTTTTGTTATTCTTTATTGTTCTTTTTAGATTTACTTTTAAATTTTTTCTTTATTTTTTCTTAAGCATTAATTTTTATTATTTTTGATGTTTATTTATTTATTTTGAGAGAGAGAGAGAGAGAGCACGAGTGGGGGAGAGGCAAAGAGAGAGAGAGGGAGAGAGAGAATCCCAAGTAGGGCCTATGCTGTCGGTGCGGAACCTGACACAGGCCTTGATCTCACAAACCGTGAGATCATGACCTGAGCTGGAATCAAGAGTCAGATGCTTAACTGACGGGGCCACCCAGGTGCCCCTGATTTTTAAATTACACTATTTTTTGAATTAAAAGCAGTTTTTGAAAAGTCATACATGGCCATTGCTGAATTTGGGGTTCTCTATTAAAATAAAAAATTACACAATTCCTATGCTTCCGGTGCCTTCTCCTTCACAACTCCTCCCTTCCCCACTTACTGATGGGAGATATTTTATTTCCCCATCTCATAGTATACTTCCTGTCCCATCCCCACACGCACATGTACACACACGCTCACACACACTTCACTGCTGAGGGAGTTTGGAATTTTTGCTTCAAGCGCTTCTTAAGGATTTCCTTGCAATTTCCTTTCCTATTTAAAGAAGATGTAAGGCATATAATTTTCAGTCACATCATCAGTATCATCCACTTATATTTAACTATCACCGGTTCCTCCATTCTTTTGTCTTTCTAAATGATGAGATCCGTGCTCTGACTTACTTTTATCTGGTTAGAATAGTTGCTATGGATTTTCTCAGATGGGTTCCCAGGATGGTAACACCCTGAACCTTACTTATCGCACAAGGTCATTCTTTTGACCTTTTGTCTTAATTAAATGGTATCGTGTCTGGGTGTAGAATTCTTGGAACTAACTTTGAATTTCTCAATTGCCCACAGGTATTCTATTGTCTTGGTTGAGAGTACAATTTATAAGTCAGATACTGGTCTGGTTCAATTACTGCCATACGTGATCTGGGTTTTGTGAGTGTGTGTGTGTGTGTGTGTGTGCACGTGTGTGTGCTTCCTGGAAGTTTATAAGATTCTCTCGTTATCTTTAGACTATTTCGGTAACTTTTTGAAGCTACGTTCAGTTTCATTTGGAATTTTTCTTTAACTTCAGGTAATTTCTTTTACTTCACCTTTTGTTATTATGGCCTTTCTCTATGGAACTCTCTATGCTACCTTTTCTCCTTCTGAATATAATAATATTTGCAGCAGAGGCCTCCTGGATCTGTCCTTTTAGTCTTTTGCCTTTTTGTTTATAGTTGTCATTTTTAAAAATGGTTTTAACTTCTGTTGTATGTTTCTTCCTTTTGCTCACTCAAAACATCAGTTTGGTTCTTAGCAATGACCCTTCTGTTTGCCACATTTTAAAATCCAGGCATTAGGGGCGCCTGGGTGGCTCAGTCAGTTGAGCAGCCGACTTTGGCTCAGGTCACGATCTCACGGTCCATGAGTTCAAGCCCCGCGTCGGGCTCTGTGCTGACAGCTCGGAGCCTGGAGCCTGTTTCGGATTCTGTGTCTCCCTCTCTCTGACCCTCCCCCGTTCATGCTCTGTCTCTCTCTGTCTCAAAAATAAATAAACGTTAAAAAAAAAAATTTTAAATCCAGGCATCAAATTTTATTTTAGCTTTAGTTTTAGAAAGTCTTTTTTCCACTCTATGATTGAATCTCCTTGAGAGTTTACTTCTCTTTTGTTAAACTTATCCTTACCTTCTTCGTTGACTCTGCCTTAATTGGAGCCACCTTTTCTAATTTTTGGGTCTGGTCTTTTCCCTCAATGTATAGAGTACTCATAAAGGATATCATAGGTTGTCTGCCCTCAGGCTAGGTCAGTCCCCTGGGGCCTCTGAGCCAAGAAAAATGAGCCTTAGGGGAAGGCTGGTCAGTATTTGTTTACTGGCTGAGAAGTGAAGGGCTTGGCTAATAGAAGGGCCCTTGCTACTGAAGGGCAGGGGAGAGTCCCATGCTCCCTCTGGCTCCTCCGAGAAGGGGATGAACAACTCTTTCTCAACTGCGCAGACTGGGAAGAGTGTTGCAAACCCCTCCAGGTTTTGTATGGTCATCAGGCTTGGACAGGTTGTCTCGGAACCACAAGCGACAAGGGGACAGGTGTAGTGCTTCTGGGAGGTATATTCCCACATCTGCCCATTGGGGCCCATCAGAGAACCTTGAATCGGAGATCCTTGCTCTGGGTTTCTCCCATGGCTCGGTGTCTACTGCTCTACCATGGCACAAAGATTCAAGAAGAATAAAGATCTGTACCTACTCTGAATTTCTGACGAATTTGTGACTTCACACAAGGCCCGGGCCCCGCTCAGTAACGTGCAGTTTGGTTGTTGTGAGGTATTGGAGTGCATCGGAAGCTCTTTGAAGATAAGGCTTCTCAGCCTCACTCTCTCTACTTCCCCAGAAGTTGTGTGGGGGCATTCTGTCCTCTGCTCCCTGCCCTGAATAACAATTACCAGCAAGATTTGCGTGGGGAGGCAGCTTGACCACACAGTGTTTTATGGATCTCTTGTTTGAACCTGTCCTACTTTCCATTTCCATTGTGTATGAAAGCAGCAATATCCCAATGGTGTCTCTTTAAGATGGGTAATTTTCTACCTATAAGCTGGTGTTTGCCCCGCGTGGGCCAGCACTCGAACATCAAGCTGCTGTTGATGTCTTTCTTGGAGTTCTAGGGATTTCGCTGTGGCCAGCCAGTAATTTCACATGGATTCACTCTTAGTTTAGTGTGTGTAGTGTGGGGTTTCCTGACTGTCCTTACAACACTCATTCCAAAGCATGGTCCACACACCACTGGGATCCTGTGACAAATACGAAACGAGTAGCCACTTCAGTCGATATTTATTGAACACCTACTTAGTCTGCAGTATTTTGTTACAGCAGCCCAAATAGACTCATACACCCAGCTGACCTGCCCGACTGACCCACAAACTGTGAGTGAAAAATAAATGGTTTTCGTTGCATGCCACTGAGATTAATGTAACCATAGCTAAATGATTCACGCACAGTATTTATTTAGATGAGACATTTCAGGGAAACCTCAAAACGAAATGAAAGGCTTGGTACAATCAGTTCTCCCTCTTAAAAATATTAAGTCTGAACACCACTAAAAACTGGGTAGTGTTTAAAAAGTGGTTGTCTTTTAACATAGGAGAGGGCGGTTGTGTTTCCTTTGTGTTTTAAAGCCTGCCAAACGGTGAAGGCATTCGAAACATTGAAAACTTCAAAGGTTCTCCTGAGGCCAGTAGCCACTGGTTATTTTAACGTGCCAAAGGATGTGAATGATTGCTTTGCTATGGTTCCTTCTCAGAGCATATTGTCAAGACCAGATCAGTCAATGCGTCCGACGTGAATTAATTATGTGGTCCTAGTATCTCTATTACCGTATTTCAAAGAGAGTTGCATTTCAACACAGATAATGATTCTGAACTTGTTTCTTTTGTGGAATCCCCTGATGGTTTTTTTTTTTTTTTGATTCCCTTTCCACTCTCTTGCAAAACTCACCCCCGCACACACACCCAATCAAAAAAAAAAAAATAATACATACATAACAGATTTTTATACTTTCCAGAAACATCTGTTCTTTGTTTTTAACCTCTTGAGGAAACTGTGATATAAATATGTTTAAATTTGTTCTGTTTTGTTTAAAAAATGCTTTCACGAACGGAAGAGTCGAAAAGTAACATCACTTTAAATTAAAGACTGCAGTAATGTATTTTAAAAAAATAAGAGGAAAAGAGAAAAATCACCATGGTGCATATGTAGTGGAATTTTCATTATGTGCTGAGAACCTCTCTGTACAGCAAGTATAGGACAGAGCGGTGCTTCTCAACCTTGGCTGCACAACAGAATGGCCTAGAGAGATTTTGACGCGGGGCTCGATCTCATGAACCACGAGATCATGACCTGAGCTGAAAATAAGAGTCAGGCATTCAACCAACTGAGCCACCCAGGTGCCCCTGTCTCCATTTAAAGTGGGCTTCCTTGTGTGTGTATATACCACATCTTTTTCTATTCATCAGTCAATGGGCATTTGGGCTGTTTCCATAATTTGGCTATTGCAGATAATGCTGAAATATCAGGGTGTGTGTATCCCTTTGAATTAGTATTTTGTGAGTGGGGGGATGGCTTAAATAGGTGATGGGGATTAAGGAGTGCATTTGTTGTGTTGAGCACGGGGTATCCTATGGAAGTGTTGAATCGCTATATTGGACACTGTATGTTAACCGACCAGAATTTAAATAAAAACTTAAAAAATGGGGGTGCCCGGATGGCTCAGTGGGTTGAGCAGCTGACTCTTGATTTTTGGCTCAGGTCATGATATCAAGGTTTGTGGATTTGAGCCCCGCCTTGGGCTCTGTGCTGACAGTGTGAAGTTTCCTTGGAATTAATTCTCTCTCTCCCCCTCTCTCTCTGCTCCTTCCCCACCCTCTCCTGCTTGCTCTCCCTCTCTCTCAAAATAAATAAGTAAATAAAAGAAAGAAAGAAAGAAAGAAAGAAAGAAATCTTTAAAAAAACTTTAAAAAATGAAAATTAAAAAAATAAAGTAGGTTTCTTGTAGATAGCAAATAATTAGACTTGCTTTTATTTTCAATCTGATAATCTCTCTCTCAATTAGTGAGCTCATGCCATTCACCTTTAATGTGATTATCTGTACGATTGGATTAAAATGTTTCATTTTGATATCTGTTTTCCATTTTATTTCATATCTTCTTTTTTCCCTCTTTTTCTATCTTCTCGTGGATTGATATCAGCATATTTTTTGAATCAGTTGGATTGATCCAGATTATTTTTATTATTCCATCTTTGTCTCCACTATTATTATGTATGCTGTTTTCCAAATATTTTCTAGTGCTTGCCTTAGTTTCTCCAATATACATCTTGAAGTAGTATGTATCCACTATTAAATATTTTACTGCCTCCTATGAGTTTAAAGACCCCATAATTTTATATGCCTAATTCCCTCCTTCTTTCTTTTATGCTATTGTTATCATACATTTTATTTTCACCTATGTTATAAATATGCAACAGACTACTATTCTTTTTTAGATAGCTTTGTTTTTTTTTTTCAACTTTTTTTTTTATTTTTTTTATTTTTGGGACAGAGAGAGACAGAGCATGAACGGGGGAGGGGCAGAGAGAGAGGGAGACACTAGATAGCTTTCTTTTAGAAAAATCAAATTTGATGTTATCTTTGTTGTATCTCTAGCACTCTCCATTTCTTTGTGTAGGTCTGAGTTTCTGTCTGATGCCATATTCTTTAACCTTCCCAAAGCTTTTCCTTCTGGTAGACTTTTGCGTGAGGATTAAGGTTAATCTTATCAGGAGCTGGGCTGAGTTTGAGGTGACTTGTTGCTAGGATTACCCTCGGTACAACAAAACCTACAAATTTTTCTCAGTTTCTGTTTGAGAATGTCTCTGTTTCGCTTTCAGTTTTGGAAGATATTTTTTGAGCTATAGAATTTTTGCTTGACAGATTTCTTTTCTTTCAACATTTTAATGGTGTTCTTCCTTTGCCTTATTGCTTGTGTCATTTCTAACAAGGGGCGCCCTAATTCTTATCTTTATTCCTCTGTAATATGTCTTTCTTCGGTGACTGTCTTCAAAATTTTCTTTCTTTCTTTTTTTTTTTCCCCAAGGAGTTTGACTATAATATTAAGGTTTTTGTTTGTCCTTTTGTTTGGCTTTGGTATTTACCCTGCTTAATGTTCTCTGAGCTTCTTAAATCTATGGTTTGGTTTCTGTCATTGATGTGGGGAAATTCTCAGCCATTATTCCTTCAAAGAGTTCTTCTGCCCTGTTCTCTTGTCTTCTGCTTCTATGATGCTAAGCACACATATATTACTTGGCATTGTCACTCAGCTCTGAAATATTCTGTTTTGTTCTTTTTTTTTTTTTTTTTTCTGCTCTATTCTTTCTTTGTGTTTCAGTTTGGCTAATGTCTATCGGCCAGTCATCAAGTTCACTGATTCTTTTCTTGATTGTGTCACGTCTACTGATCAGCCCATCAAAGGGGGCTCTTCATCTCGATTTCTACATTCTTCATTTCTAGCATTTCCGTTTGATTCTTTCTTGTGGTTTGCATCTCTGTGCCGACCTTACCTATTTGGTATTGCATACTGTCTACATTTCCATTAGACTTTAATATATTCATGGTAGTTGTTTAAAACTTCCCATTACATAGTTCCAACATCGGTGCCGTAGCTGAGTCTTTTTCTGTTGATTGCTTTGTCTCTTGACAGTGTACTGATTTTTTTTAAATTGTCCTTACATGTGCCTCATAACTTTTTGCTGGAAGCGGAACATCTTGCGTACGACAGTAGAATCTGGAGTGAACAGTTCTCATGACTGGGTACTGTTATGCTTTGTCTTCTAGTAGACCTTTGGTGTGGGAGTTAGCGTTCTTTCCGTCAGGTTTGTTGTGCTATGGTTACCCTGGGTGCACCACAGGTTTCAGATTCCTCTAACAATACCTTGTAGTGGAACAGTACCTTGTACCAGCTGGCTTTCCAGAGACTTTCAATTCCTGCTCCTTCCCCAGCGTTAGGTGTCTCCTGCACGATGCACCTCAGTATGGGTGTGTTTCCACACTTGTATCTCTGCTGGCAGTATTCTACTGTTACTTGTCACTCAGCTTGTTAGCGTCGTGGTGGGGATGTTCTCTGGTGCACTGGCTAAGCCTTATTCTTAGGCTGATACTAGGTTCCCAGGTCTTGGGATGTGGCCTTCTCAGGACTCCTGCCTCCCCTCTAGCTATAGTTCTGAGCCCAGTCCCTTTCCCATGAATAGAGGATACTTTCATTTCCCTTCCCTCAGCAGCAGTGGGTTTTCCCCTAGGCCCTAGAGGCAGTATTATTTTCTCCCCCCTTATAGAATAAAGCTTTTATTCCATAGGAGAGATAGGGAAAGGGGTCGGGGTAGGGCTTCCTGCTCCTCCTGTGGTAGCTACTCTCCCTAAAGCCTGCACCATATTTTCCCTGGAGAGTCACAAGTCCCTCCCATGAACTCCTGGCGGGGTCCATGGAGAAGTCTGCAAGGGGGTGGGAGATCCCCCAAGTCCCGCGGCCTCACCGGGCTCCACACTCTACTGCCAGCCCGTATTTAGTTTCTATCAAATCACCAACTGTTCTTGCAGAATTCTTTCTGGCGTCCAGCTGCTTCTGTCCTAGGTTAAGCAAATATCAGTTCCCATCTCGCCCCGCGGGTGCCCGTGTCTCCTTAGATTTGGGGCTAGTTGGTTTGCCCTGTGACCTCAGCTCTGTGATAGGCACAAAAAAAAGTTGCAAACTTGCAGTTTGTCCAGGTTTCTGTGGTGGTCGTTCTTATCAGGGTGGGAATTATACCTTTTCCTCCTCTCCAGAGCCCTGAGCGGAAGCTGAAAGTCAGAAATAGGGTTTTTAGTTGAAGTTTTCTGTCTTTTAACAGTTTCTAACTTCCACTTATAAGTAAGTCCCGAGGATGCAATGTACAGCATGAAGACGATGATTTGCTATATTGTATATTTGAAAGCTGCTAAGACAATAGATCTTAAACGTTCTCATCACAAGAAAAAAATGTGTCACTATATAAAGTGATGGATATTAATTAAACTTATTGTGGTGATCATTTCACAATACCAACATGTATCAAGTCATTGGATTGTGTGCCTTAAATTTATACAATGTTATATATCGATTATATCTCAATAAAACTAAAAAAAGTGTGACTTTTTTGGCATGTTAAGGATATCTCACTAAAAAATCATACAGTATTTTTAAAATCGTGTGGACTAGGGGTGCCTGGGTGGGTCAGTCAATTGGGCGTCCGACTTTGACTCAGGTCATGATCTCGCGGTCTGTGGGTTCGAGCCCCGCATCAGGCTCTGTTCTGACAGCTGGGAGCCTGGAGCCTACTTCAGATTCTGTGTCTCCTTCTCTCTCTGCTCCCCGCCCCCAGTTGTGCTCCGCCTCTGTCTCTCAAAAATAAATAAATGTAAAAAAAAGTAAAAAAAATCGTGTTGACTGTTTTTAAGCAATTGATGGATATAATTAATCAGTAGTCAGTTATTAACTAATTTTACTAGTTTTTAAGTTTTATTTTATTAGTTTAATGTTTCTTATTTTTATAGTAATTATAAAATACTTTGGGTAACATTTAATCAGAAACGTACAGGACCCATATGAAGAAAACTCATAAAATTCTCCAAGGAACATGAAGTAAGTCTTGAGGAAATAAAGAGGGGGTGCAGTTTCATACAGAAGATTCAATATTGCACAAATGCCACTTTTTCTTAAATCGACTTATAAATTTAATACCAATAGAATTTTTAACTGTAGCTTCATGAGTGTATATACCTTGACAAAAAATTCCAAAGCTCGCTTGGAAAGAATAAATGTCAAGAATAACCAGGAAATTTTTAATCCGGAAGATAATTGGAGAAAATAATTAGGAGAAAATTTCCCTTATAAATATTAAAATGTGTCATAAAGTTACCATACTACACTCTGTCATAGGTGGGGGGAAAATGAACAGATTAACGAAAAAAAATAGGCGAGGAAAGGACTAAAACATATATGGGAATGTGGTATTTAATCAAGATGCCAGTACAAAACTGTAGGAAGGAAATGGCTTATCAAATAAACGCCACTGAAAGCCAACCATGGGGGCAAAAAGACGTATCTCTACGTCATTCCCTTAATAAATGGCAGAATGGATTAAATAAACAAATGTAAAATGTTTAAAACATGACATCTTCCAGGCACCAGAAATTTTTTGTTTTCCTAATGAAGGTAAAAAACACAGATTTTTTTTTTTTCTCAACGTTTTTATTTATTTTTGGGACAGAGAGAGACAGAGCATGAACGGGGGAGGGGCAGAGAGAGAGGGAGACACAGAATCGGAAACCGGCTCCAGGCTCCGAGCCATCAGCCCAGAGCCCGACGCGGGGCTCGAACTCACGGACCGCGAGATCGTGACCTGGCTGAAGTCGGATGCTTAACCGACTGCGCCACCCAGGCGCCCCTTAGAAAACAGAGATTTTTAAATAAAGAGACTATAAAATTTGTCCGCCTCCCCAACTCCAAAACAACCTTGATGGTAAGAAAATGAGAGACAACTGAAAAAGTATTCACATTACCTATAACAAAGTAGCAATAGTATATTCAGATCGTTTTTACAAATCAACCAGAAATTAACAAACACCTTGATGGAAAAATGGGCAAAGGCTTGCCATGTTGGCAAAGATGAACCAAACAGCATTAGCAAGGCTGGGAAAGGATGTCCTCATGCGTGGTTATGATGTGTATTACTTTGTAACAAGTGACCAGGAACTGGGCGGCCTGAAAACAACAAAAATTATTGAATCACCGTTTGGGAGGCGAGAAATTGGAAATCAAGGGGGAAACTGGCAGGGTCATGCTCCCTCCAAAGCCTCTAGGGGAGAATCCTATGATTCTTCCAGCTTCTGGTAAACCTAGGTGTTTCCTGATTTGTAGAAGCATCAATTCAACTTCTGCCTCCAATGTCACATGGCATTCTTTCTGTGTCTTTGTGTCTTCACAAGACCATCTCACCTCTGTGTCTGTGTCCAAATTTCCCTCTTCTCATAAGGACATTGATCACATCAGACAAGGGCCCACCCTAATCCAGTCTGATCTCAGTTTGGCAACATGTTTCAGAGTCCCTTTCACCAATTTACCACAATAGATCTTTGGATACGTGGGAGAAGTTACATGCGCAGTTTATTTTTTAAATCAAAGATCTATGAAACTGGAGAAAAGTGTCAATGACTATTATGTCCATTAATAGGGAATGTTAAGAGGCACCTGGGTGGTTCAGTCAGCTGGGCGTCCAACTTCGGCTCAGGTCATGATATCATGGTTTGTGAGTTCAAGCCCCGCATAGGGCTCTGTGCGGACAGTTCAGAGCCTGGAGCCTGCTTCACATTCTGTGTCTCCCTCTCTCTGTCCCTCCCCCATTTGCGCTCTCTCTCTCTCTCTTAAAAAATAAACATTAAATTTTTTTTTTTAAAAAAGGGGAATGTTAAGTAAATTCAGAATGTAACACCATGCACACAGTTAGGTCTCTATTTTTTTTAATGTTTGCTTATTTTTGAGAAAGAGAGAGACACAGAGCACAAGCAGGGGAGGAATAGAGAGAGAGGGAGACACAGAATCCAAAGCAGACTCCAGGCTCTGAGCTGTCAGCACAGAGCCTGATGCGGGGCTTGAACCCACAAATCATGAGATCATGACCCTTGCCAAAGTCAGATGCTTCACCGACTGAGCCACCCAGGCCCCCCTACATCTCTACTTCTTGACAAAGAAACCCAGTCTAGACATCTTGCTAAGTGAAAAAAAGTGATACGATGTCATTTCTATAAAATTACACAACTTCACATTAATGTAAAATAAAAAAAAAGATTACACCGATGTCCACAATAGTATGCTTTATCTCGAGGAATGCATATCAGAGTGCTACCAGAGGATATCTCACAGGTAGTGCCTAAAGTCAGAGCATTTCCACACTTTGTGTAAAACATCAGGAGAGACGAAAGGGGACGCAGCTGTAGTGAAGTTCAGGGGACCCCACACTTGAGGACAGAGAGCCAGGCTGGCACATCTCAAAGCAGAAATCTCAGATGGGTCCCATCCGAGCTGGGCCGCTTTCTTCACGTGTAAATGAGGATCGCCACACTTCAGGGGGTTGACCCAGAGAATAAGCAGATGAAGTTTTGGGACCGACGGGCAAACTGAGAAGTGCCATTCATTCTCGCTTCTCCTATTCCAGACATAGTTCTAGCCTCTGGGGATTCAGCTGGAAAAGAGATCAATTCATATCCATGGAGCTTATGTTCTTGAAGGTAGAAAATTGATAACAAACTAATAAATGCATGATACAATGACAGTTCCAGTAGGGTGAAGGAAACGTACATATAATACAAATATGTATTTCACATGTAATACACCAGTGTCGAATTCAGGAGTATGAAGGAAAATACAGCAGACTAACCGCGGAGAGACATGAGGGGTTGCTATTTTAGGTGGGGTGGTCAGGAAGGCCTCTCTAAGGTGGTCTTGAGCTCGTTCCGAGCCGACAGAAGCCACGGAAGAAGGCAGAATCTCGCAGATATCTAGAGGCAGGGCCTTCCAGGTAGGGGAACAGGGGCAGAAGGCCTGCACGTACTAAGAGAAGGTCAGTGTGGTCCTAGATAACCCAGCAGAGAATAGTAGGAGGAGATAAGGTCAGGAAGATAGAAAGGCAGGCAGATCACAGGAGCCTCTGACGCTACGGATTTTGCATTGCATTTCGCTTGAACGAGATGAGAGTCATGGCGGGGTTTTGAGCAGAGGATTGACATTATCCAACTTCTGTTTTTAAAAGATGGCTCTCCCTGTTTCCGATTCTGTGTCTCCCTCTCTCTCTGCCCCTCCCCTGTTCATGCTCTGTCTCTCTCTGTCCCCAAAAAAATAAATAAACGTTGAAAAAAAAATTAAAAAAAATAAAAATAAAAAAATAAATAAAAGATGGCTCTCTACACAGAATATAGAGCAGGGAGGCAGAAATGAAAACAGGGAGACCGACCGGAGGCTCGTGGCAATGGCCAGGCAAGAGATGTGGGTCGCTTGGACCAAGAGGAGGTGTTGGTGGAGAAAGCGAGGAATGGTTGGACTCTGAAGGGATTTCAAAGGTAGAACCTATAGAATTTGTCGGTGGACTGAACGTGCGTTTGCGAGGGAAAGAGGACGAGATGACCTCAAGGATTTTTCCACAAGCAACCGGAAAAATGGAGTTGCTGTCTGAGTCCGGGAAGATGGGAGAGTGGCGTTGGGTAATCAAGGGTTCAGCTTTGGACAGTGAGTGGCATTCAAATGTAATTATTATGAATTGTGCCCCGGCAGGGCAAAGTGACGAGAGAATACTTTCATTTTTTAATTTTTATTTTGAGAGAGAGAGAGAGAAGGAGAGGGGCAGAAGGAGACAGAGAGAGAGAGAGAATCTTAAGCAGGCTCCATACTCAGCGTGGAGCCTGACGCAGGGCTCGATCCCATAACCCTGGGCTCATGACCTGAGCTGAAATCAAGAGTCACTCAACTGACTTGAGCCACCCAGATGCCCCAAGACAGCACTTTTAAGACCAGAGTTATTTTTCCTCTTTGGTCCCTCCCTGGCATCTCCTCCCCACCCCACCACCAACTTCACGTTAGCATCAGTTACCTTCTCCGGTGATGGGATTAATGGACCTTAAGGTACATGAGTCGGGGGGCGGGGAGCAGAGAGAGGAGGTACCTACCCTGGTACTCCAGTTACAGACCTTGGCAGTGAGAGGCAAGCAGCCACTCTGGGCAGAGCTCATCAGCACTGGTTGCTCCCAGCCAGAAAGCAGCAAGAGTTTCTTCTGCTAGCATCTCTCTGATCATTAGTAATTGCCCTAGGGGACCTAGTGGACACAGTTCTTATCAGTAAAGCAGCACCTGGCAGGTTTTGCTGTCTGAGACCATGAACCAGAGAGGAAGAAGAACAGACTCTGCTCTGGGAAGGTGAGAAACATCTCACGTTAACAGGTAAGAAAAGTTATCTTCATTCCTTGCCTTTTTTAAGTCTCATAGAATTTTCTAGAATTCTGCTTGGGTACAGACAGCTGTTTGCTGTAACAGTGAGTATTACGAGGTGACTGTTTACGTTGTCAAGGAAGCAGGTTTTGCTCCTCAGGAGGAAGGTAAAGAGAAATTTGTCACATTCACTGTAGAGCCTGACCATACCCCACATGGACCGGCACGAACATCAGTGCATTACGGTGGATTGTGCTCAGTGTCCTTAACTGGCTGTTGCTATGGAATTTTGTCTCCGTAATCAGAGCCTCTGCCTTGATAATTTGATTGCACTTAAAAAAAAACAACAACAACAAAAAACCCTTGAACTGGTGTAAATCCTGATAACATCACGAGAGGGCTTTTGATTAATGCAAAATTAAAGCTCTTTCAGAAGCATTAATTGAATAAAAAGAACACTATTCAAAGAGCTTTAAGGACATCCCAAACCATTCGAAGATAACCGACTCTACAGCCGTTATCTTAAAATCCGGTTAATTAAAGTACTAAGTGTCATCAAATATTTTGACTTCGGGGTACTTTATTTATATTTGTTTCTATCTAATTTTCTTGTTGTCCTGGCCAGTAAGTATCTGTTCTTCTTTTCTCACACTGCCCAGTCACGTTAGCAGGAAAAGAAACCCTAGAGTATTTCCAGCTCAGTCTTTCAACCCATCCTTCCTCCTGGCCAAGTGTTGATGAAGTATCGTAATTAAAAGTGACCCATTTCGGGCGCGTGGGTGGCTCAGCCAGTTAAGCAACTGACTCTTGCTTTCCGCTCAGGTCATGATCTCGAAGTTTGTAAGATCAAGCCCTGCGTTGGGATTTCCTCTCTCCCTCTCTCTCTGCCTCTATCTCTCTCTCAAAATAAAAAAAAATAAACATTTAAAAAGGGGATCCATATTTTCTGAGGTGGCTAAGATACAATGTGCCTTTAGCTCGGCAGAAGGATGTGACAGAAACAAACCGTGAACATAGTATTAAGTTAGTATCTATATTGACAAACAATACACTTAAAATTTGCTGCCACAGGTACCATCTAGGAGGCTTAGTGTCATAGCTCGTAGGAGACCCACATTGCCTAGACATTTAGAAAGCTCATTACCTTACAACGTACATTTGCTGGTAGGGAGTGCTCCGAAGCTGGTTAAATCAACAACTCAAAAGCGTCATTTAACACAAAATATCCTTTCCAACCTCCTTGTTCGGGCTTTGGGCCTCACATTTATCTGGGTTGCGTGTGGTTATGGCATCTCCAACCAGAGTCCCCACGTCTGAGGCAAAGGAAAACCTCGGTGTCCCCCTTTTCTTCACTTTTTAAATTTCTTCTTCTTTTTTAAAATTTATTTTGAGTGAGAGAGAGAGAGAGAGAGAGAGAGCGCATGAGTGGGGAAGAGGGAGAGGGGGAGACAGAATCCCAAGCGGGCTCCACGCTGTCAGCCAAGAGCCTGACGTGGGGCTCGAAGTCACCATCAAAGTCGCCAACGGTGAGATCGCCAAACTCAAGTGTGGGATGCTTCACCCACTGAGCCACTCAGGCACCCCTCTTCACTTTCTAAACGCATGAGACCTTTCCCAAAAGCCACCCAGTGCACTTACACGCACATCTGATTGGCCAAGTTGTGTCACGTGCCTGTGACTAAGCCCAAACCAGCAAGGACAAAGGCGGTTACCTTTGTCGTCTTGCATCTCAGGATTCCCCCCCCTCCCCCACTGAGACGAGGGAGGAGCTCTGCCTTTCATGAAGGGCACACCCCCTGGACACCCACCGCAAAGGCAGAGTTCTGTCATTAAAGAAAGGGTGGGGGGCGCCTGGGTGGTGCAGTCGGTTAAGCGTCCGACTTCAGCCAGGTCACGATCTCGCGGTCCGGGAGTTCGAGCCCCGCGTCAGGCTCTGGGCTGATGGCTCAGAGCCTGGAGCCTGTTTCCGATTCTGTGTCTCCCTCTCTCTCTGCCCCTCCCCCGTTCATGCTCTGTCTCTCTCTGTCCCAAAAATAAATAAACGTTGAAAAAAAAAAATTAAAAAAAAAAAAATAAAGAAAGGGTGGGGACAGAGGGCTGCTGTCGGGAAATGCATGGGCACTCTCTGGATTTCTTCCCATCTTTTTAGCTGCTCATCTGTAGTCCTTTTCCTTACTTCTCTTCCTCTGCCTGTCCTTGAAATATCGGGATTCCTCAGGGCTCAGCTGGGCCCTCTTCCCTTCTCTGTGTGTCCTCTCTGCTTAGAAAATCCTATCCAGTCCTGTGGCTTGAATTGCCGTTTACACGCTGGCAACCCTCCAGACTGCTATCGTCAGCCCATACCTCTCCTCTGAGCTCCACAGTTGGCATCCAACTCCCCACTCAACAGCTCTACTTCTGTGCCTCAGAAGCATCTCAGACATGTACGTCCCAAACTGAACTTTTAATTTTCCCCCAACCAGCCCCTCTGCAGGCCTTCGCATCCTAGAAAACAGCACCTCCCTCTGCCCAGGGTTTCAGAACAGATGCCTGGGAGTCAGTCTTGACACTCACCTTCCCTAACTACCCATCACAACTACTTTTCTTCTGTTCAACATGGCAGCTAGCACGGGCCCAAGGGTTCAGCCCACAGTGGGCGCTCAACAAACATTTGCTGCAAATTGATTGGATGTGCTAATGCAGCACATACCTTGATTGGAGAATGGAAATGTGAAGGTTAGAAAGGGCTTGGGGGTAATAATGGGTGGCATTCTGATAAAAGATGTTCATTCTGGGGTAAATTGAAAGGAACCTTCACAGTGCCTTCTGACAGGTGTAATGGCGTCTTCCTCCCCAGTTCAAACAGAATGCCACCAATCTTTTTCTTTTTTTATGTTTATTTATTTATTTTGAGAAAGAGAGATAGAGAGCAAGCAGGGAAGGGACAGAGAGAGAGGGCGACAGAGAATCCCAAGCAGAGATGCGGGGCTCGGACTCATGAACGGTGAGGTCGTGACCTGAGCTGAAATCAAGAGCTGGACCCTTAACCGACTGAGCCAGCCAGGTGCCCCCCACCAATGTTTTCGACAGGACTTGCATGAGCGCTAAAGGAGTGGTGGCCGTGGAATCTTCTAATTTACTCGGATTTCTCTCAGAAGCGTTGGCCTCCGTCGTGCTCCTGGTAGCAAAACCATGTTTGATAGTGAATGCACAATGAGGGCCCAATGGGAAGTGAAATTGTGACGAAACCTGCATTTTCTCTCAAGAAGCCTTGGGTCAGTGACTAATGAACTGTTCAGCTGAGGGATGTTATTCTTGTCTTTGCCGTCATTAATGATGCTGATAAACCGTGATGTTGAAAAGATGGAGAATTACACCAGTCAGCTACTGCTGCATAACAAGCACCTGTGACATCTTGGCGAGCACTTACTTCCCACGAATCTTCCGCTTGGCTGCAGTGGCTCATCTAGGTCGGGCATTGCTGGGATAGTTCTTGACGCCGTCACTCTAGCTGGGTGTGACAGGGATGACTCCGTTCCACTTGTATTTATCCCGGGTCCCAACTGAAGGGGCAGCAGTTCTCAAAGGAAGTTCTTTGCACGGTGATGGCAACAAAGGCACGACAGGGAAAATGGAAACATTTCAAGCCTCTTAAGTCGTGGGCTCAGAACTGGCACACTGCCACTTTGGCCAACGAGGCAAAGCAAGCTACAAGACCCAGAGCGGTACGGGGACGCCTTTTGCGGAAAGATCTACTGGGTTACAGGGCAGACAGCATGGATGTGGGGGAGCGGTGATGAATCAGAACAATGTTTCAATCTTCCTGCTTGTATACTACACATCAAAGAAAACGGAAGAGAAATCGCGGGTTCAGCTTGAACTAATCAAGCCCGGGGTAGGGCTGAATTTCCTCTGTTCCCATCTGCTTGTCACTGTAATTCAAGCTACACCTTACGGTCCCTTTGTAGTAGGCTATCCAATATAATATCCATCCCTCCCAAAGCCATTCCGTTAGTTATCTATTCAGGAATGCCCAGACAACTTCCCAGGCTGGTGCCCTGGATGTTGGTTCCTCTGGTACGGTTGTTATGGGAAACATTTCATTTCACATCTGCTGACACGATTTGCTGTCTCTCTAATTTTTTTTTAAAGGAGAAAGAGAGAGACTCATATTCTGATGGCTGTAAAGGATAATGAGTAATTTATTCAGAGCTATATACAAATCAGACTATCATCTTCCAGACAGAATCAATAATATAATTTTAAGCCCACACACATTTACAAATGCTAACGCTCCAGCGCAGCTGGGTTGCCATGGGCAACCAGGGCATGCCAGCTCGTGATCTGAGACGGGCCCATGTCTCCCAGCCTGGTAAGCACATTCTGCAGACAGAATCCAAGGGAGCCAAGGATGTTAGTGTTGGCTCTGATCTGGCCGCCGCACAAATGCACCCCTGTGATGGTTTGGATTAGTTCTTGATTGAACTGCTCAGCTTTTTTAAAGCTCCTATTTGTACAGGACTTCTTGAGTACCTCTTCTGTGTCTGTGTTTAAGCAGGTTGGGGGATGGAGTGGGGAGCGTGGAAGGAGCTGTGTGGGGTAGAGCAGGCTCTGCCATGGCCGCTAAAGGTCAGAACAGCGAAGGGCGGTACTCAGGTCAGAGGCGAGGGAGCGGGCTGGTTAGTCAACTGGAAAAGCGGGCCCCGTGGGTCTTCTCCAAAAGAGGGCCCGATCAGATGTTGGGAGCTGACCTATGTTGGCTGGGAAGACAAGAGCCAGAAACAAAAAGTCACGAAGGGAAAGGAGAAGGTGGTCGAGCACAGGCAAATGGTGGGAATGTGGTGAGAGGCAGGCAGGCCCCACTAAAAGGGCCGCAGGAAGGGAGGACACACAGGAATGGTCCATGAGGGTTCCATTCAAACATGTCGGCACAGGGGTGCCTGGGTGGCTCAGTCTGTTGAGCGTCTCACTCTTGATTTCTGCTCAAGTCGTGATCCCAGGGTCGATCCCAGGGATCGAGCCCCACGCCAGGCTGCATGCTAAGCGTGGAGCCTGCTTAAGAGTCTCTCTCTCCTTCTGCCCTTCTCCCCCACTCATGCTCTCTCTCCCCTTCTCAAAATAATTTTTAAAATGTCAATACAAACCGAAATGCACTGCCAAAGGGGTCTGAGTTCGCTCGGGCAGACACAACGGAATACCGCAGACCGGGTGGCTTAAACAGCAGATATGGATTTCTCGTGCTTCTGGAAGCTGGAAGCCCAGCACCAGGGTGCTGGCATGGGGGGCACCGTGGGATTCTTGCTGAGGCATCTCCTCCCGGTTTATAAACACTCAACTTCCTGGGTACTCACATCACGGAAAAACCGATCATCCCTCTTGTGTTTCTTTTTATAAGAGCACGAATCCACTCACCGAGGTTCCACCCTCATGACCTCGCTACCTCCCAAGGGTCCAGTCTCCAAGTACCAGCACACCGGGGATCAGGGCTTCCGCACGCGTGTTGGGTGTTCCCAATTAGGGGCTGTTCCCGGTGAGAGAGCCACTGATATTCACAAAAATCACGAAAACATTTAGAATTAGGTGGTGTTTTGTGATGTTATGACATGACTTGTCCCCCATCACTGGCCCTAATCTTGGTCAGAATCAAAGAAGAACAAGCTGACAGAGAGACCTGGGCTGTATCCCACCCCCACCACTGGACAGCAGCATGCCTGGACCTGTTCTACCTCAGTTTATACACCTGCGACACTGAAGAGGTGCCTCAGGTGCACACCACGTGAGCAGAAGGTCTTTGAGGAGACGAGCCCTGTGCATCCCGCGGCTGGGGAGGAGACCTGTAAGCCAGAGGGTTTATGTGAGTTGGTGGGGAAACCCATCAGGAGATTCTTTTCTTCCCCCCCCCCCCTACCTTTCTTTAAGTGAGAACATTTAGGTTCTACTCTCTCAACAAATTTCAATTAGACAATACAGTGTCATCAACTGTCGTCACCACGTTATACATTGGATCCTCAGACCTTATAACTGAAAGTTTGTATCCTTTTACCAAACTCTCCCTGTTTTCCCCACCTCCATCTCCTGACAACCACTGCTGTCTCCTCTATTTCTACGAGTTTGATTTTTTTTTTTAGATTCCACACTTAATTGGTACCAGGCAGTATTTGTCTTTCTCTGTCTGGCTTATTTCACATAGCATGATGCTCTCCAGGTTCATCTGTGTTATTGCAAAAGACAGGATTTCCTTTTTTGTTTCTTTTTTCTTTTGAAGAAACATCCAGAAGTAGGATTGCTGGATCATATGATATTTTTATTTTTAATTTCTTGAGGAACCTCCATACCGTTTTCCATAGTGGTTGTGTCTGTTGATATTCCCACCAGTGGGGCACGAGGGTCCCTTTTCTTCACATCCTTGTCCACATTTGTCATCTCTTATCTCTTTATAATAAGACACCCTCACAGGTCTGAGGGGATGGGAATCTTTAAAATGCAGCCGAGAAGTCACACAAAGTCCTTGGGACACCAGCTGATCCGAGAAAGACAGACAAGAAAATTAAGGTCACGGAAGTGACATGATTTGCCCGTGGGCAGAAAAGCAGAGAGTGGCAGGTGGGCCGTTCCGTAGGGCAGTGGGGAGCTTCGAGCAGAGGGTGGCATGAGGAAAGGGTCTGCAGGCAAGTGGATCTGGGCTCGAGAAGAATCAGGGATGGGAGCTTCAAGAGTCAGGGAGACCCAGAAACCACCAGGTTGGGGGGGATGGGAACAGAGAATAACAGGATTGAATGACTTGGTGGGTCGGTCAAGAGGACAGATGGCCAGAAAGGGGGCACAAGATGACTACCCTCCCGCGTTTGGGCAGCTGTTCAAACGGTGGTTCTCCTTCCAGGAAAGTGAGGAGAAGGAAGAATTAAAAAGGTCTCAGACTCGGGGACCGGGCAGCTGGTTCAACGGTGGGGCCATCCCAGGGAAATGAGACTAGAACAGCTCTCGGCATGCTGGGACCCAGGAGCCATAAGGTCGGAAGCCATCTCTCCAAAAGGAGAGACCCTGCAGCCCGGGAAGTGAAGGCTGCCCGGGATTCTGGGAAGAGTGGAACCCCCACCTCCACCTCCCAAACTTCATGCAAGGGCAAGCACCGATGTCTCTGGCTCCAGGCTTTGCCTCTGGCTCTTCTCTCCCTTGTGCTCAAGTCTTCAGGCTTCCGATCGCCCAAGATCTGTCCCCCAAACCGGATCCTTTTTTATTAACGTGTGTGCATTAGCTCCTCTGAATTGCCGACCTTGAGCATCACCATTAGGTGCTTGGCTCCCTGGGCACGCGATCAACAGTGACGCTGACATTTCTGAGTGAGAACAAGACACTCTCCACACAGCCTTCCGTGCCTCCACTCACGCTGCAGTGACCACCGTGGGGCGGTGTCCCAGGCGGGTCTCCAGCGCTCCAGACCTCTACTTCTGATCGTCTGGTAGACCTCTCTTCCTGGCTATCTCAACAGGAGCTTTGATTCAGTATGATCTCGAGTGGCACGTCTTTTTCCTTTCGCCATGGTTTTCTAATAGCCTCTCCCCATGTATCTCGTCCAAAACCCGGAGCCATCCTTCACCTGCCCCACAACAAAGTCACGGAAGTCTGTTACTTCAGACATATACCATCATCTCCACTCCCGCTACTGCTGTGGTTCAGGCCCTCTACAGTTTTCTGTGGACTCCTGCAAACACGTTCGGTCCCTTCTAATCTTTCCTCTTGCTACAGAGAGAAGGGTCTTTCTAAAATATCTTGCTGGCATTGGCTCTCCGTTGTTTGAGGATGAAATCTCCTTAGTGTGACGTACACGCTCCTTCAGGATCTGACCCCCACTAATTTTTTTGCCCTTGTGTCTTTCATCTCCCTGCTCAACTGCGTGGAGCTCCCTGACGACATCCAGCATCCAACTCGCTCTGGCCTCTGCACTGGTCTCCTTGCTCTGGCTCTTCCTGGAAGGCACTGCCCTTCTGGTCTTCCTGGAACGAATACTTCTCTCTCCAGTGGCTTCTCCTTTGGGAAGCACCTCCCCACCCGGACCCGTCCAGCCAGAGTTCAGTGCTTCCTCTCTGTTGTTATAGTGCTCCCCCGCAACATGGCATTTATTGCAGTGTTAAAATCATTGGCTCACCTGTCTGTAATCTCTTTTGTCTTTGTAGCGCCAAGATCTGACACAATGTCCGGTATAGGTCCTGCGCTCAACAAACGCTGGTCTCGGTAAGAGAATGAATGAAGAAATGAACAGAGAGTTTCAGCGACGCTGTGCCACCCACACCCACCCTCATTCTGAAGGGTCACTGCTTCCAGAACTCAGGAGCTGGTAGACGAGCTGCAGGTTTGGGGAGTATAGATTCTGCTAAGCTGGATAATAAGTAGATTAACAATAATGTTTAGAACCCAAGTGGAACCTAGAGATTCCTTAGCCCACTTTCTCATTTTAGGGGACATGACTGGATAATGATGGGCTGCTGGACATCTTCTCTACCTCACCCAACCAGCCGTGGGCAAGAGGGTCGGGGGCCCTTGGTCCATCTCATGTAGGATAGGAGGGGGCAGGACAAGCCTTAATAACAATAATAACGCAATAATAATAATAGCTAATATGAGCAGAGCACCAACTCTACGTCTTGCACTGCTCTAAATACTTGACATACACTTTTCCATCTCACGTTTACTTTTTACCCTGGGGGTTAGGTACTAGGATTATGATCAGTTCACAGTTGGGGAAATTAAGCTTCGTAAGCCATGTAGCTGTATCTCTAAACGCTACCATCCTTAAAAAAAAAAAAAAGGATCGTACTTCTGCAATGTTTCCATATCCTGGCCTACTACTCTCTTCCCTTTGCCCTCTTCCTGCAGAGGTCCAGTGCCCTCACTTTAGTTATCCAAGGTACTTCATTTAAATGCCCATGTTCCCATAGCATCCCTACTCCTTCTCCCCTCCACTACTCATCCAAATCCTACTCAACTCAGTTCGCCTCTGGCTCTCTTTCCCCTCCCCTCCTCATATCCGGGAAAAGCCTGGTTTGGCTGTCTGTGGTGTAAGACCCACCATTGTCAGGGAGGTTTTGTTCCAGGACAGACTCTATGTCCTTTTGGTCACATGAAATAAAATTCCAGGGCACCAAGAGTAAGAGACTCTACTCAGAGGTTTTCCCAGGCTCTGTAGATTCAGTTTCTACATCCAGCATTCGAGTAATAATATCCAGGATGCTCCGA
This sequence comes from Lynx canadensis, assembly GCF_007474595.2. Taxonomy (NCBI): domain Eukaryota; kingdom Metazoa; phylum Chordata; class Mammalia; order Carnivora; family Felidae; genus Lynx; species Lynx canadensis. The sequence goes on from NC_044303.2 coordinate 9,969,863, forward strand.
AAGATGCCCTCTTAATCACTCAATAATCCTGAACCTTCAGGAGGACCCACAGTCTACCCTATAGCTTACAGCTGAGCCTCTGAGCGGCATAACCGGTCTACCTGTTTGTTCCTTTCCCGAGAGCCCAGATTATGAGCCCGATAACATGAAATGAGATTACAAACTTCTTTTGCCTGACTTGGCAGCCAAAGAGATGAGTTTCTTCTGAGTCTCTATATTTCAAAAAAATCCCAGTGAGCAAGAAATTTAGGCGAGGGACTAGCAAGTGTTACTCTCTCTGAGCACAAATACAAAAGGGCACGTACCTATGAAAAAAGTCTAGGATCTATTATTGCCTCTGTTTCTTTAAGATGGAAATACGTCGAAAAAGCAGCAATCTCAGGCACCTTTGGGGATTTTCCCGAGCAGCCCCCATAACACTCTTGTAAAATTAATAGTAATTAGGATTATTGCTTAAACAACTTGTCATTTATATCTAATTACCATGCACTACAATAAAAATGATGACAGATTCACTTTGGTGTAGCCCTTATTTAATTACAATCCTTAACTTCTATGGATTTTGTCTTAATAGTTTCCTGCTTACTTGTTACATTGTCCAGAACTGAAAAACATTTGAGGAATTAGTAGTTCTAGGCTTATATTGGGGTGTCTTTTTCTTCCTTTATCCTTTTTTCCTTAAAGCAGGGCGGGAAGAGCTCAGCTTGCTGTCTTTCGTCTTGGTCAGTGAAGGCAGAGATCCTGCCCCCACACACCCCCACCCCAAAGTCCTTTCCTACTTCTGGTGCCACTTCTGAGAAGGCGGCTGCTTAGTCTGCTCCCAAGGGAGTTGCATGTGGGCTCGAGGGCAATGGCGGTGGAGTGGGACCCATGTTCTGGGCTGGGGTCTGGACAGCATCCTAGACGCCGCAGCCATCCTGGGGGAGCCGGTAACGCTCAGACCCCAGACTTGCCCCATTGGACCTCAGCCTACAGGGGAGTAGGGGCTGCTGAGAGCCAACCCCCCCGGCCTGGCTGCTTCGGGCCTGCTTTGCCAGGCAGAGGATGCGCAGCCACTCCATCGGGATGGAGGGTCTGGCTCAGGGGAGGACGCCACCGACCCCGCGGGCCTGGCTTGGAGCCTGAGGGCGGAAAAGGTAAGGGGGCAGGGAGGGGGACCGCAACGTCCTGGGCTGTGCGGTCTCTTGGGCAGAGCTCTGGGGCTTGGCTGGAACCCCCTAGGGTCCAGGGCCGATAACCCGATTTAAAGCCAGAGATCCTACTGGGTGCGCTGTGGTCTCCTCCCGTGTAAGGTCCTCCCTGTCCTTGCTGCTCCTTAACCACCTCTCCCCTAATGCACGCACCTCCCAGACCCTTCCGTCTAACCCACGTGGCCAGCTTCGCCATGCTTCTTGCTCTCCCTCCTTTCCATGTCTTGCAACTTTTTTTTTACACGGCCGGCTGCTTTCCAGTATCATTCTTTGCTTTTCTTTTTTTTTTTTTTTTTAAATTTTTTTTTCAACGTTTTTATTTATTTTTGGGACAGAGAGAGACAGAGCATGAACGGGGGAGGGGCAGAGAGAGAGGGAGACACAGAATCCGAAACAGGCTCCAGGCTCTGAGCCGTCAGCCCAGAGCCTGACGTGGGGCTCGAACTCCCGGACCGCGAGATCGTGACCTGGCTGAAGTCGGAAGCTTAACCGACTGCGCCACCCAGGCGCCCCCATTCTTTGCTTTTCAAGGTCACAATTGCCTCCTCCCATAAATCGGATTCATGCTAACGTGTCAAGGGTGTGAATACGTTCCAATCAATCCGTTTTATTTGATTTCAATTCAGCAAACATTTATGGGGCAATACCGTGTACGGAGCCCCAGAGAAAACTCAAACTTAAGTAACATATAGTCTCTCAAGACTTTATACAACTAGCACGGCTTTTCCTCACAGGACATGTAGTAGACTGAGATTTTTAAAATTTTAGTAACAGTGAAGTATTCAGGTAAATGTGTGCTAGAACTCTAGCAAGTACATCAAAGCCTTGATTTCATAATTACTATTATTTAGGATGAGGCTAAAGAAGGTAGCATGTAAAACAAACAAGTCTATTTAAAGAAACATAGTAAGTAAATAACAGAGAAATGACAAAAAGCTGGGCAGGGGACGACGGATTCGGAGTCGTGGCTGCTTTTCGGAGGAGGAGCTCGGTAAAAGAGGAAGATTTGCAGATCAAAGACATGCTCCTAATGAGGAGACGGGGAGGGGGCAAGAAAGGCTTCATGGAGGACGTGGCATTAGAGACGGGTCTCCAAGGATGAGTAGGAGTTTTTCCAAGACCGTGTGCAGTAGAGGCCACCCACATGGAGGAAACAGGACACGCCAAGACAAGCGATTGAGGCACACAGGGCCTGAGGGGCCGACACACGATGACTGCGGGACAGTGAGGTTAGAAGTGGATCATGAGGGGCGAAGAACTGGGTTTTGTTCTTTTCGCCGTTGTGACCCACGCAACCCATCCATCAAAAGGAGCTTTCCTGGGGACAGGATCTGCACACTGCGGGTGAGATCAACTAATGGAAAGGGATTTCCCGGAATATGACTGGCATCTAAAGGAAAGACGGACGGTCGTTCACACCAGAGTTCTTCCAGAAGACGCGCAAGTGGTGTTTGGTGAAGCCTTTGTTTTCTGAGTGGGCACTGCGTCATGATGGAAAGTGGGTGGCGGCTCTACAAGTCTGAAACCAGTGGCTCCGTGTAGGGAGCCTTTGCTCTACCCATTAGATTCTTGTGCGCTCGCCCACGATTGAAGGAAGCTTCCACCATCGCCGGAGGATGGCCGAGCTACGGGGGGCATTTTGTAGTTGAGGGTGAGTTTTTAGCTGCTTGTGGCCAGCCTGGGGTCTGATCCTTTGCAAATTGCACTTGCCCTGGCCACACGGTGACCGGGCTGTGCCTGGCAGGGGGCTCCCCGTTGCCGTCCCGAATAGCGACAGGATCTGAATCTCCCGGCACGAGGCGGGTGTGGGATGGTGCGGAATCCAGGCGGTGCAAGAGGCTGTGGGTTGAAGGCACTTCAAAGCAAAAGGGCTGGCCTGTGTGGCACATATTTAAGTCAGCTGTGGGAAAACAGGCACACAGCAGTTATTTTTAGTTTGTGTTAGAAACTGGAAGAGCCAGACTTGCTCATAGAGTACTGGCCCTGGATGTAGGAGAGGAAGACTTTTTCAGCTCTACCCTCACTTCTGTGCCCACAGACAGGGGGAGGGAGCTGAGGAAAGACAGCAGACAGCACAGCCAGCCCATTGTGGGCTCGTTCGAGTCTATCATCACCGTCTCCAGACTTATTCCATCCCCGAGGGCTCCAGCCTTCCTCCGGTTCCACCTGCTCCTTCGTAGAATACCCCTCCCTCTCTGAATGCCCTCCCAAGGCAAGACCCAGAAGTTTCTTTCTTTTTTGGGTGTGCAAGACTGATAATAGCTTGAATTGACCCTTGCAGAAGATTTTGTGCAAGGCTGGGTACCTTAATGTGAAGAAGAAAGCTCTAGCTGGACTCTGACATTGGTCACTGAGCAGAGCATCTGTCGGGGACGTGGGGTCCTTCTTGACACAGTTAAAGCACAGTATGTAGGTAGTTTCTCATCCCACGTGTGCATACACTCAAATTTGGCTGGCACCAGGTAGAGCTTGGCTTTTAAGGCTGGAAAGAACCGGACCAAACGTCCTGTCTTTTCTGTAAAGAAACCAAGACCCAGAGGATTGAAGTAAGCTAAGTTCAACTGTATAGGTATTTTTTGGGCACCTACTCTGTGCTGGACAGCATGCTTGACGCAGGGAAGCAATGGTTAACGTGATCCAGTACCTACCTTTATCTCTCCACCATCATACACCCACCTGCGCAGACTCAGAGTGGGATTGTCACTTCTGTGGCTGGTCTGTCACTGAGAGTGGACAGATAGGGCACCAGATTCTTGGCCCGGATGGAGCTGTGTGTGAACAGTGACTCAGAAATGGTTTCTGTCGAGTCTAGGAACGGAGCTGGGGGAAGAGTAATTGTCGTGACTCTGAAGTCTTGGGAGATAAGGGAAGATCCAGCAGGCAGGGGTTAAAAATGCAAACTGAGGGGCGCCTGGGTGGCGCAGTCGGTTAAGCATCCGACTTCAGCCAGGTCACGATCTCGCGGTCCGTGGGTTCGAGCCCCGCGTCAGGCTCTGGGCTGATGGCTCAGAGCCTGGAGCCGGTTTCCGATTCTGTGTCTCCCTCTCTCTCTGCCCCTCCCCCGTTCATGCTCTGTCTCTCTCTGTCCCAAAAATAAATAAACGTTGGAAAAAAAAATTTAAAAAATGCAAACCGAGGAATTTGGTGGCTATAAGCTTCTCTTAATTCAACCGAATTCAACAAATATTTGTTGAGTGACTGTTTGTGCCCGTGACTGACAAGGGTACCGAGAACACAAAAACGAATGAGGCCCGTTTGCTAATGTGAGAAAGTCTGTGACACGGTCTGCTGTGGTTTTCAAACCGCAGGTCCCGGCCCGCCAGCAGGTCATGAAATCGGCCTAGCGGATGATAATAAGCACGACTCAGGGGGAGAAAAAAAAAAAGGAAATAAAAGAGAATAGAAGAAGAAGGAGAGTGCATCAAATATATTAAAGGGAAATAGCGTTTCACAAAATCAGGACTTTCAAACTTTCTTTTATATCAAAATCCTCCCTGAGAACGTGTTAAACACACACATGTATGCATGCTATAAATCATATGTGTGCATGAGTGTATATATATATATATACATGCTCACAATGTTTTCTGAGCTTGTGTATGTGTATTTACACATATGTAATTTATAGCATGCTTGCATGTATATGTTTAACAGATTCTCACCGAGGATTGTGATATAAAAGAGAGTTTAGAAGTCGTGGTTCACAGTACCTAACGTTGCAAGGGCTGACATTTCAGGCATACGTGCCTGTGGTGGGACCCCGGCCAATCCGTGAGCGACAGCGTGGCAGTTATCCAGTGCCACAGTGACCCTGCCTAGCAAACAGCACAAAACCTCAGTGGCATCCAACACTCCCCGCTGGTTTCTCACATGCCCACAGAGTCAGCTGTGCTCATCACGCCCGGCTGGCTTACGTGTGGAAACCAGCAGGCTGTCAGCTGATCTAAGACCTGAGTGGCCGGGACGCCTGGGACAATCTGAGATGAGTGTCCCTCATCTTCTAGCAGGCTAGACCTGGCGTGTCCTTATGCTGACGGCATAAGCAAGAAGACACGTCCAGTTGTGCAAACACTTTTTACGCCTCCGTTTGCGGCACGTTTTCTAATTTTCCATTGACCAAAGCAGCAAGTTTCCACGCCAAATCCAGAAATGAGGTGGGAAGACATTGTAACCTGGCAGGTGACGAGGGCCATTTTCACAGTTTGCCACAACAATGAGCGATGAACTTGGATTTGCTTTGATTGATTCTGTCCCCAGGCTATTGGTCTTCCCTTCTCTGATCTTGACTTTCAACAGCTGGTGCCTAGGATTCTGGAAGGTAGGACAGGAGCCTCTCTTCCCTTTGCAGGAACATCCTTGTCCCTCTAACTCTGCATTTGGTTCCAGGGGAAAGTTCCAGTCAACCGTTCCAGCAAGGGGAAGGCTTCATCCCACTTCTGTTGTGGAAGGAAACCAGACGTGATCTTACTGTGACCTTGGGCAAGTTACTTATCTTCTTTGGTCCTCAGTTTCCCCACGGTAAAGGGAGGGGGGTGACCATATGGGTCCTAAGATCACTTCCAGCTCAGTCTTTCTCTGGCTCTTTCCCTGGTTGTCTTGCTCGTGGTACAGATCTGTTGCTCCTGTACTCACTCGTCCCTCCAGTGCTCGTGGCAGAGCACATCCACCCTGGCCTTTTTCTGCCAAGAGTGAATATTGCCTCAGAATTCTCCTCGATATAGTACTTGATCACTACTGTTGATCAGAATACACATGCAAGGTCAGCTGTGTCCTACTTATTTGGTGAGGCTGGAGGAAGCATCTCTCTCTCTCTCTCTCTCTCTGTCTCTCTCTTTCTCTCTCTAAACCACTAGGAGGCCATGGAATCTACCCAAGCAGCTGGAAAAGCAGCAATGTATTCATTTTAGACTAATTTAGAGAAGCAAGCTGGGAAATGCTCGGGTTCCTCCTTGTAACGAATTTGGATCCTCTTAAGAGCTTACACAAGCTATAAAATCTCCCTGTGGTGGGAAGTCTTGAATACTCGCTGAGGAAAGGGAGAGGATTTGCCTCTTCCAATGTCACCACACTTTTAACCACACAACATATGACCATAACCAAAATAAGAAAGTAAGAATACCTCCAAGTAAAGGGGAATTTGAAGGCCACCTTTAGGGTACCAGTCACCTGAGCTAAAACAATCCACTCTGATTTTTAGACTGTCCAGAGGAGGGACGGGAGTGATAGCGAACGGTATAGGTCTTGAAGTCCATATATCTCCACAGTCTATTCATCTGTCTGTGTTCCCCTGGGAGCTGGCCCAGGACCTCGGGCAGAGGCTGGGCACCAAAACATCGAGCTGGGCGATCAGTGACCTGGTCAGCGGCACAGACAGCCTGTGTGGGGATCCTGGTTCCAGCAGTTACTAGTTGTGTGAATTGTGTGAAGCTGGGAAAGTTCATTGGCCTCTCTGTGCCTCAGTTTCCCTATATTTATTTGCGTGTTTATTTGTTTGTTTGTTTAGAGGGGAGAGGGGAGAGAGACAATCCCAAGCAGGCTCAGTGCTGTCAGCGTGGAGCCCGACACAGGGCTCGATCCCGGGAACCGTGAGATCACGACCTGAACCGAAATCAGGCGTCGGACGCTTGCCTGACCGAGACGGTCAGGCGCCCCTGTTTCCTGACATCTAAAATAGGGAACATAATCTCCTTTACAGAGTTGTGAAGGTTGATGGAAACATGCAGATAAAGTGCCCAGTGGCCAGCTCACAAGATCAAGGTTAGAGGGTGTGGCAGTGTTGCCTTAGGCTGCAGTCATTATTTCAAAGCTGAAGCTACTCTTTTGATCTTCCTGCTCCGAACATGGCTAAGACACCATCTTTCTTTAGAGCCGTGGCTGATGGTGGCTTTGAGAGTTCCCGGAACAGTCACCCAGAATACCCCCCCCCTCCCTTTTTTTTTCGTCTTCTTCCCTAGGTTATGCTATGACCTTTTGGCACACAGATGCTTTCACCATGTAGGTTCGTCGCACAACTCCCTGCAGCCTGCCTCTTTTCCTCTTCCTCGGGACGATCTGCCACGGAATCTCCTAAATTTCAACCCGTAGAACTCCCCAAACCCTCTGGAGTTATTTTCTCTTTGAGAATCTTAAGAGCACAGGATCATATCTATTTTCTGAAGCTATAGAGACAGCCGCTCAAGGAACAGATTTTCAAAAGGATACTTTATTCGATTAATTAGTCAATTCCCTTGTCGGAGATGTGAAATTACCCCTAAACCATCCTGACTGAGGAGACTCTTACAGTGAGCAGCACGGAGATGTTGGGTTGTAACAATAGGAGAGCTCATTTGCAATGCAAATGAGCAACCAGCAGGCAAATGAATCCTTATGGGAAAACCACTCTAATCATAAAAACCACTTGCTTTGGGGAGACTGCAGTGTAAGGACAAGCAGAATCATAGCTCCATGAATTCCCCTCTAATATAGGATATTAGAGAATTATCCAGGTAATTTTCTATGAAATTGCATTTGAGTAAAGCAAAATGCATTGCCGGGCAATAGATAATATCTTTAAAATGTGACTCCACAATTGTAGACTGAATTATTTATGGTTGTCACTATAGCTATGATAGTTTGGAAATAAAATAGTCAGGCTTTTCTCCCTGTTTTTATTTGTAGGAAAACAAGTCATTCAAGCTTTTTAGTGATACAATGTGACTTGCTGTCAATGGCAGTTACGAATTTTCAAGCTCTGCCAAGCACAGGAGTACCCAGAAGGGACATATGTTTTCTCTGCTTTGTGTTCCAAATTTGCCTTAAAAAACATGCAATTATGTGAAGGCCTGATTTATATTTTCAAGGAAAAGCACAATAATGGCTCTGTTTTGTAGCCGTGTTTCTCCAAAGCGGATTTATATTGCTGCCTTTTCAAAAGAAGTTGGCTAATGATCATTGGATTTTCGATTTCCGTCATGACATATGAAAATTTGATGAGGTCTGAGAGATTTAAGAACTGTTTTCTTAAGTGCAGTGGAAATTTAGTTAACAGCGTTTTGTACTGCAAGCTTGAAAAATACTTACCTTTCATCCATTTCATTATTATTATTATTGTTATTGTTATTGTTATTATTATTATTTTGGGGGGAAGGTGGGGGAAAGGGATGCAGGAAAAATTGTTTTTGTAGCCAGGATGGAACAGAATGATTAGGATAACAAAGAGTGAACCCTAGAAGATTGGAAGGCTGTGGGAGTGTCATGAATGTAGGAGGAAGCAGGGACAGATAGGGTATTTCCTGGGGATGGAGAGATGGCTCTGGGGAGAAAATGAGGCTTTTTGGTTACATTTATAGTTTAATGAAGATTCCTGTAAAGCCCCTTATAAATCATATAATCACACCGGCTGTAGATTTCGTGCCCTTCATTACTACTATTTATGATGGCGTTCACACTCCTCTTTCAGCAGCATTTCTAGTAAATTTATTGAGAGAAGATGAGTTAGTCTCTTTCTGGATTGGGGAGCCCCCTCCTGGGAGGTAGGGCAATTTTTTTGTTGTTTATTCTCTTTCAGTAATGGAAATAGAGCAAGGTCAAAGGCCAATTTCACATAATCAGGGAGTTAGTGGACAAATAATTGCACAGCGTAAAATTTCAGGAAGTTTTGAAGTTAAGAGGACAGTGAAAAGACAGAAGGAAGGATAACATACATGCGACATGTTTTTATTGCCTTGTACAAACCTAGAGTCACTTTGTGAGTTTAGGGATACATGTCTTATGTAACATATAGGCCCATAAAGTATGTTGTATGTTTACAATCATAAAGACACAGAAAGATACGATGTAAAACAATGGGAATGATAGCATGTCTTCCCCATCATTTTTCAATCTTAAGGGAAATAATTTTCAAAGTCTTTAAACAATTGTTTTACCCCCTGGAATTCACATCTAGGGTGCAGGATGAGAAGTCATATGCTCTGAGAGGTGCCATCTTGGTAGACCTCAGATTCACGTACTTTTTTCTGTATGTGTTGTATGTAAGCCTCGTAAACTCTCATCTGCTTTTTTTGGATCTAGAGAGGTTTGGTCCAAGAAATTTTTCATTCGGTGGTAATAGGTTTTGTTGGGTAAGGGCAATGGTCCCTCAGTGGGATGGAATCATCTTTGATACGATGGAGATGATTCCCCCAGTCAGCTTTTTAATACTACCTTTTGAGTTCAGGCCTTACCAGAAAAGCTCTACAGGGAAATTTTAACTAGAAACTTCGGGTGGAGCGTTTTCCCTTCTGGAGCTGGGTTTCCAATTTGGTTCCTTGATGAAAGCAAATTAAAAAGTAATTATGGGACCATTCAAGATAGAATTTGAAAGGTACTTCAATTTTATGAAATGATGTGTCTCTCAATAGCTTGGGTGTCGGTCTGAGTTTTATGGTAAAGGCCACCACCTTGGAAGCTTGGAGGCTGGACGTAGTGATCTCAGAGGATGATTCTATTGGGGAAATAGCCAATTTCACCCTTTGGTATCTTCCTCAAGTCTCGTGACATGGTGCAAGGACGCCGGAGCTTAACTTGGCTTTACTCACTGGGCACAGTTTATTCATTCATTCTAAGCCAGAAGTTTAGACATTTTCATTTATAAAAGCCTAATCGTTGAGATGGTAGCTCAGAGGCTGGGGGTGAGGGGAGGCAACCTCTGGTGGTCTGTTTATAGAACTAAGGACAGATGACTAAAAGACAGCTGGTTTCCCTCACACCCAGTGTACCAAGGGCCCTCTAGCCGTAGCTTCAGAAAATGCTCCCAGGTCACTTCTCCCAAGACTTCCTCTTGGTTCAGCCTGGGTTGAGATGGGACTGGGGCCAGAGGATGTGGCAGAAAGCAGGACAGGACTACTACTGAACAGGACATCTGACAGGAAAGAAAGAGAGTCTCTGTAATATGACGTAGCAAAACATTTTCAGTCTCCCTTTCCCCATTTCCGTCTAGGTCCTGACAGGTCTTCAACTGTCCTCTCCTCTCCTCCTCCTACCTCGCTACTTCTTCAGTCCTTCCAACCCCATCCAGCCAATCTTCCCCCAGAACTGGGAACTAAGAGGTCAGTTGAATTGGAATAGAGGCTAGAAAAATGAGGGTTGGGCTATCCTAAGTGTTATTCGGAGGCTTAGCTGTCTCATTGTCTTCTCATAAAGGGAGAAATTATGGGCTTCCAGAAGTTGCATTTTATGGGCATTACCATTAGTATTATATGTTTTTAACTTTTTTTCTGTTTTGATGAGATCGAACATCTAATGACTCTAGAAGGGCTACAGAACATAAAAGCACTCTTTCAGGTAAGACTTGACCAGGTAAGCTTTCTAGATATTCACTGGGTAACTTGATTCTCTCTTCCATGGTTAATTTTTCGGTGAAAAGTACAATCTTTTTAAATTCCTGTAAAATACCAATGAAAAAAAAATTCTCCTTGGTTGTCATTTCTTAATGGAATTAGAAACAAATTGCGAATGCATGAGAGAAATGAACAAGGGGGGATAGAATGTTAGAAGTTGACAAGGTTTAGGTAAGTCTAATTAGACATTCGATCCTTTGGGTTCTTGCTCCTAGACTAAACAAAAATGCAACTATGTTCATCACTAATTATTCTTTTTCCCTCTAAGAAGTATGAAAAGAGAGGAAGACAGCTGCTGGACATGGAAACATTCAAATGCATAACGAAGCAGAGTATGAGGTCACAGAGTAAAGTAAATGTTGGGTTGTTGAAATCACAGTTAAAACTTCACCTGTATGAATGAATTAGGCTTGATGTTCCATCTGTAAGATCACTCTCAATTCTAAACTGTGATTTCTGCTAGTATCTACCTGATTCACAGAACAGTTTATTTGGGAAAATATTAAAAAAAATTTTTTTTCTGTAACGTTTATTCAATTTTGAGAGACAGAGAGAGACAGAACATGAGCGGGGAAGGGGCAGAGGGAGGGAGACAGAATCTGAAGCAGGCTCCATAGGCTCTGAGCTGTTAGCACAGAGCCCGACGCGGGGCTTGAACTCACGAACTGCAAGATCACAACCTGAGCCGAAGTCGGATGCTCAACCGATTGAGCCACCCGGGCGCCCCGGGGAAAATATTTTTAAATTATTTAAAAAATACTAGACCAACAAGGTATTTAGAGATTTTTATTGAAAAGAAGGGAAAAGGCTCTTGTTGGATCACTAATTATGTCTGTAGACGGTCCCCGACAGATGATAGTTTGACTTTAAGATATATGTGAAAGTCATATACAGTCAGTAGAAGCCATATTTTGAATTTTTATTTTTTTTCCAGAGCTAGTGATGTGGTCTGATCCTCTCTTGCAACGCTGGGCACAGGCACAGTGCCTAGTCAACCACGCGTTCATGAGGGTCAAGCTGACAATACGATGACAACCCTCAGTATAGTATTCAATGCTTTATTATAAAAGAGACTTTGTGTTAGATAATTTTGCCCAACTGGAGGCTGATGTAAGTGCTCTGATCACGTTTAAGGTAGGCTAGGCTAAGCTACGATGTTTGATAGGTTAGGTATATTAAATGCATTTTCTACTTAAAATATTTTCGATTTACAGTAGGATTATCAGGACCTACCCTGATAATCCTAAGTGGTGGAAGATCTATCTGTTGTTTCCAAAGAGTGTGGACATCAATTCTACCCCCAATCTGCTGGAATTAAAAGGTTTAAACATTCCCTCTGCCATCTCGGTTAGCTCAGTTGTTAGCTCAGAATATGAAATCTTGCGGCGCCTGGGTGGCTCAGTCGGTTGAGCGTCTGACTTCCGCTCAGGTCATGATGTCGCGGTTCACGGGTTCCAGCCCCAAGTCGGGCTCTGTGCTAACAGCTTGGAGCCTGGAGCCTGCTTCGGATTCTGTGTCTCCCTCTCTCTCTCCCCTTCCCTGCCCCTGCTCACACTCTCTCCTCTCCGTCGCTCTCTCTCTCAAAAAGAAAAAAAAGAAAAAAAGAATATGAAATCTTAATGAATGGCCATTCAGGCTCCTTTAGCAAATTACCACGACCTGGGTGGCTTATAAATAACCAACATTTATTCTCCACAGTTCTAGAGGTTGGAAGTCTGAGATCCGTGTCAGGTGAGGGCTGTCTTCCAGGTTGTAGACTTCTCCTTATGGCCTCATGTGGCAGAAGGGACTTGGGAGCTGTGTGGGGTCTCTTTCATAAAAGCACGAATATCATTCATAAAGGCTCCCTCCTCATGAGGGAAGCACCTCCCAAAGGCCCCACCTCCTAATACCATCACATCAGGCTTTAGGATTTCAACATATGAATTTGGGGGTGGGGTCAGGACACAAACATTCAGTCCATAGCAATAGATAATTATATTTATATAATTATTATGTATATATAATCATATTATGATAGAAGGGGCTCTTTAAGCTCTAGTGACTGAGGTTTCCTGATTACATCATAAATCATATATAAAAGCAAATTCAAGGTAAAGCTCTTTGATCTTGTCCCTGGAATTTGAGCAAAAACATGCCCCTTCTAAGTATAAGCCCACAGTTTTAATGGCTACAGTAGAAGTTTAGGTGTGTCTAAAATTTCTCCTACAACGAGAAATGATCATTAAATGGAACCTATTTTTAAACAATCTCTCCTCTATTTGTGCAATACTATACAAAGAACTTCTGTTTGGAGGAGAGAGTGTTTTAAATGGATAAATTATTGGGTGATTTACCAACATTCCAGATCTTTTTAACCAAAGCTGTCTAATTACTTATATTCTAAGAATGCCTGGTCACCTAGTCAGCCATTCCCTCCCTTATCCTCTCATTCATTCATTCACTATATATTTAGTGGGCCAGTATTTACTTAGTGAATATTTACTAAGGCTTTGTTTTAGTCCCTGTGGCACACAGTCAGTCAAGATATAGTCTCCGCCTTCAGAGAGATCAGAGCCACTCTAAAATTCAGGGGTGCTTGGTGGCTCAGTCTATTACGCATCTGACTTCGGCTTGGGTCATGATCTCACAGTTTGTGGGCTTGAGCCCCGTGTCAGGCTCTGTGCTGACAGCTCAGAGCCTGGAGCCTGCTTCGGATTCTGTGTCTCCCTCTTTCTCTGCCCCTCCCCTGTTCGCACTCTGTCTCTCTCTCTCTCTCTCTATCAAAAATAAATAAACACTAAAAAAAAATTTTTTTTTTAATTCAGCATGGGGGCCGTGGGGGCATATCATCCAGGCCAGGCAGTTGGGCCTGGAGGAGACAAACCTTGGGCTAAGTTTTGAGGGATGAAGGGAATTGCTTCATAAAGGAGGGACAGACAGGCAAGGTCTTCCAGAAGAGGGAACAGCATTTCCAGAAGCACGTAGGCAAGAGCCAGCATACTGCTGTTATACCTCTAGGGGAATCTGGGCAACAAAATGTAGGACAAGGATCAGATTATTTGGGGCCATTTGTACTAAGGTTAATTTTATCCAGTCTATCACCGAGGAGCCATGAAACTGTGCCTTTCTTATTTAATCAAACAATTAATTGATTTTTGACCGTGTGACCATACCGTCTTAGAATCTTTACATATTTCATTTCATTAGTCTCTGAACAGCAGAATAGCTTTGTCGGAAAGCATTCCTATTCTTATTTTGTAGCTGAAAAGACAGAGGGTTGGAGAATCTGAGTAAGTTACCTGAAGCCCCTCAGCTACTCAGGAAAGCCTTCGGGATTCAAACTCTGGTCTGAAACTAATGCTCAATATATCGGTTAAGATTAGGTTCACCTACAGGGTGACAGAAAATGCTAAGCCACCAAGACGGAAGCAAGATAAAAATTCTTTTCTCTCTCACGTAAAAAGTCAGGCAGTCAAGGGGCTTCATGAAGTCGTCAGGGCGAGCCTGTCCTGCTTTGCTGCTCTCCCACCTTCCGCACGTGGGCTCCTCTTCATGGCTCACGATGGCTGCTCAGACTCCAGCGGACATGCTCTCATTCCAGGCGGCAGGCAGAGAGAAGGGGCAAAAAAGGATGCACTCCTTTCCTTTAAGGACAGTTCCCAGAAGCTGCCTGTGACGTTTTTAACTTTTCCATCAGAAATGAATCACGTGTCATATATAGCTGCAAAGGAGGCAGGTAAAAGTCATCTTTTTTCCAAGGAAGCATGTATCCTGTTAAAAGTTGTGCGTTCTCTTAGTAAGGAAGGATAGCTAACACCCCCACGTCCTCTCCACTGTTCTAGGGTTTCATAGTCTAGTCCCTGCTAAAAACCAGGAAGTACCTCCTTCGCTCTTTCTAGGAAATGTTGACTTAGTCAAAATTTAATGCCAGAAAAGGGCAAGGGCACTGAAGAATAACATTTAGGGAGAGCACGGTGCACAGGGTGAGCATTTCAGACGTAGGTGGCATCTGTAGGAACGGGAGTCTTAGTCCCAAAGTCCACCAAGCCTTTGGGTTTTGGGTGAGTAGAGGAGGTGATACCCTATTTTCTTATTTCTATATCTTTGCATGCACTGTTCCCTTTGCCTACAATGCTCTCTTCCCATTTTTTGCTTAAGAAATGACTCTCTGAATCCTGATTTTTTTTTTAACGTTTATTTATTTTTCAGACAGAGAAAGAGAGAGAGAGAGAGAGCATGAACGGGGGAGGGTCAGAGAGAGAGGGAGACACAGAATCTGAAACAGGCTCCAAGCTCTGAGCTGTCAGCACAGAGCCCGACGCGGGGCTCGAACTCACGGACCGTGAGATCATGACCTGAGCCGAAGTCGGACGCTGAACCGACTGAGCCACCCAGGCGCCCCATGATTTTTTCTTTTAATATCCTCAGAATCTAGTAACATGTGCATGACACCTGCAGGTGACAAATAAATGTTGTTGAATGAACGGATGACATGAAGGCAGTGTGGCCACCGTGAACTTGAAGGGGTCTGTCCTAGCTTTCCTAGAAATTAAGAGGTGCTTCTTTTTTTTTTTTTTTTTTTTTAAATTTTTTTTTTCAACGTTTATTTATTTTTGGGACAGAGAGAGACAGAGCATGAACGGGGGAGGGGCAGAGAGAGAGGGAGACACAGAATCGGAAACAGGCTCCAGGCTCCGAGTCATCAGCCCAGAGCCCGACGCGGGGCTCGAACTCACGGACCGCGAGATCGCGACCTGGCTGAAGTCGGACGCTTAACCGACTGCGCCACCCAGGCGCCCCAAGAGGTGCTTCTTTTAACCTGACAGCGGTCTATGGTTACCTGGGGCAGAGAACTAATCATTTTGCATCACCTCATTTGCTTGTTTGTGACCCCGCTAAACAGCGAATGCTGTGAGGGCAAGGTAACATGCCTTTCAGCTCTTGAGGCCTCAGCATCTGGCACCGCCCTTGGTATACCACTGGTGCTCAACCTGTGTTTCTTCTATGCGTGAGTCAACGTGTGGAGGAAGCAGGCAAGCGTCTGTCAGAATCCCGCATCATCACACTGAGAAGGCAGAGCCTTGGGCAAAATCCATATGCATAGACATATCCCCACCGCAGCTCTGGACTGGAAGAGAGACCATCTGATGGCCCACGTCCTGCCTGAGGGCCAGCTCCTGCCGGGGCTTGCGATGATGCGTGACCCTTGCCGGATACACCTTGTCCGGAGCTCCAAGATGCCCCGGTGCACCCACAGCTCTCCTCCACTCTGCCTTGTGGTGACAAGGTGGTCGAGGCGGGCAGCCTGAGCCCAGGCAGCGATTTCTCCCATCCTGAGCTTTTCTGTTTCCAGTTCCATCTCTGGCCCTAGGCTCTTCTTGAGTCCATCCCTCTGGGTGTTTTGGTTTGTTTGGATATCCATTTCAAAAACACTTGTTCCATATTATGTGCATGGTATTGTCTAGTTGCCATGGTGAAGTCTGCACTGTCAGCCGCATCCGGGAGGACGATACGTCTCCATTGGAGCATGACTTAGAAGGAACTGGGGCCGTGCTGAGTTCCACAGCCAAGGTCTTTGCTCACAACCTCTACACTGGCACGGAGTGTTGATTCACCAAGGGGCAATGCCTTGGTGTCTTGAACACCCAGACATTATCTTATTTTTACCCTTTAACTGCCATTACTACACAAAGGCAAACACACCCGGGACTTGTAAGAGAAAAGACAGCATCTCACTCCCCCAGATAGATGTATAACCTTTCCATTTCTTTTGAAGCTACCTTCTGCATACATTCCTGAAATTACAGAAGCTTGGGGTTTGAAACGACTTTAGAGGTTACCGAGTATATAACCCCTTCCATGCTCAAATTTTCTTCTCTGAGAAGCCATGAGTCAGCATATGCCTGAATACCTTCAGCTAGAGAAAACACGGTGCTTTACAAGGCAGCCCATTTCAAGGTTAGAGAGCTCTGACCTTAGGAACTTTTTCCCCTTTATGAACTGAAATCGGTCTTTCTTGACATTTTACCCATTAGCTCAGTTCTTTTGAGCCACCATAACAAATTACTACAAACTTAGAAGTTTAAAACAATACTTATTTATTTATTTATTTATTTATTTTAAGAGGGGGTGGGGAGGAGAAAGGGCAGAGAGAAAGGGAGAGAGAGAATCCCAAGCAGGCTCTGTGCTGTGGGCTCAGTCTCACGAACCATGAGATCATGCCCTGAGCCAAAGTCGAGAGTCGGACATTTGACTGATGGAGCCACCCAGGTGCCCCCAACGATCCATATTTATTATCTCACATTTTTTGTGAGTTAGGAATCTAGTCATGGCTTAGCTGGGTTCTCTGCGGTAGGGCGTCTCATGAGCGTCTCATGAGGCTGCAATGAAGGTGGTAGCTCTGATCGGCGTCTCATCTGAAAGCTTGACTGGGGAAGGATCCACTTCCGAGGACACATGTTGTTGCCAGGCTTCATTTCCTTGCTGGCTGTTGCCCAGAGGCTGCCCTCAGTTCCTTGCCATGTGGGCCTCTCATTAGGGCAGTTGACAACAGAGCAGCTGGCCTCATCAAAGCTAGCCAGGAAGAGAGCCTGTGAGCAAGGCCCAAGTTAGGTTCTCATGTAATCTAATCATAGAAATGACACTACCCTCTACATTAAGGTATTCTATTGGCTACAAGCCAGCTGCTCAAGGGGAGGGGATCACATAGGCCATGAATACCAAGATAGAAGTTCTAGGAGCCCCAGTATCTCATGGGGAAAGAGTTTTAGGGTCAGCGCACTGAACTCCAACTAACCACCCTATTCATGTTTTGGAGCAGGCATTCCAGAGATCTTTGAGCATGGTGCATTTTAATATGAAATTTATAAATTGGAAAAATTAAGATTTCCTCTCCTTCATCCTCTCCCCCAACAACCTAATAAAGAGTTTACTCCTGTGCCATCTATAAATGGGTTTTTTTTTTTCCTTCCTTTCCAGAGGATTGAACAAATAGAACAGCTTTTCATGAAAATAGACTATGAATCAGTGGGCAGAACTGAATGGGTAAGCTGGGTTATGCTTTATAGTCAAATTGAAGATTAGTAAGGAAAACACAAAAACTGTTGGTGCCGAGTATGATATGTCCCTCAGTGCCTTCATCTACTTGAAACTGATCTGAGAGGATATACTTGTTCACAATTTTCAAATTTCATAAGGTCAGGTTAAACTCGGAATAGTTTAACTGGGGATTTCAGTAGCTAAAGCAAGTTTCAAGAAGAGTGTCCTAAAACCGGAGAATAAAGGATACATTTGTCACCTTACCCCAAAGCAAAAGTGAAACATCTGAGCAAGAAATTCGGTGACGTAATTGGATCAGTTAATACATGTCAAGTGTTTAGAACAGGGACAGTCACAAAGTAAATTCTCAACAAATATCATCATTATTATTAATGTTACCTAATTTTGATTGTATAAGAATAAGGAGCTGAGACACCTGCTTTAAACATTCTCTGCCTTTGTGTCTGTCAGTGCCCTTCTATTGTTCCAGGATGAATTAAGTTCAAAAATGACTCCTCTATTCAGACCTGGGGCCAATTCTCCAACCAAATCAATACAAGTGTTTACATTGCCATCTGATTTGAATAGGAAATCAGGATTCCGGAGAAGAGAAAGCTCTAGCGCAGTGGGGCTTTGGGGGCAGTGGAGAGAAAAGAGATGTTCCCAGGCCCTACAGGTCCCCCCCGCCCTGTGCCTATGACCATAGTTCTTCCCCCGAGGTATACCGCTGAGATTCTAAATGAGGCATATATCCTGGTGGGTGGGAACTGGGCAGTGGGATCAGTAAGGACTCGAGTCTCTGGCCAGCCACTTACTAGTTGTTTGATCTTAGGCAAGCTATGTAGCTTTTCAAAGCTTGGGTTTCCAAATTTGTAAATGGGAAGAACAGTGGTACCTATCTCATACAGTTATCATGAGAATTGTGAGGAAGATCTAGTTTGCGTGGAACATTGCATACTTTCAATCACCACCATCACCATCTGCTTTAGAGAGACGGAGAAAGAGACTGGAGGTGGGGAAGGGAGCCCAAGCTGGGTGACAGACCTCCAGCCCCAGCTGAACAGGCACACTCAAGTATTACTCTTGAGTTTTCGGCATACAAATGAACCAGTTTCTACAAATAATTAGGTCGTGTCCAAGAAAGGAATTATCCATACCCTGATGGTAGAGAGAACTTTTGAAAGGAAGATGCGTAGTAGATGTTTAATGAACCTCCTTTTACCCTCCAGGAAGGCTTCTGCACATATCTGCAGCTCGAGTATTCAGAGCAAGCGGATGCTTGGGCCTGACAGAAAGAGGTTTCCTTCCATCTGCCTGCTGTGCTGCTGAAGTTGAAAAGAAGAAAGAGAGTTTCTGTATGTGATTTTCATTTGCTAAGGATGCTGAGTGCTCCAGTTTGATTTTATTTGCTATTTTAAACTGCTCTTCAAGTGGCATGATTACAGAAATTGTGTCCTTGAATGTAATATATTCACGTTGTCTTTTGCTAGTCTATAGAATGCAAATAAAATATGATCTCTATATGTAGTACAAGATAATGCTTCATTTTGCTTCTAAAATCAGATGGAGTAATGAATTACACATGATTCCATCATGGAATTTGTCGTATGTCTTAATGAATGACAAATGGAAAAGAATTTTCCTTCTTTTTTTTTTTTTTTTTTCCTGTTAAATGATTATTTCAGTTTAGGTAGCTAGCTATCCTAGGGTTTGTCTTCAGAGAACTTATTGAATCACAGAATCAGAAATTCAGAAGGCAAAAAGCATCTGGGAAGTAGACTTAGGATAGGAATAAAAATGCCTGACCTATTTCAGAATATATGCTCTCTTTAAAGTCTTTATTAGTATTGTTATCTCATTCAACAAATAGGTGAGTCTCCGACATAGCCTAGGCTCTCTGCTGGGTGCTGGGGGTATAGAAACTCACCTTTGCCCTCTGGAAACTTATCATCTACACTAGAAGTTCCTTGCAATCTTAAACCCGTTAGGTTGTGAAATAGGCCCGCCCTAGAGAGAGGGAATAAAGGTGGCTCTTTGAATCTATGTAGTAAGTTCTTTCTACTTGAAGGAGAACATCAAATTTTTAAAAACTATCTTTTTTTTTTAAAGTTTCATTTATTTTTGAGACAGAGAGAGACAGAGCATGAGCAGGGGAGGGGCAGAAAGAGAGGGAGACACCGAATCCAAAGCAGGCTCCAGGCTCCCAGCTGTCAGCACAGAGCCCGACGCGGGGCTCGAACTCACGGACTGTGAGATCATGACCTGAGCTGAAGTCGGACGTTTAACCAACTGAGCCACCCGGGTGCCCCTAAAAATCTTTAATTTTAAGCACACCTACTGTCTTATGAAATTGTCCTATTTAAAAAGGTATATTTTTGTTTATTTCCACTCTTCCACACATTAGGACAAGTCCATCAGCCGGAAGCCCAGGTGAGTGACAGATGTCATCAGCATGCCACAGTACAACAAACTGATCACAGCGACTGGGTGAGTGTCTGCAGCTCTTCAGTTGGAAGGAAACAGTCGTGGTATGACATCCATTTCCATGTGTGTTTACACAGCCACGTACACATTTGTGGTATTTAAAAGTCCTGAAGCCCTTTTTAAAAAATGCTGGCACTCATAATATCAATCAAAGCTACTTTGCAAAGTTATGGCCTTGGGTGGCCCATTGCAATGATGTCATTGCCTCAAACAAGGGCAAGAGGCCCTCTTTTGGAATACTTCCAGAGTGAAAGTATGGGCCAGATGGGGAAAATATCAGTCTTGTGACCTTTTAGCACATCTTATTTCAGATTCAACATATATTTTATTTTATTTTATTATCCACCAAAATTCAGTCCAAAGTGCTTTGGACAGATTCAAAAAAGTCAAATCCCCAGTAAAAAATGATGCTCGTTGCTGAAGAGCCTCAGAAGAATGGGTCTGGGGCTGGGAAGGAAGACCCCGAAGGTTTTGCTCATGGCAATGTAAGGAAAATGAATGGGCACCACCCTGGGCTGCTTGGTTACCTCAGTCATGGCCTGGGCGAAGGGGGTGTGGCTTGGTGGGAAGGAAATTGGGAAAATTCCAAATCAACGGGGAAACAAAAGCAAGTTCAGCAGGAGGGTTAGGGGTACAGGGTCGGGGATGGGAAATGTGATCCCGGGCAGAGAGACCGAGGCCTCTGGCTCTGGGGGCAGGACTAAGGGAAGGGGTGGAGCTTGAAAGGAATTCCCACAGCCCCGCCTACTGGGACTCCCCCTGACTCCCCGCAAGCTGGGGGTTCTCTCTTCTCCACCTGATCTCCTCCAGAGGCCCCTGGTTTCCTAGGCTTCAACCATTTTAATGAACAAACAGTTAATCCAACCTCAGATCATCGAGGCTACTAAATACAATTAAATGTAATAATTAAAATATATTTGTTAATATATTAAAATGTATTCATATAATTAATATTAACTACTAAAAAGCAATAAACCTGGGTGTATACTTTCATCCGTCCCAGTTTGATTTTAAAAGCCATGCTTGATAATGTAATTATCATGTGTTTTGCACACGTAGCAGTTCAGAGATTGCAGTCTCCTACTAGAGATTCTGAGCTGACAATTCAGAAGATGAGGCAAGGCTTATGACAGCAGGAAGCCACTTGAGCTTCAGGGCAGGTGACAAGGAGGTGGAAAAAAGGACATTTCACGCTGAGGGAAAGACAAAGCTTTGGAATTTAGAGAGTGACCCCTGTTTGTTCCATGCCAACAGGTCAAAGCAGTAAGTTGTTTTTCTAACACCCACAGTCAGCTCCAAAGTAGACAGGCTAACAGAGGAAGGAAGGGGTCAAGGGTGCAGGCTGGAAAGGTGGGAAATTAGGGGAGCACCGAGTTAACCCTTTAGTCTACAGAAAGACGCTTGGCCCTCCACTTTGCAGATCTTTATTATATGCAGTAAATAACAGCCCACATTTTGAGCCCTTAGGAAATCCCAAGTCCTGGACTAATCACTTTCGCACACGTCCTCCCATTTAACTCTCCGGAAAGACAGGAACTGGTAGGATCCCCATTTTTACAGGTAAGGGGCCGAGTGGTGAGCTGGGATGTAATGCCCCAACTACTGGCCTGTGCCAGCCTCCTGATGGTCAAGGACAGGCCGGGCCGGTTTAGAAGCAGGCAGAAGACATGCCCCCAAACGGTAGGATAGCAGAGGGAGGCCTCAGGTTCAGCTAGAGGGGTTGCTTGGTATGACAGGTGTTTTACTGATCAGGGGTCTCTGTTTTGTGGAATCCATGGAATATAAAATATGTTTTACAAAAGTGAAGTGAGGAGTGTAAGTTTGCTCCAGCTGTGCTTGATCTTTGAACAGAAACCGTGAAATCCAGCTCTATGAACTCTCCAACCTGGAGCCTTACCGTCACATCGGCGGCCTGGAAGCTGTCCCTCTGAGACTGGACTACTGGTAAGAGCATCTCCAGAGCCAGGCGGGCCTCAAGGGGGCGCTCTCACCTGGTCAGCCGGGCCTTCCCTCCTCTCCCCTTGGGCAGTTATGTTCAGTTGTGTTCAATCAGTATTGAATCAGTAAATGTCAGTATCAGTTTCAGTAAATGTCAGGGTTTCCATGCAGCCTGTGGTGACCACATCACCCATCACAGTACTGCCCAGGAAGGAGGGCCCTTCTTGCATCTAATAAGGAAAGGGAAGTCTAGAGATGTGAAATGATTCTTAGAGGCATGCAATTATGAATTAATCTGTGTCTTCAATGTGACTGGATTAACTTTCCTGAAACTCGACTCGGACCATGTTAGTCTGCTTTTTAATGGTTGCCAATTCTCTCTCCAAAAATATCCATACCTTTAAGAGAGCATCCAAACACCCCTCTGCCTTTCCGGCCTTCAGCCCCCCTGAAGCCTCAGGCCTCCCAACCACCAACATAGCTAAATAGAGACCTCTCAAGTTGGGTCAGGCATCGTCACCACCACGCTGCTCCCAATGCTTCCCTCTTCCCCAACCACCCATCCCATCATGTTTCTTGAGCACCTACTGAGCATACTCGTTGTTGGATGTAGGACCTGTGCGTGAGTGAGACGAGATTCCCAGTGTCGCAGAGTGGGTGGTTCCTACGGAAATCCTACCATTCTTCATGGTCCTAACCTTCGTGGATTCCCCTGATTCTCCTCTGTACCCAAAAACCAATGTCCCCTGGAAGCTTCCCCATCCTTCAGATGTGGTGGTCCCGCGTGTCGCTGGGGCACAGGTCCCAAGTAACTCTCAGGTGGCACCAGTGCCTTCGTCTCTGCTGTGTGCTCTCTGACCCCTGCCCAGTGACCGGCAGGCACGTAGCAGGTTCCCAAGAAATGTTTGTTGAGTGACCAAGTCAGAAAACTCTTATTTAAGTAGATGAAAGGAGGCTCCGGTTTTATTTTGCCTTTCGCTTCCCCCTCTTTCTTTTTCTTCTTCTTATGAGATAGAAACCTTTTGGATGCTCAACGATTTCAATAGAATATGTCTTTCAGTTCTCTTCTACCAGTCATTTTTGTATTTTGAGAAATAGGGAGAGAAGTTGATGGATTAAAAAACATGTTTTTAATGTTTTATTTATTCTTGAGAGAGAGAGAGAGAGAGAGAGAGAGACAGAGCACAAGCAGGGGAGGGGCAGAGGGAGAGAGGGACACAGAATCTGAAGCAGGCTCCAGACTCTGAGCTGTCAGCACAGAGCGTGACGCGGGGCTTGAACTCACAAGCCATGAGATCATGACCTGAGCTGAAGTCGGACGCTTTACCGACTGAGCTACCCAGGCACCCCTAAAATGTTGATGGATTTAGAAGAAGTGGTTGGAAAGCAAACTTGTGGCCAAGTGGGTTCTCATAGAACAAAGCAAGGGAGAGAGAACCAGACCCGCCTGGCCTCCCTCTTGTGTAAGGCAGAGCCATCCCCCGGAAGGCCACGGAGCCCCAGCTGTTGGACTGCCCTTCTTCATCCCTATCAGAAGCCCCATTCCTGTGCCAAAGGTGGCCTCTGCCCATACTTCATGATGAGGGCTTGGAGACTTTCCCTGCACTAAGGGGCCCACATGACCATGGCACCTCATTGAGTTGTGTGTAGTGATTCATTGCCTTTTACCCAAGACATCACACAGTTTCCTTGAAAATGAAAGACTGAGTTGTCACTGCTTTCAAGGAAGGACACTTTGATGAGCAAAGAAAGATGACACCTTGAGGGAACTCATTCGTCCAGGCAAAGAGAGTGCAGCTCAGCAGGCTATGCTTGTCTCTTGCTCCCCTGGTCCCCTAACAAGACATCAACGCCCATCAGCCCAGCTCAGGAAGCTGGGCTTCTCCTGGGATGGATTGGGGACCCTGGAGAAGGCAGGACAGGGTGATGGATCCAGAATTCAGCCCTTTTAGTTATCTCTGGGGACCTGGCCAAGTCATGTGTTCGGTCTTGAGGTCGGGTGGCTCATGTGCAAAACAGAGATGGTAGTTGTGCCTCTGGGCAGTGTGGTGAAGTCAGAAGGGCACACAACAGATAAAGGCCTTAGCACAGTGCCCAACAGAGCACCTACTCCCTTCTTCTTCTCACCCGATGTGCTGTGAGCCATGAGAACAATGCTTGATGGCCCCCAGGGCTTCTGTCCCCTTAGAGCTCTTCAGACTCCTCTCATTACATTCTGCACTCTCTCTCAACTCTCAGGCTAGCCTCTGGCCTCATTCAGCTCCTCGGCCTTGCTCAATACTTTCCCCCTTCAGGGCCTTTGCACATGCTGTTCCCTTTGCCTGAAAGACCTCCACTCCCACCTTTCCCTTCAGATCTGAATTTAAATCTCATCTCCTCTGACCATCCTTTCCTAATGGCCTTACCAAACTATGTTCCCACTGACCTTGTTCATTTTCTTTATTGCACATATTATGGGCTATAAGTATAGATGGTGAATTCTTTGTCTACTGTCACTAGACTGGGAGAGCAGGACCACATCTGTCTTGTCCCCCCTGGAAGCCCATACCTATTGCAGGGTATGATACATGATAGCTGTTCAGTATTTTTTTAAAAAATTGAATAAGCAATCAAAACTTTAGTCTCTTAAATCACATGTCGCTAAGATTCATGTTAGGTTGTCTAAACTCTTCGTGCCTTAGTTTCCATGTCTATAAAATTGGTAAATAAAAGTAGTATCCACTTCATTGGGTTTTTGGGAAGATTTCATGAGACAGGACTTGTCAAGTACATGTCTGGCACACAGAAAGGGCTCTTTAAACTCTGGTTTCCATCATCATCATGATTAGATGAACTCTTGACAAGAGAGGGCTAAATGGAGAGCACCCTAAATTAATAAAGACTCTAGTCATGAAGACCTTGTTATGCCTCATCACTCCTGGGGCTTGGAAGTGTGTGTGTGTGTATGTGTGTGTGTGTGTGGGAAGGGGGTCCTTTGCTATGGGCTAGGGATTCAGGAGCTGAACACACAGGACACCTAGCCTCAAGAGGAGTATAGTCCAATGAATCTGAATATGTTAGTTGGCTTGGGCTGCCATAACAAAATATCAGAGTCAGCAGCTTTGACAACAGAAACTAATTTCCTCACAGTTCTGGATGGAAAATCCAAGATCAAGGTGTGAGCTCGTTCTGTTTCTTGTGAGGGCTCTCCTCCTGACTTGCAGATGGCCACCTTCTCACTGTGTCCTCACATGGCCTTCCCGTGGTGAAGATACATGGGAAAGAGAGAGATGTGTGGTTAAGGGCACTAATCCTATCATGAGAGTCCTACCTTCATGAGTTCATCTAACCCTAATTGCCTCCCGAAGGCCCCATCCCCAAATACCATCACATTGGGAATTAGGGCTTCACCATATGAATTCTGGAAACACAAATATGCAGTTCACAACAGGGAATATTGACTGACATGGGTGTGCACTCTAATCATGGCATCTGTCTCCTGCTGAGAGGATGGAGTCAGTGGTATTGGCCACACACAAGTCGCATCAATGAATGGGGCTGTCTGTCGATGATGTCATTCTCTGACAGCCCCTCCTCTGTTGCAGGGCTGTCCCAGGGGACTAGGAGTGAGGTTCCAGATACTTCTCTGCTCCTGTGAAGACTAGTTTTTTTTTTTTTTTCTTTCATTCTCCCTCTGGTGTTTAGCTTTCAGACACACCCAACAAAAAGCCAATTTGAAACAGCACTTATAACCCATTATAACCCCCACAGACCAGGCATGGGGGTGTGTTGGATGGAGAGGACCCTATGTCACCCTAAAACCTCACTTAAGAGTTGCTGGCTTGATTCCTTACTGATTCCTTGCTAGGCAACGAGCACATAAACTTTGTATTTTATCTCCATTTCATCTCACCACCCCCTCACACCCAGACCTAATCATTTAGAGCAATATTAGAACCAACATGGTATTTATCATAATATCCTGGGAGAGTAGGGTTCTGGTAAGTACAATGAGAGCTAGTTACAGGGACTGAATCCTCCAGGGAGCATTAATCATGGTGTCTGAGTGCATTTGTGGGAGCACATTGTACACTAATTGCCATGTATGGAGCTCACTCTATCATTACCTTTAATATACAATTTCGCATACAATACAACTTCTGTTTTGTTGCCTTCATACCACTGTAGACACACTCTAAGGTAGGCTTCAGCCTTAAAAAGTTTAGATATAAAAGTAAAGCAGAAAGCCAAGAGAAATCTGTTTGATGAATGATAAATGTATGAGCCTAACAGGACCTTTGAATCATAAAAGACATTCAGTGACTATTTTTTGACGAAGCAAATAAATACAGAAAAAAAATCAGTATTTTTTAATCCCAGCTTGATCTACTGCTGATTTGTCTGCTAACCTAGGACAAGACACTGCCCTCCTTACACATAAAAGAAACCAACAACAACAGAAGAAGAAGAAGGGGGAGAAACCCACTTTACAAAGGGATGTAACATCAACTTACCTCAGAAGATTTCTTGGAAGAAAAACTTAAGTTTTTAGAGCCTTTTATTAGAACAACATGTCAGTAAAAAACCAAGTAGAGATTGACTTCACTTCCAAAATTAGAGACATTCCGCTCAGTATATGTAAAAAAAGATGTTTGTATTTTGAATACTACTCATAAAGTGAGCCCTGAAATGTAGAATTAAAAAACCACTATTTTTTCATGTTTGCACCCCAGTGAGGGAGGTAGACAAGCCAACCAATCTGTCTTTACAACATGAGAGTTAAGTGCTGGACAGAGACCTGTGTGAAGTGTGAAGGCAGGGGTCCCACCTGTTTGACTGGAAGCCAACAGCAAAGTCTTTGCCGGGGAGTGACCTTTGAACTGGAGGACAAATAGGTCATGGTCGGCCCAGGGACGGAAAGGACATTCCAATCCGTGGCAACAGTATGAGTATAGGTGGGGAGAGGGAGGAGTGAGAGATATTGAAGTTTTTGCAGAAACCAATGTACTTTGGAATGAAAACATCTTTTAAGGAAAGAGGGAAAGAAAACATCAGGAAAGACAAGAGATTTGCTAATGGAGGGTCATCTCTGCCCTGCTAAGCACTTTGTCTTGCATCATCAGTTCTGTGTGGATTTTATCTTAATAAATATTTCATAGCCTCCTTGTGTTCAGTCTTAGAAAAGGAAATAGAACATTATATTGTATACTACAGCCAGCAATGTATTTTCATTTGTATAGGTCCAACATGGTCAAATAACGGCAATTTCTTCTAGTTCAACTTGTTCTATAAAATACACATGAAGCAGGGTGCTTGGGTGGCTCAGTTGGCTGAGTGTCCAACTCAGGCCCACGTCATGACCTCACGGTTCATGGGTTCCAGTTACACGTTGGGCTCACTGATGTCAGCTCACAGAGCCCACTTTGGATCCTCTGCCCCCTCTCTCTCTCTGCCCCTCCCCCCAGCTCATGCTCTCTTTCTCAAAAATGATTAAGTATTTTTAAATAAATAAATAAATAAATAAATAAATGAAATACACATGAAGCTCACAAAACAGAATTTTGGTAGATTATAGATTTGGCTGCAAGAAATATATTACCTCAAATGTATTTCTGACTTTTTATTTAATGACAACATTGTTTGACTGACATAGAAATACTCTTTGGGGATAATTTGGGTGTCCTTTTTAGAAAGCTTGGATTATATATATATTTTATTCTATTTTATTTTATTTTATTTTATTTTATTTTATTTTATTTTATTTTATTGTTATAAGAACACTTAACATGAAATCTACCCTCTTAACAAATTTTTTAAGGTTGATTATAGGTGCAATGTTATACAGCAAGATCTCTAGGGCTCTATTCATCTTGCTTAAGTGAAACGCTATAGCCATTGACTAGTAACTCCCCATTTCCCCTCTCCCCAACTCCTGGCAACCACCATTCCTTTCTCTGATTCTGTGAATTTTACTACTTTAGATGCCTCATATAAGTGGGATGATGCAGTGTCTCTCTGTGCCTAGCTTATTTATCTTAGCATAAAGCTTTTCTTGCCTTTCATTTTGGTATCACATCCATGAAATCTTTGCTAAGATCAAGGTCATGAAGATTTTCTTCTATGTTTTCTTCTAGGAGATTTATAGTTTCAGGTCTTATGTAAGTCTTTAATCTATTTTGGGTGGATTTGTGTATGATGTAAAATAGGGGTTCAGTTTAATTCTTTTGCATGTGGATATCCAGTTTTACCAACACCAATGAATGGATTACCTTTCCCTTATTGTATAGTCTTGATATTCTGTTTTTGTTTGCTTGTTTTGAGAGAGAGAGAGAGAGAGAGAACACAAGTGAGTGAGGAGCAGAGAGAGAGAGAATCCCACGAGGGGCAGAGAGAGGGAGATAGGGAGAGAGAGAGAGACAGAGAGAAACAGACGGACAGAGAGAGAGTGAGAGAGAGAGAAGTGAGGCTCACCTGAAGTGGTGCCCATGTTTGTTTTGTTTTGTTTCTCAAAGTAGGGCTCATGCTCACCCAAAGTGGGGCTTGAGATCACCCGATGCGGGACTTGAACTCATGGACCGTGAGATCATGACCTGAGCCAAAGTCAGATGCTTAACTGACTGAGCCACCCAGGGGCCCTCATTTGAAGATCAGTTGACCATGTATGTGTGGACTCATTTCTGGGCTCTCTATTCTGTTCCATTGGTCTTCATGCCGTCTGAAGAGATCTGTCTTCATGCCAGTACCATACTGTTTTGATTATTACAGCTTTGTGATATAGTTTAAAATTAAGAAGAGTGATGTCTCCAGCTTTGTTCTTCTTTATTGAGATTTATTTGGTAATTTGTGATTCCATATGAAGTTTTAAATTGTTTTTTCTATTTCTGTAAAATTGACATTGGGATTTTGATAGGGATTACATTGAATCTGTAGATGGCTTTGGGTGTTAAGCCTTCTAATCCATGCACACAGATATCTTTCCATTTGTTTATGTCTTGTTCAGTTTCTTTCATCAATGCATTATAGTTTTCAGTATGTAAATCTTTCACCTCCTTATTTAATCTTATTCCTAAGTATTTTATTCTTTTTGGTGCTATTTTTAAATGAGATTGTTTTCCTAATTTCCTTTTCAGATAGTTCATTTTTAGTGTATAGAAACACAGCTGATTTCTGCACATTGATTTTGTATCCTGCAACTTCACTGAATTTGCCTATTATTTCTCACTTTCTTCTTTAATGGAGTTTATAGGGCTTACTATATGTAAGATCATAATGTCTGCAAACAGGGACAATTTTAATTCTTCTCTGATTTGGATGTCTTTTCTTTCTTTCTTTCTTTCTTTCTTTCTTTCTTTCTTTCTTTCTTTCTTTCTTCTTATTTTTATTGCCTAATTGCTCTGGGCAGGACTTCCAATACTGTGTTGAATAGAAGTGGCAAAAGCAGGCACCCTTGCCTTGTTGCTGATCTTAGAGGAAAACTATTGAGTTTTTCATTGCGAGTATGATGTGTTAGCATCGGGTTCTTCAAATATGACCTTTGTTACATCGAAGTACTTTCTATTTCTAGTTTGTTCAGAGTTCTTAACACGAAAGGATGTTGAATTTTGTCAAATGCCTCTTCTGCATGTATTGAGACAATCGTGTAATTTTTATCCTTTGTTCTGTTAATGTGGCATATCACATTAATTGATTTCTGTATGTTAAACCATCACTCCATCCCAGGGATGAATCTCACTTGGTCATGGTGGATGATCCTTTCACTGTGCTGTTGGATTTGGTTTGCTAGTATTTTGTTGAGGATTTTTGTGTCTACATTCATCAGGGATAATACCGTGTAATTTTCCTTTTCTGGTAGTATCTGGCTGCCTGTGATATCAGCGTAATGCTGGCCCTGTAGAAAGAGTGGTAAATCTTCTTTCTTTCTTTCTTTCTTTCTTTCTTTCTTTTGTTTGTTTGGTGTTTGGTGTTTGGTAGTATTCACCTTTGAACCTTTGAAGTTATCTGGTCCTGGACTTTTCTTTATGGGAGGTTTTTAATTACTGATTCAACCTCCATACTAGTTATAAGTCTGATGTTCTATTCATCCATGATTTTAGTCCTGGTAGGTTTTGTGTTTGTAGGAATTTGTTCTTTTTTTTTTCTAGGTTATCCAGGTTTTTTGGCATGTATTTGTTCATCATGGTCTTTTATGACCCTTTTCATTTCTAGAGTATCGATTGTCATGTCCCTTCTTTCATTTCTAATGTTATTTATTCGAGTGCTTTCTCTTTTTTCTTGGTTAATCTAGCTAAAGGCTTGTAAATTTTGTTAATATTTTTGAAACACTAGCTCTTGGTGTTGTTTGGTTTGGTTTATTTCTATTCTAATACGTCTCATTTCCTTCCTTCTGCTAACTTTGCACTTTGTTCATCCTTCTTTTTTTTTAGCTGCTTAAAGTATCAGGTTAAGTTGGCGATTTGAGATCTTTCTTTTTTTAATGTATATATTTGTCAGTATGAACATCCCTTTTAGGACTGCTTTCACTGCATCCTATAAGTTTTGGTATGTTGTGTTTTCATTTTCATTTGTCTTGAGGTATTTTCTAATTTTATTTTCTAATTTTTTTTGTTTTTTTTACCAAATGGGTTTTCAAGAATGTGTTGCTTATTTTCCAAATATTTGCGTATTTCCCAATTTTCCTTCTGCTATTGATTTCTACTTTCATTCTACTGTGTTCAGAAAAAAAATATTTTGTATGATTTCAATCTTCGTAAGTTGTTAAGACTTGTTCTGTGACATAACACGTGATCTATCCTGGAGAAAGAGCTGTGTGTGCTTAAGAATATGTATTTTGCTGCTCTTGTGTTAGATGTTCTGTATATGTCTGTTGGGCCCATTTAGTCTGCAGTGTAATTCAAGTCCTATGTGTCTTTATTGATCTTCTGTTTGAATATTCTATCCATTATTGAAAGGAAGGTATTGACTTTTTTTTACTATAATTGTATTTTTATCTATTTCTCCCTTCAATTCTGTCAATATTTGGTTTATACATTCAGGTGCTTTAATGTTGGGGACCTATAAACTTATAATTGCAAATATCTTCCTAGTGGATTGACCCTTTTATCATTATATAATATCTTTCTTTGTCTCTTGTGACAGTTTTTGACCTACTGGATACTTTTTTAATACAAGTATGGCCATCCCTGCTCTCGTTTGTTGGCCATTTGCACAGAATATCTTTTTCTATTCCTTCATTTAAGCCCATGTGTGTCCTTAAATCTACAGTGAGTTTCTAGTAGACAGCATATCATTTTTTTATTCATTGATGGGGGAGTTTAATCCACTAAAATTTAAAGTAATTATTGATAGGAGGGATTTACTATTGCCATTTTGTTGTTTTGTTAGTCTTGTCTGTCTTTTCTTCTCTTGCTGTCTTCCTTTGTGTTTTGTTGCTTTTTTGGTATTGATATCCCTTGATTCTTTTCTGTTTTTCTTTTGTGTAACTTCAATAGGTAATTTTTATGTGTGGTTACCATGGGCTTACATAAAATATCTTCTAATGATAACACTTACTTTTTAGCAGATAACAACTCAAGTTCAATTACACACAAAAACTCTACACTTTAACATAGTCCCACAAACACACGTTATGTTATTGTTGTCACAGTTTATTTTTATTCATGTTGTTTAACTTAATGCAGTTTAGTTATAGTTATTTAGAATACTTTTGTCCTTTGCTTTTATGATAGAATGAAAAGTGACGTACTCACCACTATTATGGTAACTCAGCATTCTGCACTTGTCTACATATTTACCTTTATCAACAAATTTCCATTTCCGGGATCTGGATGTACATTCACTTCTCCAGATTTGAAAAGTATTTAGCCATTGTTCCTTAAAAAACAAACAAACAAAAAATTTTTAATGTTTATTTATTTATTTATTTTTGAAAGAGAAAGAGACAGAGAGTGAGCAGGGGAGGGGCAGAGAGAGAGGGACACACAGATCCAGAGCAGGCTCCAGGCTCTGAGCTGTCAGCACAGAACTCCAACTCATGAACCATGAGGTCATGATGGAGCCCAAGTCAGACACTTAGCCAACTGAGCCAACCAGTTGCTCCAGCCATTAATTCTTTAAATGAACTTTCTTCCTTTGTCTCTCTTCTCTTTCTGGAACGCCTATAATTTGTATATTGGCCCACTTGATGGTATCTCATGAGTCCCTTAAGTTTTCTTCATTCTTTTTTATTTTTGCTCCTCTGACTGAATTATTTCCAATGACCTGTCTTTGAGTTTCCTGATCTTTTCTTCGGCTTGAGCTAGTCTGTTTTTGAACACCACTAGTAAATTTTTCAGGTCAGTTTGGTTCTCTTCAGCTCCATGATTTCTCCTAGGTATTTAAAAAAAATATCTTCTGTCTCTTTTTTGAGATTCTCACATTGGTCTCTTGACCTTGGTGAGCATCTTTATGACAGTTATTTTGAATTCCCTATCAGGTAAATCATATAATTCCACTTTATTAGGGTTGGTTCCCGGACATGTATCTTGTTCCTTTGTTTGGAACATATTTGACTGATTCTTTATTTTCCTTGGACTTTTGGGTTGGTGTCTGCTCGTTAGACAAAGCAGGCATCTTTTCCAGCCTTTACAGACTGCCTTCACAGGAGAAGATCCCCATTAATCAGCTTAGCCAGGGATTCTGAGTTTTTCATTCTGTAGAGGGAAGCTGAGAGTTGAAAAGTTGGGATGCTGGACACACAAACCAACCCTTTCCTCCCCTGGATGAAGCTGGGAACAAGGGGGACCAGCTCTTCCTGGTCATATGGTGTTGAGCCCCAGGCAGAGATTTCTTGTGAGATGTTTTAAGCCTCCCTACCGGCTTCAGTGAGCCTGCTTTCATACTCATCCAGGGTGCCAGAGACTTTCAGTTAGTTTCTGGATTTCTCACAAAAGAAATCTGTCTGTGGGTTGTTGCTGAACTAGTGTGTCTGTTGGGGGGAAGGAGGGCCCAGGGCTTTGTACGCCACCATTTTGTTGACATCGCTTCAGTGCATATTTATTTTACTGTTTATTTATTTATTTATTTAATTAATTTTGTTTAGTGTTTAGAGAGAGAGAGAGAAAGAGAGAGAGACAGAGTGCAAGTGGGGGAGAGGAAGAGAGAGAGGGAGACACAGAATGTGAACCAGCCTCCAGGCTCTGAGCTTTCAGCACAGAGCCGGACGTGGGGCTTGAACTCACCAACCGAGCGATCACGACCTGAGCCGAAGTTGGACCCTTAACCGACTGAACCACCCAGGGGCCTCACAATGCATATTTTAAATAGATGTTGAAGGAGACTCACTCTGGTAGAGAAACGAGGGATGGATTAGACTGGGTTCAGAGAGACTGATAGAGTATTGCAGAAATTCAGGTGCCTCGAGTTCATCGTCTGTAAAATGGGTTTCTTCTGAGGATTCAATCAATGAATAAATATAGAGCCCTTGAACTGGTGACTGGCATATAATAAGTACTCAATAAGTAGTCGGAATTATTATTATCATCCATATGACAAATGCCGAAGGTAACCAACAGATGAGATGGAGAAGAAAACGACTCGAGTTTTGCAGAAGGCCACGTAAACTGGGCTTGTTACTGGTTGGAGGTGCGGGCCCGAGGGCCGCTGAGCAGAGGCCACTCCAAGTCTGGGTAGCTGATGGAGCCTTTCGCCACCACTCGGGGACTAACACAGGCATTTGGTTTTGCTCAGTTTGGGGGAGATAATCATTAAGGTCCCTTCCATTCTTTCCTCCTCACCCCCTCTCCAACATCACATCTGTCGCCATAAAGGACAAGAACCAGGATAAAGGAGAGGCACGGAGGAAAGGATCTCAAAAGCGCCGCCTGCTTGACCTCTGAGCCCACTTGGGAATCTCAGATCCGCTGCCTTTGCCCGTCGGGTTTTCCTCTAAGTCCTTTCCTGAAGGACTGAAGACCTCAGCTCCAAAGAGCAAACATTTGTTAAGCCTGTCGTATGCAGCGGTCCTTACAGAAGTCAAATGATGAGTAAGGAATGAAGATTAAAGGAATGGAAGGAGAGAGAGGTGAGTACAGCTGAAGAAAAACACGATGCCACACCAGCGGAGCTCACTCTCAATTCATGACTCTGAAGCTCAAGTGGTCCCTTGAGATCCCAGGCAGGCATCTACAAGCCCCAGGCACACTCATTCCAACCTTGTTCCAAGCCTATAATTTCATTCTTTCTCCTTCCTCCTCAAATCCCCATCAATCCCTCCCTCATCCTCACCTTCGCTTGTGACCTGTTTCTTACCTTACAGTGAAAATTTAAGCAGTAGTGTCTGTAGGCCAGATGCTATTCTGGGTTCAGGGAACCCGTCAGTGTACAAAATAAGTAAGATTTTCTGCCCTTAAAAGATGTTTCCATTAGAGTGGCGGGGCGGCGGGGGGGGGGGGGGACGATTGACAATAAAAAATAAATACTGTAAATAAGCAAGTGATACAGTATTGTTAGAAGGTGATAAGTGCTATGCAAAAAGAAAAGGTAACGCCCAGGATATATGTGTGTGTATCAATGGGAATGGAGGGGGCCGTCAGTTGCAGCATCAGGTAAGGTGGTCAAAAGCGGCTTCAGTGAGAAGGGGACCTTCAAACTGAGACCCAGAGGAAGCGAGGGAGTGAGCCAAGGAAGCCAGGGGGATACCTGGGAGACAGCAGCCCAGACCATGGAAGAGTGAAGCAAAGGTCTGGAGTGAGACGTGCCCCCTCGCTCTGCATATTCAAGGACTCACAGCATCTTGTCCCTGGTCCTCTGCTACGTGCCCATGAGACCATCGCTGCCAGGCTTCCCATGACTATTTCTCACTGGTCTCCATTCAATGACCTCCGAAGAGGCAGATCTTTTCCCTCTTTGGAGTCTTCACCGTATCCAACTCTGTGATGTATGCCATTTCTCCTCCCTTGGCTTCTGCTATAGTGCTCTAGGTCTCTGGTTCGCCTACCCTCACTGCTCCTCCCTCTCCTTCCTCCTCACCACCACCCCCCACCCATGCTGAGAGCCCCTCAAGGGCTACCCTCGGCCTTCTCCTTATACCACATTCCCTCATTAAGTATTGTCTTTTCTTCAGTGGGTTCGGCCATGATTTAAAATCTACTTCTCGACACCTGCTCTCTAAATGCTACATTCATTTCCTTGTGGATAAGCTACGGGCCTTTCGAACTTGAAGCGGCAACATTACAACTGCGCTGCCTTCAAATTCTGCAGTGTTTTCCTGTCTTGATTTCAGCCTTCGTCATTCAAATTGAGAACCTCGGAGCTCCCTGTGGTGGCTTTTTCTCTTCCTCACCTTCCACTTCCAGTCGCCGACCGGTTCTTGTCCCTTCTCTCCTCTCATTTCCGCAGTCACTGCCCCGAGTGAGTCCTCACAGTTTCTCACATGTTCTAGTTAATTGGCCCACTGCCTGCAGTCTCTCCTCTTTGCATGTTGGCCCACGAGCTCTGGGCGGATTTGATTGGGCTCTGCTCTCCTCGGTCTTGAACAAATCTCAGTGGTCAAGGCCTTTTGGGACACGGACACTTGCCATGTGATCTGAACTCGCTCCAGCTTCCTCGAGGTATGAACGTGATGAACATCACTATCGCTTTCTGGTTTTCATGCAAGATGGCTCCCGCAAGACATGGTTCATCCCATAACAGCAGTCTCCACGATGCTCCGGGTGAAACTTCTCACAGAAGTGACAGAATCCCAGCTACCCTTCAACGCCTTAACACACTCCGTTTGCTTCAGGTCAAGCACGTGCTAAATAAAAATGACCTGCCTGCTCCCCTTAGCTGGGTTATGAAGTGGGAGCGCTGCGGATCTAATCACTCCATTTCTGGAAGGCTGATGTCTAGAGAAGAAACTAACATCATAACTAGAGACCTACTTTGCCACCTAAAGGAAGGCACTGCTTGGCCCCTTGTGGACAGCTGTCATCGGTTCCAGTCTCCCGGAACACCTTTCATAACTGGGAGTTGATGATTCTCACCATTTTATTTTATTTTTTTAATTTTTTTTTTCAACGTTTATTTATTTTTGGGACAGAGAGAGACAGAGCATGAACGGGGGAGGGGCAGAGAGAGAGAGGGAGACACAGAATCGGAAACAGGCTCCAGGCTCTGAGCCATCAGCCCAGATCCCGACGCGGGGCTCGAACTCACGGACCGCGAGATCGTGACCTGGCTGAAGTCGGACGCTTAACCGACTGCGCCACCCAGGCGCCCCGATTCTCACCATTTTAAAGCGGAAAACTGGATTGGCGTCTAGGCTTTATGTATTCCAGACAGAAAAATGTATGGAGTTGGTAAGATCATTAGGATTTAGAATACCAAGACTTGTCAGACACGGACTCACTTATCATACATAATACTTGGCAATTTAGGAAGTTCAAAGAAACAAAACCTGGAGCCAATCCAAACGCTGCGGGGTACTTCTAATTTCCTGGCTCCCCTGTTCTTTCCAGGGGCATATGCTGAGTTTCCCCAGCTCTGGGGCCCCGTCCTAAGCACTGTCTGAAAACTGCAGGTTATTAGACGTGACAAAAATGCGTGACAAAAATCGTGAATCTTTCAGCCGAAGCCCATTGGCTACTACTCTTCTCTGCTACCCCTAACTCCCAAAGGAGAGGTTTCTTTCACGGAGACTAAAATCACCCACCGATTAGCCAGAGAAATTTCTGAAGCAGGAAGGAAATTATCAGTCTTAAATTGGACCTCTTTGCATCTTAAAAAGAAACCAAAGATAGCCTCTTTGAAAAACTCAATCCTTCTAGATTGTCATCACCCGTGGCTGCTGCTGTTACTGCCACAATGAAATGCTTCAGATGCCTTGAATCCCAGGAAATCTGGTCTCTTGCCAGAGCTGCGGAGTGAGATGATTAATTTCTGGGCTCTGATACTCAGGATGGATGTGTTTCTGGGATTTTTTTTTTTTTTTTTTTGGCAGAAATACCGCTGGAGTCTAGCTCTCTTAGAGAAGTCAGCGATTTGATTCCTCGAGGCAGGCCCCGGGGCTCCTTCCAGAGTGAGCCACAGCAGACCAGAGATCTCCAGGCAACTCTTTCCATTTTTTTTTTTTTTTCCAACGGTCTTATTGTTGTAAGAACAACAGGCCAATATTCAGGGGCAAAGATTTGTGAAGGAGAAGCCAGGGACGCACCCACAGTATGTTTCCTTTATTTTAATGTACTTGGGATAACTAGCAAGTGTGAATCTCAGTCCGTAACTTTGGGTGTGTGCCTCAGGGCCTTTGCATTCTCCATTATCTCCTCCAGGGGCATCCTTCCCTCCTGAAATCTGTGTGGCTCAGTCCAGTGTCACCCACTAGGAGAGGCCTCTCTGAATCACCCTACGTGCAGATGCACTCTCTACATCACCCCACCTCCAGACCCAGAATCCCTTATTGTCCTTACCCTGCTTTATTTATCTTCATGGCAATTATTACCTGCCATAGGCTGTATTTATTTATTATCTGTCTCCTTATCAGAATACGAGCATCTTAATGGCAAGAACTTTATCTATTATATCTCACTGGCCTAGAACAGGGCTGAGAATGTGGCGTATATTTAATATATATTTATATTTGAAGAATGAAGGAATGAGTGGGTTCAGGGGAGTACCTAGACTATCACAGACACTGTGTTTGACATCATCATGCATTCAACTGGAAGACAAATCCCAGAGTGGGCGAGGTGGCCTCTGAGTTTGGCTGAGGCTCAGAAAGCAGAGAGGCCACACGTCATGGGAAACCTGGGACTGAGAAAAGAAGTCCTGTGGCCTCCAGGACAGGCTGTGGTATTGGCCGAGGCTGGTCACGGCATGGGGCTTGGAGGCCAAGCAGCCAAAGGTGAACGAGGGCCACCGAGCAATCAGGGTGGTGTGCAGGCCAGACCTAGTGCACCCGGCTAGTGCCGGACTGTCCTCCAGTCCATACTCGTGACGATGAGAGGACCACAGAGAACTTTATAAAGGATGCTTTCTAAGTAAGTACTTCCAAAGACATATGCCAGGCACTGTTCGGGTGCTGGGGATAGGGGAGTGAAAGAGACAGGTGAAAGCTATGTTCTCAAGGAACTTCCATTCTAGTGGAAGAGGTAGCAATATGCAAAATCAGTGGGTAGTATGTTAGCGAATAAGGACTGAAGAGATGAAGTGTAGCACAGAAGGGGCTGGAAGGGCAGAGCTCACCAGGCGCCAGTGGAGGAAGGACTTGCATGAGCCACGAAGTTTCCAGGCCAGGCCGGCGGCTGTGTGGTGGGACATGCCTGGAAGTATATGAAGGCATTAACCACAAAGATCGGTGTAGCTCATTATGGGCCCAACGCTGTTCGGGCCAGAACCCTCGCCCTGGCGGAGCCTGGCTTTGAGACAATAAACAGCCAATATCTGATTACGTAGGACACACCCAAGTGGTAAGTGCTGTGAAGAAAAAAAGATCAGATAAGGGCATCAGAAATTCCGGGTGGTCACGTGCCTGCATGTTGGGCGGAGTCGGGATCAACAGCCTGAAGAGATGGGGGTAAAGCCCTGACGCTGATAAGCGTGTTTGCCGCAGGCACACAAGCAGGTGACCGGGCCTGAGTCTGGGGCACTCAAACCTGGGGTGACCACTGTCAAGTGCAGCTGCTGGAAACCTGAGGACCCCGAATTTCCACCGGAGGTCACTGCACTTTTGTGTGAGGTGGGATGAAAGCCTGATGGGAATGCCTTCACATGGGAACTGGAAGAGAAACTGAGGCAGCACTATGAACCCCTGTCTCAAGTAACTCTTCTGTGAAGGGAAGGAAAAAACTGGGGTGATAGTTGGAGGCGCCAGGGGATCAAGACAATTTTTTTTTATAATTTCCCCCAATGAGAGAAATAAGAACATGTCCGTGTGCTGATGGGAATGATCCAGAACATGGATAAAGCAGGAGAGAAAGAGGGGAAATGCTGAGTGACAGCCTTGGGTGGGCAAGAAGGGATGGGTTCCAGGGCACACGTGACGGGCTGACTTCAGGGAGGAGCTGGAATTCATCAGCGGGACCCAAGAGAAGGCCGAGGGGGTGGGTCGGGGTGCAGGTGAACGTGTGCGTACGTGATGGGATCCGGCAGAGGCCTCTTGTAAGGGGTTCCATTTTCTCAGTGACTTAGAAAGCAAGATCGTGATCTGAGAATGGGAATTGGGAGGAGGTGTCGGAGATTTTCAGACAAAGGAGGAAGTAGGGAAATGGTCCTGGAGAGTGGGAGATGAAGGATGACTGCCAGGAAGCTCTGAGAACTTATTTGTGGTTTGTGGTCATGAAGCTGAAGCCAGCCCACTCAGCACAGTTGTGTGGTTTGTCTCCAGCCACATTTTCATGCACGGGGTGGGTGGAAAGTCAAACTGAATCAGGGGTGGGCTTGTGCCAAAAAAGAACAATAAAAGAGAAAGTTGAGGGCACCCACGTGAGGAAGCAGTTGTGGCTGACCACGGAATCTAAGCCACACATGACGGAAAACGAGGCACGAAAGGGTCCGTGGACAGTGGACGGTGAAAATGTGTTAGGATCAACGGACCGGAAGTCCTGGAGTTAGCCTGTGTGAACAGGCTGAAAAGACTAGAGGTAGCATGTTTGATGCTGTGATCCTGGAGGGTCGCAGTTATTACGAATGCCTAAATCAAGGAAGGGTATGACCGTGCCAGTGAGTGGCTGCAGCACAGTAGAAAACAGAACCGTTGTAAGGAAATGAGAAATCAGTAGACTGGATGGATGATTTATGATTGATATTATCTCCCAAGAATTATGGAAAGAGCAGTGTTGGGGAGGATGACAATACGGAAGGAGGCTAAATTCTACCCTTTAAATCTTCTGTGAGGTAGAGAGAAATTTTCTTGTGGTCCAAACAGGTCTTTTTGAGAGCCTAGTAGAGAGCCTCAGATCTTCGTCTTCTTGAGGGATATGTATGACCTTCTTTCTTTCTTTTTTTTATAATTTACTTAACTCGCCAACTGTTTCTAGTATTTTCAGTGTTGTATGTGGGCTGATTGCTAGGAAAAGGTACGTCAAGTCTCTGCAGGTTAGTATGTCTGCATAACAGGAATCCCTTTGCCAAGGAGAACTTGACTCCTTACTATCTTTGTCACTTCTTCTCTGAGTCGAAAATTGGTACATAATTGAATATTTGCAGAAATAACCTTAACAAGAAATGTTAAGATAGAGAGATAACCTTTCTAAAAACGTGAAAGAAAGCCCAAATAAATGGGAAGTGACTATGTTCCTGGATGGGAAAATTCAATATTGTGAAGATGTCACCTCTCTCCAAATTAAATGTCAAATTCAATGGAATGCCAATCAAAATCTCTATGAGATTGTTTTGGAGCTCAAGAGGTTGATTCTGAATTTCATCTGGAAGAGTAAACATGGGAAAATGGCCAAGAAATGTTGAAAAAGGACGATGGGGAGGGACTTGAGACATCTGATATTAAAGGATGCTATTAAGTTATAGTAAATGAAAGAGATAAGATACTGTTGTAAAGAGACAAATAGACTGATAATAGACCTATGTTTATATGGAAAGTAGTATTTGATAAACCAAGCATTTCGAATTAGTGGGAGAACAATGTAACAAATAACTCTTGGCTATATATTTAGGGGAAAAAAATTAAGTCTTCGTATCACGGTATACATAAAAATAAATGCCAGATAAAGATCTAAATATTTTTGAGGTGGGTAGAGGAGGAAAATATAAGTGAACACCTTAATAATAATTGGGGTGAAAAAAGTCTTTTGCAAAAGCAGGACTCAAGAGACAGCAGTCGAGAAGAGATGAAAAAACGGATCTGACTTCAAAGCTCGAAGACCATTTCTTTTACTAAAAACTTCCAGGAGAGACAAAAATGCCCTCATCGGTGTTGTTGTGTATTAATAACCACATTATCTAAAAGAGGATTTGGGAACGCTCCTAGCAATGAGTATAGAATAGAAGATAACACACATGCGTGTATGTGAATGGGGTTAAGACAAAAAACACATGTAGAAAGATAAAGTCAGTGAAGAAAATATCCTCCACAATATCCCCGAAGAATACATTTCTTTTTAAACTTCCCAGAAGCCAGAAAAAAGAGGGAAACAACATCCATTGGCAGCTTCATAGTATCTGTCAGATAACAATTAAGGTGTTTACGAGACGCGCGGATTTCTGGTACTGACGCAGAGAGAAAGGTCTCTAGGAGGTCCCTTCCTGCCTTTGGAAATACAAGAACAGTAAATAAACCCGATATAAACTGATGAACTGTTCGCCAGATTTAACGTGACCACATCATGCCAAACAAGCCTTGCAGTGGGGACGTTGGTGTTTCCCAGATACGGGTGGGCGCCCACCTCTTGCGGCCACAGGGCCACGTCAGTGGTTTGGACAAGAAATCCAACCGCACCACGCATTTTGTGATGTTTGCCGACAAAACTGAAGATTCGAGGGGTCACGGGGAAAGGTCCCGCCCTCCGTCCTCACCACCTCCTCCTACTCGGCCTCTTCATCCCTCCTCCCTGCCGCGCGCCCGCTCCTCCTGCCGTAAGCCCCCTGTGCTCAAGCCTTCCTCCACCGGGCAGTCACTTCCCTCTGCTGGTCCTGGCACCTGCCAGCGCTCGCCCAAATCCTTGGAGCCAGCCATCTACCCAAAGTGGGACTTGTCACAATTCCCGTAAGAGTCTGGCCTCTCTTTACGCACTCGGACTGGGGAGCCAGTCGTCCCCCCACACTCCCTCCAGCTCTCACCTGGCAGGAGGGATCCCTCCCATCCGAGAGGTCCCTGCCACTCCTTCCAGGCTGGCCGACATGGTTTAGAGTCAGCATCACCGAGGAGCACCTCCTCACAGCCCTCGCTCAGCTCCGCCACCGGCTTTATAAATAAGTTTCTTATTTTAATTATGAAGCTGCATGGTGGAAGCAGGCGATTACATGAAGAGAATCTGAAATCACTTCTGATCTAGGCGAAGTCACCAAGTGCCTATTTCCAAGACGGTTCTACAAATAGAACACGGGCATGACATAATGGACATTTGTCAGATTCTACCCTCCCCACCCCCCACCCCCCCGTCCCCGAGCTTGTTGTTCTTGGTGTCTGAAGATGTTTTCTCTTTACATTCTCTGCTTCAGTTACGAGGACTCTGACAAGTGCCCGATTCTCTACGGCGACGATCAGGTAGGTGTGGAGGGTGGAAGGAGGGCAGGAGACACTTAATCGGAGGCCAGAAAACCGTCTGCCTTTCTCTCGGGGAGAAGCGAGGGGTGGGGGAAAGGAGGGTGGGAGCATCTCTGTCTCGGAGCTGAGACAAAATGAAGAGGAAAACAGACGAGGAGACCCAGCCGTATGTTGAATAAATAAAATACTAAGAGGTAACATATATGAAGTGCTCACTTACATGCCTGGGGTTGTCCTCAGGGCTTTCCACCAGATCCGATCAGTTCAGACCGCAGGGTCATGCTACGGTTGCCGTTTGTGAGAATGGAGCAACTGAGGCACAAAGCGGTGGTGCAGCTTTCAAGCGTACCTGCTCCCGGGAGGTGACAGACTGGGATTTGAACCCACTCAGTGTGAACCAAGCCTGTGCATTTAACCGCTATGCTTTACTGACTCTCGTGTAAAAGAGAAGGGATGTTCCAGGTAATGGTGTGAAGAAACAGCACTGGAATGGAGTAGTCGCTCTGAAAGCGTCGCTGTCGGAGCGCAGGGGGACAGTGGCACATCTGGTTTGCCTCCCGTTGGGCACCAGGGGCTCTTGCTAATCAGGGGCCGGGAGGGAGGATGCCCTTCTGTGTGTTTTGTTTGACAGAGATAAGGTTTAAACGCAGATTCCCGTGGGAGAGGAGACAGAGTGCTGTAAACACAGCTAGGTCAAAGGGTCCAGTATCCCAGGATCTTTCTGAAGAAGTGTTAGCAAGGGCCAGGGGACCACCACCAGGGCTTTGGGTCCTGAATGGAACCGAGCAAGCCGGAGAGAGGAAGAAGGCAGATGGGACCATCGCGGACACCGAAATCCAAGAGCTCCCAATTTCTCATTGTGCCCAGGAGTTGCCTTACTCTCGACTTTCCCCTAACGCCTTTTAATGCTGTTTTT
This sequence comes from Lynx canadensis, assembly GCF_007474595.2. Taxonomy (NCBI): domain Eukaryota; kingdom Metazoa; phylum Chordata; class Mammalia; order Carnivora; family Felidae; genus Lynx; species Lynx canadensis. The sequence continues at coordinate 10,012,919 of NC_044303.2, forward strand.
TTCAAAAACGAGGAGCGGGTGAGAGAGCAGACGGGCCCTGGTGCGGAGACCTCCAGCCCACAGGCCCCCACGTGGCGGGAGCGGGGAATGATCTGCGCGCTGCTCACCTGTAGGGGGCGCCATTCACACGGACTAGGAGGTGAATGGTGTGCCTGGATTTATGCTGCACGGCCTCTCCCGGGCCTGACATTCCTCAAAGGGACGCGGACACCGGGACGGAGTGCAAGAAGGAAGCACCCCACCCCCATCCCCACCCCCACCCCCGGCCGCGGGGTCAGTCGTGCCCCTGTGGTCCCGAGCCCCAGGCGCCTGGTAAATCGGGCTCCGTGGCTCTGCCTGTCTCCTTGCTGCAGTCCTGGGTGCGGTCCAGCCCGGCGCCTGTGGCGACGGTCCAGCAGAAGCCAGGAAGGCGAAGCCGGGGCCGATCTGGGCGACACTGCCTGTTCATTAGAATGCAGGTTCATTGGCAAAAATGCAAATGATTCATTTCACTTCATCCTTCTGACAGACTGTGCTGGTAGCAATAGCTGGCTGCTTCCCTACACCTGTCACTGCCGCGGCGCTGCTCACTTTGTGTAAAAGGCCTGCCACACTTCAGGTGTATATATAGCAACCAACCCGCGGCGCAGCCCGCCTGCGGGAAACTCGATCATTCACTGCCCCCTAGTGGACTAGATGCGAATGAGCCAATTCGCTGCGGTCCTTTGAGCTTCTCTGCAAATCAGAGTTGCATTTTATGGCAGGAAGAGTTTGCCCGAGTCTGTTGATTTCGTCGCTGTTGCTGCTGATGGCTCAGGGTCTTAATTAACAGCACTTTAATAAGATAAAATGTCAGTCGTGGAGGACTCTTCGTGGAGCTATATTTGAATGTTAAAAAGCCACGACGTTTTCAAAAAATGTTTGAGTCCTCGTTTGATGTTTATTTAACAAAAAAATCAAATTTTCTTTAGGCTATAAAAAAGGCTTACAGTGAATGTAGCATTAAAGAGTTCGTGCTGTCATCCAGCAAAGCCATCAGTTGTACCTGAGAGAGAAGGGCGGTTATTATAAAGCAGAAGCACGGGCCTGACGTTTCACCCAACCATCCCCTGGAGGTCACCTATTGAGGACCTAGCGTTGAGGACCCAGTCACACTCAGCATTAGGGAAGCCACATTTGCAATCTGCTGACAAAGGCAAGGAGAGCTTGGTTCGCTAACGTCATATTACCAAGTCTCTCTTGATTGTCCTTGGACTTCTTTGGATTGTTGCATCTAGCCCAGGCTTATGGCTTAAGGATCATTTGATAACATTCATCAATGTTATTTGCATGCAGCAAGTTAAGAAACCTGTTTCTTAAAATTAATAATCTACTTTTATACCCTCTCTGAGCTGTTTCCTCATTGCAAGGACTTGAACAGCCTTGTAATTATCTCTGAGTTCAGTGACTTCATTGCTCTGAACATTTGGCATACCTACTACTGGAATATTCGAGATACTAGAATAACTCCCTTTCCATAGCCTGGACTCTTGCCATAAAGACCTCCATTGGTATAGTCTAGGCCAACCATGCCCAAGTGCATCCTTGTGTATGGATTAGCTTCTCACGCATCTAGAGTGATGTTGGTTGGAGAATGGAAAAAAAAAATTGTCCCACAAAGCATTTGCTGTACTTTGTGGTACAGATGAGGAAACCGGGCTCAAATGGTTACAAAAGAAGTAGCATCTGGGTGAGACAGGCAGAGGGATAACGCTAGACCCTCCTGTAGGACAGCCTTGTTCACTTGACTCATTTATTTCAGGCTGACTGTAGGGTCAACACGGCCCTGACAATTGGAAACTTCCAAGAGAGAAAAATGTTGGTGAGAAAGCTTTGGTGGATGGGCACAGGGCAGGCCTCAAATTTTTCCACCCCGTGTAGCTCAGAAACAGCAGGAAGTGAAGCGCTTCGGAGTGCTTCCTCGGCAAACTGTAGTTTTCCTCAGAATGTCACAGAAAGCGCTGCTGGTGATTCACCAGGTTAAAGTTTTCCTCCTGAGTCAGAAGCAAGAGGAAGCTGCTGTCGAGGGTGGAGGCCCAGCGGCTTGGGGCGGAGGGGAGGCGGGGTGGGGAGGCTTGTTGACTAACGGGTCAGAACATTCTAGCCAGGAAACTCGAATAGCTTGCTAAAGAACACAGGGAAATGAAACCCTCACTGTGGAAACTTTCAATGCAATAATAAAAATTAAATAGGCTTGTGGTATAACTTACCAGAGAGAAATAGGTTAGTGGAGCTGCCTTCCTGTAGGTCCCCATTACAGCCCAATGAAGTTCGATGCTTGCCTATTAAAGTTGGGCAAACTGCCCATCAAGTGGCCCCATTTTACCCGACCTGCTTTACATCAGTCGGTCAACACATGTCATAGACCCAGAGGCCCCAGGACTGAGTGGTCATCTGGTCTACCCCTTGGCCTCCCCAGCCAATATCCCTGTATCTAAAGAAATGCTTGAGCCAGGATTGAATTAAGTGTCAGAGGCAGAGAGAAAGGGAAGCAGAGTGGGGTCATGGGGGCAAGCTAAGAATATTCTTCCGGCGGCCTTGGGAATTTTACAACCGAACCAGAAGAATCCCGATGAACCACGTGTGAAAGGACTTTCAAGTGCACATAAAGGAAACGCACACAGAACGCGACCAATATTTCTGCTTCCTAGGCTTTGTCGCTTCGTCCTATTAGGGTCACCTGGCTGCGTGTCCCCGGTAGGCAGGCGGGCGAGGTGAGGTTCCGAGCGGGCCATCCTTCAGCCGAGAAGCTGGCTTTTCCTGAGGCTTCGGCACGCCGGGCTGCCCCGTCCTCCCCAGCTGGTCTCCGGCCAAGCTGCCTCCCCAGCCAGGCCGAGCGGGGTTTCTGTGGGGGTTCTGAGCTGCCGGGGCTGCGGCTGCGGACGGCTGGTGCAGGGGCGATAACCTGGCCTTTCCTGCTTCAGTCTAGACAGATGCATGATTGAATAAAGGATTCATCCAAGCCCTGTGTCACATTGGCCATCTGGAAAGTAGCCAACCACTCATTTAGCAAATTGCTCTGTTTAAATGCAGCTGCTGTGTCTCAGCGTTTATGCTACCAAGACAGATCGCGTGATTCCTCTGCCTTCATTTATCTAAGCCGTTCCTCTCAATCTGCCAGGAACTTAAAAAGGCTGTTAATGCATGACAAGGCACTTGACCCACATGATTTCCAAACTGAGAAGGAGCATCCGTCTTGTGCTGGGTCGTCCTTTCCTCAAAAGCAAGGGCACCTTGTCTATGCTCCCTCTCTTAATGAAAGCTGCCTTTATTAAGAATCCCATTAAGCTCCGCAGCGCCCAGCTCTCCAACACTGTAAATATTACCCTTTAGAAACGGGTCCAGAGGCCCTGCGCGGGCAGCTGGCCGGGTGGTGGGTGCTCTAAGCGACAGTCGGGGGCTGACCTCAGACCTCAGATCTCTGGACTGAGGGTGCCGTATGGCAGCCCGGTTGCCTCTCTCCATTTGGAAAGATGGATTACAGTCGTTAGCAGATAATGTCAACAAAGCCTCTGAGATGATCTGATAAGACTCAGAAGCAAAATGATTGCAGACCAGCCACGAGCTCTCAGGGTTTTTACCTTGGTTTCCTTTTTCTTTTTCCTAAAGGAAATGGTAAAAAAAACAAAACAAAACAAAACAAAAAACACATTTTTCACCTTTTTTTAGGTGAAGCAGTTTATTGTAGGATGTCAGTGGTCACTTTGGCCTGGTATTGATTATGATCTGTTATTTATCAGGCAAATAATCCTGATATGACCACTGGCTTCATCAACTGCTTAACTTAATTGGGGTCACGGTATCATTAAGTCTGGAAGCCAGAAGCCAGAATAAGGGAGTGTTAATTAAATTAAATATCATCTGCTCAGCCCTCAGCTAGGCCCATTGGAAGACCAATGAAATAGTATAATAAATGATCTTTGCGGGGACAAAAAGAAACAAACACAGGAGTATTCAGCACAGTGCAATTGTGAAGGTGCGAGCTTGGGGTCCCAGCAGGTGCAAAGAAGCTGCTGAGAGGGACAAGGTACCCGCAGGAGGCGAGGGAGGGGGAATGTCCAAGAGGAAAGAGCTGATTAGCAGCTGAACATCCAGGGAGATCGAGGAAGATGAGAGACGGGGAAAATTCCATTTAATTTATTAGAAACGGAAACAGTGGTGAGAAAACTGTGAGTGGAGGAACAGGGAGACAGATTGCAGGGCTCTAAGGGGGGGTGCGGAGACAGAAAATGACATATTAACTGGCGAAATGTGGAGAGAGGGGAACAGCATACGGTGGCTTCTTGAAATAAGATGAGGTTCTAAACGGTACTGTAATTGCATGGAAAGTGACAGAACCCAAGGACGCGGATGTAATTCTCATTAATAGATTTTGCACTGGGAAAATATTACATAAGACCCACGTCACAGAATTTTGGGTGGATGTCACAGAAAGGCTAAAAGAACAGCACAGCGGTTGACCAGAGGTTAATTCTCGAGATTTGGAGCCAGGCTGAGCAAAAAATGACATTACCTACCGCGCACTCCACCTACTGCGAACCCGATGAAGACCGTAGCTGGTTCCACTGCTGAGTCTCCTGAGCTCGGAGACCGCACAAAATGTAGCGAGTCCAGTGCCTATGCTACCTAGGACCTCTGGTCCCCTAAGTATGCCATTCGACCTCTTTCTGCCTCAGTCTATATAATGAAATAATCAAAGCGCCTACCCCGCGGGATTGTCGTGAGGATGGAATGAGAGAACGCGTGCGAAGCAGGTAGTGCGGCACTGGCTACTTATTGGAGATTTCCTGAGTCCCACTGTACTGGAAAATACCGTAGCAAGCTCCCATCGACAAACTAGCAGCATTTAGTGCACACCCCAGAGGGCACCTTTTGCTACTGTCCCCGCCTGCCATTGTGCCGGTGATTTCCGCTGTATCAACTGCAGTTCCAAGTACGGGTCACTATGAGACACGTCCTGGAATGATCGGGGTCCCCTGCTTGCAGTCACACACCACAGGGAGCTCCCCCTGTGACCTAGGTCCGGGCATGTGGACAGTGCGGTCTGACCGAGCTCATGTCCCATTTCAAGGTGGTGGAAGCTCCACCTGCTAAACAGAAAGGCCCATCTGCTCTGGAGAGAAACAGAAAGGCCTGGAAAACTATCTGCTCCCTTTTAACTGGAAAAAACATTGCTTGTTGTTTCTGCCAAGAGTGCACAAGCTATTAGAGGCTGGGAAATACATGGAATGTGTTGGCTTTTCTGAAGGGGATTTATTTTTCTTTTCTGTTTAAAACCGTGTTGCAGGGATGTGTGAACATTCTGTCTTTGGCTTCCGTAGGTGAACGATGAAGGTAAATATTGAAGTTTTAAATCTAATTTCAAAAGAAGGGAGTAATACATTTTTAAGCAAGGACGTAGCCTCTTTACGTAACGATTGCCATGGGGTAAAATAATAATGTTCTCAAGACAGCTTAGGGGTTGAACTAGCTTTTTCTTCTCCTCTCCCGCCCCCTGACAGACTCATTTTCCCATTCCAGCCCTCCCCTGGAGTGGCTACAATACCGCTATGGACCTCCAAAGTTGGGACATTTGTTCCTTCACTCGAGAAATGTTTTCTGAGGGCATGTCCCGCCATTCTGCCTGGTTCAGGGCAGAGAGCAGGGAAACCAAAACTCATCACAGACAAAGTCAGTCTGAACATGTCAACGAAACGTACAATGTCCAGACCTCTGCGTCCAAGCGGCAAATTAAGGAAGGTAGTTGGGTGGACGGTCACGCAGGAGGATTTGGGGACCGTGCCTGGAAGTGCTATGGGTCATTTCTGCCCATATTCCAGAAGTCAGTAGTCGGTCACATAGTCAGCTAAATTGCAGCGGCAGCTGGGACAGGTGAACAAGTCATCAGGAGGGAAGTGCCTACAGCGAACGACGAGCCAGTCTTTACCACCAATATTGAAAAAAAAAGCACCCAAACCCAACACATCCTAGGTCTCCCGTGACATACGATCTGTGACATATGATCTGGTGGCATGGCATCCCTGTCCCTCCCGGGGAATTCCCTCTTCCTGTCCCCTCTCCCATCTGCCCCTTCTTTCCATTCCTCTCTGCCCGGCCTGCTGAATCCGTGTCCTCACAGGCTCTAGGGTGGACAGTCTTCAGAACCCTGCCTTCCTCTGCATCTTGGTTTACAAACTGCACATTTGGAATGTGCCCTCCCCTCTGTCCTGGCTTGTCAAATTCCTCTCCCACCTCCAGTGTTTGGGTCCAACCCTGTGTCTTCCACAGTCTGCCTGATCGCCGCACACAGCCCTCCTGTAATATTCATGGTCTGCACCGCCCCTGGGGCTTTCTCACTCACCACCTGGTGGTGAGGCTTTACAGCGATGCCTCGTCTTTCAGTAGAATGGATGCTGTTAGGGAGGACAGCACCTGTCACCTAGAGGCGGTAGCTGGGGAAGGAGACTGAGGTCATGGCGATGCCGGCCCGCAGCTCTGTCCGTGTGCTCCCTGCAGTGTGGCTGTCGCCAGATGCTTACCTCGGCTCCCATGTCCTCACTCATAACCTGAAGACGGCAATACCTACCCCCCCCCCACTTCCCTCCCAGAGGGGCTTTGAGACCTGAATGAGGTGATTCATGTGTATCCAGAAGGAGGACAAGGAAGATCATTCACCGGGCTCATCTGACCGAGAGGCAACACAGGAGGGTGCCCTGGGGACGGGGCTCAGGTGGTGTCTCAGCACCTGCCAAGGGGCAGACAAAGCCCTCGTGTGTCAGCTGGGTAAAGAGGTGAAGGAGTGGCCACCTGTGGTGCTTCTTGGAAACCGGAGAAGTTTTATCTAAGGTGAACGGGAGGGCGGGGGGCACCCGGGTGGCTCAGTCGGTCCAGTGTCTGACTCTTGATTTTGGCTCAGGTCACGATCTCACAGTTTTGGGAGTTCCAGCCCCACATTGGACTCTTTGCTGACAGTGTGGAGCCTGCCTGGGATTCTTTCTCTCTCCCTCTCTCTCTGCTGCTCTCTCTCTCTCTCTCAACATAAATAAATAAATACATAAACATTAAAAAAATAAAGTGACTAGGAAGGGCACATCAGGAATGAACACCACCAGCTTTTTGGCTTTGAAGTTAGGGAAATACCTTTCTTCAGACAAAAGATAGAGCCGGCCAGAACCACCCCGTGTGGCACCTGACAGCTTTACTTGAAGAGCATTTAACACCCCTGGTGATAAGCACAGGAGTCCTGCTCAGGACCTCTAGGTAAATACGTCCGTCCACCTGCCTCCTTGCGGGCGTTTGCTCTTGCTTGGGCCCTCCGGGTTCCCTCCCAGAACGTTGGCCACCATAGCTGGAGTGACCCCAGGAGCGCCTTGGCAGGCTCCCTGAAGGAGGGCCCGGTGAGTCCCAGGCTAACGGGGTGTCTCTGGATCCGGGCCCTTGCAGGAGCTCAAGCAGGAGTGTGGCCGCCTTCCGCTCTGCTTTCCCCATCTGTCAACCGGGGAGCGGATACAAGCCGCATCGTGGAGATGCCGAAAGGACTTGACTGCTAAGGCCGAACACCAACCCTACACACGCGAAACCTAAATACCCCTTTGCCAACCACGGCCTCTTGACGAGGAGACGCGGGATTCCTCCGAACGGTTGTGGCACCGGTTAAATTGGCGGCTGGCTGGATAAAGCGAAAAGCACCGTCTCTGTAGGACATCTCATTTTAGGCGGAACCCGTGATTCCCTTTTGGAGAAAAGTGGATTGAAATCCAGCGGCCCGTGCTCCTTGACGTGTTTGGGAGCTGGCTGGAGGGACGGGTGCCGGACGTGTCCCTTCTTCTGTCTCTCCGGGCGGCACCCCAGATGACAGGTTGTGCTTGCCCCGGCGGAGGCAGCCCCAGGTGCGTTGGTGGGTGCCCCGGGGAACGGGGTGAGGACCGCACGGCTGTGTCCACCCCACGGGACAGAGCAGGAACTCGCACCTGCTCCTCGCAGGAGAGGTGGCCCCCGAGTCGGCTTGCGGCCTCAGTGACCGGCAGCGTGCCGCAGAGTCGTGAGCAAATCACCGCTGGTGACCGGGGGACCCCAAGGACAGAGCAGCCTGCTGCGGGAAACTGGGCCTGTCACTGTCACACTCTGGGGACCACGAGGCACTAAGGCAAGGCAATGGTTTGTGCTTCTGTGGGAGGTTTTTGAGGCCGTTTTCCTTCGTGTACTGCATCTCCTCAGACACACCTACTCACGGAGAGAGGCGCACAGGTCTGCGGGCACCCCCACAGCCAGCCACACCCCCCCCAGAAACTTGCCCGCAACCCCCCCACAAATATCCCCGAAAGCAGGTGTAGACTCTTTGCAAGCTCACCCACAAAGGCCCCTACGTGCTCCCGAGTGGAATACCCTCCATACCCACAGTCACCCCCATAGACGCCGCATAGATGCTCTGCGGTCACGCCCCACAAACCCCCCCACACCCCACTGCCACCACATCGACGCTTTTACTAACACCCCTGACGTCCTCCACGAACATCTCAAAACATACCCTCCAAACTTTTGCAGACACCCCTCCACCTATCTTCCACACGTTTCCTTTGACGACACTCGCCCAAATGCATCTAATTTCACCCCACAATCTCCCGGCACAGACACTCACAGATAGCCCTGCAAAATAGCACGCGTTACCCTCTGACACCCACACAGGCACAGCCCGGTCACCCCCAAACACCATCTGCAGATTCAGAGGGACGGCACACAGTCGTTACCCCACATCGATCCCCTGTGCAGTCACACACAAGGATCCTGGGCACACACGCAGATCTTGTACGGACACACACACGCACAGTCGCCCTGCACAGGTCCTTGTGCGTGCACGGAGCTGGACACAGGCCAGGCATGCAAAGAGGTCCACCCTCTCCCGGCACAGGCAACACCACCCCAGCAGACAGACACACAGACACCTTAGCTTCGCTTCTTCAGTTTGTTATTTCGGACGGTCTTCTAGCTAGAGCCGTGTAAATCAAAGGTCTATATTGCAAACAACTGGGAATATGGTGCAGTAGACTCTGGTCGCGGTGGGTGTTGGGGGGGGGGGGTTGGAACAGAACAGCGATCAAACGAGATCACGTGGTACGTTTCTCCATCGCCCTGGCCGGATGGTGAGAAAGCCAGGGAGGGGAACAGACTGCTCTGACTCCTTTCATGCAGGAGGTTGTTGATCTCCTCTAGGAGACAGTTCCCTGCCCCGCCGCGGCTGGTTTTCCTTACAATACAAAAGAAAAAAAAGAGGTAATGCTCCAAAAAGTCCTCAAATTCTCTTGGTGCTTCCAAAGAGGGTTTATAAGAGTATGGTGGCTGTTCGAAGGAGGAGGGGCAAGACACGAAGATCACAAAGAAAACCAGGAGGACGGATAAAGGGATTCGAATGCAAGAAATAGCCCAGACCAGCTGGTGGCCATCTGGGAGCTATGAAGAAAGGGAAGAACAAAGTTGTTGAGTTTCTAGCAAGTGGATACAGTTTTATCATGAGACGAAGTTACTGCTTTGAGGAACTGGAGAGAAGCCAGAGCCTTGCCAGCCATTAAAAACAACAACAACAACAAACAAACAAAAAAACCCCAATCTAATGGTTTCCCTGAGGATTGGATTACAGTGAGTTTGCTCCTGTCTCAAAGAAACTAGTTAAGGGCACGATCATTTCCAGGAAAGTTAGAGGGCGTCTGAGGGTGTAGGGAAATCGAGACTTAGTCTCTGGATGTCAGGGTGAAAATGGACACTGGGGGGCGCCTGGGTGGCGCAGTCGGTTAAGCGTCCGACTTCAGCCAGGTCACGATCTCGCGGTCCGGGAGTTCGAGCCCCGCGTCGGGATCTGGGCTGATGGCTCAGAGCCTGGAGCCTGTTTCCGATTCTGTGTCTCCCTCTCTCTCTGCCCCTCGCCCGTTCATGCTCTGTCTCTCTCTGTCCCAAAAATAAATAAACGTTGAAAAAAAAATTTAAAAAAAAAAAAATAAATAAAAAAAAAAGAAAATGGACACTGGGGAAATGGGAAAGATACTTGATTGTGCCTTATACCGAGGTTGTCTTTAAAGCCTCAGGTAAGCCCATGGGGGGGGCCACTGGCTATAGGGTGAGCAGTAAGTCATTACAATCGGTTATTTTGATTTTGTTAAACATTGAGGGTAAATTGTATGTGTTTGCATTGGGGCTGTGCACAGAGGAGAGAAAACGTAAAACCTGTAAGTACGCCGTAATATGTAGAGAGAGTATGTATCCACTCACCTGCCCCACAGGGAACTGAAGGATGGCATGTCTGAAACTTGGCTCACCAAAAGTTAGCGCCTCTTTTCTCTTCCCGCTGCCTCCAGGAATGGGGCCACTATCTCCAGGTGCTCTCTCCAGGCCAGACATCCCAGCCACTCAGCCCCACATCCAAATAATTGGTCACCTTAGTGACCAATTCTCTCTCTTTAGTAATTCTAACCTGTGCCCTCCTTTCTCTCCCCTCAGTCACTTCCCGCCTCCCACCTATCATTACCATCACAGCAACAAATTCCTCCCCAGCCTCCAATATCAAATCCCTGCAGATCATTTTCCAAATTTTTCTTGGGTATTTGTTTGTTTGTTTGTGGGGTTTGGGTTTTTTTTTTTTCGGTTTTTTGTTTGTTTTTTTGTTTTGGTAAAACATCAAATCTATTCTTCCGCACATCCAACGAGCATTTGTTGAGTATCTACTATGTGCCAGTCTTTTATCCTAGTTGCCTGGGACACAACGATGAACCCAACAAAGAGGTCTTTATTTAGTCAGAATCTAGTGGGAGAAGAAAAACAGTAAACATAATAAATTATATGATATCTTTGAAGGTGATAAGTGCTTGGAAAGAGTAAAAGCAGAGCAGGGCACAGGGTATCGACAGGGTAGAGTGTGTGTGTGGGTAGGGGTTAAAGTAGGGTAGCCGGGATAGTCCTCATTGGAAGGTTGGTATTTGCTCAAAGGAGGTGAGGGAGTTAGCAGCAATGATATTGGCGAGGAAGAATGTTCCTTGAAGACAGGACACCCAGAGGAGTGCCCTAAAGTAGCATAGCAAGTGTGCTGGTGTGGTTTGAATAGGTGCAGAGTGAGATTGGGAGGCATCAGGTCGGAATGGAGGGAAGTCACATGGGGCCTCATAGCAGGATTGAGCTGTTGTGGGGTTTTAAGCAGTGGGAGACATGCTCTGACTTCTACGTTGAAGTGATGTTCTAGTTCATAGTTCACTATGTTCTAGTTCATAGTTCACTATGTTCTAGTGATGATGGTGACTCAGACCATGGGGAAGCAGAGGAGACAAGTTGGTGATGTCTCTGTTCTGCAGAAAAGCCTTCAATGACTTCCCTTAGCCTTCAGATAAAATCCGAGCTCTTCAGTATGGCCCACAAAACACGTCAGGATTGGGGCCCTGCTTATTTGTTCAGATTCATCTCTTCCTGGTGTTTTCACCCCCACCCCACCCCCTGAAATGGCCCCCATATTCTAAAGCAGGTGGGCTTTTAACAAGTATCCTCTTTTCTCATGGTCCCATGAGACTGTGTAGGTGACTCCCTCGGCCTTCACTAAGCCTCTTATCCTCAGGAAGCCTTTCCTCCCCGTACCATGCATCCCAAAGCAGACCATACATACTTCAGTGGTTGGGATCATAGTTCTGAGACAAGAAAGTTCTGTCCACAATCTGTCTCTCTCACTACACTGGGAACTCCTAAACGGTAGGAATAGAGCTCTTATTTCTGAGTCCTTAGTAGATATTAAATGGCTGGATGGGTGATGGATAGATGTTGGATGGGTGGATGGATGGATGGATGGATGGTTGGTTGCTGGATCTTCATCAGATCTTTAATTCAAGGGATTTTATTTTTAGTTTAAAATTAGTTAATCATTAGAAAATGCTTAAAAATAACTATAAGACATTAACGTCTTCATTGTTGAAGCGATGGTTGAAGGAGTGTGCTCGGGTAACCACTCGTGAGCATGTGTACTCATCAACTGCACATGACAACTGTTTTGCTCGAGAGTTGAATATAAAGGGAATTTTGATTAACGACCTCTTATTTGCCCATTGACCAAATAGAATTTCAGTCGTGCTTTATTTTCTTGACACGCTGTTCAATTAGCAGTGGTTCACGCTATAACTTTATGTTCCTTAACCTTCAGCTTTCCCTACCAGCCTCTGTCAGTTATATCATTCAACTGAAATGATTGATTTATGTTTGGGAAAATACTGAGGAGAACCTGACGGTGACTAGAGACATATGTCTCATCACCTGTAACCTTTGGAGAACAGAACCAGAAGAAGCAAACTCTCCTTTCTTCACCAAGGCCATCCCTCCACGAAAGTATACTGTAAGCTGTATGGAAAATGAAACAAAAACACTAGCACATTTGCTCAGATTTGGACATTTGAACGTTACTCCAAGCCTGGAATAACTGTAATGGAATCAGAGGTTTAAATGATAGATTTGAAGGATTCTGAGTGAGGTCTCAGATAGACATCTTACCTAATTTGTGACCAAGCCAGTGGAACTAGAAACCTCTCTGCCACATCCCTGAGAAGTAGGCATTCCAAATCGGCTTGGCCCTTCTGGGAACAGGGAGCTTCTGTCTCAAGGCAGCCCCTGAAAATGTGGATTATTTCTTTTAAAAAAATTTTTTAATGTTCATTTTTGCTCATGAACTGTAAGATTATGACCTGAGCCGAAGTCAGACGCTTAACTGACTGAGACACCCGGGCACCCCATGGATTATTTCTAAATATCCAAAAGCAAGCCCTACATGACTCCAAATGGACTCTCCGTACTTCCAGGAAACAGGATAATTTGAACACATGCCTCTACTTTTATTCCCACCTAAATGAAACTCACCTGAACAACAGGGAGAGGATTTTTTTTTCCCTCTGAAGGCATAGAATGAAGGATTGGATGAATAGAAACAGTAGCAGCAAAACGTGGAATTTGGAAAACAGAAAAACACATGGTAAGTTACTTAGGAAACCCCCCAAAACTAAATCCTTAGGTCAGCTGTGGGAAAAGCAGAGAGCCAAAAAACCATTTCACAAGGCGGAACCCACTCCCCCATGGGCCCCCGAATTGGCAGCACTTCCCCCTAGATCACTGATGCCATATTTTCTCCTTTCAGGCAGGAAATAACAATCAGATGTCATTATTATCTTTGGAGAAACAAGATGAAATTCATTAACTAAGAAGGAATCATTATAGAGGAAAACTGAAGGAATAAAAAGTTCTTGGAATTTAAAACTGTGCTCAATATTTTTTACCTCGATAGAATGGTTAGAAATAATATTCTCCCAAAACATAGGACAAAAAGACAAAAAATGTGAAATAAAAGAGGAAAGATAATAAAACCATAAGACCAATCCAGAAGTATAATATCCAAATATTGGGCCCAGAAAAAAAGAGAAAAGAAAGTGGAGAAAATAATCAAACAAATAGTTTGAAAACACTTCCCAAAACATTAAGAGCAAAGAGAAGATTCTAGTGGTGTCCAGAGGAGGAAAAAGTCAGTTCGTTATGCATAGGATTAGTACTTACGGTGGATTTGGACTTTACCACAGCAGTACTGAAAGCCAGAAGGTAATGGAAAATCCATTCAAAAGTCTAAAGGAGGGACACCTGGCGGGGCCAGTCAGTAGAGCAAGGGACTCTTGATCTCAGGATTGTAAGTTCCAGCCGCATGTTGGATGTGGAGATTACTTAAAAATACAATCTTAAAAACAAAATCTGTTAGAACATTATCTCCAGTGTTGAAGTCTATACTGAGACAAACTATTACTGCAATGTAGGAGTAGAACAAAGTCATTTTCAAAGATGCCAAGTTTCAGAATGTACTTCCCATATACGTATGCTTCTCAGGATAATGTGGAAGGATTTTCTTTTTTTTTATTATTATTTTTTAGTGTTTATTTCTGAGACAGAGACAGAGCATGAGTGGGGGAGGGGCAGAGAGTGAGGGAGACACAGAATCAGAAGCAGGCTCCAGGCTCTGAGCTGTCAGCACAGAGCCCAATGCAGGGCTCGAACTCACAAACCGTGAGATCATGACCTGAGCCGAAGTCGGTCGCTCAACTGAGCCACCCAGGCGCCCCAGGATTTTCTCTATAAAATGAGGGAGAAAACTGAAAAGTGGAAGAAACAGGATACAGCAAACAGGAGATAGGAAGAAGAAGATCCAATGCCATCCCCCCACCCCCCAGGAGGACAGTAAAAAGAGGGCCCAAGATGACAGCTGTGGACCAGGCTTCGGGCAGCCGGAGTGACTCAGAAGATGAAGCCAATGAAACGAAAGCTGAAGGTCTTGAGAGGAGACTGAGATGTTGGGTAAAGAATGCTAAGTAGTCAGACGTCCAAGCAAACGAAAGTAGAGAGTCAAGAGATAACACCCCAGCCCGAGAAACCAAGAAGCAAGGTAGGCATGTTATTTAGAGACCTCGAATAGACACCAAAGTAATCATCTAAAAAGGAGGGAATGTGGAGACCCTTGGGGCCGGAAATGGGGAAAGGCGTCGAGTTTCTCAAATTTGCACAACGATTTCACTCTTTAAGCAAATGCGTATAGCTTAGATAAAAATAAAAAATGCTTTTTAAAGGAGAAGAGAAACAAAACATAAGTCCCCCCGAAATGCATGACTCTTATCCTCTTTTCTCCCAGGTAAACATTTCCAGTTTTCTCAGCTGTCCTTCATATGATTTCATTTCAAGATGTCTTGTTGTGAAGCCTCTCTTCTAGGCAATGTCTGGAGTACACGGGACTGGACATCACAAGGCACCAGATGGCCCACCAGGGCTTTACCTGCTGGCATATTACCTCCCGCATTCAAGCCATGTATTTATTCCTCATTCTTTTCTTATAAACTGATGCTTTGAACCTACATCCAGAGCTTTCCTTCTTGCTAAATTTCACGTTATTGATTTTTGGCATCCTTAATCTATTTGGTTAAAATGATTTTAAATGCTGTCATTGACATCCAGGGAATCCACTGTTTCCCTCAGCCGTGTGCGGTCAACACATTTCACAGTGCTACACATAGTGTATTCATGCAGGTCCTAGAGGAGACTGCTGAACAGGGCACAGTGAGAACACAGTCCTGGGGCATGTCGCTAAAACCGCCCCTCAGGGTGGGATTCACCTGGTACTATGCATTTTGCTTTGACTAGAGGCATTCACTCATTGCTCAAAAGCTACAATGCAAGGACACCTTTGGGAGAGGAGTGGAAAATAAACAGCGCTGGTAGTAACAATTCCAGGAACTTTTGTTTCCCTAGAGTCACAGCAAGACAAGTCACAGTATTCTTCAGTTGCATCTGGGTGAAAAAGAATAAATCTGTTGGAGCTTTGCCCTGTAATGGATAAGCACTCTTGTCCCCCCTCCTCGCCCCCCTCAACACACACAGTGAAACAATTTCTCAGTGTTATCTGCTGGGAACCAGAGTCCCAGGTGATATTGGCCTTCCACAGCCACTGAGGTGGGATGTCCAGAAGCCCTGCTCTTCTGAAATGTGGGAAGGGGCCCTCATGGGTCACCGTGGAGAGTCCCACACTCCTTCTTAAGGGGTCTTGAGTCGGGAGGGGGGAGACTTGAGGTTCCAGGTGCATTGACAGACTCCTCCAATCTATGCTTCCTTGGAGATTCGCAGTGGTGCTTAAATACTGTTAGTTAGGTTTTTTGTTGTTGTTTTTTTTGACAAGCTGAAAGATAAAGTTCAAGGTGAACAATTGGCTGCTGATACAAACATTGCTGAACTCATCAAGCTAGCAGTGTGGAGAACAGTTCCTCAGATGTAATGAAACCAATTTCAGAATAGATGAAAAACTGATACAAGAAAGACACCTTGTCTTTAAGTCTCTCCTCTAGAAACCTTCAAACAAGAAGAGCTTTTGTCATAAATATTCCAGGAAATTTATCTACTTTATGCAGACATTAAAAAAAGATTATGGTGGACATTAAAAAAAAAGATTATGAACCTTGTCTGAATTAAAAAAATATATTGATGGATCATACAGAAACTATTACCAGAATGAAATGTAACTTACAATCAAGTCCTTATTCCTTATTTTAGAGACTTTCTCCCCATCAGTTAATTCAGCACAAGCGACTGAATCCATGTTTCCCAGCAGAATTTAAAGATTTTCTTTTAGAGTTTTATATCTTGAGATATGAATGCATGTTTCAAATGAGTTACCTTCAAGTACTGAGCACCATCACCATCTCCTGAAACTCACTAAATCTCTAAACTTGGCCAGTCTTTCTCTTCTGCCCCATTTCTGTCATGAAAATTCCTTCCAAGAAATTAAATGTATCCAGAGGAAAGTAACAGAGATGGTGAATGGTATTATGAAGGAGAGGTTAATGGAACAAGGTCAGCAAAATTTTTATTCAAGAGAAATTTAGGCAAGAGATTAATTGACAGAAAGAGCAAGTTGAGGGATTCTCAGAGTACCGTAAAGGAAGGTGCAGACTGAGGAGATGTACTCGTTATTTGCTCTATTGTTGGAGAAGAGACGCTTTATAAAGTAACAATATCAGATGTTTTAAACTACTTCTTGAAAATTGCTTTTTAAAGAAAGATGTTCCATTTAACCAGTGAGATCAGATTCATTGGGGTATTGTTATGGAAGCCACGTCGATTTAGACCATAAAATAAATCTTAAAAGGACAATTCCACAGGTAAAATGGAGGTCGTCCGGTAGTCAGCATTGGTTTCTGAGGTGTCCTAATCTGAAAGCAGAAACAAGACAAATACTAGGCCTTGAGTTCTGAAGTTTGGGAATTGAGATCTTTTCAGTCTATAACTTCCCCTTCTCTTTGGTTCAGGTGGGTAGGGGAGGAGGGGGCTTGGGTGGAAAATTTGAGAAAATTCAGCAGTAAAGAGTTTCATCAGGCAAAGGTGGCTGGAAAGGCAAGTCCAAGAGATGAGGTAACCTGACAGGAAATTCATTTGGAGAGAAAGTGAGTCTTCCCATAGACTCTCACTCACCCCTCTACGATGTGAGACAATACAGCAAGGGTTACAACCAAACTGAGAGGGAGTGCTGAGTGATTACCAGTTGAGAAGGTCGCTTATCAGTCTGATAGGACCACTGCTCACAGAAGCGTCTCAAGAAATAAATTTTGAGTGGATTGAAGCATGAAAAATTAGTACTTCAAAGTAGTCAAAAGCAAATGAGCAATGTAAGTGAAAAAGTATACATTGCCATGCCAGCAGTTGAGAAGTACAGAGTAAGGATCGGTTAGAAGATAAAAAGTAAAATCACGAGTGCAGAGTAAGAGAACTTTATTATGATATAAGTAACCAAATGAAACACAATGATTAGGGAAAAAATCCAACATTGGGACTGCTCGGGACTGCTTTTGAGGAAGCCAGCACATTTCTATGGTTGCTGGAGGTACGGAGAAAAATGGCCTACTCACAGGCTGCCGCGATACATTGACCACCATTCCAGGTTCTATCTAACTCAGGTTATTTTCAAGGTCATCTCAAAGGATCGCCTGCAGCTCGAAAACAATCCATAATCCTGTGACAAGTTGCACTACCTGAGCATCAGTTGCAGACGATTGTGTACAGTTGGTCTGTCCACTAAGAATGCTTTAAGTTGCAATCCGGGCTCCTTGGGTTTGAGTCCCAGCTCTTCTATTTACAGATTTTGGCAGTTTATCTAATCCCGTGCCCCACATTCCTCATCTTTAAAAAGGGAATAATAACAGTGCCTGTCTTATAGGTTTATGCTGAGGAGTAAACGGGTTAATACGTACACCGTGCTTGCAACAGTGCCTGACACACAGGAAAAAGCTAAACGTTTGCTATTTTTAAATGACAGAAAAATGACCAGCAAAGGAGAGAAGAGTTTATCTTCCTTTCATTAACAAAAACGTCAGGATATAGGTGTTTGCTGTGCTGGTTTAGCTGATCAATGGCTTCATGAAGAGCCTTCAACCTCTATTATGTCACTTCACCATCTTTTAGCACATTGGCTTTTTGTCCTTCAGCCTATGGCCTCATGGTCCCACAGTGGCTGCCATAGCTCTAGACATCATTTCACATACTGACTGTGTTTAAAAATCAGAAATAATGCCAGCCAAGGAAGAGGAAAAGTGAGAAAGAAAAATGAGACAGAGAGAGAGAGGGAGAGAGAGAGACAGAGAGATAGAGAGGGAGGGAGACTGCTTCACACTATTTTCACATTTTTGGAAGAAGCAAAATATTTTCCCAGAGCGCTTCGCTGATTTTACCTTATCCAATTGGCCAGAAATGAGTCACATGACCGCTCTGAAATCAAGGGATCTGTGCCTTGCTTTTGTTGGCAGGGAACAAGTAGGGGAGTACCTGTTGGACTGACACGGGTCCTCCACAAGGAAACATTCTTTTGTTTCGTTCCTAGCGTTTTGTTCCTGTTTCAGCCATGGAAGGACAATCTATCTCCCAGAGCATTCATGTGAATTACTCAATAATTAAGGAGGGTTTATAACATGGTCACTGATGCCATCTCCAAGTTCTTCCCATTTGACTTCGTACACGATGCCTATAAACAAGGCCTGCTTCTTTGTACGACTGACTTCAAAAACCCACTATCTTCTTCTGAAAGGCTGCTCAAACCCCAGCTGGGACACACAAGGATACTCAATACTGGTTGAGTCCTTGTTCTCTACTGGGCTTCCTGGGGCTCTAAAAGCCTTCTGGTTGTACACATCTGAGTAAGAAAATAAAGGCAGGACATGTCAAGCCTATCCTGGAGTCCAGGAAAGGGAGTGATCAGATGGTCTAGCTTAATCAGAGAGGGTCCCGTGGAGGATTTAGTGAGGTCTCAGAGGATGGGAGGGGATTCCTGGCCAGAAGAATAATCTGACAAAAGGTTCCTGGTTGGAATGAGCAAGATGTGGGAGGGACATTCGTTCTTATCTCTTTGAGATTTTTATAGCTTTTTCCTTAGAACTTGGAAGAAACTGCCCAAAATTGAAAACATGCCAAACATTAGCATTAAAAATGCTGTGGCCTCTCCAAATGTGAACTATATCTGCTGGAAAGTGCATGGAGACTGGATTACTCAGGTAAAACTAAGAAGGAAGGAAGGAAGGAAGGAAGGAAGGAAGGAAGGAAGGGAGGGAAAGAAAGAAAGAAAGAAAGAAAGAAAGAAAGAAAGAAGAGAGAGAGAAATGAAGGGAGAAAGAAAGGGAGAGAAGAAAGAAAGAAAAGAAAAGAAAAGAAGGAAGGAAGGAGGAAGGGAGGGAGGGAAAAAAGAGAGGAGGGAGAGAGAAACAAAGAAGGAAGAGCAGGAGGGAGGAAGGAAGGAAGGAAGGAGGAAGGGAGGGAGGGAGAGAAAAGTAAGGGAAAAGAAAAGAAAGAAATGGCTCTCTCCAGATGTATCAGCCAATCAAATATATATATATAATTTAATGAGTGACCACTGTTCCCAAGATAACTTTATTAGCCTAGTTGAAAACAAATAAAAATGCTGCATGAAATACCAAGAATGGTACAAAGAATGATAAACATCTGGTTTCTAGAAGCTAGAGAAATTGATTGATTTGAACTTCCTGGTATACTTGTGTTGGGGGGCTCCCATCTGACTGTCCTTTGGGTCTAAAGACAGTTGGTGTGTTTTCCTTCCTCTTGTAGGAATGAGAGCCAACTCAAATGACCCGAGTGTCTTAGGACCAATAATATGACTTTGAACATGAGAGTCCTTTCCCTGACATTTCTACTGGCTCTGAGAAGCTAAATTAGTATTTCTTAAGCGCATAAACAAACAAGACATTGTTCTTTATGTTGAGGCAGATCAGAAACCAAATACCGATTGGACACGCTGTCCTCCTGAGTAGAGAGAGAGAGCAGGGGTTTTTCCGAGAGCTGTTAGGGGAGCATAGACTCCTGGAAACATCTCTTGTGTCCTCCTAACACATCAGGCTTACAATAGGTGGGGAAGATTCTTAATAAAGAAGACCTATGCAAGACAAGAAAGTCGGGAAATATTATTGGGCGAAAGGAAATAATAGGAAAACAGCCAAACTTATTTGCTAAGTAAAAAAGGAAAATTCAACGGGAAGGAAAATTGGACCAGGAAAATAGCATTTGTCTAAAAGATTAAGACCAACAAAATTTCAAACACAAAGAGAAGCAAACAAAATACCAATTCTGGAGAAGAAAGATAAGGTGAATTAAGTAAGAATACAAAAAGAAAACAATCCAACTTAACAAGCACAGGCAAATTCGCCATATGTAATACCGGTATGTTTCTCGAAGGTGATTGGGACAAGATCCTTCTTTTCTTCAACTTTTACATTTTAACGTGCATTCTAATTACACTTAACTTTTTACATTTTAAACGTACAGTTAATGATTGTTAAGTTTACTGAATTGTGCAGCTATCACCATAATGCAGTTTAAGAGCATTTCCATCACCCCAATAAGATCTCTGTGCCAGGCAACCGCTGATCTACTTCCTGTCTCTGTTGATTTGCCTTTTCTGGCCATGCCATGTAAATGAAATCATACACTGTGTGGCCTGTTGTGCCCGGCTTCTGCCACTTTGCAAAGTGGAGCCATGCTTGGAGGGTGGACGTTTTGTCCCACTGAATGATCAGCCCCTATTGCCTTGGAAGGCAGTAGGAACCAAAACCAACAACATCCAGAACTAGTCCCATCCAAGAGATGACCACACGTGGAGGGGGTGGGGCGGAGTGGGGAGAAAACAAAGCCGGGCATTGGCATTGGCATTGGCCTTGGCAGCATAGAAAGGGAGCTAACAGAGAGGAGCTGTATGAGAGGAGAATTCCCCAGGGGTCTGCTCTCCTTTTCTCCTCCCACCACCTCGGGGGGTGTGTTCATGATCTCTCCACTGAGACTTCTGCCTTGTGGGCCGTCTCCAGGGAGCCCTTTCTAATAGAGAAAAGACAGAGACAATTCTAAGCTCTGTTAGATTGTTCAGGGCACCGAGTCCTGTTGTGCTGGGTCAGGTCCCAAGTTCCAGAAACCCTCTCTTCCCCTAGACTTCCCCTTCCTCTTCCTGTGTCTTTGGCTCTATGGTTTCTGCCGTCCATGGGGGTTAGAACCAAGGGTTATCCTCGGCGCATGCCCCCTCTGAGCCTAGCATAGTGCCTGCAAGGTCTCAAAGAGACACCTGTCATCCCTTGTAGCTAATGCTGCTCTTTCAACACTACTACGGGTTTATCCATTTTACATGCTTATCTTCTTAATAAGGACTTCCTCCAGGAAGGAAATGTCCCAAGAGCAGAGAAACTCCTCAGATCCCACTGACTCCTGTACCTTGCACCTGAGATGAGCCCTGGCACCTGCCTGAAAGGCACGCTTCCCGGATCCTGGCACGTGTGCTTCAGAGGCTGGCTCTCAATTTTCAAAGACAGGGGAAGAGAGTCTTTTACCCTTCCCAGTATGACGCTCAGCATAGCTTCCAATTTAAATATGATTTATGGCGAAGGATAAGCTGTTTTCTCCGTGAAACCCCTGCGGCTAGGCAGGCAGCATTCGATTTTCTCAGAAATATCTAAAATAGGTGGTAGAAACTTCAGCACGGTCTGTCAGACAGGATACCCAGGAATTGTGGTTCTGGTGTTCGCCTTGAGCGAGCGTCAAGGAGAGAGAACCCCCACGCACTCCACACTCCGCCAGGCCACCCACACACATCTGCCCACTCCAAAAGTACAGTTTCAAAAAATGTGCCCATCCTCTGAACAAGAGGTTCCTTTCTCCTTCTCGAAATGGGGGTCAAAAGAATGCTTTAGATGTTGTTACAAACTCTTCCTTGACCTGGCATGTGATCTTCATGTTAATTAGCATCTTCTCTCTCTCTCTCTCTCTCTCTCTCTCTCTCTCTCTCTCTTTGTCATTTCCAGCTGAACTACTACGATCCTATCAAAGCCGTCATTTCAAGCTCCAACCACGAGCCTACAGCTCTAGTAATAGGTACTGCTTACATTCCCCTTACGTTTGTAATGTTCTTTGTGCGCCAGATCCTTGGATGTCTCCCACCTTTATAATTTCTGCATTGCAACAGGCATCCCACACTCTGTAGCTCAGAATGTGACATCCTCCACTCTTCTGTCTGCCTTTAGCTTTAGAAGCCTCACACTAGGCTGCTGGAGAGACAGAGGGAGGGCTTCACAGGGCATCACACATGCTGAGAGCTCGATCAATATTTGCTGATTTGAAATAAGAGCAAAATCCACTTTAAGCAACCTCAGGCCACACCGTATGAGTGCCCCTAATGTGCTACATGCTATTGAATATGCAGTAATATCAACATCGGACAGTGGTCTT
This sequence comes from Lynx canadensis, assembly GCF_007474595.2. Lineage (NCBI taxonomy): Eukaryota > Metazoa > Chordata > Mammalia > Carnivora > Felidae > Lynx > Lynx canadensis. The sequence continues at coordinate 10,035,215 of NC_044303.2, forward strand.
GGGGCGTTGGTGTGAAATGGGATAGGGTCATTTCTGTGAATTCAAAAGGCATGCTGAAAATAACAGTTTTAAGTGATGGCAACAGGAAGAACCAGAACCTGAAGACCTTTGCATTTTTCTGGAAGCTGGACTCTGACCAAGTGAACTCAGAGGAAGGTCAAGGGAGAACCAAGAGCCCAACCCATCCCTTACTCTCACATCCCCAGATGCACACCTGGTATGGTCATGGGCTTGGCCAGGCTGATCTTGGGTCCATGAAGTAGGGAAGGTGGCAGAGCCCGTCTGTGCTATTCATGTGGGAATCATTTTGTCGGGACCAGATGGAGGACATACATCCTGGTACGGCGGGAGGGACTGGTCTAGATTGGAACCAGGAATCCACTCCCTTTATAAGGGATCATGCCCTGGCTATGAGCTCATGGTCTGCACTAGATGCCATCTCTGGCCCTGAACACTAAGTATCTGATACTATACTAAGCTCCTTCCATGTATTATTTCATTTAATCTCTGTAACAACCTTGTGGTTTAGGTCCCACTACTAGTCCCACCTTATAGATGAATAAAGCGAAGCACAGAAGAATTCATTAACTTGTCCTGGGGTCTTGTTCAGGGTTTTTTGTTGTTGTTGTTGTTGTTTTCTGTATCGAAAGAAGTGTCATTCAAATGAAGAAGCAAAAGGAGAATTTTGTGGATGGCTCATATGACGTGAGAAGGGCAGACGCGTAACCCAGCATGGGGAAGTCCTGGAAGCAGGGTCTCAGCTGCTTCTTCGACTCTGTTTCTCTCTCTCCTCCGCACATCAGTTCCCTCAGATGGTGATGGGCCCGCCTCTCATGCTGCTTGGTCACCGATAAAGACTAGCTGCCACTCTTGGTCCCCGGTACAGCCACCTCTGGGAAGGTTCTCGTTGCACCAGTCTGGCCCATCTTTGGGACAATTGCAAGCCAACTGACCTGGGAAAGGCAGGGACAGTAAGAGGCTGACCGTGCCCATGCAACTACATGACGTAGGAGGAGGCATGCTTTCCAGAAGTGGGGATGGGAAGAGGTGGTTTACCCATTACAAAAAAGTGAAGAATGGTGCCTGCACTCAGCCCCACAACTCAGAAATGGAAGAACGAGGACTTGAATATAGGTCATCTGTGCTAGTCATCTTGGGACCCACCGCGATGGCCTCCCCGGGGTGTGGGCTAGAATTGAAGAGTCCCGGGCCTCCCTCGGAACAATGGGACCCGAGTCTGTGCTTGAAAAAGAACCGAGGGTGACTTGTATACATGTCAAGTCTGAGAAGCACCCTTTAAACACAACAACACGAATTTTTCTATGTTTCTAATTATACTAATATTTTTATATTTTTTTCTAATAAATTGCCCTTTGAAGGCCAGTCTCAATTCCTCACATTTACTTTGTTAAACTTCCTGCTCATTTTGTGAAGCCCTTGGGAGTATGTGGGAAAGCCCCATCCAATTCAAAATCACTATCAACATACTTAATGTTCAAGTTGATACTGATGATGATTCCTTACATGTATTTGGCACTTGCTAATTGATAAAGAACTCTCATATCATTAGTGATTCTCAGTCTTGGCTGCCTATTGGAATCATCTGGAGACTTTATAGAAACTGGTTGCCTGGGTCTTACCCTCAGATAATTCTGACCTAATCGGCCTGGGATAAAGACTGGGCATCAGGACCTTTAAAATCTCCCCCAGTGATTCTAATGTGGCCAAGGTTGAAAACCACTGTTGAAGGCAGTGTGACCCAGGCATCTGTATTTTGTGGACACTTCACAGTGGCTTTAATTTGCAGCCAAGTTCAAGAATCACTCACATGCACTATATTTATTATTTGATATTCATGGTAGCCAGGTGAGGTATGAGCTGTGTGCACCCCATTTTACCAGTAGGCTAAAATTTCCCCATTGGGCACTTAGCTAGAAGAAGTGGAATTGGGACCCAAGTCCAGTTTTTCTGACCCCAAGGCCAGGAGTCCACCTGCCATCCCCTAAGGCTGGGCTGGGAAAGCCTATCCCTCTGATCCTGGGACTTGTTTTAGGACAACCTGGGTTCAAAAGGAAGATTCTGACCCTGGAGCAGAATACATCTCTGACCACAGAGAAAAGAAATGTTATCATTCACCCTAGGATAGTAAGAAAGTTGTAGCCAATAAAAGCCGCCTTCTGCCATCTTTGTGCTGTCTGGGTGGGCTGCTTAGCAGCAGCAGCATCCCGAGAGAGGAATCTTTGGAAGAGCCCATCACAGACACTCATGTCTGCTGCCCAGCCAGGCTCACCGGCAGAGAGAGAAGGGGGAGGCTGGGAGGCAGGAGTTGAGTGCTCATCACCAAGAGGATAGTCATGACTTGGGGTCTCTTCCTACCCAAGTTCTTTTCCAGGTATTTCACTTGCTGGAATTATCTTCACCTTTTCCTCTTGGCCTTTCTAACTGGCCCTTACCTTCCCTTTCTCTCCCTGCACCCGTCGATTTTAAGGGCCTGGTTGGAACTCACCAGTCAGTGCATTTGTAATGAATAAAATATTTGACACCTTTTTAAATGACTCAGAAGTCAACCGTCCACCTGCGTAATGACGACAGCCATTTCTCTCATGATGCCTTTCAGCCTAGCTCTGCCTGAGCATTTCTTAGCTTTGGAAAGGCTGAAATCCTAGGGGTATTTTTCCTCCTTTCCTTTAGAATCTTGTTCCAGTTGCCCCTGAACATCATGGAAAATCAGTAATGAGTCATGCCTGAGAGCTCAGCCTCCTATGAAATACTACCTTGCTTCCCCGAGGCCTCTTCCACCCCTGATTCACAGCCTTCGAGCTCACGTTGTCTTTCAAGGAAATCTTCCTTTATACATTTCTGATTCACTGACATTTAAATCACCAAAGCATTAGAAAGAGATGTGCAATGGTTAAGAAGTTTCTTGGGAATTTTCATTAGACGTTCTTAGAACTGGGAAATTGTGGCTTTCTGGAACTGTGATGGAGAGGAATACTAAGAAACTAACACTCAGCCTTCAGAAACTGAAGCAGCTCAAAATTGAGTGTTTGTGCAGAACAGAAGCAAAGAATCCGTCATGAGGATCTCTGAGTTCTAGCCCCTGGCTCTGCAACTCACAGAACTGTGACCGCAGGCTTCAGTTTCCTTTCTAGTTCAACAAAAATGCTGGATGTGAGTTCTAAAGATTCATCCAGCTCACACTCCCAGATCCCTAATTTTTCCATGAGCTTCCTGTGCATCCCTTCTTTCTTCTCACGTTCCAGAAAGCAGGGGCCACTAAAGCTCCTTACACCCTGAACTGCCAAGTGTCTTTAGAGATCTAGACAAGTCTGTGACCGAAAGAGTCGGCGCCCTCCTCACCCCAGTTACCATCTGTGTTTTTTGCTCTGGCATGGTGCTAAGAGGAGAATAGTGGGGCTTAGGGAGCCTTTGCACCGAGACTCCTAGGAAGAGCTCTTTCCCATGCCTCATTTCCCAGTCTGTCTCAAGCCCCCAGCAAGCTGGCCTTTGTCCCTGCCACACCTCCAAACTCTCTCTTGTCAGGGCCACCAGGGCCCCTCGTGCTGCTAAACGCAGGGTGGATGCTCCTCCCACTGGCCGCTCAGCACCCAAAGCAACAGGTGGCTCCCACTCCCTTCCTGCACTTCTCTCACTGGGCTCCAGGCCCCCAGCCCCTCTTCTCTCCTTCCCTGGGCTGGAGCCCAGGATTCTGTCCTTGCTCTTCCTCTCTTCGATCTCCTTCAGCCCCTCAGTGATGCCCTCCGGCGCCATTGCTGTCAGATCCCAAATTTATGTCTCTAACCCAGCTCTGCCCCTCAAACTTCAGTCTGGCATTTCCAGTTGCCATGGGTCTCTCTGTACAGGACCTTTCCCTTTGGATGTCTCACAGACATAAAAATTAAATCCAAACCCAGATCCACATCTTCCCCTCACTCCATCTTCCCCGGCTCAGTTGGTTCTAAGTCCATCCTTCCAGTTGCTCCAGTCAAAACCTAATAGTCACCCTTGACCCTCTCTGCCACCCACAGCCAGCCCATTGGCTTTATCTTCATACTGCACCCAGGATCTGGCCACTTTGCCCCAATCCCTCTCCTACTATCCAGTGAGAGTCACTCTCTCCTCTCGCCTGGATTACGACAAGAGCCTTGCAACTCTCCCTGCTTCCACCCCACCCCTATGGTCTCTTTTCCACAAAGCAGCCAGAGAGAGCCTGGAAAACTAGATGTCAGATCCCTCCAAATCTTCCATCAGGCCCCCCATCTCCTTCACAGTCAAAGCCAAAGTCTTCCAGGGCCTTGTGTGTCAACCCAGCCCTTACATCTCTGGCCTGGTTTCCCACTTCTCTCCCTCACCCACTCCCTCCCAGTCATACCAATCTCCTGGGATATATTTAAGATCTTTTCACCAGATCCTCCCTCTGCCTGGAAAGTTCTCCCTGCAAATGTCTACATTGCTCATTCCCTCACCTCCTTGAAGTCTTTGCTCAGATGTCACCTCTTGGGGAGGTCCTCCTTGCCCACTTTATTATACACATCCTGAAACAGCCCAGCTCCTGCTCCTGGCATTTCCAATCTTCCTTACTTTTCTCTACCCTTCGCTAATTCCATATATCCAATCACCTTCCTTTAGGCTATATAATGTATCTCTTGTTTGTTGTTTATGGTCTGCCCTCCCCCATCAGAAGGTTAACCCCACAAAGGTAGAGGTTTCTATCTGTGTTGCTCATTGTTATGTCCCAAGTGCTAGGACTAGTGCCTGGTACATAATAGGTGCTCAGTAAATATTTATTGAATGAACTTACTTGTGGTCAGAATTCAAACCACATACCTCTCTCTCCCCACGCGGTGCTCTGAAGCTTTGCCCTCCAGGAAAAGTAGAATTCTGTGGTGACAGGTTCCTCACGTGTTTTCTCTTTCCATCTTCCCATCCAACATGTCCCCCCAACATGTTCCCACAGTGTCCTACAGTCACATCACTGCTTCAATCAGGTATCCATATGTTCGCACACACACACACACTCCTCCAAAAGGTGCTACAGCACCAGCTCCCCACCCCTAAATGGGGGTTACAGAGAGGGCTCTGTAATACAGGAAGTGCTTTCAAGTGCATTCATTTACTTAAGGTGATGGAAGACAGAAATCCTTGACTTCATTTTGGTTATTTAAAAATTTTTTTAATATTTATTTATTTTTGAGAGAGAGAGACAGAGTGCGAGCAGGGGAGGGGAAGACAGAGAGGGAGACACAGAATCCGAAGCAGGTTCCAAGCTCTGAGCTGTCAGCACAGAGCTTGAAGTGGGGCTTGAACTCATGAACCATGAGATCATGACCTGAGCTGAAGCTGGATGCTTAACCGACTGAACCACCCATGCGCCCCTCATTTTGGTCACTAATAAACATGAAAGGGAGTTACATCTTGGTCAGCTATGGACAAACCAAGGCTGGACCTTGAATGTCTTCCCTCCTGCAGACCTGGTCAGGGATTCACTTGTCACAGCAGTTCTGTGGGTTCCTACCATACTGAGGAAACTGATGGAAGGGAGGAATAAGATAAAAGGAAGGATGTGCAGGAGAGGCTCCAAGACCCATATCGAAAGAGGAAGAGTCAAAGTCTGAGCTTTGGGGGAACACAGACACCTTGCTGTCAACCCCAGAGGATGCTGGGAGCCCATTACTGTAGACCTGGCTTCTGGGTCAGCACTGGTGCTAGAAGCATAGAATCTACCCTCCTGTAGGATTCCAGCACCTGAAGATTTATTTGCTAGTTAGTGTGCTAGGGATCTGAACCTGCCTTGAATCTGCTCTAGGTTTCCATGGTGATTGCTTTAAACTTTTCATCATCCTTCCTTCAGACCTTGGGGGAGAGCTATGCTCTCTGGTTTCCATGACGACCATTTAAACATGTATCTCTGTCTGGCTGTGTTGGAAAAGAACTGCTAGAGATCATGCAAATGAACTGGCTGCTCTCCCTCTACTTAAAAAAAAAAATGACACACCTGCTTAGAAGTTTCAGATCTTTGCTCATAACAAGACGGGTGAAGGTGTCAAACTGGTGTTTGAGGGGGGTTTGCTGCGTGGCTTTGATACTTCAGGTGCTCATCCAGATACGCACCTCCGCTCTCCCGTCTTAAGTAATTATCTGCACTCAGCACTCACCCTCCCCTCCCCTCTGTCTAGCAGATGAAAGAGCCCTGGGTTCAAGACTGTTTACCTTCCTGCTGCCTACCAAAGGAGGAAGGGAAGGACAGGGCCAGAGAGACTAGCAAGGTACCCTACCCAAGCCAGCTCTTTGCCAGTGCTGGGAGAAACCACGGGCAGCAAGGTTGTGACCTCAACTCACCATCAGTAAACTGTCCCGGCACCCAGACCGCAGCCCCAAAGAAGGTGGAAATCACATACCCTGGTCATTTGCAAATGGAGTTCATAGACTGAAGAGCGGCCAGGTGACTGAGGGAAAAGGGCTCAGAAGGAGTGGAAAGATGGCGGCCCCCTTCCCCTTCCTAGATACGTTCCTGTCTTCCCCACACCAACACGTTCCTAAACCGGAGGCCTTCAGAGACAGCAATGGGCGAAGCAACCACAGACGGATTTAAAACATGTTTTGAAACTGTGCACCAGCATTTAAAATTCTGGAAGTTTTCCAGTGAGAATAAAGATTTCCCATTTCTCCCGAAACTCAGCAGACCTGCATCAGAGTCCTACTTCGGGAGAGTCTGCTGGACTGAAATAGCACCGCCCTCCGAGATGAACTTGGGCGTGGGGGCAAGGGGAGGCTGAAGATGAAATATTCTTCGACCTTCTTCATCCAAGGCCCCTCGGCCACCTTGGACACAGCCGAGGTCGGAGGTCAGGGTAAGCTCGATGGAGAGTTCCTTTGTGATCTCCCGGTGAAACTGATGTCTGACACCACATGAAGGCCTTTGATTGCTTCTGGATGATGCTACTATTTTGATTTTACTGTTTAGTAGATTCATAAGCCAAAAAGTCATTTGACTAAAAATATGTCAAAATAATTGTAGGAAAAAGTTGGCTGGTTGGTGGATGAAACGGGTAGGTTGCCTTAATGAGCTCTGATTTAGGGTTTAAGATGTTGGTTTCATCGCTCTCTTAATGACAAGTTTCTTAACATCCCAAAGGTGTAAGTTTTCTTATCTGTACCCTGGAGGTAAAGGTGCTTGCCTCACTGAGTTTCTGTGAGGTTCCAATAAAATCATGGATGGCGAGACCCTGGCATACTGCCTGGTGCTCAGCAGAGATTTATTAAAAGCTGGGTTACCCACCTCAGAATGAGTTGGCCTTCTTCACGCTTCCTCCTTCCTCCAGGTGACCCTTCTTGTCTCTCTCTAGAGAAGGAGGGGAAATGAATCTTGACGTCCTTACAGAAATCATTTTCATTCTTCAGATGATCCATGGTGTAACACCAGAGGGTGAGAGAGGAAGAAAAAAGTAGTCCTCACTGAAAGCAAAAGCGGGACTTTCAAAATCAGCAACTTGTCAGAAAATTGATCGTATTAAGAGGCTGTGTTTTGTTTTTCTGTGAATATTTTTAGGTCGTACTATGGGAACAACAAATGTCAAGCAAAAGATGAAAGGATAAGGGATGTTAGAAAAGATGTTGAGGCAAGAAGGCACCAAGCGTTCCTTGGTTTGCCCCAAAGGCGAGCAGAATGGGATCAAACCGTTTTTCGCATCTACAGAGGAATCAAGGCATTTTCATTCTGTAAATGAAAGAATGAACTTGCTGCTGACAGGTGGGATGGATCGAATCATTCAAGTCTGGAATCCTTATCTGCCTGGGTGAGTTTGTTTTCTTTCTCCAACCAAGAGTGCCATTGATCTAGTAAAGTACCTGAGAGCAGGACAAGGGATCGCCAATTCCCCTTCAGGATAATTTAAGAACCCCTGCCTGACATTGATCTCGCACGCACACAGCCTGGGAAACTCCTGTTTGTGGCCACTAGAGACTCATTCTTGGGGATTAATAAGCAAATCATTGGGCCCGTTTTTCTAAGTTTATTTATTTTGAGCGAGGCAGAGAGAGAGAGAGAGGGGATCTGAAGCTTGCTCTGTGCTGAGAGCAGAGAGCCTAATGTGGAGCTCAAACTCACGAACCGCGAGATCATGACCTGAGCCAAGACCAAGAGTTGGATGCTTAACCACCTGAGCCACCCAGGCGCCCCAGCCACTCCCTGGCCCCATTTACCAACGGGGTAACACGGAAGCTCAGAGGAGTTTACCTTTTTGGAAATAACACTGGAATTGGGTTCAAATGCATTTTGGCTGATTCTAAAAGCCTATATCATTTCCACTGGTAAGTGTTGAAGATGGAAGGACAGTGGAAAATAGGGAGGAGTCTTCTCGTGCATTAATGGTGGGGATCTGGGGACAAGAACAGGTCCTCTAGGGTGCGCCAAGCTTCCTCCCCGAGCCTCTGTATCAGGCGTCAGTGGAGGATCTGAAAGGTGACCCATGCCCCTCAGCAACAACAGGCAGTGGTGGAGGCAGCACTAGGAGCAGGTGGGCATGAGGGATCTGATTCTGTCCCTGTCACTTGGTAGCCAAGTGATCCTGCTCAAGGGGTTCTGCTGGTTTCCTCCTCGATAATGATGATCCCAAGAGTACCTACCCCTCCAGCAGTCATAAAGATTACTGATGGGGTCATCCACGTATAGCGCCCAGCACAAGGTCAGATGCCTAATCAGAGAGAAAGAAAAATGATTTTCTACCCACTTCTATTACCTTAGGCGCCCGTTTGTCTGCTGACGTAGAACAATCCACTTACCTTCCAGGGACTTGGTTATCAAACGATAGTGTGCTCTCCCCTTCCATTTCAGCCCTGCCTCCCTTCTCCCCACCTCCCACCCTCTCACTACACACCCAGCCCTGCGACCCTGAGGGCACCTTGATCCCTCAGAGTTCCTTGAAATAAACTTATATCAAAAAGACATTCCCCCTAGAGCTGAATACTGTTAACTCTGGCCTGCATAAAGCAACAACTTGCCACAGGATCTATTCCAGCCCCACCCTGTGCCATTCCTCGTTATTCCTTTTATAGTGATGTTGTCAGCAGTTGGTGAAACAAAGCCCAGGGCTTCAGCTCGCACTGAGTTGTGTTGCTGTAACTGGGTATTATTTGCTTCAGTCCTTTTATCACACAAGATATATACTTGCGTGATTTCAGAAGGAGACGTAACCCTCCTCCAGGCTGAATAGAACTGCCAGATCCGGACCAAGTTTAGTCTTGCATTTTTATTTAGAAACAGCGCTTAGAACTGCTTGGTGTTCATCTGTTCTTTTTTCATTCTAGAAAACCAACAGGTACGCTGAAAAGCCACACAGCTCCAGTGATCGACATCCATGCATCTGCTGAGGATAACGAAATATCTTCCAGGTCCTCGGACAACACTATTAAGGTCTTTGCCCTTTTATGTTTTGATACATTGTCCAACAGTTTCCGATAGAGAATGTGTTCTTTTCCTGTTTTCTTTCCCCTCTTCGGCTTTAGAGGCCTCTGCATTAGCAGATACTCAAATGGTAGTTACATTAGCAGGATTTGTTTTGGAAAAAGAAGATACGTGGGCAATGGAAGGGTAGTCTCTTAGAAAATTTTCTATACCTGGTGTTTTGTTGGGATGAGTAAACCTTATGGCATTTCAGCCCCCGTTTGCATGCTGCCCTGATTCCCCCGGGAGAATGTATGTTGGAGGATGGAGAGGAGGAGCAGGGGACAGAATGGGGACACGGGGGAGGCAGCAGTCCCTTGCTACTATTGGTCATCTTATTGTGCGATACACATAGGGCAGGTGGGCCTTTTCTGAAATGTTGTCTGTAAGGCTTAGGATTTAAACACTTAGAGTCCTTTAGAAGCAGTGATATTACCATTTTCATTTTGTTTGCCTTCACACCTCTTTTTGTACTTGTATACCTAGGGTCCTATCTACCTCTAAAATTCAGTTGCCCCTGTGATCTTTGTAATGCGTTGCTTTTCTACCGAAAGAAAGAAAGAAAGAAAGAAAGAAAGAAAGAAAGAAAGTTCACAGATTTGCTTTTTCCATCATTTCATATGCTTTTCCAAAGAATATGAAAAGTTTTCATGATTTCATCCTTTTTTTTTTTTTTTTTTTTTTTTACTCTCATGGGGCCAGAGGGTGGGAGTTTAGAGCAGTCTGAGTCAAAGAACTCCTGGAGCCTCAGGCAAGTCAGTATGACTGGTCAGTATAGACACATAAACCAGTTCACTGACCACTCACATAATAAATGATTTACAGATGCTCTGGGCTGAATCATATCCCCTCAAAATCTACACGTTGAGGTCTTAACCACCAGTGCCTTACAATGTGACTATGTCTGGAGACGGGGCCTATAAAGAAGTAATTGAAGTGATGTGAGGCTATATTGGTGGGCCCTAATCCAATATGATGGGTGTCCTTGTAAGAAGAGGAAATCAGCACACTTAGAGGAAGAGCAACCATGGGAAGACACCACAAGAAGGTGGGCATCTGCAAGCCGAGGAGCAAGGCCTCAGAAGAAAGCAAGCCTGCCGACACCTCAATCTAGGAGTTTAATCCCTAAGCGCACACCATATATAAAAGTTAACTCAGAATAGGCCATAGACCTAATGTAAAAAGAGCTACAATTTCAAAACTCTTGGGAGAAAACATAGGAGTAAGTCCTCATGACCTTGGACTAGGGAATGATTTCTTAGATATGATATCAAAAACACAAGAGACAGAAAGGAGAAAATAAATGAGTTGGACGCCATCAAAATTAAAAACTTCAGAAGACACCATTAAGAAAATGATTAGACCGCCTACAGAATGGGAAAGAATTTTGCCGATCACGCATCTAACAAGGGACTTGCACGTAGAATACCAAAAAATCTGTATGCTCAATAATAGAAACACAAATGGCTTGATTTAAAAATGGGCAAAGGACTTGAACAGAAATTTCCTCAAAGAAATATTCAAATGGCCAATAAACACATGACAAGATGTTTCACATCATTAGTCATTAGGGAAATGCAAAACAAAACCACCGTGAGTTACCACTTCATACCCATTAAGATGGCTAAAATAAGAATATAGATAATAACAAGCGTTGGCAAGGATGCAGGGAAATCGGAGCCCTCCATACATTGTTAGTGGGAATTTAAAATGGTGCAGCCACTTTGGAAAACATTTTGGCAGTTCTTCAAACATTAGCCATAGAGTTATCTTATGACCCACCAAGCCTACTCCTAGATTTACACCCAGGAAAATTGGAAACTTATATTCACACACTTACATATGAATATTCAGGGCAACATTATTCATAATAGCCAGAGAGTAGAAATAACCCAAATGTCCATGAACTAATAAGTGGATAAACAAGATGTGGCATATCATTACGATGAACTTTTCCTCAGAAACAAAAAGAAATGAAGTACTAATATGTGTTACAACATGGATGAAACTTGAAAAGTTTATGTTAAGTGAAAGCCGGTCACAGAAGGCCATGTATTGGATGATTCCATTTATGTGAAATGTCCAGAATTGGCAAATCCACAGGGACAGAAACTTGTTTAGTAGTTGCAGGGAGGAGGGCGGAGGGATAGGGAGTGGCCGCTAATGGGTATGGGGGTTCTTTTCAAAGTAATGAAAATTTTTTGAAATTAAACAATGCTGATGGTTGCACAACTCTGTGAATATGCTAAAAACCCCTGTATTATACACTTTAAAAACGTGAATTTTGTGTGATGTAAATTATATCTCAACAAAACCGTTATTTTTTTTAAAGGAGGGGGAGAGGAGAGAGAAAGAGGAGTCAAGGGGGACACCAAGGCTTTGGGCCCCACCCAACTGAGACAGGGCAGATAGTGGGTAGAAGGAGCCTGACCAGGAGCTCAGTAGTAGATGTGTTGGATAGAGTCATCCTGAGTTGAGGGGAGATGTCAGAACTGGAGATATAAATTTGGAATTCATTAGCATTTAGATGAAATTTTAAGCCATGGAGTGGATGAAATAGAAAAGAGAACAAGAGTGGGCAATGGGGAGAAAAGCCTCAAAGACTGAGCACAGGGACGCTGCCATGTTGATAGGATCCAATATGGCTCCTGTATAGTGAGCTTAGAGTCCACCTCATGGCACCAATGAGGACATTTTACATAAAATTAATTGTTGACTTCACAGGTCGTGGTGCAACCAGGACCCAAACTCAATTCAGTCCTCCAAGAAAATTTGATTAAAATGGTAAAACCTATGGACTTCAGTTTTTGATTTATTTTGAAAATCAAATCCATCCAAAGGCATCCTCAAAGCCACAAAGTTGGAGACTTCATATTTTTAATGAGCTTTTTTTCCTCAAAACTTGGCACCATCAGATAATCATAATTCTGTATGTAAGAACACGTCTTCTATCCTATTTTCTTTTCCTAGTGCCTCTCCATTTTCTTCCAATCTAAAATCATGATTACAAGATTAGCATCTTGCCTGTGATGATTCAGGCATATTGAATCACTTCCCAAAATGTGTTTAAAATATATTGAAATCCTATCTTGGAAATATGGTGTGTAATTTATTTCAGAATACATTATTCCTATCAAATAAAAAGTAATCAACCAGGAACCAAACAGCTAAATTTCTAGCATGCCTGATCAGATGGTCTTCGTTCTTTGAATTGATTTTTCAGCCCAAATATTTCACTTCTCTAAATCATGGGGACACATGGAACGTTTCAGGAGTCTGCTGGTTTCTGGCATTACTCTAAAGGAGAGTAAAGTGACAGGTTCGGTTTTCTGTTTTCACTTGTTATTTTCTGTGAATTTAACATTGCACACCACAAAGACGGCTGTTTTGTGTTAACAGGAATCAGTACAGAAAAGTTATTTCTTGAAAGGAAGTTATTTCTTGGAAGGAAGATAGCATGGTGTATCAGCTGAGGTAAGGCTTGCCACTGTAACAAATAAACCCCATATTTTCTAGAGGTTGAGACAACAGAAGGTTATTCCTGTTTGTTTTCATAACCCAAGGCCAGTGCTCCTGGTGAGGGGCATTTTTCTCCCATTCAAGAACTAGGCTGTCTTCATGTGGGGTCCTAGACTCCCAGAGTCTTCTTCATCCTGGGGCGATGGGCATGAGAGCAGATAACGCATATCTGCCTCTTAAAACCCCAGCCATAAATGACCCATCACTTTCTTTCAGACTCTACTGCGAAGTTCATAACTCTGGGTGAAAGGAAAACCAGGAAATGCCTTATTTTGGTGGCCATTCCCCCAGAAACTCCTTTCCAGTGTGGACAGAGAAGTGTGCATTTGGGCGTGGGGTACAGAATGCTTTGGAGAAATACAGACTTGAGTTTAAACTCTGAAACTACCAGAAACTCAGTGACCTTGGGTGAAGGATTCAATCTTGCTAAACTCTTGGACATTGGTCACTCTTTTTTTTTTTTTTTTTTTTTTTTAAATTTTTTTTTTTCAACGTTTATTTATTTTTGGGACAGAGAGAGACAGAGCATGAACGGGGGAGGGGCAGAGAGAGAGGGAGACACAGAATCGGAAACAGGCTCCAGGCTCTGAGCCATCAGCCCAGAGCCTGACGCGGGGCTCGAACTCACAGACTGCGAGATCGTGACCTGGCTGAAGTCGGATGCTTAACCGACTGCGCCACCCAGGCGCCCCGAACATTGGTCACTCTTAATTCTCTTGGTCATTGGTCACTCTCAATTCTCTTGGACATTGGTCACTCTTAATTCTCTTGGACTTTGGTCACTCTTAATTCTCTTGGACTTTGGTCACTCTTAATTCTCTTGGTCATTGGTCACTCTCAATTCTCTTGGACATTGGTCACTCTCAATTCTCTTGGACATTGGTCACTCTTAATTCTCTTGGTCATTGGTCACTCTAAATTCTCTTGGACATTGGTCACTCTCAATTCTCTTGGACTTTGGTCACTCTTAATTCTCTTGGTCATTGGTCACTCTTAATTCTCTTGGTCATTGGTCACTCTTAATTCTCTTGGTCATCGGTCACTCTTAATTCTCTTGGTCATTGGTCACTCTTAATTCTCTTGGACATTGGTCACTCTTAATTCTCTTGGTCATTGGTCACTCTTAATTCTCTTGGACTTTGGTCACTCTTCTGCAAAATGACCCACCTCGTAGGTTAGTTGTGCTCATAAAAGATAAGGTATGAACTGTGCTCACCACAGAGTAGTTTTACCAGTTAAGACTCTTTTAGGCCAAAGAGACAAAAATCTAATTCAAACAGTTTAAGCTAAAAAGGGAGAATTTATTGGTTATTGAAACCCGATCATCAGACAGGTGGCCTCACAGGCAGCTGGGTTCAAACACGGCACTGTTATTTCTACACTTTCTGCCTGCGCTACGAATTTCTGCTCCTTGGTGCACACCGATATTGACTCCTACTGCAGAAAGGTTTTCTCCTTCCAAATGGCTGGGACCATTGATGCCCAGTCTAAACCCACAACCCAATTCCAGATTCACTATCAGCTCTAGACAGAAAAATCTAAGGGAAGACACAGATTGACCAGGCTTGGGTCCATCCCATGTCTACTGCTTATAATCAGAGAGGCAGTTCTCCTAACAGAAGACACGAGGGTGCTGGACAGACCATGGATAGGTCAGTGATACGAATTTGTTGTAGCTACTTTTACTTTGGGGATTTAATGCCAACTTTCTGAATCAATGACAACAGCAGTGTGAAGAATTCCTTCCTACCTTTCCCTTTCACAGACCTTGGAGGGGTCCCCCGATAGCATTCCAACTAAGATCCCTCTGCCAGACTCCAGAATTACCTTATTTTTGTCCTCATCAAAACCTTCTCTCTCTCAGTAACATTATTTCATGAAGTAAGAAGAAATTACTAGATAAATGGATTCCTATTGTGGTTTAAGTGACCGTGTGTTACCTTTCTATCCAGGAAAATGAGCGTTTTCAAACAATTTAGTTCTCCAGAAAGGAAGGGGGGACATCCCTTGAACAAGAAGGGCCTGAGATCATCTTTTCCATGGGATTATTTTACTTTGATCACTATTGTCATCCCGAGACTGACCTCCCAAAGTGTATTGCTTCCTGCCTTTCATGCCATGACCTAAAAATCACAGCTAAAAAAGCAGGCTAGAACTTTCAAAGTGAGTTTGCTACCTGCTGGGGAGAACTAAGGAAAACTAACAGTATAAATACAACAAATAAGAGTCTGGCTTCAGGGGTAAAGGCTTCAAATTTCCCGATAGCTGATTTGCTTCCTGGAGTCTCAAAGTGGGGGAAAGAAGCTCCATCCAAGTACATCCCACCCAGCTTAGTCCTCAGATTTTCCAGCGCAGCTCTGGCGGGAGACGAGCCTAAGATGGGCTCTTTTTTACTTTAGCGGCTCACTAGGTCTGCGTCAGGAGAGTCACTGAACCTCGCCGGAACCCGGTGGATTATACCTACCTCCCAAAGTTGGTTTCAGATCGAATTAGTTTGTGACAAAATACCTCAAGCTGGGTGGCTTGAAGAATGGAAAGGTTCGTCTCGCAGTTCTAGAGGCCGGAAGTCTAAAATCAAGGTATTAGCAGGTCTGGTCCCTTCCGAGACTGAAGGAGACTGCCTCCCTCCTCGCTGCTGGGGGTTCGCTGGCAACTTTTGGCATTTTTGCCTCATAGAAGCGTCACCCTGATACTTGCCTTCATCTTACATGACACTCTCCCCTTCGGTGCATCTCTCTCCAAACTCCCCCTTCTTACAAGGACGGCAGTCAAATTGTCTGAGGCGTGACTTCATCTCTGCTCGTCGCGCCAGACTCCAGCCCTATTTCCAAATGAGGGCACATTCTGAAATACTGGGGGTTGTTCAACATACGAGTTCTGGGGGGACGCAACTCAGCCCCTAACAAAGAGTAGATGAAACGACGCATGGAAAGCATTTAACACAATGCCTGGCGCATGCCAGCCCACTAAGCAACAGCTGCCTTCGTGATGATTCTGTCTTCCCAGTTTTGCACTTGGCCCATCTGCTCCTCCCCAGGGAGTGAGCCCTCCCTTGCAGCTCTCATCAGATCACCTTAAAATAACACAAGAGTCGTGGCATGACTTTATGCAATAATCGTAATAAAGGATTAACAATAATATTAGCGTTCTAATCATATACCATTATACTGTGGCCTAGCCATGATCCTAAACGCTGTTTTTGTTAATATTTAAGAAGTCCTAAGACTTTAAAGTCCTATAAGATAGGCACTATTATTAGTCTCCCTATTTTACAGATGAAGAAACTGAGGGAAAGGGAGAGTGGTAATTTGCCCAAGGCCACCCCAGGCAGGGGGGTTCTGGACCTCCATGCCCTTAACCAATAACCACGCTGAGGTCTGTTCCCTGAGTGCTCCAAATATCTCCCCAGTGGCTGGTATGGAAGAACTGCGTTAAGAAATGGGAACGTATCTGGGAGACGGGGGTAGCTCTGTGCCCAAATCTGACCCACGATGTCGAGCTCCTGCTTTCAGCCGGTCCACGGGAAGAGAAGCCACTGGCCACTCCTATGGTGGCTTGGCCTCTGGCATCCCTGCTCCGTGGGCAGCTTCAGCATGGCAGAGGGGCTCAGGGACAAGGGCCCCGCTTTCTGCTTCCTTTACAAACAACGGGGGACAAGAAGCCCCTTTCACCCTTTTTCCTTTTGGTGAGTGGGGCAGGGCAGCGTGTAAACTTCCATCAGTCCTGACCAGACCCCTGCCCCAGGTGACGGCTTCGGAAACACAGCAAAGCAGCCGGTTCACGACCTCGGTGACTTTTTCCTCATTTCCTCCTCAGATCTGTCTGGAAACAGACAGCCGCTCGTTTATGGCCTCCTCCAAAGCCAGTGGTATCCAGGGGGAGGGCGCGGCCTGCCTCTATCTCCCCCACCCCAGAGCCCTGCGTGTGGCCACCAACACGATTGCACCCCTGCACCTGCGACTCAGGTATGAGGTTACCCTCTTGGCCCCAAGCCGTCAGCTGTCTAGAGGGCACGGCGAGCCCAGTGCAGCTGCCTGCAACCTTTTATATCACGATCCACAGTTAAGGCCTCTGGGTGACCTCCTCAGCTCTATGCCCCACGTCCTTATCTTGCACTATGTGTTTGGTGAGCTCCCATTAACAGCTCCCATTAATCACTCCAGCACCACCTCCCTATGTTATCCACAAGTCTGGAATTTACCTCTCGAACCCTTATCGACCCACTGGCTCTACGTCTATAGGAAATTGTCCAGGAAGCCCTGGAGGCCCACATCTGAGACCCCATCCCTACAGCAGGGTAGCCATTCAGTCCCAGGTGATGGGACGGGTCCTTGTGGAGGGTCCCCTAGCAGGCTTCTCCTGCCCAGGGCCCTTAAATGCCTTGAAGACTTGTCTCCCTGATTCCTCTACAAATGAGGCCGCCTCGGTTGCCTCGGCACCCCTTTGCCAGGCCACCTGTCATTTCCTCCTCGGCCAGGAAAGTGGGTGCCGGCTGCCCTTTCCACGGTCAGGGAGGTCACTCACACAATCCTCCCCTTAGCGCCGAATGTCCCCTCCAGGGCCCGCCCCTGGCCTGCCTAGGCTGAGACTGCCTGGTCTTCCTGAAGAGTTTAAGTCCCGCCTCCCGGAGACCCACGAGTCACCTAGCACAAGGCTGCAGTTTTACAGATGAGCGACGGAGGCCGGGAGAAGGGAATGAATTGGGAGTCTGGAGCAGACCTGGGGCTAGACCGCCTCTCCAGATGCCTGGCACCCGGCCTCCTCCCTGTGTGGTGCTCCTCCCACTGCAAGGGCAAAAGTCTGTCTGAGATTTCGAAGGGGAAGGAGAGCTCGGTGCTTATTACTATTTTTTAAGTAGACAATGGGAAGCACATTGTCTAGTCTTCCTTCTCCAGAGCCCGCAGGGAGGCTTCTCTCAGATGCTCCTAAGAGGCACGTGTCGGGGGTAGAGAGCTTCCCTGGGCCCAGTTGTCTCGAGGTAGATCAGACCTCTTCCCCGGGCTCAGCAGGGCTGGCCAGGCGCACTGCTGGTGCTTTGAGAAGTGACGGGCCCTCGGAACGTCATTAGAGCCTTCTCGTGGTTCCAACCTGGCCCCTGGCTATTCCCCCCGACCCCGCCACCCAGGAATACATCCCTCATTCTCTGCCTGCAGTTTCCCCCTCGGTGTTCAGCAGGATTCCGAATCCCAAATCTGCAGCCTTTGAAAACCAAGGAAAGGAGGCAGGGAAGGTTTAGGCTGGCTACCGCGGTTTGCAGGTGTCACATCCCATCTATATGAAAATGGCAAACGGATTTCCTGAGCCAAAAGTGATGGCATACGGTCTCGAAAAGTGTTCTGTTTTTTTTGATTTGTGAACATATGTCTAGGAAGAACCTTTATTGTGTTCGGTGACTAAACCACAGATCAAGAATTAACTCTACAGAAAAGCGATCAGATTTCACAGCACCAGAACTCTACTGAGAAGTCCAGCGTGTATGGCCGCTGCCCGTGTCTGTACCCACCGTTCCTAATTTGCCCCCCTGAGGCCACGGGCAAGTCGCCCGTGGATCCAGAGTGCCTGGCAGAACTCCCACCCGGTCATCGTCACGGCCAGGCCTGGGAGAGCAGGCGCTCTGCTCAAGATGGCAGAGGAACTGGCTGAAAAGCGGGACTTCCGTCAATCGGGCGGCTGTTTGTTCTACATGGTATCAGTGTGTAGAAAAACAGCCTGTTGGATTTTGTTTTTAAGCGAAGACTGAAATTCCACCTCGTGGCAAAAACAGACTCCGTCTCTAGCGCCAACGCTTAGGTGCCAGATAATGTCTGCCGGTCCCTGCTCTGTCGCTTGGGAGCTTTGTGATCTTGGTCAAGGGACCTGGTCCTTCTCAGCCTTCTGGTGGTTCCACCTGCGAAGCGGGGAGACTCAGCGCCTTCCAACCCGCGTTGGGGAAGGGATGTAGGTAAAGCCAGTAGGCTCTGGCTACGGGCCCGGCGCTGTCTCTCTGGGACTGTGCCCCACACACCCTTCCCTCCTCCTCCCCCACAGGCAAGACTCTGCCATCACAGGAGTCCAGAGACCATTCATGGGAAAGTGCAAATCGTCCTTCTGTCAAATGTTATTTTTCCTTGGAAAGGATTCCACACACTGAGAATAGTCTGGCACTAAGTTGGAGGTTTCAGACCCACTGAACCTCTTCTAGTGGCCCCAGCCTTGGAACCCGGGCATTGGAGGGACAATCAAGAGAGAAGGCAGATGGCACAAAAACAGACACATAGACCAATGGAATAGAATAGAAACCCCAGAACTAGACCCACAAACGTATGGCCAACTCATCTTTGACAAAGCAGGAAAGAACATCCAATGGAAAAAAGACAGTCTCTTTAACAAATGGTGCTGGGAGAACTGGACAGCAACATGCAGAAGGTTGAAACTAGACCACTTTCTCACACCATTCACAAAAATAAACTCAAAATGGATAAAGGACCTGAATGTGAGACAGGAAACCATCAAAACCCTAGAGGAGAAAGCAGGAAAAGACCTCTCTGACCTCAGCCGTAGCAATCTCTTACTCGACACATCCCCAAAGGCAAGGGAATTAAAAGCAAAAGTGAATTACTGGGACCTTATGAAGATAAAAAGCTTCTGCACAGCAAAGGAAACAACCAACAAAACTAAAAGGCAACCAACGGAATGGGAAAAGATATTTGCAAATGACATATCGGACAAAGGGCTAGTATCCAAAATCTATAAAGAGCTCACCAAACTCCACACCCGAAAAACAAATAACCCAGTGAAGAAATGGGAAGAAAACATGAATAGACACTTCTCTAAAGAAGACATCCGGATGGCCAACAGGCACATGAAAAGATGTTCAACGTCGCTCCTTATCAGGGAAATACAAATCAAAACCACACTCAGATATCACCTCACGCCAGTCAGAGTGGCCAAAATGAACAAATCAGGAGACTATAGATGCTGGAGAGGATGTGGAGAAACGGGAACCCTCTTGCACTGTTGGTGGGAATGCAAATTGGTGCAGCCACTCTGGAAAGCAGTGTGGAGGTTCCTCAGAAAATTAAAAATAGACCTACCCTATGACCCAGCAATAGCACTGCTAGGAATTTATCCAAGGGATACGGGAGTACTGATGCATAGGGGCACTTGTACCCCAATGTTTATAGCAGCACTCTCAACAATAGCCAAATTATGGAAAAAGCCTAAATGTCCATCAACTGATGAATGGATAAAGAAATTGTGGTTTATATACACAATGGAATACTACGTGGCAATGAGAAAAAATGAAATATGTCCTTTTGTAGCAACGTGGATGGAACTGGAGAGTGTGATGCTAAGTGAAATAAGCCATACAGAGAAAGACAGATACCATATGGTTTCACTCTTATGTGGATCCTGAGAAACTTAACAGAAACCCATGGGGGAGGGGAAGGAAAAAAAAAAAAGAGGTTAGAGTGGGAGAGAGCCAAAGCATAAGAGACTGTTAAAAACTGAGAACAAACTGAGGGTTGATGGGGGGTGGGAGGGAGGGGAGGGTGGGTGATGGGTATTGAGGAGGGCACCTTTGGGGATGAGCACTGGGTGTTGTATGGAAACCAATTTGACAATAAATTTCATATATTAAAAAAAAAAAGAGAGAGAGAAGGCAGAGCAGCAGTACTGGGAACCAACATTCATTTATTGAGTGTTCACTACATGCCAGGCTTCTCCAGACATTTTATATCCTTTTCCTCACTCCTCACAAAATTTCTTTTTTTTTTTTTAAAGTTTATTTATTTACTTTGAGAGAGAGAGAGAGAGAGAGTACCAAGCAGGCTCCACACTGCCAGCACAGAGCCTGATGCAGGGCTCAAACTCATGAACTGTAAGATCATGACCTGAGCCAAAATTAGAGTCAGATGCTTAACCAACTGAGCCACCCAGGCATCCCCACTCCTCACTAAATTTCTACAAAGGATTCCAGATTCCACTTTACAGATGAGGACATTAGTGCTAAACAGTTGGACTGCTTAACCCCTACAAGTGTCTGTTCTATGTGCTGTTGTCCCAGAGGTAGCTCACGGGGCAAGGCTGGAGGACACAGGTAAGCCCTTGGCCCCTGGTTGCCCATGGGAAGCACAGCACAGGGCCTTGTCCCTGCTTGAATGAAAGGTGCTGCTATTCAGGCTTGAAGATTCAGAACGGGATAATACAGCTTGTATTTATTTGCAGGGGGTGGGGGGGGCAGGGAAGATGTAAATTAATAGCAAAGAAGGTCCACTCCATAGTTAAATGAAATCACATTCCTCCTGCCCCAAGGAGACATGTGGTGTCAGTTTTCATGATTAGTGCCTGCTGCCCATTGAATACCAATTATGCCATGTGAGGGTCTTTGGGAAGGACATTATATGAATCTTCTCATCTAATTCTCAAAACAGCCCTTTAAAGTAGATGCCATTATCCCCATTTAAGAGATAAGAAAGAGTTTTGAGCAGTTAAACAACGTGTCCAAGGTCACAGACCCATTTCTATCCTCTTAACCTTTCTCTGTAAGGCAATAGATGCCTCATCCTGGGTATCTGTGTCCTACACTTGGTTCAGGTTCTCATCCTCTCTCTGTTTTTCATGAGTAAGATCTCCCCCGG